>NW_024096711.1:1200000-1852299 GCF_016545835.1 Crotalus tigris
CCAACTGATATTAAGAGAAACCTCTGCATCATTTGTCTTTCATTACAAATTTAAGATATAATCATCTTTAAAAAATGGCATTATCATAAAGATATATTATGACCATTTTCTATTGCAAAATTCTTTTTTGAAGAATCCAGGAGCATGTACAGGAACCTTCAGCAGACTAAGATGGAATTGATCAGGTGCATATTTTTTCCGTGTCTTTGAGTACTTGTGAGATGCACAGTTCATGCTGCTGTTTTGTAGGGGAAAGTTAATAGTTGTCACTTCAGAACCCTACCAACAAGCACAGCTTAGCCCTGACCCAGATTTGACCTTTTGTACTTGGTAATTCAGGCTCTCTGTTAAAAAAAAAGTTCTCTGGAAAAAAAGTTAAAATTGGATTCCATCCAGTAGCAAATACAGAGTGCCAAGCAGTAGCTGATGAGTGTTATTTGAAATGCCATTTTCTACAATAGGATAAAGGAGGGCAGATATGCTTCCATGGCCAGCACAAGAATGTGAAGATAACACTGCAAAAGGACTTTTAATAAAGGTTGTTTTTAGATATTAGAAATTTCCACAGCCAGGACTCGCACAGAAATCAACATTACTTAGTGTTTGCTAGTCTTAGCGAGTTCCCAATTGGCCTAAATGGAAAGTAAATTCTCTTATCTAATCTTAATAGGATACTAGTGATAACTTTGGGCTTGGATACAACAAAGCTATTTGTTTTGCTATGCAATTAATTTGCAGTTGTGTGCCCAGATTCAGTAGCATCTTGGCTGTAACCCACAGTCTGACTGCTCTGATTACCCCTGCAACTGGGTTTTAATAATTATACACAGCAAATTTCAAGCGTATGGAATATCTGGGCCACTGCTCCTGCAACTATCATCGTCTTTCACAAGATGTTCTTGTGAAAGAACATCTTAACAAAACTGTTAGAGAGAATTTGAAATGGACCAGAAGGAAGCTGAGAATATTAGGCTTGTGCTTGTTGAAAGAAAACTTTTATTGCGCAACATTTTACAAGATTGTAACCACTTTTTTATTTCCTATCCCAAATGGCTTCAGGAACTTCCAGACACTCAGCCCCTCTGTCTTCCGACTCATTTGATCCCAGAATAAAATGCATCTAGGTTTGACTTGTGCTATTTTCATTGATTATAAATCTATTCCTCACCTTACTTTCCTTTCAACTTTCCCCAACCAAACCTTTATGGGGAAAAGTAAGCCTTAGTGAAATTGACTAGAACTTTTCTGATTTGGTTTCATTTTCCGGAACAGGCTAGAAAGAAAACAAATTGTGGGTTTTAGAGAAAATTATTGGCTTCAGACATAAGATTCTGGATCACCAGAGGATTCGTTTCTTGTCAGAACCCGGACTGAAACTTGGCGCAGTAATCAGCTGTTCCAGCCATTTTCTATGATATTTTTATTTCTGAATATCCATTCTGGTGAAAAAGATAGAATGGCTGCACCAAATCTTTTCTCTGGTAATGTTAGTATTAGAAACCCTCCATTGGTAAAGTTCTCTAATTGTGGACATTGACATCATGGGGAGAATTGAGAGTGGTAAGTCATGTCTATATCAACTCTCAAATAAAACATAACATAACATAAAAACCTAAGTAAAAAATCGTTATTGAACACCTTGTTAAAACACACAAGCATAATTAGTAGCCGAGTGCAAACCATTCATAACATTCAGGAGAACCACTGGGCAGGTTTCACATCACAACTGACTCCCTAAATAAATCCAGGTTTTCAGAGTCTTTTGAAAGGTTGATAGAGTCAGGGCCTGTCTCAGCTGCAAGGGATGATGCCCCAAAAGATGGGTGCCATGGCAGAAAAGGCTCTCCTCCAGAGTCCCCTCAGAGAAGGCTCCTTAGTGGATGGGTCCCAAAACATGCTTCTCCTGCTGTACCTGATGGGACAGATAGATGTATCTGGTGAGAGGTGATCCCTTAAATAACCCAGCATTTTGAATTGAAACCAGAAGCAAACTCATAGAGCACCAGCTGAACTTCTGTTTTTTGCAGAATGTTGCAAAGGCTACCAACCAGTCTAAAAAATCTTTCCCAGAATTGAATGATGCCGAGTATACTATATATGGAGCCCTCAATTGTAAAAATTAAATTTATATTTAATTCATTATAGTGTTTATTTTCTAAAAAAATAAAATTCCATCCAGATTACTTTAAAAAAATGTACAGTTTTGCCTTTGGCTCACATGTTGAAAAGTTATGGAAAACATTGCTTTAGTGCTCTTGGGATATACCAAGGTCTTTGAAATGGTTGCAATGTCACCTACGTCTAAGCGTGTTTTTAGGTCAAGAATGAAAAGAATGACATGGAAATTTCTTATTAAGGGCATTTGAAAAAAGATAATCATATCAGGAATGTCTGCCATTTTCTATGATATGCAAATATGATAAGAGAGTCTTGGAGCTATATATATGCGTGTAGCAAACCTAACTGTGTTGCTTAGAAGCTGGGACCCACACTTCATTTGAATCAACAACTTGGGGATAAAGGTGTAATCATGAAGTGCCTCTTACTTCTGAGCCTGGTGGCACTTTCCCAGTGTCTGACAACAAAGTAAGTGTTGAGCATTGTGCTTTCTTCCAAGAAAACATGTACCGTTTTCTTCAGAAGAATCTAATTTTCTTTCTAAATTATGTTCCACAAACTCTTCCAACAAACTTTCTATTGTGATTGGTGGGCGAGCCACAAAGCTGTAATGTGCCTAGATTTTCCACTGACAGTAATATTTTATTTCCCTTTTATAGCTATATCTGCAAATGTATGGTGTATTCATCAGGTAGAACATGCTTCTTTCTTTACAGAATATACCTAGATTTCAAGTCCTTCTTCCTCAGCAGAAATAAATCTGAAACTATCTTTCCTCATCTGAGGGCCTCCAGATATGTTGCAATTATAAATCTCATTCTAGCTAGGAATTCTAAAGGTTGTAGCCCTCTTAAGAGCATTGAATCAGAGAATGCTGTCCAAAATGCATTTTATTTCAATCTTTAATGCTATGAGCACTATCTCTCACTTACTAATATTTTCCTTTCCATTATTCAATGCTTAGGGTTTACCTAAAGAAAACAAAATCTGTGAGGCAAACCCTTACAGAACTTGGGCTGCTAGATGAATTTCTGAAGAAGCATCCTTACAACCTTGGCTCAAAATATTTCCCCAAGCTGCAAGATACATTTGCCTCTGAACCCATGCAAAATTATATGGATGTAAGTATTCCATATTAGGAGGAGATATTCAGCATTTAGCCAATGGACAAAGCTAGAAAATCTCAACACATGTTGATTTAACTCAATAGTCCCTTGCTCTGGGGAGAGCAGTAAAAAAGACATACAGATTTAGGAAGTTATAATTTTAAATGTTTGAAAGTGATTTGAGATCGTGGGACATGAATGATATTTTATTGTAACAAATTGAGCAGATTTGTATTGTTAAAAAGCTTGTCAAACTTACCTTTGTCTACAAAGAAATTTACATCTCTCTTGCCTCAAAAATGCTATGGAGATATCAGGGATGGGTTTTCTTTAGTATGTTCTGTCTTCTGCCTCCACAGCTGGAGTACGTTGGCTCTATCTTCATTGGCACTCCACCACAAGAGTTCGCAGTCATCTTTGACACTGGTTCTTCCAACTTGTGGGTCCCTTCTGTGTATTGCTCCAGTGCTGCTTGTTGTAAGTAGTCTACATAACTGATACTTTCAGAAAGAGGCTACTCTTTGTTCAAGCCTTCCAAATGTAATAGACCGTAAGCCCCATCACAGCACCTGTATTGGCATGTTAACTGGGAATCCTAAGAACTCCAATCACAAAACATTTTAAAGAGACCAGATCAGGGAGACTTCTTTATTCTCATGTTCATCTGTCTTTACAATGTGTTCAACATGGATCATACTAATATTAGGTTTATTGACTGCTTGAGACAGCTTTGGGGAGCTGCTACTCAAGGGGATCATTATGGAATAACAAAACATGTTCCTACATAGCAAATGTTTAGGCATGAACTTGGTTATAGAAGCGACATCATTATGGAATAACAAAACATGTTCCTACATAGCAAATGTTTAGGCATGAACTTGGTTATAGAAGCGACGGATGTAATGTAAGGAATAATCAAATCAGTTTATTAAAGCTATAAAACCAGATACAGTAAAATGTCTAATAATAGAACTATTACATATTTTTTTCCACATGACATAAAGGGAAAATATAACTATTTTCCTCCAAATTATAACATTGTTCAGGTTAGCTATGACAGAGGACAGAGTTCATACATTAGAGAGTATTGTACTGGGATGAGTTAAATGCCAAGATCTCTTTTACTCTCTATCACTCTGTTCTGTTCTGAAAGTTACATTTCAGTATGCCCACATCATACTACAATTACTTATCTTTGCAGCTGACCATCATAGATTCAATCCACAACAGTCATCCACTTTCCAGGCCACCAGCCAGAGCTTAGCCATCGCCTATGGCACCGGAAGCATGACTGGATTCCTAGGCTATGATACTGTCCAGGTAAACTGCAAAAAAAAAAAAAAAAGATTGAGAAGCCATCCTTTGAGAAATTAGACTGAGTCAGCATGGTTCTGGGTGGACAGACAGGGAAAACCTAATTGAATTCTGTATAGATCTTACTTATGGCAATTTTTTTTTAGCTCTTTCCAACTTCTGATCCTCTGTTAATCTCAGAGGCAGCCATGGTGTTTGTTTTGGGACTTTTCATAGTCAAGAAGAACAGGAGCTTTAACAACCTTGTTATGCATGCACTCATGAACAAAGCCTTGTCATGCATGCACTCATGACTAAAGAATTAAGAAATTCAGTAATATCCTAGAAGATCCAAGAAATTCAAATGTTCAATAAGCATTTCTCTTGGAAAGTGCTCCCATAATTGTTTTTTATTTGTGATTTGAACTCCCCCCCCCCATTTAATCATGGCCAATTTTCAGAGGCTGACTGGACAAGTCCCACTGTTTTCTTGGTAAGATTTTTCAGAAATGGTTTGCCATTTCTTCTTTCCTAGGGATGAAAGAAAATGACTGGTCCAAAGTCATCCAGTTGATTTTGCTTCTAAGACAGGATTAGAACCCTGTTTTTAGCTTGATGCATTAAACACTAAACTGGCTTTCTGTTCAAACTATTCATAAAACAAATTAGGAAAACAACCCATAATGCTGTAATGAAGCAACATCATTTTCACAAGATAATAGATTTTATATTTTCAAAAATGAAGATATTGGGCACTACGCATTTCATTTCAACAGACCTAGACGTAATTATGTGTGACAGCTCACAGCATGTATATCAGGGCAGGCAACCTGATGTCTTTGAGTTGTACATGAAATCACACCATTCAATTAGCAGAGATCCTTCATGATCCCTTTTTGCTTTTGCCACTTTCAATAGCAAGCATGATCATCTCATTATTCAACCCCAACCTCAGTTCATTCGTATCCAGGTGAAAACCATCAGTTCAAATGCTGATCTTTGGAGAACCACTTGTGCACATCTTGCTAATGCAAGAATTGCTCATTTATTCCTGCAGTTTAAGCAGTGGCCACTCCAATGGGGCACCTGATTCCATGGCGGCTGACTTTAACAAGAAGGACTTTTTGAGGAAGTCCAAAGATACAATTGCTATTGAGCCACTTGGCTTATCTGCGCATTGACACCTTCCCAAAGGTCTGGAAGGTTAGAGAGTTATTGCGGAAACCATTTTGGTTTGTTTTCATCAAAGCTCATCTTTTTCCTATCAACTTGTTTTGTCTTTAGTAATATTTGCAATTAATTTCTCTGGAAATAACAGCACGCTGCCAACTTTTATCTATTCTGGACCCCAAGAAAACAAAACTACATACCATTTTCATTTCTTTGCCATCAGCTGTAAGTTCATTAAACTTGCTGATTGAGCTTATGTTTGTTTCCTTAATATTGAACTTTAACTAATTTGGAGCATTAGCACAGATGTTTCACTTTCTATTTTTATTTTTATAATGAGATCTTTTTTTAAGTATGAACTAGCAAAACAGAGTCATTAGCATATTTCAGAAGCAGCACTACTTATTTTGATTCCAGCTGCCATTTCATCCCATCCTACTATTCTGTTAATATATTGCTGTAAAAATTAAATGGGTACAGGTCAATACTGTGGGAGATTCTTTTCACAGTATTGTGAGAGCTGATAATAGGGTTGACAGTTGTGACAACAGAGGTACTTTCTGTTTTGTCTTCATAAAAGAGGCAAATGTCTGTCCCTTACAGAAAAGCAGAAGGAAACAGATGCAGTTTTTGCAAGCCTGGAATCGCTTATATATAAATGTCTCATTTGAAAGTAGAATATTTCTTGGGATTCTTGTGACATCAGATTCATTTCTCTTCTAATATATACTATGAATCTTACCTTTTAGATTCTCATTTCATGGATTGTTTCTAGCATAGATTGCAGTAAAAGCACATCTGATAACTATGGAACTTGTCACATTCTCTTTTTAGTTCTGAATCATTCTGACTGTCCAGATTCACTTCCTATGGTAGCTTCTTCTCCACTATAAGGTTTCTCAAAAGAATAACGACCCATTAGTAATATACAGTATACCACATTCTGGCTTGACCTGTAAAGGCTTTGCTGTAATCAGTGAAGCAGTTGCTCTTTCTGTTTTCTTGTGCTCTCCATTATTCATCTGCTGTCAGTTAGCTACTTTCCCGCTCCCCAACCTGCCTTTACTGCCATTTACCTGTTCATTTCACATTTCTTTCTCTATGCATGCTCTGGCTTTTTTTGTGAGACATTAAATAACACTACTTGTGCGTGAAATTAATCTAGAGGTTTAATAATTGCATATTCTCTTGTGTCTCCCTTCTTGGGCATAAACACTGATCTTTTTCACACAATATTTCTTGACAACAAAGCTGTAAATAAAATTAGATTTGCTTCTTGTCTCAGAGTCAGTGGATTTTTCATCTGTCCCTGTCTGACAGCTGGTCTACTGCCTCTTCTATCTCAAATGCTACTTGAGTTGGTTTCTGAATATATTCCCTTCCTCTACAGATGTTCCTATTACTCTATAATCCCATCATAAAGGGTTTCAGTATAGCAAGGGTCTTCAAACTTGGCCCTTTTATGACTTGTGGACTTCAACTACCAGAATTCCTCAGCCAGCATGCCTGGCATTGGCACCTTCCTTCAATCTATATTTTTTTTCTATTAGATCTCTCCCACAATTACTGTTGGGTATCCTTACTTTAGCAATAAGGTATCCTGTGAGTGCTCTACTTTAAAAAAAACTTCATTTTTCTAGTTATTTTTCTCTGTAGAGAGTTTTTCTATCCTTTTTTGCTTGACAGTAATGTCAATTTCAGTCATCTTACTTGTTGCACGAAGCTTTAATTTTCTATCTTTCTCTGCTATTGTGAGGCCTTATTTTGAAAACTATGAGGATTTTTTCCCTCTTTGTATTGGTTTTCAGGTCTCCTTCTTAGAACGCCTCAGGCTGCCTGTCGTTTATATTAAAATATTAAATAAATGCCTCATGTTGGTCCCAGATTCTGTTTCTTTGTTCTTCTGATCAAATCTTATTGGCATACCTGCTCTCTTTATTTTTCTGAGTTTAACCCATATATTAAACACCAATAATTCATGGTCTCTGCTCCATAATCTGCAGTTGGAAGTATCCCGGCTTACAAGATTTCATTTTTCAATTGTTTGTTTCCTATTGTGTAATTGACTGGATTCAAGGTTTATATCTCAAGTGAAGTCCAAGTGTAGTATCTGTATTTGAAGTAGTTTCTGTAAATAAACAAATAATTATCTTTACAGAATTCTATTTTTTTTTGCTTTATTGTGTTAATTTAGCCAGCTTGATTATCAGATTTCCTCACATTTTTGCATTCCAGACAGTCATTTGTAATATTTATGTCCTTTACTGATGCTACTTCTTGTATTATCCATAGAATTCTTCCATGTCCACTATTGAATCTGTAGGAGATGTATATATGGATATATAATCTTGATATCAATGGATATCTGCTAATTATAATGGATAAGATACAGTCATTTATTGGATTATAGCTCAATCAATATTCAACAGTGTCTTTTTTTGCAAATTATTGCCAATTCTTTGCCAGGAGATTAATCCTGACTCTGTGTCAATTACACTCCTTTCAAAATTTAGATTGGGCAGAGAGAAATAGTTGCAGATGGTAAACTAATAGGACATACATAGAGACTTCCTTTGAGGCTATTTTATGAGATAGACATTAAACTGCCAAGCAGTTTATTTAAAAGTGGTGAATCAACTAGAATCAAGTGAATTGTATGAATCACTCAAGGTCTGTTTGCAAACATACATGTATCTATGCATAAATCTGCTTGAAACTAAAATTAAAATGTGTTGGTATGTGCTTCTGACACAGAAGTAGTAGCAGTGCTTGAAATTAAAAAGGAGTTCTATAACCAATTCTCCCTCTTGTTCTGCAAGGTGGCAAGTATTCAAGTCAGCAAACAAATCTTTGGTCTGAGTGAGACCGAGCCGGGCAGCTTCCTTTATTATGCCCCCTTTGATGGCATCCTGGGTCTGGCTTTCCCTAGGCTGGCTGCCTCTGGCGCCACTCCTGTTTTTGACAACATGATGAGTGAAGGTTTGGTATCCCAGGATCTCTTTTCCGTCTTCCTGAGTTCGTAAGTAACAATGATTTGTGCACATTTTTCTGAAGGAACTAATTATCTGTTGCCAGAAGGGAAAGGGCATTGATGCCAACCATATTACCTTCGAAGAAACTCAGCAGTAGACAATCCTTTTCAGTTTTACAGGTTTTAAGTGCATTACTGCAACTTGTCAAATATTATGAAAAATCCCCAGTGAGGTTTTTTTTTTTAAAGCATGCACATCACAATAGCAATATCCCTATAAAGCAGGGGTGTCAAACTCGCAATGTCACGTGACATGTCATGACGTATCGTGACTTTTTTTCCATTGCCGGCAATGAGATGGGCGCGGTTTCACCATGACGCATCCAGCCCGCAGGCCGGCAGTTTGACACCCCTCCTATAAAGTGATATGCATATAACTATTCACCATGAATAGCAGGTGGCAACATGTAAGTGACTATGGTTGATCATCAAAAGACTAACCAGGGTTAGTTCATTTAGTATTTGGATGGGAAACTATAAAAAAACTTCCAGGACTGCTGGCTAGAGCAAGGGTCCCCAACCTTTTGGGCACCAGGGACCGGTGCCATGGAGAAAGGTTTTTCTGTGGACCAGAGGGGATGTGATTTTGAATACTGCCTGTATCCCGAGGATGGAGCTTTGCTTGTTTGTGTGGCCCACTTGTTGGTATGCTGTGGACCAGTGCCGGTCCATGGACTGGGTGTTGGGAACCCCTGGGCTAGAATATTAAAAATATTTTAAAAATTCCTGGAGCAAGTCAATGGTAAATTACTTTTAACCCCTGTGAGTTCTGTTAGGCTGCCTCATTGTGGCAGAAGGGATATTCCTGAGAAGGAGAAGTGAAGAATACTAGGAATATATTCCAGGAGTATATAAAGGTAGTCCTCGACTTACGACCATTAGTTGAACAACAAGTTTTGAAGCACCAAAAAGAGTGATTTATGACTGTCCTTGCATTTACAACTATTGCAGCATCCCTATGGTCACCTGATCAAAACCCAGGTGCTTGGCAACTGGCATGTATTTATGACAACTGCAGCATCCTGGAGTCATGTGATTGCCATTAGTGACCTCTTCATGAGGCTTTTGACAAATGAAGTAAATGGGGGAAGCAGATTCATTTAACAACCATACGATTTGCTTAACTGCAGTGATTCACTTAATGATAGCAGCAAAAAAGTCCACAAGCATGACTCACTTAATGATTGCCTCACTTAGCAATAGATATTCTGGCCCCAATTGTCCTCATAAGTTGTGGACTGCCTGTATTCGCAGCAGGTCACCTGAGGCATAATGGGTATCACAGTTGCCTGGCGACAGTCATTAAGCTCCTGGCAGTATAGAAAGATGCTGGAGGCAGATGATCACTTTAGTGGCAATGGCTAAGGCATCTTTTCTTACTGTATGGAAAAAGGAAATGATAAACCACTACAAAGTAAACTCATGAGTAGATAATGTATATTGAATGACAATATAGTGCCTCATAATGAACCTTTTAGGTTGAGTTACATTCACATACTATTGAGGAAAAGCTGAGGGACTTTTGAAGTACAACTAGTGTTTATTACACAACTAGATTAAACATGCAGGGATGTCTAGTTGCTGATCTTGCCAGGCAGAAAAAGAAAACCTGCCAGAAAATCTGAAGTATAAGCCAGTTCATACCAACCCAAATAAAGAAAGTTTAGCACAGAATAGAAATTATAATACCATATTCTTAATTTCACATGCTAGCAAAATAAAACTTAGGATCAACCAATGCGGGTTACCTGGAAGAGGAAATGCCAGATGTTCAAGCTGGCTTTAGAAAATGTTGAGGAATAAGACAATAAAGACCAGGACTTTTTTTCTCATAGAACGCCCAGAACAGAGTTCCGCCACCTTTTTTGGATAGAACCTTGTAGGGTAGGCAAGGCGGATTGTATGACGTGTGTGAGTTGCAGCACCTTTTTTTTTTTTTTTACAAAAAAAGCACTGATAAAGACAATTTATTGTTGATGCATGCTGAATAATTGAAAAAACAGCAAAAAAGAATTCATGCGAGCTTGTATAGATTTCAGAAAGTCCACTGACTGTGTTGACCATGATCAAAATGTCCTTGGGAAATTTAGAACCACAGAGCATTTTATCTCCTTACATGAAACTTATACATGGACAGTAATCAGTAGACCAGGGGAATATAGTGGAACAGATTGGTGCCAGGTCAGCGAAAGATTAAGATAAAATGTACACCCTTTTATTTATGAAAGGTTAGAGCAGGGGTCTTCAAACTTGGCCCTTTTATGACTTGTGGATTTCAACTCCCAGAATTCCTCAGCCAGACATGCTGGCTGAGGAATTCTGGGAGTTGAAGTCCACAAGTCATTAAAGGGCCCAAGTTTGAAGACCCCTGAGTTAGAGTATATGCCGAATATATATAGGGAAGGAAATGGACTGAAAGAATCTGTAGTTTTACAGCTCCTACACCAATTCCCGGAGCTTTCCCTTTCTTAAATTCCATTTCTTCAACAGCATTTACCCCCACCCTCATAATCACTAGATAGAAGCCAAGAGATACAACTCTCTAACTCTTTGCTACTACCAGTATTTTATAGGTGAAACAATCAACTAACTAACCCATCATTTTAAGGATATTATTTTAAAAAAAGATTCAATTGGTCAACAGTATCATAGGAAAAGAAAGAAAAGAAAAACATTTGCAGTTCCTCTGATTGACATGTTCTTATTTGTTCATTTTTCAGCGATGAGCAAGGTGGGAGTTTTGTAATGTTTGGTGGCATTGATGACTCCTACTATACTGGAAGTCTCAACTGGGTGCCCCTTTCCGCTGAACTCTACTGGGAGATCACTCTGGACAGGTAACTCAATTCCTACACCTTCAGCCTTTACATCCCCGCTTTGCATAGATGCAATTGAAAACAAAGCGCAGGATAATGGCAAAAGAAGATGCCTGTCAGTTCTACAAAGTAGGCCAGATTAGAAAATAGATGCTTTAACGATTATAGGAATATAGTTTAGCATTGTGATATATTATAATAGACTCTTGAAAGCCTGCCAGAGTTTCCTTTTGCCCCCCCCCCCTCTTGTAGGAAAAAAAAATCAAGGTGGATTATTTTGAATCTTTCTCATTCTTCTTCCTTTCCCATGGCAAAGTTTTATAATTTCAAAAGGTCGAGATAGTTTTCTTTCTCTCACCTTTACCTATTTCTTTTCAGTATCACCGTTAATGGTCAATCCATTGCTTGTTCCGGTGGCTGCCAAGCTATTGTTGACACTGGTACCGCCCTCCTGGCAGGTCCCACCAATGGCATTGCTAGCATTCAGAACTTCATTGGTGGTAGCCAAGATTCCAATGGTCAGGTAAGCTTGATAACAATGATATGAGACTATAATTCATATACATAAATAATTAATCATTACCAGTAATGAAAAAATGTTGGGAACATAGAGTAATAAAAAGTATTAAAAATGATCAGGTTAAAATGTCGGATTTCCAAATACAAACAAATAAAGTTTTGACTAGATTTAACTGTTTGACAGTACACTAAATTTAACTCCTGTTGAAAAGAAGAAAGCATGGATAATTTATGTGGTCGTACTAGAGGATTGGAGAAGACAAAGAATTGGATAAGATCACAAAGCATCAAGGTCTGAAAATCAGAATTGAAAGGTTATAAAGTAAAGCAGCTGTGGTGGTTCCAGTGGTTATCAGTACACTGGGTGCTAGATCAAAAATTCTTGGATGACATTTAGAAAATCTGTGCATTGACAAAATTTCCATCTGTTAATTGCAAAAGGCTACATTACTTGGTTCCACCCACATGTTACACTAATACATTGTGACATCCTAGGTTCTTCAGAAGAACTCAATACGTATGAAGGCCAATACTAGCTAAAGAACTGGCAATCGTGATTTCCACATTATTGTGTATATAATAATTCTTAAAGGTTGAGAGAGGAAGACAGACCAAGCGTATTGTGCTAAGATATCTTTACAGATCTATGGTTCACTGATTTTGTGAATCTTAAGAAGAGGTTTTTCAGGTAATTGCTAGTGTTTTTTGCTATTGTTATGTACAATCCATTTTCTCCCTCTATTCCTATTCTTATGCAAGATTCTTGGTTTGCCCTAATTTCCTAATGTGATTAAGCTAGGGAAATGCCATTTTCAGCCCTAGTTAATCAGCAGTCTCATATAATTGCCATGCAGAATAGAGTGGTGCATGTATGGAAGACAGTGTTGCTCAGATCAATGATTGCAAAGACCATTACACCAGACCCTCATCATGGACCATGTATCCTCCACCAAGCCCTCGCTTCAAGTTCCTTTGATTCCTCTACTAGACCAAGATTACACATAAAAATGAAAGAAAGCAAAACCCATAAAGATACAAACTGATTATTACTAGACAGGCTCACCTTCTTCCTCTCCTGATATTGTTCTGCTGACATGTGGTAGGCCTTCCACACTGCAAACAACTATCACTTGGAATATAATCCTGAACTGAGGTCATCACTGTTGAATCTAAGGACATCTTATTCTAATGCAGGACTGAGCAATTAATTTTCTCAAGGAACCACATGAGAAACTGGGACTATTGTGGAGGGCTGAACCAGTAGGGCTATGAAGGTGCATAGGCACACACGTATGCACATACGTAAATTGAAAAAAAATAGCAGTCATCTTCAAAATAAAAGCAATCCACATGGGACAGTCAGAGAAAGCCAAAAGATCAAAGGTGGCCTGGGGGGGGGGGGGGCTGTAAAATGCCCAGGTCTGTTCTAATGCATTTTTTTCTGGATAATTTCTAGTCCATAACGCCCAGATTTTTTTTCTTTCTCAAATATTATGGGGCTGCTAATATGTGTTTTCTGTTCATCCTACAGTACATAGTCAACTGCAATGCTATCAACCAACTGCCTGACATTGTCTTCACCATCAATGGCATTGAATACCCTGTGCCTGCCAGTGCCTATATTCGCCAGGTAAGATCTGTGATTTATCCAAAAATTATCTCAAATGATTTAGTTCATACAATAAACCTCTAGAGAAAAAAAAAATCTGACCCATAAAAGAATTATAGCAAGACAATCTCAGTCAGTTATATTCAAGTGGGAGACATCTTCTGACATTTGAGGTGTTTTTGATAACTTTTAGCAAAGCACTATTTTCATTATGCATTAAGAATTAAACTCTGCAACTCTGAACATGAAATTCAACACATTTAGTGATAAGATTATTCTCATATAGATCATACTCATTTTTAGTAGATCTCTTTTCTCTATAGTAGACCATCCCCAATATGTTAGACTTCAATTCCCAGTGTTCGGCTATCTAGGGGATTATCAGAATAGAAATCCAACACATTTAAAGAGAACCAGGTTGAGGAAAGCTGTAGGAGATTATTTTACAGAAAGAGTATTGTATCAGCTTATCATTTGGGACTCAAGAATAACTACTGTGCTTAATCACAAATATTGCAATATAAACCTAATGTTCATAGTATGGAAGATATACGTAAAGTGATTCTTTCCTTACGGCATTATTATTTCATTACGCCACAGTCCAAGGAAAGCACGGTTAAATGAAAAAAAAAAAAAAAAACAAGTATGATTCTCTGTTACATATTATTCATGGGGCTCTTTAGAAAGTTTCATACAGAGTCTGAACATGATTCTCAGCATCCCTGTCTTTCCCTTGCATATAACTATGATACAATCATATTCTAGCAATGATTACTTTTTCCATGGCATTGCCTTCACTTTCTCCCCAACCCATGTTTTAGTCAGTGTTAACTATACCAGGATGAACATAGCATTTTCCCTTACTCCAACATAAGTCAACAGCAGGCTTAAGGTACGCAAAATCTGTAAGGGTTTGTCACCCATCACCTTGGAGGGAAATCAGATGACTCCAAATTTAAATAAGGTAGACAATGGAGACAACCTATTCAATGCAAATATGGTTTTCTGTTACTCCAGCATGGATAAGGAACAACTCAACAGGAGAGGGAGGGAATGTCAGCTTCCAAATGCTTTGTAATGGCTCTCTATTTAGGCCATTCAAATTCATCATTTATTTGAACTTTTCTTTCAGTTCCAAAGTTATTGCCAGAGTGGCTTCCAGGATATACCCTTCCAAGCTGATTTTTGGATCCTTGGTGATATCTTCATTCGTCAGTACTATTGTGTCTTTGACCGAGCAAACAACCAGGTTGGCCTGGCTCCTATAGCACAGAAATAGCAACAGCTTATCGGTCATATTTTAGCCTAAGGATAATCTTGACTGTTTGGAATTAAATTTGGCAATTATGCTCCTGATCCCCATGCTTTAATGTCAGCAACAATAAATAAATATAAAAATAAATGACTTTATATTCACTGCACACTAAATGCACGTCAACTAACAAACTGAAGTTAATCCATTTCAAGTGAAATTTCCCAAGTGAATATGTCCAACCAAGGGGAACCCACCAACATTGTGGATAATGGATATCACTGTCAAACAACTCTTAATTTTAGGAAGTTTTTTCCAGCATTCAACAAACATTTAACTTTCCTACAATTAGTAAAGAAGTCAATAAATATACTTTCTAAAGCTTATATTCCTCTATATAGAAAGCAAGCCTTTTAGAAATGAATTATATCAAACTATAAAAAAAATCCAGTTTAAGAATATTCGGATTAAATTTATTTGCCATAATTTTTATTATAATATACATTTTAGTTTTTAAAACCAACCATTTTGTTTAAATGGAAATGTTCACAGCACAGTAATACGAATTTTTTATATCAATATATGAAAAACAGAGTGTAGGCATTTATTTTGACATGGCAACATACCAAGGTAAATTCACATAGAAATGTCCTTTAATTCCTGCCCAAATGAATACATGCATGTGTGTAGTGGCAATCTCAAAGGGGCTTTATCATATCTATCAATAAAACTTTGCATGCAGATGAGTCACATTGTCCAAGAGGTGGCATCGAGTGATGTGCCCTAATCTGCCCTAATTTAGGAAATTGAGGGGGGGAGGAAGAGTGGCAAGAGAAAAGGATATAGCTGCCTTGATAACCAGACAATTCACTTTAAGCCATAATCCATTGTTAGACCAAGGCATAGAGATATGAGGCTTAACAGGTTTTTATTCCCCCTTCCACAAATGTGGTTCCATGAAAGAAAATTGGAATCTGGACCAGTGAATTTTTAATCTCCTCATGTTTTTCATTTTTAACCTAGCATAAAATCATTACATGCACTATGAGGTAGGGTGGTTTTGATAGATCATAAACTGAATCAGTTTGAGAACCTTAGCAAAGTCAGTCAGAATGTCTGTGGCATAATGTATCAAACACTTCAGACTCCTACAGTTAATACGTGGATTTGCCTGTCCAGCTACTACTGTTTTTGCACTTTCTGGATTTTCAAAAATTGTACTTTCTGGATTTTTAAAAATTGCAGAGAAGAATGCCCTTTCTGAGTAATGATTAAGGCTTAGAAGCCAGAAGCTAGAGTTGAAGATAGATGGGCTCTACCTGCCTCAAGGAAGTTGAGCCAGCCAGCGAAGGAAGAACTGTGGATATATTTCTAATCACTTTTCAAATTGCCACTGGGTGTGTCCAAAGTTATATTTCATGTGGCTGTGCTGCCCTTTGGATTCAAAGGCAAAAGGGTGCTCTAGAACAAATGCATCTTTTCCCAATAACACACTATTACAGCTGCAAAGGATAGTCACGTGATACAGGGAAAAGATGCAGTTGCTTTATGGAGACACAGCACCATTGTGGCTTTGAAACTGAAGCACTGCACTGCTCTAGTACAGTACATAATCCTGCACATTTACATCAGACCCAAGGCTACTGAGGAACAATGATGCTGGTTATTAAATTTTAGGAAGCACGTAAGTTACATAAATGATTATCCAATGAAGACTTACTGAACATCTCACAAAATTAGAATTCCCAGAGACTGAAATGGAGGAAAACAACAGCAGTCTTTTTAGTTTCAATTATCAAAAGTTGATATGCCCTTACAAAACACCCCTTTGAGGTAGTTGACAAAATTCAGTCATGCTGCCTATTTTATGAATGGGCTGCACATGATTTTCAAAGCCTTTCGAAAACTGAATATTCCTGAAGACTTTAGTGGCTGGCAAATTTCACCCAAGAAATGTTAAACAAAATTCTCATAAGCTTAGCTTGGAAATGTACTTTTAACTATGACATAGAAAAATACATTTACCTTTAGGTATGATGCTATGATTTTAATGTTCATAAAATATATTTCATATTATAATCTGAATTGCAGAATTCTATATACACCAGAACAAGGAAGTGGAAATTTTCCACTATTAAAATAGTGTTGTACATACCAGTATGCAGCGCAGTGTTGTACATACCAGTATGCAGTACATTGTCTATAAAACAATGTTTAGTTCATTTCTGACTTCATGGAAAGCTAACCACATTTCTTCAATATGTATAATCAGTCCTGAAATGTCCATATAAGACAGTAAGCAGCAACAGAATGTCTATATTAGACAAAGTGTGAAAAAATTTATTATGTGACTTCTGGCACAAATTGTTGCTTCCCTTGCTAGCATTAGGCCAGCCACACAACATGCAAAACAAGAGGTTGAATTAGCCTATGATTCTACTACTTGTCATGCTTCCATTCTGAAATCTTAATGCTTTACTGGAATGTTTATACTGATTTTGCAAATAAAAGCCATTTTTCTATTGTCTTCTAAATCCAATGAGGTATTAGTTAAGTAAGAACTTCAATGCAATCAAGAGCTGAAGTGAGGACCTGCTTTCTAGGAAGCCAGAAAGTGATTATTGCCATGAATACGTAGTGGGAAATCTAGCAAACAGCAACCATATAGGCAGATGCTCTTGTTTTTATGAGATTAAAGTGGTTATGTTCCTCTTATTCAAAATAATCTCCAATCTATGGAGATATATCAGTGAGGCTATTCTCATCACTAGAGGTTAATTTAGAGTTGTTCCCTACATTTAGGTGGCGCAAAGAAAAATGTGTTATGTGGGTTGGGCTACTAGGAAGCTCTTGAAAAGAATCTAGATTAGAACTGGCTGAAGAAGAAAATGTTTCAGCCAGAGGTTGCAAAAGAAGGTTATGAATGTTCGAACGCTGAAATAAGGCCATTATAGACTTTTCGAGATTAGCTGGAGTGGATGGAACAGAAGTATGAGCAGCAGGGGGGGATGCAGTGGTTCTGCTTGTTCTTAAATAAAGAGAAGACAGGCTGGAATGAGTCATGGAGGACCCAGCTGATTTGCTAGGAGGATCTCCAAAGCTCTCTGGATTATTTAGAAATGGTACAATGGACTCCGGTTTTATTTGAGGAATTGCTGAGTGGCCTAGCCAAGAAGGAGGGATGATACTTGGTGGTTCATTGACATGCAACCTAGTGGTCTCTCCTGGTCTGTTTTGGTGGAGTCCAACATTCCCTAGTGCAATTGGGTTCGTAAGCACAGTCTTCTGATCATTTGCATTACTTGCTTCAAGATGATCCTCTGGAGTAAGTGAGGCAATGTTAGGGGTAGAGCTATCAGACACCAGGGCTATAGGACCTCTTTGAAGATTTTGCAAGGGTGTCTCTGCTGCTCCATCTTCCAAGACAGGGCTGGCTAGTCTATTCTCCAGGGAAGCCAAATCATCTGATGTGAAAAAAGCAAACTAGATTGAATATTCATTGCTCTGAAGCACTGTGACAAATGTATTACTTATTACTTGGATTCTAGGCTGTACAAATCTCAATCCATAGTGAATTTAGCTGTGCATGAGCATACACAAACATGTGCAAACACTTCCCCATCCTGCTGGATCACAAAGGTAGATGTAATCACTCATGAACAAAGGATCATTTCATACAGCTTGAACAGAGCATAATTGGGGAACCTAGAAAGTACGTTGTAACATCTGCAGCTTTGAATATGTTAAGAAACCTCATTACAGAACATCTGAATAGAAAAGTGCTTGCACACCAGTGACTGTCAGAAGATGGAAGGCAGACTTTTTTAGAATTTGTTCATCAGATTTCCCCAAAGAGTCTCAAATACCCTATAATCACAAATATAATATCTCCTCTGTTCTGACTTCCACTGCCATCCCAGACAATTTAACTTTGCACAACAGACTTAATGCAGCTTCTGTAATCTGCATAGAATATTTATATATTTCCTTAAAAGAAGTTGTATATTTTTTTTATTTTTTATTTTTAACCAACAAAACAAAACAAAGCAAAACATAACACACATACACACACAATATATACTCCTCCTTTTTTTTTTACAGCAATTGCATAACGGTAATCTATTATTTACATTTCCCCCCTTATTCTTCTTTAGAATATTTGTCCTTATTGCCTCGTTATTTCTTATTTACATTTTTCTTCCTTCATGTTCTACTTAAAAGAAGTAGTATAATATCACATAATTTTTTGCTGTGCTCCAAATTGTTGCATCCTTGTTGTAGACCTGAGAGGACGGAACAAAGAGCAATAGATTCCTTAGACCAGGGGTAGGCAATCTTGGCTCTTTTATGACTCATGGACTTCAACTCCCAGAAATCCTGAGCCAAGCTCAGGAATTCTGGGAGTTAAAGTCCACGAGTCATAAAAGAGCCAAGGTTGCCTACCCCTGCCTTAGACAGATGTGACAAAAAAATACTTACCCATGACTTCATTATTTTGGCAGTCTGGGCAGCAATGAATTATAGGACCAAAGGGCTCTGTACAAGTCTTTGGACAAGTCTTCTTCTCACAGCTCACCTCCCCAAGCTGAAGGGAGAGAAAGTAAAAGAGGTGTTCAAACCCAGCAAGAAACCACTGATTGCAGCAGGTGAATCCATTGCTTTTCAATGTCCTCCTCTCCTAGGAATGTTCTATTTTACTAGGATTACTATACTGTACTGTACTGTACTGTACTGTACTGTACCATATCGTACTATACTAGTATTGCATGGCATAGTTGGAAGTTACACAAAGATATGTAAGGGAAAAATTAAATTTAGAGCTTGAATACAGTATGTTCTCTTTGTTGTAAATTGCTGTGAAACCTGGATCCTCAACAAGGTTGAAGAAATTATGCTCTTGAGATATCATGCTAGAGAAAATTGATGAGAATATAATGGATTGTAATACTGGGAGAAGCAATACCAAACTGATCACTGGAAGCACTAATAATGAAGCTGTTGTGTATTGTGGGAAGAGTTACAATTATATTGCTTGAAGACAGGGCCTCTGTTGTTTTTAGGCCAGGGGGAGTTATGGCTGTTGCTTAGCGGGATTTCAACTGCTACTGATCAGATTTCTTTTGCTTCTTTTTTTTGACCCGTACTATACTATATTTATCTACTATAGATTAATTAAGTTATTTGCTGTGTTTACTATGAATAAATGTTTGTTTAGAGACTCTGCAGTTTCTGCTGCCTACCCTGCAGACTATTCAACAGAAATTAAAGCAATTATACTGGATACATAATGGAAAAACAAAAGTTATGAGAGAAGACACACACACACACACACACACAGAGAGAGAGAGAGAGAGAGAGAGAGAGAGAGAGAGAGAGAGAGAGAGAGCTGGAAAAATCAGAGGCAATCAAGAAACAGGCTGACAGGAGACAAGGTAACTGGTGGAACAAGCAGGAGTTTATAAGGACTCAAAGAAGAAATGGTTGACCTATAATACTGTCAGTGGAGTCATCAACCACATCTCAGTGAGGCCTATTTAAGATTTCAAAAGAACAACAGGAAAGAGTGTAAAGAAATGGAGGGCATTAGAACCTCTTACTTCAAAACCTTCACATCTCACCTGGCAGGTACAATAAACACAGGGTTCATCTTCAGGAACAAAGTTGTGTCCATTGATTACTTTTCTTCCCTTGTAATTGCAGTCTATGGGGAAACATGCATAAGAAATACAGTTTCAACCATGAACATACTATCCAGAGACCTGCTTATTAGGCAACATGACCAGATTATAATATAGTGTCATATAAAAATTCAATACTAAATATTACTCAAGATTATTGGAACATCCCAATTGCTGACTGTTGCACAAATGATTGTATAGATGAGAATTCCTACAGCAAGAGAGGTAAACAACCCATCAGATATCAAGCTGAATATTTAAGAATCAAACCAGTTACTAACAAACTTCTCTAACGTTTTAATTTTTAGTCTCATCGAAGCAATAAAGACCATGCATATATTTTTACCAACTATACAGACTGTTTAGTTTCTACATAAATAAATATCAAATGCAGGCACACTGTTTTAAACAAATTACACTGCATGAAAATATGAAACACACAAGTTATGCCAACTTTTCATTAGTTCACAGAGTAGAACATAGTACAGTACAGTATACAAAAATAAATCTGTAAGAGAACAATGCATGTTTTTTTTTAAAAAGTTGCAGTCCTTTGATTGCTCACTTTTTTAATAAGATTTTTTCCAAGCTTGATTTATAGCATTGCTTACTTCTGGACTGGCCAAAAATTTCAGTTCCGGCACCATTCCAACTAAAATTTACTTCAAAGCATTATTCTGGCTTTTTAGTGCCTTTTACTAGCAATTCCCTCCCTTCAGCTTCTGCTCTTTTTATTGCTTCCTTTTCAATAAGGAAGTGGCATTTCAACTAAATTTTCTCCTGCAACATAATCAGTTCTTATGTACATTGGGAGAAGCAGGATGCTGCAATGCTAAAATAAGGTTATTTTATTATTATTTATTTTCTCCAATACTTTTCTTTAATTCCATCTTAATAGCAAAATAACTACAAATAATTGTGCTTCAAATGCAAATCAAGATGCAAATTCTCTTGAAAAGCAATAGCAAAAAATGCAATTAGTAGTACAGAATATAGGTTCCATTTGGAATAGTCTTTTAGAAAAGTTACATTGCTGTGATGCTTACCATGACAAATTGGACAGCACTCGCCCTCTGGATGGAAAGGGTATGTACAGGATACGACACAGTCCACAGGAGAACAGGCTACAGAGCCCAGCTATAAGATCCATACACACACATGCAGACGCATGCGCAAGCACACACACACACACACACACACAAAGGAAGAACCTATATTAATGGCAAAGCAATATTATTATACTACAATTTAAAATCTTCATCTCCTAACACATTTTTGTTTAGGTTTCCTCCCCTCCCTTTTTCCTTATTTCTATTTCTTCCTCCGCCCCCCCCCCCCAGAATAGCGCATTCCTTAGTAATAGTTGTAGTCAGGGATATACTTCTTGTAGTATTACAGAAGAATGTATTTCAAAAATAGCAAATAGATTTGTTTTCTAAGCGTCAAGCGAGGTGTGTTAAATATAGAAGAAAAGGGCAAATGGAACATTATGAGCAATTTTCAGCTTATTCTTTCTTGTGACTTTTCCCTTGAACTGACTCAAGTCCTATTATTTCAGTAAGAAATGTCAGAGGGTTAATTCTTCCCCTTTTTAGTCATATCCAATTTTCTATGTCCCTACTCTCTTGGGATATCCTGGGATGTTTTTACATGAAGTCTCGCAAAACCCCATGCATATAAGCATGACATAAATTACATCTGTATCTCTCTGAAAGGTTAAGAGAGAGTGGAGTGGATATACCATTTTGATTCCCTCTTGGGAAGTGGCTTCTTAGCCCAAAGAAGGTTATTAACAGTTTCTTTCTTTATTTGTTTGTTTGTTTGTTTAGAAAATGTATATAGCCACCTACTCACTCACAGAGACTCTTGCTCACTCACAATTACCAGAGTTTTAGCATTTTTTTCAGCTGGGTAAGAGAAGCAGAGGACTTACCAAACAAATGCAACTTAGACACGGGTCCAAGACAGAGGGGAAGGTTTCATTGTTATAGAAGATCTTCCCTGCATAGGTACAACCTTTTGTTGTGAAAGGGAAAAACGTATTTACTTGGTCTACTTGAGCCAGATGGCCTGTATAAAAACCTTCAAGAAAGCATAAGGCAGGTAGACATCATATGGATGGATGCTTATTTGGGATGGGTGGACAAAATAACTGCACAATGCCTTGTGATGAAACTTTAGGAAATGTTCATCTGAAAGTACTCAAGTGTAATGTAAACAGCATCTGCTACTGTTAAGTATTGAAAAAAACAACTACCACAAAAAGTAATCGTTTTGGAAATTATTTGCTCGGCTTACAATGACTTTGCCTATACATATTGTCTTCTCATAATGAGTACCAGGATACATTTTTTTAAAAGCAAGAATGTTCATTTGAGATAGGTTTTTCACATTTATACATGAACAGAACAATATTCTGTCTACTTTAAAAGCAAAAGGCAGAGTCAAGAAGCAGAATTAAATGGTATTTGATCTTTTATTTATTTATTAAATGTGCGTGCTACTTGAAGCTCAGTGACTCTGGGCAGTCTTTTTAAGTTTTGATTGTCTTCATTTTCTGTACAATGTTGGTATAAAAATGTTAAAGATTATGTATGCATTGTTTTTCAAAACAACTGTATTTATGTTGTACAATATGGATGTTCTAGGAACACCCCTAAGAAAAAAACAGCTTTTTAAAAGGTGGAATTTTACCTGCTGAACAATCTGGACAGCATTGTCCAGGGATTTGGATTGGATGAGGACACATCTCCAAACAATCTGTCCTCTTACAGCTCACTGAACCATCTGCCTGTAACAGAAAAGAACTTCACAGAAACCCACAGCACAAAATGCTGGTCTATTTTGGACAGATAGGCCCTCCATTGCCTCCACTCCCCAACAGAAGTATCAGTCATCTATTAGTTGCCTTCAAAAGGTTCTAGAAGTCTTCTGTTATTTTACACCCAAATAAGGTGAGTGTTGAATGGTATCATCTTGGGAGAATTGATTACAATCTTAGCATTCATATCCTAGAGCCTCACTAGTACTCTGCCTGCACTCTGCAATTAGGATTAGCCCAGAGATGCCTAGTTCCAGGCATCAGTGCAATAACAGAGAAGGTGTCATAACTTCTACCCAATGAGGCCTATGGGGACATCCTAGCAAATGAGCAGGCAGCATCTGGAATGCTGGGGAAACTGAGAAATTACTATCGAACCAGGAGATTGCAAGCAGTGAAGAAACAATGACAAGAAAGGAAATGCAAGACTGTTAAGTGTGGTTCTATTGATTTATAATGTGAATATGCACTATTCTATCTGGCCAAAGGTGTCAAAGCATAGAGAGCACCAGTGCTACCCCTCCCTCTGTATAATTCTAAAAATGCAAAATTTCACATTGGTAGGAGGTGATGCCATCATTCAGTGTAGCCAAGGGGTGCCATGATATACACTGGAGTCAACATTGCCTGCAGACAATGGGCACTGTCTCTCCTGGCCATTTTGGTTTAGACTGCAGGAAAAAAACAGATCCCTGATGGCTAGTGGATCTGCTCATGTAATGCATAGCTAATATTTGTCTGCCTCAGGCTGATTTTTGAAAGGCTCTTTCTGAAATAGCAATAGACCAATGTCTTTTGTGAATTGCTGGTGTTGTCAGTAGTCAATGGTAGTCGTTTTCCTCACTGACAGACAGCACTTGGTATGAGGAGAAATTAAGCCATGTGGTTTCCTTTCACTTTCCTTAACTTGTCCAGCATTCAAACAGTAAAACGGCAGCCTCATTATTGAAGCAGACTATGGATTGTCAAAGAAGGCAGCACAATATACGCAAGCATAATTTTTTGTCCAACTAGATACTGGAGGACTGCATTTAATACAAATATTTGACTCTGTCCAAGATAAAAATATGATGATGAGGATGAGGTTGATATAATAATTGGTCTCTCCACATGTCATCCTTAGTGAAGCATGCAAACCAGCATCTGCATTTCCTGCATCGGATGAGGAGAGCACATCTTTCTCCTTCTGTCCTGGCCCCTTTTTACAGAGGCACAATTGAAAGCATTTTAACAAACTGAATCACTGTCTGGTCTGGTGGCAGCAGTGCCTCATATAGAAGGTCCATACAGAGAGTGGTACTGTATATTCTGGCGTATAAGACGACTTTTGAGAGTGTCGAAACAGCCTCTGAACTCAGGGGTCGTCTTATACGCCGAGTCGTCTTATACACCGGAAATAAGGTAGTTTCTGGCGTATAAGACAACTTTCTAGGCATGCGACTCGGCATCGATTGTCTTGCGACTCGGCGTCGATCGTCTTGCGACCCGGCGTCAAACTAGGGGGTCGTCTTATACGCCAGGTCGCCCTATACGCCGGAATATACGGTAAGTACAGCCAAGAAGATCATAGGAAGCTCACTCCCTGGTTTTCAGGATGCTGCTTATAAGTGCTACGTGCTTAGAGCTCAAAGCATTGTTAGAGACCCCCACACACCCACTTCACGGTCTGTTTCTGTTACTCCCCTCTGGGAAGAGGTTTCGAAGTATTTCTAGCAGGACTACCTGATTCTGTAATAGCTTTGTTCCCTATGTCATCCGTTTGGTAAACACAAGATTCGTGTTTCTTGCCATGTACATGTATACATAACCGGAACTAGACTGTTGTTTCTCTGTGTCATATAATATATGTGGGTATATGCATAATTCTGTATTTATTTATTTATTTTTGTCATATTTATGTAGTGTATATCGGAGGTGGTGACCCTTTGAAAGCTGTATGCAACGAAATTTCATTTTAATGTATGCCAATTAGTGTACATTCAAAGTGAAAATAAAGTTATTATTCTATAATAATAATAATAATGTGTGATAGGAGATTGGAAGATTGAAACTAAGTGAAGTAGAGCAGGTTGTCATTCACCTGGCAGATGCATAACTCACAGGGATCACCCGGTGACCAGAGCTGTCCTACTGGAAATTCAATTCCATTATCATCTATAAAGCAACCTGTCCAGAAAAGAGAGACAATGAAAAGAAACATCTCAGAAAAATAAAAAGGCTCTCTCTTGCCAGCTTGCTTGCTAGAAGAAGTATTATCAGGAATTTACATCAATATGTCCATGGTCGTAAAAGAGAGAATCAAAACCTGCATGGATAACTAGTTTGATATTTGGTCTGATATGTTCCATGTGTCTTAACCATAAAGAATCTCACTGAAGAAAGTAATGCACTGTAATTTTTTTTGCTACAACTCCTAGAGAGGCTTCTAGGAATTGTGATCCAAATGTTTTTTTCTACTTGCCTTCATTTATACTGGCTCTGGCTGGGCCAAAGCTATAAAGCAGTGGTTCTCAACCTATGGGTCAGGACCCCATTTGGGGTCAAACAACCATTTCACGGGGGTCGCCAAACGCAGTCTGCCATTTTTTCCCCCTTTTCCTTGGCTGTGCTACTCCCTTTTATTCTATTGACTTTTGAAAGCCAATAGAATAGACTCTCTTGAATAGAGTCTAATTCTATTGGCTTTCAAAAGCCAATAGGAATTGTCCAGGCTGTCTCTGCCCTGCTGAGCCCGCCAAAAGTCTCATTCTGCAAATGGTGCTACAAGTTGTCTGCAGCGAAGGCGAGCTGTCTGGAAGTTTCCACCCCTCCCTGCTGAGCAACTACTAAAAATGTAAGTAAAAGAGGGCCAGGGGTGGGAGGCTGACAGGCGCAGGGAGGGTTGCTGGCGCGCATGGGCCCCGGTGGGTGCCTTACCTCCCTTGGGCTGGGCCAGCTGGTGGCCCAGCCGGTGGTTGGCCTGCGCCATCTCTGCCGCTTGCCAGCTATGCCTCGGCTGGCGCAGGGGGCGGCACCATGCATGTGCAGCGCTCCCGGGCAGGGAAAGTCCTCGACTTACGACCGGTTGGGTAGTCCTCGACTTATGATCAGTTGGGGGTCATGGCATTAAAAAGGTTGAGAACCACTGCTCTAAAGGATCCTTCCTGAGGTAAGGACAATGACAACAGCAGGGCCCTCTCTGAATGACTGATTCCAAAGAATGCTTTACTTAGGGAGATCAGAAGCCAAGATTATATGATCTACTAATTTTATCTTGACTTTATATTTGCATGTGCATTGATATTTGCTTGCTGTGTGTATCTTATTCTTTTGTGTAAGTATTGAATGCTTGGGTGTGGATGTTGATGGTGTTACTGTGTCCTTAAGGGAGGAGAATGAGAGAAAGAATAGGATGCTCTTGTTGAAGCAATTTTGGACCATAAGGAGTAGGGATAAAGTTTGCATTGTGAAAACTAACCAGATAAAGAAAACTTATATTAGATGTTTGAAAATTATCCTGTGTTTTAATCCTCTTTCAGCAAGCTAGCAAAAAAGTGCCGGGCCAGTCTGCCTTCTGGTCTTATGGACTAATCTTTTTTAATTTAATATCTTTATTTTTCACAATGCAAACTTTAATCTTACAAAAAGCTTAAAAATTAAAAATGTAAACTAAATGAAACTAAGCTGGAAAAATATGTATCTTATATATTATATTTATCAATAGTCACTGGTTCACCAGTGAATTCACTACTGCAATGTAAACAATAGAAAACATTATTGTAAGATATCACAAAATCTCTCCCATAATGAAAACTTACTGCTGCATCCTTTGATTTTTCCAAAACAGATAGATGCATATTTCTGACAACCATTTTTTGGCATCTTGAATAATATCACTTTTCCAGTTTCTTGATACTATATAATTATTTTGTTTGGCACCCTCAACACTTGATGCAACCACAATAAAGAATCAAATTCCAAAACTTTGGCATATAATTTAACATTACATTAACATCTTAATGTATATTAATTAAATGCAGGTAGTCCTCAACTTACAACAGTTTGCTTTGTGACTGAAAAAAGTGAGTTATGACCATTTTTCACACTTATGACCATTGCAGCATCCCCATGGTCATGTGATTTACATTTGGATGTTTGACAACTGATTCATATTTATGACGGTTGTAATGTCCTGGATTCATGTGATCATGACAGGGGAAGTCAATGGGTAAACCAGATTCACATAACAACTGTATTATTAATTTAACAACTGCAGTGATTCACTTAACAAATGTGGCAAGAAAAGTCATAAAATGGGGCAAAACTCACTTAACAAATTTCTCACTTAGCAACATAAATTTTGGGCTCGGTTGTGGTCGTACGTTGAAGACAACCTGTAATATTCCAGTAGCTCAGTAGTTAAGTAATCTTTAAGTGTTAGATTTCCCATAAATCTACTAATATACATTAATACACAATTCCCCCAAAGATATTTAATGATACTCTATTACTACTTCCAAGAACCTTCACATCATAGATGCATGTGTTCTCACATGCTGACTGCAAGGATCTCACCTGTCATGAGTGCAGTCTTCCGGCAGGTGAAGCAGCACTGTCCTGGAGCCAACAGCCAGTCCTCATGGGGACATCCCGGGGTAGGGCATGGAATGAAGGAGCACTCCACTTCACCTTGCTGAAGGAGGATCAGGTACCATTATTAATGAAAAGAATACAGAGAGGAAGTCATCAAGACAGGCGTCCACAATTTCTTTTTAACAGAAAATTAAATTAAATTAGGGGAATCTCTCAAGCGATGCAAAGTTTCTCTAGGATTTTCTGGATCTGTTTCAATTAGTAAGTGATCTACTGTTGGCAAGCGCTGGATGGAACAGGGTGCCATTGATCTATTTGTCTTATTTGGGTACCATCATCTTAGTAGCTTCAGGGCTTCTTCAGT
Organism: Crotalus tigris; assembly: GCF_016545835.1. Lineage (NCBI taxonomy): Eukaryota > Metazoa > Chordata > Lepidosauria > Squamata > Viperidae > Crotalus > Crotalus tigris. The sequence continues at coordinate 1,228,350 of NW_024096711.1, forward strand.
TAGGCAGAAGGGATATTATTTGTAGAACGCATTCCCACATGATAGTATTTTAGCCCAAATAGCTCCATATTTAGGAAAAGGATAAAAAAAATCTCCAGAAATATGCCCTTGGAGTTGTTCCATGTGATTTTTACATGTTATATGTTTTTAAACTGAGATTGACTGTATTTGTTTATTTGTTTGTTTTTGCATTTTTAATTTGTCAGTGCTTTTTAAAAAATGCTTCAACATTGTCTGTCTGGCCCCTTCTTTGCCACAGAGCATTCGAGGGCTATTAATAAGCTTTCCCTTCGGAGGCCTAATTTAGCCAATTTCACAGTTGACATATAGTTCTGGAATACCAATAGAACTTATGTAATAGTTTCAAGTTTCTGCAGTGAAGCAGAAAAAATGTTTCTCTTTTAACAGATAAGAAAAGTTACAAAAGTTCAAGAAAACCAGAAATAAAAGAGATGCATGGTTTCTTAGGTAAAATGATGTAAGCACAGTCTTAAGCTGCTGCCAATGTTTATATCTCATCACATGCTTTTCATTGGAAGAGAGAAAAATGTAACACTATAATAGTGTGCATTTGTGTGTACGTAAGAGAAAGAAATCAAGAGAGATTGTGTATACTAAGTGAGAAAACTTAATTGGAACACCCTCTGAGATAAGTAAAGGTACATCTGAGAAACTGTAAAAATTGTATAGAGGTGTCTCAAATATTGTTGGAAATGTAATTGTAAAGAAGATAGTTTTTATCATCTTTGGTTGACTTGTGGTAAAGAAAGAAATATTGGGGCCAGATTTATATTTTATTCAGAAGATTCTGAATTCAGAAGATTCTTAAAACAAATACAAAATGGAAGCCAGATTTTTTCCTTTTAGGACTATTAGACAAAGAGCTTGGGGGGGGGGGGAATGGAACTTTGTTCTTATATACATTGACTTGAGTGAGAATTTTATATGCACAAAGATACATCAATTCCTGCAACGGAAAAATGAATGGAAAAACTGATGGAGCTGACAGAGATGGCAAAATTAATTTTTTTAATAAAATAAAATAATGTATACAGTTTTATTTCTACTTGAAACTGTTTCTGAACTTTATACTCAAAACACACAAAAAAATGAAACTTTGATCTTGGCTTTTGATGATTAAACTATAGTTATAGAAATGGCTATGTGAAATAAAAAAAATGAGGTTCCATCTCTATTTCATATTTTACTGCCCTGAAAAAGGTTGGAAGTCACTGCTTTTAATAATAATAATAATAATAATAATAATAATAATAATAATAATAATAATAATAATAATAGTAAAGTTGGAAGGGACCTTGGAGGTCATCTAGTCCAATCCCCTGCTCAGGGAGGAAACCCTATACCATTTCGGACAAATGGCTGTCCAGTTTCTTCTTATAAACCTCCAGTGTTGGAGCATTCACCGCTTCTGGAGGCAGGTTGTTCCACTGGTTAATTGTTCTAACTGTCAGGAAGTTTCTCCTTAGTTCTAGGTTGCTTCTCTCCTTGCTTAGTTTCCACCCGTTTGTTTCTTCCCCTTTCCTTTTCCTTCCCCATTCCCTTATTATCTTTGTTTCTATGTATTTTATATTATAACAAATTTCAATAAAAAGAAAGGTAGATGAATAAAGGTAGATAAAATACATACTCTGCACACACAAGTGGTACAGTTATCACCATCTGGGTTGAACTTGGACCCTTCTGTGTATATTTGCCCACGGAAATGACATTCTGCTACAGAAGAAAGCAACATTCATAGCAGAAAGATTGGTTACCAGATAAAAGGCCAATTAATCTAAGGCATCACATTTACAAATTTATAGCTCTTATGTTCTTGTGCCCATAGCTCTTATTATGTAAATTTATTAAACTTTATACTGTGAATTCTAGCATCACCTACTCATAGGATATTCTATTTTAGATGAGGTCTTTCAAAGAATGACTTCCCATTATTTCTACCCTTCTTGTTTTACACTGTGTCTAAAAAACAAGATGTTTTTATGGCAAGGATTAAGTAATCAAGATCTACCTGGCTGGCAGGGACAACAGTCTGTCTGAACAGAACTGGGACATGGACTGGGTGTACATTCTGGAGAAATACAGGAAATGTTGCCTGCCTAGAATGAAAAACAAACATTGTAGTGCAGATTGTTGATTTTTCATTTTCTGCAATGTAGTTTCAGCCTAATATCACATCTGAATTATATTTGTGAATGTCTTCCATAAACTTGTGGCATCAGGAGAATTTAGATTTCAGCCACTATAATTTCTAGGCAACAACATGAGAAAAACTGTGACAAAGAATGAATAGTTTATCATGAACATAATCCTTCTCCTCCCAAATGCTCACACCCATTGTTTCCATTAGATTCCAAATGCTCCTCACTCTGGAACATCTCAGTGCATTTTGCCACCTCAAATAAGCAGTACATGCTCTGAGTCAAGTGTTTAGTACCAAGACCACCAACACTATTTTTGGCTTTGGGACAGAGACATCCTACGGGCTTCTCTTTGGCAATAATTAAAATACTGATTAACTTAACTCTGGGGAATATGCTCTCCTTTCGTGACACCTACTCCTAACAGTAGGATTAGTATTGCTCCTAGCCACAATGTGGCTGATAATGAGTCTCAGTGCATCTCACCTACAAAATTACCCCTTGGAAAAACTCTGCTCACCCAATCAATTCTATGCACTCTTCCTGGATAGCAGACTTCAACCACTGGAGACAGGCATCCCAGTGATTATGTGGATAAGAGTGCTAACAATGAAGGCTGAAAAGGAAGAGAGTACAGCTTGTAGTGAGGGGTTTGTAAAGGCTATGGGAGAAGGATAGTAACACACTATATCCTGCTCCTGCCTGTGGGATCCTTGCACAGGTTTTAAATCAGAGGGAACCCTCCTTGTATGTGCCTCTGAACAGCCAGGTTCAGAAAAGGAGTTTCGGTGGCATGAAAGCAACATGAAAATGCAAGTTTGATAGAAGCTGAAAAATATTTTGTCTTCCACTCTAGTATTGTTCTCCCTTTTTTCTGTATTTTTGTTTTTGAAACTTGGCATCTTTGACAAATAGTTGAAAATTAATGACCCAAGATATGGCTACATTAACCAGTTAAAATCATGTGGGGCTAAAACTTCATGTTAAATTGGATAATAATTTGTACTAAAGTAAAATGGAGGAGGAGGAGGAAGAAGAAGAAGAAGAAGAAGAAGAAGAAGGAGGAGGAGGAGGAGGAGGAGGAGGAGGAGGAGGAGGAGGAGGAGGAGGAGGAGGAGGAGGAGGAGGAGGAGAAGAAGAAGAAGAAGAAGAAGAAGAAGAAGAAGAAGAAGAAGAAGAAGAAGAAGAAGAAGAAGAAGAAGAAGAAGAAGAAGAAGAAGAAGAAGAAGAAGAAGAAGAAGAAGAAGAAGAAGAAGAAGAAGAAGAAGAAGAAGAAGAAGAAGAAGAAGAAGAAGAAGAAGAAGAAGAAGAAGAAGAAGAAGAAGAATTCCATCTCTTAATTCAACCCTGCTTTCTGGGCTATTGGTCAAAAAAACAGATGCCCTTCAAAACATTTACAAGTTTCAGTACAATGTTGTTAGATGGCTCCTAGCAAAAGCTAGGAGCTTGAAGCTTTATTTCCATCTAAAGATACATGTTAGCAAGTATTAATTTATATGTCCTCAAAGAAATACCAGCCCCAACTCCCTGAGGCTCACCAGGCAGACACAGACTGTGCAGTTCTCCTCAGAGAGAGAGAATACGTCCCCTTCAACTCTGGACATCCCATAATAGAAACAGCCTGTAGGAAACAGGAATGAGAAGATGCTTCTCTGAAGGGACAAGAACTAAGGGAAATAGGCCCCATTACACCTTTCTCTTAACTGGGAAGCATGTAAATGTTTTCAAAAACTTGCTAGATGCTCTCCAATATTCCATAGAAGAAAACACTTGTAACAATATCACCATTCACAAGTCACAGATAATTCAAGGTACCTTTAATTGTGTTGAACACAATTAAAAGCTCTATTTCAGTTACGTCCAACATGCAAACCTCCATATATATTACACTATACATTCCTATTAGGCCCAATAGTCTTAAAGAAGGCCACCAAGTTGGGAAACATTGCTCCATCTGCTGTATGCATTCCTTTTTTGAAGATTTTAGAGCTATTTTTTAAAGTAAGGTTAAAGTAAATCTAGGTTAAGGAATGTCTGTGGGTACCAGGATAGACCTGTGATACTTCAAATGATGTCGATAATGTTTGAGAGCTAGAGTAGCATTGTGCTTGGATTTAGTTCAACTCAGTTCACCCTTAGCCATAGAAATTCAATAGTGTCTTTGGGCCAATTACTCTCTCAGCTCAACTTGCCTCATAGGATGTGTGTGTGTGTGTGTTTGTGTGTGTGTGTGAGAAAATCAGATGAAGGGAAAGCTATGTATGCTGCCTTGAGCTCCTGAAGAAAAGATTAATTAATAAATAAATTCACTACATTAAAAGTGAATGAAATTGCCAAATCTTACAAAGTTCAAACAATACTAGAATCAATAGATGATATTACTGAAATCTTTTAAGACCTGAAAACCTCATGAGATTTTAACCAATTCAACTTTTTAATTTTAAAATTGGTGGGACAATGCAATTTATTTTAGCTTTCAATTAAAAAAACCTTCAAAACTATCCTATAATTTATTAACTGTACACAGAATGTTGCATAATTCAGTACTAGAAGCCAAGCTTGATTCACATGAGCATTTACATTTTACATAAAATGATAGATTGCACAACACATAGCACCTGTCTGAATAAAGATGCATCTATCGTGTCCAACTTTCAGATGCCCTAGTGAATGAGATGATCCATGAAATATGATAATTCAAGAAACTTAGAACCACATTATATAATTCCCAGGAAGCAAAGAGGAATGGGGGCTTATCAAGACAAGTTCCAGAAATCAAGGACTGCTTTTGATCAATTGAGGGGGAAGAGAGTATATGATGAAAATCCTCCACAGCTAGAACAAGGGAAGACCCACATGATCCAATATGACACAAGCATATAGAGCAGGGGTCTTCAAACTTGGCCCTTTTATGACTTGTGGACTTCAACTCCCAGAATTCCTCAGCCAGGCACGCTGGCTGAGGAATTCTGGGAGCTGAAGTCCATAAGTCATAAAAGGGCCAAGTTTGAAGACCTCTGATATAGAGCCTTGATCTAGTGGGTATTTTTCTCACCTGTGCAAGTAGGACAGCACTCTCCCTGGGCTGGGAGAATTGGGTGAGAGCAGGAAACTTCACACGTCACAGCTCGACAAAACACTTGTCCACCCTGAAATAAGACAATACAGGCAGTACCGACATAATACTTGAAGTTGGAGACTAAGATAAGAACTCAAAATATGCCACATACCTCACAGGAGCAATTCAGACATGGTGGCTCTATCCAGTAGCTGTTATCTTCATGAAGAACCCCTCCATGCCAGCAGGCAGATGGCAGGGTGGGAATTGAGGGAGTCAAAGGGCTTGGGGGAAGAGATGGGCTAACCTTCTTTGGTAGCAGTGGTGACAGAGGACTTATTGGTAGAGAAGGCCTGGCTGTTCTGGGCCAGAAGGAGGTGCCAAAAGAGGAGCTGTGGGGAGGAGATGAGGAAGTGGGGGAAGATGCAGGTGGAAGCACAGAGAGAATGGGAAGGAGCAGGAAAGGAGATGGGGTTCCAGGTACACTGGAGGGAGCAAGTGCTGGGGAACCCCTGGGCGGCAATACGGGTCCTATGGATTCTGGAGAAAGGCGTAGCAGAGTCTGTGGCTGTTGAAGAGACTGCAAAATAGAAGAAGGGGCCAGGCTGGACTTTGAAAAACCTGTGAGGCAGGAGGGAGGAACAGGGAAGAGAGAGAGACACACAAACACACACAAAGAGAGAAACTGTCAGCCCTCACAGGTAAACCAAACAGGAAACATAACTGGATAAACTAATTCTACTTTGTTGTAAGGCTACATTAACAGAATCTTGCAATTCTGAAGCACAGACTTCCTGCCACCACTTTTAACTGCCGGAACAATTAGGACAGATCCTTCCTAAGTTTCTTCCTCTGAAACTGTTAATCCAATGGGGGCTCCTCCCTCTCTTGTCTGATTGTTTCTAGGCAGCATCTCTTCCCTTTATTCCCCAAGGTCATTCACATACTCCATTACAGAAATGGCCAATTATATTCAGAAATCCTCCCCACCTTCCCTCCCATCCTGCCCAAAACGCACAGCTTCCAAGTCGCTATTGGGAAGATATTTCCATGAATAAGAGCGTTTACACTGCACTCTCAGTTGTGCCTTTTACCCAGCTTTTGACTTCAGTCTTATCTGATTATAAAAACAGAGGCTTTTGAAAAGCCTTGTTAATGGAACCCAACGGATTCATAAATTCTGTATTTCTAGAGTAAACAAAACCCCATTTTGAAAAAAAATAGGGAGCATCTGTCAAAACAAACTACTTATGGAGCAGGTAGAATTTTGAGTAGAGATTACTCATTTCTGTTTATCTGCTAAAAAGTTCACATAAAAATATCATTTAAGAGACACTCAGGGAAAAAAAGACATGTTTCTAAAAGATGCAAACAGAAAGGTTTATTTTTATTAAAAAATATCAAGTGCATAGAGTGAAAAATGTGTATTGCAAAATTGCGCTTCAGGGAAAATTATGTAACAAACGAGGTCAGATAAATTTGTATAAAGTGTTTCTTGGAAATGATTATCAATGTAATATGTACCAAGGGTGATTGCATACCAAACTCTACATGACAAAATACACTGTTAAAAACTGCTGCCAGTTATTTTACAGATCTTTTAAAAGCGCATTTTAAAAAATCCTGGCTATTCCTTCCTGTCTGTCTATTTGTCGGTTACTTTAGAGAAATATATTCCTGCCCCGGAAAGCTGATCTGGTGAGTTCCACATGTTCACTTAATCCAACAGACTGAGAACCTCTTTGAATTGATCTTGGTTTTTTGAGTTGGCCAAGAATCAGCAGGCGTAACTAAGACGGGGATGTCAGCAAGAAAGAGAAAGGGGAGGGATTTTGATTGATAGTTGTCATAGTTCTGTTCCATTGGAACAATACATTTGGCAAAAGCACTATCGTTGATGAAACTCAACAAGACATTTACCAATAAAGATAAGATGAGCAAGGAAGGGGAAACAACATGCTGACTGAAATTGTCTAGAAGAACAAATGGAACCACCATTCTAGGCAGTTTATAGCAGCAAGTCAGTCTCTGCTGGGCTGTGTCATTTTGGCTTACTAAACATGTGGATCAGATTTCCACATTTACCAACATATCCCTATTCTCCCACTGACCACATACATATTCCCATTGTCTCAGGACTTTTCTAGTTGATCAGTTTGCACCACCATAAACAAATAATTGAATGCAAAGGATCAAAAAGGCTTTCTTGCAGGATGAGCTATATGACAGTCCTTACCTTCACAAGACAATCTGTCCACACTGAGTCGGTAGCCTGGATGACAGCTGCACATAAAACTCCCCAATGTATTGTGGCAGGAATGTTGGCAGGTTCGCTTCTCACTGAGTCGGCGGCATTCATTCACATCTGTACCAGACAGACGCAGGGTGCTAGAGGCTTACAGCACAGCTAGGTCAGCCCAAGCTTGTAGCTGGGCAGAAATTAGCCATAAAGGGCCAGAAAGCATGAGATATTGTGACATAAATAAATAAATTGTATTGTATACATATACATAAATATTTGTTTTCAGTTTGCTATTAATATTTTCTTATAAGAACACTTTAAGGAAAATATCTATGGAGGTACTCAGTCATCCAGGTCATGGTTGTCCCAAAAAGTGCTTTTTTCAAGCAGCAAGTAGAATTTCTTGAACATCTTCAAGGAAAATCAAGAAAGTCCTGTTGCTGTTCAAAGAAAGCACCTTGTGGGATGACACTTTAAGCAATTCATATGCATGAGGGGAAATCTCATAGGTCTGATCCTGAATGCAGCTTAGTGTCTGCATGGGGGGGGGGGTGTACCTTGTACTACCACAATATTGAACAGGAAAAGTTTTCCATAATCATTTCTCAGTTTGGGAAAATATCTCTGCTAAATTTAGATATGTGACGCTGTTAGGTTTACTAAAAAGAATAAAGAACTCAAAGATACTATTCAGCTCATTTTCAAATGTGCAGTTTTAGGAGCCCAAATAGCTGTTGTCACTCTGATTTGCAGCAACAAACCACACTGCAGCCTCCTGAAGTCTCAGTCAAAATAGGCTGTTTTCCAAAAACTAAAGCAGTGATGGTAACATACCTGCCTGGACCTCATTTCTGAAATGAAATAAATCCTTTAAATGATTCAGTTCCAATTTGTTTTCCAAAAAGCTATAGCTGTCACAGAGCTTTTAAGCTAGGGTAAACCACTCATTTTAGAAGAAAGGTATCTGCTGAACTCTCCAACAAAAGCAGAATCACTCACCCACACATGAATGTCGGTTGCCGTGAAGGTAGAATCCAGGATGACAGGAACATTGATAGCTGCCGATACTGTTTTGGCAGTGCTGCTGGCAAGGTGTTGTTAGGCACTCATCAGTATCTGGGATCAAGATGGTCAACACTATTGGCCCATGACAATCCATCCTACCAATGTTCCTTCTGCAATTTTTATAAAAAACCTCATCCAGACCTTCCTTCTTACAGACCGAGTTTGACCCACCTTGACAACTGTGCCGGTCAGTCGCAAGTTGCATCCCTGGGCCACATTCACACACAAAGCCCCCTTCTGTGTTCACACAAAGCCCCTCGCAGGAACCACTCAGGCACTCATCAATATCTGCAGAAAAGAGATTTTTGTGGGTCAGCAAATATGAAGGCAGAAGAGACCAGCTGCACTAAAAGACAAAAATGGAGACAATTTCAGGGCTAAATGATCATAGTTGAAGAATGAGACATCTCTTATGACAGCAATGCATTTAAAGATATTCCCCCCCCCATCCCTTCCCCAGTGTGGGTGGAGTTTTCCAGAACCAGTGGAAAACTGATTATGCATTCATATGGGACAGAACCAACAATTTACAGCCGGCAGGATATCATCTGGTATAAACCAACTTCTGCGCCATGTAGAAAAAGAGAATACTAGTTCTGCTTATTAAACATAGAGCTAGGGCTTTTTTTCCAAAGAGTGCTAAAGCCATAGTTTAAAAGACAAATTAAAAGATGCTCTTTGTAAAGAGGGTTAAAGTCATACATACAAGTCACCTATGAGTGATTGACTAGTGTTGTAGTCTGTGGAAATCAGACATCCAGTCTCTACAATAACACAAGTCAAAGTGCCCAGGGAGGACACTACTGAGTGATCAGAAGGTTGGCTAAGTGTAACAGAGTAGTGGGTGGGATTGAGAACTTGGAAACACATTTCAGAAGAAGGCAGTGCAAATCACTTTCATAGCATCATGTCTGTGATATCAGAGTTGAGCTTGACTTGAATAGATTCCTTTTACTTTTTGATTTATACAGAATCATTTTAGAACACTGAAGCCTATCCTGACCCCTTTTCACCTTAGCACAGCCTCAATATTATTATTTTGGTCAGGGCCGGTTTAGCATTGAGTTGTTGATATATTTGTGCATTTGTGTAAAGAATAAGTGTTTCAGTGAAAAAGATTTGTAGTGTATTTTTTTAATGTAGTAAACAAAATAAACATGCCATTGATCAAATGCCAAACCCAGATACATTATCTTTCCTCCAAATCACAAGTCTTATGCTCAAAAATACATTTCAGGATACTGAAATGCTGGAAGTGTTACAATTATTGATTGAGCTTTTAATGAAGTTGCAGGCAATCTTTTGGACAAGGGTGACCCCTTTTCTTTTCCTCTCCTTTGCTCCCAATCCCCACCTCTTAGGGAGTGCTCTGAAGTATGTAAGACCTATATGGCATATGATGTTAAGAAAATGGCTAGGACTGAAAATTTTGGACTTTCTGATTACTTGTTTCTCATTTGGGGGCAAAAAAGTGAAAACGATTGCTCATACCAGATTTCAGCAGCAGGGGATGTTCTGGAGCCATAGCTGTGTGGTCAGATGTTGACCAATCTTGCTAAAGCTAAGGACCAATGACTTGCTCAGTCTAAAAGGGTAAAAACTCCCTATGACCCCTGTGTTGAAGGTCCATTTCTCCTTACTCCCAGGGAGGGAGTTACCCCATTTTCTGGCTTACCCACACAACGTACACCATTAGTTGTTTCAGTCATAGAGAATCCCAGAGGGCACACTCTTGCCACCTCCTGGCAGCCCCCATGATTGCAGGTGAGATCACAGCCATACTCCCCACAGGCTCCAGGCGGGTCTGTAAAAAAGCAAGATGGGATAGTTTCACAGAGAGGTTTCAGTTAGGGGAAATCTGTAAGGTAATAAGAATGCAAGGGCTGTGAGATGGGACGAGGTAGAGGAAAGCATCCTCAATTTCACTGCTGCATGAACAGAAATGTCTATCCTAGCATCTTTAATAATGATGATGATGGTGGTGGTGGTGGTGGTAGTGGTGGTGGTGGAAGGGACCTTGGAGGTCATCTAGTCCAACCCCCTGCTCAGGCAGGAAACCCTATACCAGTGATGGCGAACCTTTTAAAGACCGAGTGCTCATACTGCAACCCAAAACCCACTTATGTATTGTCGGGTGCGGGCGGGCATGGCCCATTGGGTGGGTGTGGCTGCAGTGGTAATGGCAGACTGGGTGGGACTAAAAAGTTCAATCAATCAGTTCCAACTTTGCGAGATCTTTTTTTTCCCCCGAGGGAAGTTGAAATTGATTGATTGAATCTTTTTGGGGGGGGGGCACACGGCGGCAGAGGCCTAAAGGGAAAAGGTTTTATAAAACCCAGCTGAAGGCCTAAGACTGGGGTGACAGCGTGCGTGCCCTCAGAGAGGGTTCTGCATGCCACCTGTAGCATGCATGCTATAGGTTCGCCACCACGGCCCTATACCATTTCAGACACATAGCTGTCCAGTCTCTTCTTAAAAACTTCCAGTGTTGGAGCATTCACAGCTTCTGGAGGCAGGTTGTTCCATTGATTAATTGTTCTAACTGTCAGAAAAGTTCTCCTTAGTTCTAGGTTGCTTCTCTCTTTGATTAGTTTCCATCTGTTGCTTCTTGTCCTGCCTCCAGGCTCTTTGGAGAATAGCTTTACTCCTTCTTCTTTGTGGCAGCCCCTGAGATATTGGAACACTGCTATCATGTCCCCCCTCATCCTTCTCTTCATTAAACTAGACATACCCAATTCCAGCAACCGTTCCTTATATGTTTTAGCCTCCAGTCCCCTGATCATCTTTGTTGTTTTTCTCTGTACTCTTTCTAAAGTCTCAACTTCTTTTTTACATTGTGGTGACAAATAGAGCTGCAAAACCTGGAATGACTAGAATGGTAGCAAAAAGGATTTTGATAGAAGTTAATATTTGTAGCTCAAGGTTGAACTATGGGGTCCTTGGTGCTCTCTGAGCTTGGTGGTTTACTTGCAGACATTTCATTACCAAACTAACACCATCAATGATGATAATGATGATGATGATGCACTAATTGACAATGTTATCTAGTTTGTAATGAAACGTCTGCAAGAAAATAACCAACTCAGAGAGCACCAAGGACCCCACAAAGAGGATTTTCTGTTATCCTTTTACTAATCACCCTGTGATCCTCTGCAGTTCTGCAGCTCAGAACTGGCAGTCCTGGAAAAGATCTTATAGAAAAGGCAAGATGCACTGGCAGAGCCCACAGAAAGGAGAAACCCCCAAGTCCAAGAGCTCCAGTATCATTTTCATTCAGCTGTTCTTGGGTCTGCTTAAAGTGAAAACATCAAACATTATTTGCCTGTTACACTGTTAACACAGATTACCAAAACAATACACATCCCAGAATCAACACCAATTTGATGACGTAACAAATTGATCACTCAATCACGAAGAATAACAAACTCCCCACTGGTAAGGAAATACAAAATAGTCTATGGCTTTCCAGGGATGATTTACATGCATTGTCATATTAAAGAATGAATGAAACGGAATCAATGACATTAAGCATTAAAAATGGAGAGGGTGGAAATTTGATTCTAAGAATTTGTATCCCTTGCTGGGATCACTATAGCACTGGCTCTAGGAATATCTGGCTATCCACAAGTTTATAAATTGTGGTTCCCACAATCGTGGAATCAATTACATGATTTCAGTTATGAGTTTAGTTTTATTTAAATCTTTAAATTTGATTTAAATGCACTGATGTTAAAAGTTATAACAACTTTTATTATAATAAGATATAATAACAATATTAACCAATAAAATAAAGTAAGTCCACAATTATTAATCATTTAACTTAGACTGATGAAGATTATAGCCTAATACTAGATGAGTACAAGTTTTTCCCTCCTGTCTAAACTGTCCAAGAGGCCATATGAGCCATATATAATGAAGTGTATAAAAAGCACAGTATCCTTGGTAATCATACACCATAGCAAGCTGTATAAATGTTCCTACAAATATAGAGCAGAACTTTCCCCAGTCATTTTGTAATACAGACGATCTCATCCTATCTCAGAAAACTGTTCCCCATTTTTCAGTTTTTCAGTTCTGTCATCTTTCACTTTGTTCTCCCTTTACAGAGCTATAATGATGGGAGGAACTGCATCACAGGGTGTTTTTGACTTTGTTATTATGGGAAAATGATATACAGTATAACTAAGATATTAGAATGAAATAAAAAAAATTGCAATCCACTCCATAGACTCTCTCTTATGGCTCCCAGATTTTAAAATATATCCTAAAGCCACAAACTGAAGGTGTCATCTTATGGTACCAGACAAACCCTCCATAGGAATTATGCATCCTGTTGGTAAACAGTACTCCTGATAGTATTTCAGGAAGTGCAGCTTACCTTGACAGGTGACACCCTGCCTTCCGTCTCGGCAGGCACAGACATTGGGAGCTATGCAGAAGCCGCTGCCACAGCCAAAGGAACAGAGTGCTATGAGGAGGACCAAGAAAACATCCATTAGATTTGGCAAGAATTGTATATACGTGTGTGTGTGTGTGTGTATGTGTGTGTGTGTATGTGTGTGTGTGTGTAGAATTGCAGACAAAATGGCTATGGTATGGGAGGCTGGTAGTTATAGTTCAGCAATACCCGGAGGACTGTAGTTTTCTAGCTCTAAAGTAAGCAACACTTCATCAAAAGTAGAAAAGACTATCCATAGAGTAATTAGTGTAAAATTAGAGTTCCCAGATTAGTTGGAAAATGAAAATTCCCTAAAAGCTAATCTATTAGCTGAGCTTCAGTGCTGAGTATTTTACTGGAGTGCAATCATCTATAACAGTGATGGCGAACCTTTTAGAGACCGAGTGCCCAAACTGCAACCCCAAACCCACTTATGCATCGTCAGGTGCTGGGTGGGTGTGGCCCATTGGATGGGTGTGGCTGCAGTGTAACAGCAGACTGGGTGGGACTAAAAAGTTCCATCAATCAATTCCAACTTTGCAATATCTTTTTTTTCCCGCAAGAAGTTGAAATTGACTGATTGATTGAATCTTTTTTGTTTTTGCACACGGCAGCGGAGGCCTAAAGTGAAAAGGTTTTATAAAACCCAGCTGAAGGCCTGGGACTGGGGCGACGGTGCGCATGCCCACAGAGAGGGCTCTGAGTGCCACCTCTGGCACCCGTGCCATAGGTTCACCACCACTGATCTATAGCATGGTGGGATGTTGGTCCTACTTGTCCCATAAAGGGCAGCTCTAGTCACTGTTCATATCAGTTGCAGCGCTATCTGTTGCTGTTGCTCACTGTCTGCTTTCCTTTGGAACCCCTTGTGTGCTCTCTTAAGATTATGATAACCCTTGCAGCAAAACATTAATGAACATCAGTTTGCTAATATTTATTTATTTATTTATTTTTAAAATTTATAAGCTGCCCCACTCCCGGAGGACTCTGGGCGGCTAACAATAAAAACACCATAAAACATAACAAAACAAACAGTACAAGAACAGTCATCCAGAGGTCAGATTTTATAAACCCCAGGCCTGCCGGAAAAGCCAGGTCTTAAGCAGCTTACGGAAAACCAACAGGGTGGGAGCGGTCCTAATCTCCGGGGGGGAGCTGGTTCCAATATGTGGGTGCCATCACAGAGAAAGCCCTCCTCCGCGGCCCTGCCAAATGGCACTGCTTGGCCGACGGGACCTGAAGGAGGCCCAGCCTGTGGGATCTAACCGGACGAAGGAAACTATGAGGTAGTAGGCGGTCTTGCAAATAGCCTGGCCCTGAGCCATATAGGGCTTTAAAGGTAATAACCAACACCTTGAATTGGACCCGGAGACCAATAGGCAACCAGTGCAGCTCACGGAGGATAGGTGTAACGTGGGTGTATCAAGGAGCACCCACTATCACTCGCGGATGCATTCTGGACCAACTGTAGTCTCCGAATACTTTTCAAGGGTAGCCCCATGTAGAGCGCATTGCAGTAGTCCAGACGTGAGGTGACAAGGGCATAAGTGACTGTAAGGAGAGCCTCCCGGTCCAGGTAGGGTCGCAACTAGTGCAACAGACGAACTTGTGCAAAGGTCCTCCCAGCCACAGCCATCAAATGATGTTCCAAATTCAGCTGTGGATCAAGAAGGACACCCAAGTTGCGAACCTGCTCTGAAGGGGGTATATTTTCCCCCGCAAGAGTCAACACTGGACATGATCTTTGGGAGGCAACATCCAAAGCCACTCGGTCTTGTCAGGATTGAGCCTGAGTCTGTTAACCCCCATCCAGACCCTCACGGCTTCCAGGCAACGGCCCATCACATCGGCCGCTTCACTGAGAGAGCTCGGGGAGGAGATATATAACTGGGTATCATCAGCATACTGATGAAAGCTCACCCTGTGCTGTCTGATGATCTCACCCAGCGGCTTCATATAAATGTTAAATAGGAGGGGGGAGAGGACCGACCCCTGTGGCACACTGCATTCAAGGGGCCTCGGGGTTGACTTCTGCCCTCCCACCAATACCGATTGCGACCGGCCAGAGAGGTAGGAGGAGAACCACCGTAAAACGGTGCCTCCCACTCCCACCCCTTCAAGTCGTCGCAAAAGGATACCATGATCGATGGTATCAAAAGCCGCTGAGAGGTCAAGTAGCACCAAGATAGAGGAATAACCCCTGTCTCGGGCCCTCCAGAGATCATCCATCAGCGTGACCAAAGCGGTTTGTGTGCTGAAGCCGGGCCTGAAGCCAGATTGAAAAGGGTCTAGATAATCCGCTTCATCCAGAGACCGTCGGAGCTGGAGCGCCACCACTCTCTCTACAACCTTCCCCAAAAAGGGGAGATTGGAGACTGGACGGAAGTTATTTAAGTCAGCCGGATCCAGGGTAGGCTTCTTGAGAAGGGGCCTCACAACCGCCTCCTTCAAGGATTGCGGGAAAGACCCCTCCCTCAATGAAGCGTTGATCAACACCTGGAGCCAGCCTCGTGTCACCTCCTTGGCAGCCGAGACCAACCAGGAAGGACACGGGTCCAATAAACAAGTGGAGGCGCTCATTGCTCCCACCGCTCTGTCAACATCCTCAGCGGTCACAGACTCAAATTCATCCCATAAAACTGAGCTAAGACCTGCCCCAGTCATCTCAGAAGGCCCTGCCCAATTGGAATCTAGGTCTGTCCGAATCTGAGCAATTTTGTCTGATAGGAATTGCACAAATTCCTCCGCTCTACCCTGTAAGGGCTCCCCGGCTTTCCGAACGTTAAGTAGGGAACGGGTCACCCTAAACAGGGTGGCGGGGCGAGATTCTGCAGACACAATAAGTGCGGAAAAATGCGAACATTTTGCCGCTCGTATCGCCACTAAATAAGTCCTAATATAGGCTCTTAGAAGTGTCCGGTCGGATTTGGAGTTACTAGCCCTCCAGCGTCGCTCTAGACATCTCTTCTGATGCTTCATCTCCCGTAGCTCCTCGGTAAACCAAGGTGCCCTCCAGGATCCACAATCACGGAGAGGTCGCAAAGGCGCGATCCGGTCTAACGCCCCTGATGCCGCCTTATTCCAAGCAGCGACCAAGGACTCGGCCGGTTCGTGGAGGAGGGAATCAGGAAAACCCCCAAGCGCTATTTGGAACCCCTCCAGGTCCATTAAACGCCTGGGGCGGAACCACCTAATCAGTTCCGCCTCCCTGCTGTAGGGGAGTAGGACCGAGAAATCTAACCTCAACAGGAAGTGATCCGACCATGACAAGGGAGAAGTAACTATACCCCTTAAATTGAGATCACGTCTCCACTGCCCCGAGAGGAATACCAAGTCAAGCGTGTGTCCTCCCCTATGGGTCGGACCCTGAATTATCTGGGTCAGGTCCATGGTTGTCATGGAAGCCATGAACTCCTGAGCCACACCAGAGGATTCACCGAGTGACGGCAGATTGAAATCCCCCAGCACCATAAGCCTGGGGAATTCCACCGCCAACCCGGCTACCCCCTCCAGCAGGTCAGGCAGGGCTGTTGTCACATAGCTGGGAGGCAGGTATGTCAACAACAAGCCCGACTGGACCCTTGAATACAACCTCAAGAGAAGGGACTCACACCCAACAACCTCTGGGGCTGGGATCCTGCGAGGTCTCAAGGATTCTCGGACAAGAATCGCCACTCCCCCACCCCTTTCCTGGAGTCACGGTTGGTGCATTATCTGAAACCCGTCTGGGCACATCTCTGAGAGAGGAACACCTCCCTCTTGGCCCAGCCAGGTCTCACTAATACATGCCAGGTCGGCCTCCTCATCTAGTATCAAGTCCCGGATGAGGGGGGCTTTATTAATAACCGACCTGGCATTAAGAAGCAGCAACCTAATAAGGATTAAAAGTAATAATAATATAGTGCTGGCCACATAATGTAGTGATTCTGCAACAGGTTCTAGAAACTTACGCAGAGTGCATTGTCCACTCCCTGGAGATGGTATCCATCCAGGACAGCACCCACTTCCAAAACCAGAGAGACAAATATGTGGTCCAATGCGACGCCTACAAGATGGAAGAAACAGTTTAAGGACCAACCTACCTACCTCCTTTCCTTCCTTCCTTCCTTCCTTTCTTCCTTCCTTCCTTCCTTCCTTTTTTCTTTTTTGTTTGTACATAGTAATTGAGCATTATGTATGCAGAAAGAGATTTAAATACTGTGGATAAAGTGCAAACCAGTCTGACTTGCAACTGTTTAAGCCAGCCACAGAGCTTCTCTAGCTGGACACATAATGCCAGCAAAATGTAAGAGCATGTTAGACTAAAAATGTAATTGATGCTGTGTTTGAGACACAAGGAAAGTATTTGGATGAAAGGTACAGTGGGTTAAATTACATAGAAAAACAATTCTTCCTTGGCAGGAGGGAACACAGACTTGCAGAAGTTATCACTTTAAAAGTTTATAGTAGCCAGATTTGGTGGTTGTCCAAAATATTTTGGAGAACAAAATAACATCCTATCCAGCCTAGTCAGAGGACCACAGTAGATAAAGGCAGACAAGAGATTTTGACCCAAGAGGAATAACATTGTGAGCATCTCTCTTCATCCTTAGTAGTAAGATCTTAAGAAATTAAGAAATTAAACTTCAACCCGCACACCAGCCTCCGCCTTCTAATTGTGGCTGTTGTGCAAGTGTCTACTCTCTGGGACAATAGAGGATGAGGATAGGGAAAGAGAAGGACAGAAAAGCTGGGGAAACAAACAAATTAGGTTTCCAGCAAGCATCCCATCTCATCACTCCCTGACTGCATTTGCGGCATATAGAAATATATATATGATCATTGTGAAAGGGGCTGAATGGAAGACATTGTGGTGCCCTGGCTTCAGAGAGAGTAGGAGAAATCCCAAGAGGAGATGAGGCAGGAATTCTCACCAATGAAAAGCTTCTTGCCCTGCAGCACCAGAATAAATGCTACAAACCGTCTTCACCAAGTTCCCTCTGGAGTAAGAGTACTGTTCAATGTTGAAGAGTTGGGAAAAACTGCCACCATCATGGAGACGGGGCATGTGTTGTTTATTGGCCTGGCACGGCTGCTGTTGGGCTGGCATGAGTCCAACAAATGGAGACAGAACAGAGGAGAAGAAGCTTATTTCTAGCCGGAAAGTGCAGCTGCGCTGTCGGGCAGGATGATGAATTGACCTGGCTGCCAGCCAGAGCTATTGTAGAGAGATGTTGAGACAGCAGTACTATTGGTTCAGGCTACTATATAGGTGTTGTGGAATAGAGGGGGGGAACCCCCATCTCCTCAGTTATTTGGGTACTGCTGCCAGTCTGATCCAAAGTTGGAGAGAGAGATTGCTGAAGAGGAAAGAAAGGGGGGAAAAGGCTGCAAAACAAAGTGACTGTAGAAAAAAAGTGGAAAGTGAAGATATACAAATGTAGGAGCAGTTGTCAATTCCTAGTAGGGAGGGGTGGAGAAAAAAAAGTCTACAGGAGTTTTCCCTGGAGGAAAGGAAGGGAAGTGATGACATCCTCATATACAGTATGACCCAAGACAGGAAGAAGGGAGGAAGGAGACAACAGTGTTCACAAAGCCCTAGGGGAGAATTAGCCAGAAGACCCTGAAAGAGATTCTTTCCCCAAGGGAGGGAAAGGTGATCAGTGCTAAGCACACAAGCCATAAATCCAGCATATTCCTTCCCCCCCCCTCATTTTTCTGAGCCAATTGCTATCTTTACACACTGAAATGCACCTCCAGCTCTAAAAGAACTAAGTTACACTATGATAGAGACACAGAGATGTGGATGTTGACCAAAGATGGTCACAGTCTTTGCATAAGATGTGCCAGAGAACAGAGAAGTCACTCAGTCAAGCCTAATGGTTATTTTGCTCATTGCACAGGTTCAGAAGGATTATCTTCATGCATAGAACAGTGATGCAATCATTCCCTGTGCTGGGTTCAGGTTGCTCATGAGCTATAGAAAAGTGCCTTGGTGTGATTGCAGGATAAAGTTCTCTTCCCACAAAAAAGAAAATGGAGCACCTACCTTACAAATTGCATTTATAAAATGAGACAAAGCTGTTGAAACAAAAGAGGACTTGGAGTATGCAAAAAAGAAAAAGCTACACCCAGACACATGGCATGGATAATCAAAGCATAAGTTCTTCCTAAGACTAAAATATAATAACTAATCATCATCGCTAACATGAACTGAAGCACATCTATGCCTATTGCCACAGGTGCAGAAACATGGGATATGTTGACATCCTGAAATCAGAGCACTCAGTGAAGGAAACACATCATTGCCCCCTCTATCTTGCTTCCAAGCACAACCCCTCAGTTGTGTAGCCAGCTGTTTTCCTCATTATGGCAAACTGGTTTAACTGGACGTTCAGTCCTGAACTGCAACTTTGGACTGCACAACCTTCAACTGCTTGGTCACCTCTAAGATTCTGCCAAGCTGGAGAGGCATGAAAGGAAGGAAGGAAGGAAGGAAGGAAGGAAGGAAGGAAGGAAGGAAGGAAGGAAGGAAGGAAGAGACAAGAAGGGAAGAAGGAAGGAAGGAAGGAAGGAAGAAGGAAGGAGGGAGAGTGGAAGGAAGGGAAGGGAAGAAGGAAGGAGAGGGAAGGAAGGAAGGAAGGAAGGAAGGGAAGAAGGAGGGAGGGAGAGCGGAAGGAAGGGAAGAAGGAGGGAGGGAGAGCGGAAGGAAGGGAGGGAAGAAGGAAGGAAGGAAGGAAAGAAGGAAAGAAGGGAGGGAGGGAGAGCGGAAGGAAGGGAAGAAGGAGGGAGGGAGAGCGGAAGGAAGGGAGGGAAGAAGGAAGGAAGGAAGGAAGGAAGGAAGGAAGGAAGGAAGGAGAGTGGAAGGAAGGAAGGAGGGAGAGTGGAAGGAATGGAAGAAGGAGGGAGGAAGAGCAGAAGGACGGAAAGGAAGAAGGAAGGAAAGAAAGAAGGAAAGAAGGGAGGGAGGGAGAGTGGAAGGAAGGGAGGGAAGAAGGAAGGAAAGAAAGAAAGAAAGAAAGAAAGAAAGAAAGAAAGAAAGAAAGAAAGAAAGAAAGAAAGAAAGAAAGAAAGAAGGGAGGAAGGACGGTGAGAGGGAGGGAGACCAATTCCCGCTTCTCAGAGCAAGCGCCGCCGTCTCCCAGCACGCGCACCAACGCTGCCTCAGAAGGCACCGACTCCCTCCCGCGCCGCCTCCTCCCTCAGCGCTCGGCATGCAAAGCGCTGGAAGCGCTCGCTGCCCAGCTCGTGTGGCGCGGGGGTGGGGGGGGGTGGCGAGGGGGCGTCGTCCTCTCGTTCTCCAGTCAGCCTCAGGGGAATTCGGGGGGGGGAGAAGGGGGGAGAAAAGTGTAGCTCTGCTACGGCAAGGCTGTCCCCGTCGGTGGATGGATATCGGCGGCGGCGGAGGGGTACCTCTCTGCGGCGAAGTTGGCAAGCTTCCTCCTTCCCGTGTAGGCTCTC
This sequence comes from Crotalus tigris, assembly GCF_016545835.1. Taxonomy (NCBI): domain Eukaryota; kingdom Metazoa; phylum Chordata; class Lepidosauria; order Squamata; family Viperidae; genus Crotalus; species Crotalus tigris. The sequence goes on from NW_024096711.1 coordinate 1,248,752, forward strand.
CCCTGAGTGCCGTGAAGGAGCACAGCCACCCAAGCAGCCTGGAAGAGCAGCCCGGCCAGCATGACAGCGTCTCCCAGTCCGCAGAGATGCTTTGCTCCCTCCGAAGCCTCTTTCCCTGCCCTGCCCGCCCTCACCCTCCCCACAGGCCCCCTGCTACAGCATGGCTTGCACTGTCTGGACTCTTCCCACCAAAGAGGCGGCCGGGGGCGCTTTCAGGGCAGAGGAGGGGAGCGAGGATCAGCGCTCTCGAGCTGGGGGCGGCGGCGGCGGCGTGGGGAGAAAGCTCCTCCTCACGAGGCAAGGTTCAGATTGTGGCGGGGCTCCCCAGCCCGGGTGTTCCGAGTGGAAAAAGCATTGCCTGTGTGCGAGGGCGTGCGTGCGTGTGTACAAAAGGGTACTCGCTTCGCCCCACCCTCCGCGGGGTGGAGGGGGGGGCGCAGAGTAAAGGAACCAGGAGAGGCGATGTGGGGGAGGCTCCCGGGCTTCAAAACACAGCAGCTTTGTTGTTGCACTAAGAAGAGCCCCCCACCCCGCCCCCTTTTCTAGGAGTCTCCTTTCCCCACATCTGGCATGTGGAATGTCCCCTCCTCCCCTTTCTCCTCCTTGGACTGCTTTCCCGTCTGGACCGAAGAGGAGCCGCGGCAGATTAAAGGCTTCCAAAGCAGCTCCGAGGGGGATGAGGACCCGAGGCGCATCCGATGTGAATAGCAGACTAGGCTGCTGCCCCCTTGCAATACATTGGGGGCCTTGTTCCAGAGAGGAGCCGCAAAGCTGGGGCCGGAAGGGGGGAAGGGGAAAAGCGGGGAGAGAAGAAGAAGAAGAAGAAGAAGGAGAAGGAGAAGGAGAAGAAGAAGAAGAAGAAGAACTCAACCAAAATCGCTTCAGTTGCCCAGCTGTCGTTTCGGATTTTCCACTTGTGAAAAAACAGGTGTTGTTTCAGGAGGTGAACAAAACCACGCTCTGAGACACCAGCAATCCATGTTAAGCAGGGCTTGCATAAGCTTGGTTTATTGAACAACCCTTGCTTGCCTTATCCTGATAAACTAAGCTATTAAACCTGGTTTAGTAATAACAATGATTCACACAAACTATACCAAAACCAAGCAACCAACATTAAGGTTTTGGTGTAATGACTGCTCCGTAACTGGAGATTACCAAGCTGTGCACATTAATGCATTCATACAAGTACATATCGAAAGAGCTTAGCCCACACATATTCTTCAATAGAATCATTAATAGCTATCATTAAGAAAAAAAGAACACTTATCCCAGAGCAGAAATAGACGCAGCTATTAATATGATTCACTCTAATCCAGTTCAGGAGTTCAAGAGGGAAATTCATCAGAGAGAAAAGCATGAAAATTAAGATAGATTCTCTCGAGGGATAGGCAAAAAGGAAAGATTAAACACAGGGGAATTGGATCTCCTTAATGAAAAATACCAAGTCTTGCTCAGTAGACATAAGGAATCTATTGTGCTGTCTCAATAATTACAACAGCAGCCCAGCCTCCTCCAGAGATTGCATTTTCCCCACCACTCTAATAACAAAGATTCCCTTCCTCTACTAATGTATCATTTGGAATTGCCCAAACAGCCATTCTTGGCTCAACTAGTGTTACCGCCACAGGCAACTCTTATAGGTAATAAGCAATCCAGTACCAACCTTCGTCAGGGTTATGCAACTTGGGGAATGTAAACAAGTTTTATGTTTAGCAGATGCAGAGCACTTCCCTGTAACTCTTAAACTTGGAAATGTTCAAAGAATCACTCAAAGCACTAACAATCCTATTGAAAAAGCAATTAAGCAATCTTTTAGCATTTTAGAGGCTAAAAATATTATTCTCTTTTGCAGATTGTGGTCCAATTCATGAATCCATATTTTACCAAAGACCCCCCCCTCTTGGCCACCTATTCTATTTTACAATCTGAAAGATTAATCCATCAAACTTATTTTCTGTTGATTTTTCTCAAATATAAAACTGCACTTATCAAATATACTCTGGATTATTATCAGGAGGGGCTCTCTTCCAATTGGGATGTGTCACGTTTGCCTGCATAGCGCAGTACTTGCCTCCTGGTTCCACTAGTGAGATTAAGAAAGCAGGAGGGGGAATTTATTGTTCTCTCCTTCAAAAACTTGATCTGCGGATGAAATTATTGGGAGGTGGGGAGAAACTACACACGGAACATAATTAGAAATTGAGAATTCGCCTTTCCCCCAAATCTCTGAGAAACCTTTAATATCTTGTACAAAAAGTGAGTAGGAGGAAACCAGAAGAGAAAGCATAAAGGAAACAGTACTATGGCTTTCATTCTCATCCAAAGTATTTGGCACCATCTTTCTGCCTCCACCCCACCCTTTCCAGAGAGTGCTGTAAAGCAGTGGAGTGATATATATGTCTAAGTGCTATTGCTGTCACTATTGCTATATTTGCACCACAATGACTCTAACAAGTCACACTGTTTTTTGGAGTAGGAGGAAAACAAACAACATTATGTTTGCTGGCTTCATGGATAAACTTACTCCTTACTTACTTGCTTACTCTGCTGCTACCTGGGCTACAAAGCCTATAGCTCTATCAAGTTGTATATGTTCATGTTGGAAAAAGATACCAAGATTCCTTCAAGAAAACCTCTTTTTGCTGTTTATTTGTAATGCTCTACAATTTTAGGTATCATTTTTTTTTATGGTCAGCTGAGCTACAGGTTCAGGGGAAAAGTGGTCCTGGGAGTACCAATTAAAAATTGGGTGATGAAATAACCTTTAAGGTTCACGCTTCTAAGACTTCTGTCAGTATTAAGTAAACAATTTTGTATAGGAAACAGGAATCTTCTACATAACATGCTGGCTTTCTAAAACACGAAGATTTCTAACAGTTATGCATAGGCACATTTTGAAATAAACCCTAAAAACGACTAACCTTATTTTTATTTATATTTTATATATTTTTTCTTAATAAGCATTCAGCAATGCAAATGTCCTGATTTTGTGGTTTTTACAGGTGAACTGTAATCTCTCAATTGACTCCCTTTGAATCAAAAAGTCCTGGACATCAGTATGAGATCCACTGCATCTAGGTATTATGAATTATTTGTATTAACTCAAAAAGTGCTTTTTTCTTCAAAAGGCAACTGGAATGTTTTTTTTTTTTCTTTGAGGAAGAAAACATTTTGCTTCTCATCCAAGAAGCATCAGTTCTGATGGGGGGGGGGTGGAGGGTGGAAGGATAGATATTGACAGTTGAGACTGGATAGTGGGGAGATGGAAGGATCGGTTCTGATAAGATGGTAGGGGGGGGTGGAAGGATTGTATTTCTTTACAGCACAGGTGTCAAACTCGCCACGTCACGACATGTCGCGACATATCGTGACACTTGTTTTGCATTGCCGACAATGGGGCGGGCACGCCTTCAGTATGATGAAACTGGTCCATGGGCTGGCAATTTGACACCCCTGCTTTACAGTTGTCTGGTCATTAATACTCTTTGAGAGTGTTGAGGCCACTTGGGGGTTTATCTGTGCCCTCAAGGTCACTTGAATCTTTTCATTAACTATTTGTATTAATTATCTGAACCTTTGTTAATTGTACAGCATGTGAATACATGCCTTTTTTTAAAGCTGTGTTCCCAAGATGCTTTTGCTGAAGTATTATAAGTATTATACAGAATATATAACTTACATAATGTAGGGATGTGGTTGATGGAAATACTAATATGCAGAACAGATAAAAGGCAAGAAGATCAAAGGGGTAATGTGTAAATGACATGGCAAAGCAGTGTGAGATGGTCAGAAGCTCCCACCTTTTCTTAGCAGAAAGTGTTGATAAAGGGTATTTGTGAAAAATGGACTCAGAAGCTAAAAATAAGAGTATCTGTGTTGTAAATAGATTGTCTTTAAAAGTCAGTATTGAAAATGAAAAGTTTTAAGGTACAAGACAGACTGATGTGAAAGTGGATTTTAAAATGACAGGCTGTAAGAATGATATGGGAAAAATGCTACACAGAAAGTATAAATCAGTGGTTATCAATCTTTCTAATGCCGCGACCCCATAATACAGTTCCCCATGTTGTGGTGACCCCAAACAACTTATACATCACCGGGTGCCAGGGGCGTGGTCAAAGAAAAGGGGAAAAAAATGACAGACAGCCTTGTTTGGCGACCCCCGTGAAATGGTCATTCGACCCCAAATGGGGTCCCGACCCATAGGTTGAGAACCACTGGTATAAATGAAACCAGGTTATGTCTTAATCATTGAAAGGGATACACAAATATCAAATCAAAATTGATATGACCTGGACAACTTTTCTATATTGGATTTACAAAAGAGACTTATTAACATTTTGAAGAATGTCATAAGGGACAATGAAAAAAAGGAAATTAAAATCTAGGATATTATTTGAAGGGATTAGAGATCAAAATTGTTAAAAATAAACAGGAATATAAACTTGGTTTATTTGATCAAGGTTAAAGTTGTTATCTCTGCTAACCCTTGATTTTTGCTAACCACGACTAATCCAGGAGGCATTAAGTATCATTTGTAGATAAGAGAGGGAATATGGAAAGAAAAAATCATTTATTGTAGTTTAAGAGGAGGTGATAAGTTACTAAAATATTTATATGTTGTGATGAAGGGTGAAGTCATTTATATATACATATATATTACTATTTTTTTCTTTTATACTTTTTCATTTTTCATTTGTATTAGTTTTTATCTTTTTAATCGTAATAGTTAATAAAATTACTATTAAAAAGAAACAATGGCACACTGCAGTGCTTTCTTGAAATGATTCTTTGTAACATTATAGAAATATATTCCCTTTCTAAGCACTGCACAGCTATGCAAATACTGGAAATTCTCTTCTTTTCTCCCATTTTGTGTACTGGTATCCTATAAAAAAGACTATTTTGTATCAATTGTAATCTGAAGCTCAGTGTGCTAAAACAGGAATCTATTTCAATACATTGTACAATATTTACTACATATTACTGCATTGCCTCTTGTATTCATTTGGAAATATAAGGCAAGCATAATGTAGATTGACGGGGGGGGGGTTCCTTCAAAAAATATGTACAGACCCCTTCCTTTAATAGCAGTTTTGACCTGTATGGTTTCCCCATCTGGGATACTTCCCAACTGTGATTTTACAATAAAATAAAGAATTAGAGGCATCCACAAGGGGGACAAATAATGAAAGTAGCATTCTGCCATTGTGAGACAAGTATCACACGCTTTGTTTGTGTATGTAACGGAACAGAGCTTTCAAAATTTTAACAAAATCCTTCAATATCGGAAATGCATATGCTCAGACATCTGAATATTCATGCACACCAGGTTCCCTACAGCAGGGACAACTCTTAATGAAAAAAATTAAAAGCTTGTAGTTTATTTAAGGCCATGCTAAACTAACTGCTAAATGCAGTTAGTCTTAATATCTCTGAAACTTCCGATTTCTTTCATTATTCCTTCTAAGAATAGAACCAGGCTTTTGGATAGCCTTCCATTCTACCAAGCAACTTAGCTATTAGTATCACAGGCTAAAGACATGATTACAGAGCCTTTATACATTTTGTGTAAAACATTTTCAAATGTTTTTCCAAGTGTTTTCTTTTCCAAGTGTTTACCTTTTGGCAATATATACCACTTTACAGGAAGCTAGTTGCAGTCGAACAAGCTGTAACACCTTATCTAAGCAGATGTGAAAGGCAATATAAGCAACGGATCCAAACACCTGCCATCAACAGTGTTTGGAGCATGATTTTAGAAAGTATGGGAGAGCACAATCACCTAGTACACAAGAAAGATTTGTACAGGAATTGCTTCATACTGTACATGCTGCTACAGGTGCCAGTTTATTTATTTATTTATTTATGAGACTTATATACCGCTTTAAGTGCAAGCACTCTCTAAGCAGTGTACACCAGTAAGCAATGTATGTATATATTTACATTGCCCCCAACATATGTTGACCTTTCCAACATATTACAGATAGTCCTTGACTTACAACCACAAATGGGACCAGAATTTCCAGTGATGGCAGTCATTAAGCATATCACACAGTAGTTAGGCAAATCACTTGGTCGTTAAGCAAATCCAGCTTCTCCAATTTTTTGCTGGAAATCAGCAAAAAAGGTTGTAAATCAGGGGTGTCAAACTGCCGGCCCGCGAGCTGGATGCATCATGGCGAAATCACGCCCACCCCATTGCCAGCAATGAAAAAAAAGTTCACGATACATCATGACACATCATGTGATGTTGTGAGTTTGACACCCCTGTTGTAAATCCACAATCATGTGACTGCAGGATGCTGCAAATGTAATTGTAAATGGGAACCAGTTGCCAAGTTTCTGGATTGCAATCACACTAATGTGGAGGTGGTATGATGGTCATAATGTGAATACAGGTCATAAATCACTTTTTCTGAGGTCATTGTAACTTTGAACCATCATTAATTGAATGTCATAAGTTGAGGACCATCTGTAACCAATATTCTGTCCTCTGCCAAGTAATATCAAAGAACTATGCGTTGTTTTTCCATTTTTACAATTCCTTAAGGCTTGCTCAAATGCTTTCAGGAGCCTGAAGGACAAAATAAACCCCATCCACTGTACATCAAACAAGCATGCAGGATTTGTTGATGGAACTGAAAGTCCACCATATATTAGGTTTCCTCTGTCTCTCCAACTGGGAAGAGAATGAAGTGATTTCATGAGAATGGCTAGAGGCATACTGCACTGTACATTTAACTTTTTATCAAGGAAGAATTGTGAAGTACTTTCACTCTAATTCTGGCATTTAGTGATGCAATGATGTGAATTTGTGGAGTGAATTTGAAGAAGAGCCTTTTCCCCAGCCCATAAATTCTTTCACAGAATAGTCAGGACAAGTTTTTACCCCCCCCCCCCCCAAAAAAAAGGGAGGAGGAGAAAACTTGAGTAAAATGTCCAATGCAAAAAGTCTTTTCTAATGCTAACATGCTAGAAGGGAATAAAAATTCTTAATATGTTACACCAGAAAATGGGAAGTGAGGGCCTTGTGCTTATCAGTCCAAAAACACTGTAACAACAAAATCCCTCATCTTAAAAGTCTGCCTCTTACTGGCAAGCATGAGGAAAAAAAAGGTAATGAGGTATACCTTGTTATAAAATTGTCATCCCTTTAAAAAAATTCTACAAGCATACTGAGTAGACTTTTTGGGGGAAAGAAACACAAGAGCAAAATGAAATTAGTCAGTTCCCTATAGACAGATTAATTGGAGTGTTGAAATATAAAAAAAATAAGAGAACGAAGTTTCTTTCCTCCTCGGTAAAGGAGTTGAGAAAAACTTGAAAAGATGTTGACAACAGCCAAACCTTTCCTCTTGGACTACTTTTATTTGATAAAATTCCAAAACCAATAACAGAAAAATTGCAATCTAGTCTCTTCTCCCTGAATAAGCAGCCAAGCTGTTGGAATAGAGAAGCTGCTACCCACAATTGGGTTCCTCGAGATTAAGCAGCCCCAATTCTGAGAGCACCTTGTAAGAGCTAAATGTCACATCCATCTCTCCAACAGCCACTGCAGCCATCTAGCCACCTTCTCATCCAAACAGGGAGGGGTAGGGGGAAAGACCTCCACTTCAAAACACCGGGAACAAAATAAATTCAGAGACAACAGCAAATGAAGTGTGGAAAGAGTTTAGGCAGAGGGACATCTTTGCCAGCTGCTGTTACTCAGAGGGAAAAATCTGCTGGGACCACTATTAGGTGGCAGATGAATGGTGAATCCAAGCAGAATACAATGTCGTCAACAGCCAACACTGCATTTGCAAGTCCTTAGCAAGATGGCTTCAGTTCAGAGATTCCCCACTTTCATCCAGGCACATTGCTACTGCTCTAGCATTACAGTGAAACTGGTGAGGGAACCAGTCGGGAAAGACTCCATATGCTATCCTTGAAGGAAGGTGCAGGAAGTATCTTCTCATTCAGCTAATGGATACGGGTAAGCTCCTCCACAATCTTGATCAAGTCATCTACCGTAGCCTCCCTCTTCATTCCACTGCCATCGTCAATCTGAAACAAGGAGGCAAGAGGCAGAGGTGAAGCACAGTCGTGTGGCAGGCAGAAGACGAAGCGCATATGCCTCTTCTTAATCCTGATACTGCAATCCCCAAGTTCGTATCTTTGCTTCAAATGAGCAAGCAGAGAATCAAGAGTCATGCCTAATAACAAGGATTGTCTCAACATGGGTAATTTTCTCAACTTACTTGTAAGTTAGCCACCACCTCCTGCATCTTGGGTCGACTGATATCCAAAAAACTTTCAATTAAATCTCCATCAATAAATCCAGTAGCTGGCTCTGTCTTGCGTTCTGTATGAAATGATCTCCAAGTAAAATCAAGACTCAAGGAAATAAAAGTCTTCAGTAAAATATGCCTTCAACTTTCCCATAAAAACAAAAGTATGTTGCAAGAACTGTCCCCAAGCTTTTATCACCCAGAACCAGAAATGTAATATAAGTCATTAATCTCCCTCAGTCATCCTATAGAAATCGGACCAGGTCAAACTTCAATCTTGAGAATTCTCAGCCTTCATGGTCAAAATCAAATATTACAGCAACCTATTCGTATTGTAGTGCATAGCCCAACATAATAGCAATCCTCATCTAGAGATGACAGATTGTATTCTCATGTGACAGGACTCTTTCAAAAGGTCAGGTTGTTTTTCAGGGGAACAAAATAATTGCAATATTAACCATATAATTTAGACAAACACTGAAAACATTTTAGTAATTCTTAGTATTTGCTATTTAATGATGGTACTATTCCAAAACTCATAGTTAGTTATTGGTTATATATTTTTTTAAAATCTGTTTTATTATATTTGACGTATTATAGTGTATAGAATGTTACACTGAATATAATGCTTGCAGGTACATGGTGTGACATGCATAAAATGCACACCTTAAATTAAAAATAAATTCTGAATGTGTTACCCAAATAATAACCTTGATGGCCATCAACAAAAAATAAAAGGTACTTTCCTGACACACACTTCAAAAACTGAAAATACATTCTCTTGAATCAGAAACTTTCTTCAGTATTACATTTTTTAAAAATAATTCTTCATAGGAGAGAAACAGAACTTGATTTAATGAAATTATGAAGTATATACCTGCAGTATTATGGATAGTTATCAACAGAATTTGGCCATCTCTATGTAACATGTAAACTGTATGGAGCTTCAATGAAAAAAATATTTTTCATTCTAAGTCCCAAATTTTGATTCTATAAGCTTGAAAGCCTACATGCTTTATGTTGTGCTAACAATAATTAATTTAATAAACATATACTCAAATATAGAATATTAAATGTGGCAAAGAATAGTTCTTCAATTTTGATAACCCTTGAATATTTTTAACCATGCCATGAATATCTTCCTTTCTCCCTTCATGCTGTTTTTAGTTTTCCTTGGCATCTGTTTCACTCCTGCATTTCTGATGTAGACTGATTGCAGATGCAAATGACTGCAGATTTCCTAGATAATTATTCAGTATCATGGTAATCACTTGTTTATGTTGTTTATAATTCACCTTTGTACTGTATCTCAAATTACCCACAATTCATGGAAGACTAGCTTAGTACTCTTTTCATCCTGTGAAAGATTCTACTATAGCGTCTGGCAAGTAGCTATTGGTCTGGTTCATACAACATATTAAGCCATAATGTAATCTATTTGGTCTTATCTTACACTAGCTGTTTCACCCAGTTACTGTAATTTGTACACAATGGTTTATAATTTATTATGTCAACCCAGTCAATTATATCTAATAAACCATAATTAAATAAGCTAAGTACTAGCAAAATATGTGATCTCCAGCTGTTATATAAATTCCTAAAAAAAAGCTGAACTATTTTGACTGGCAGCACACCACCAAAACGCTCCTCACTTTAATCTTCACCAAGGCCTATAAATATTACAGTCAAGAGAGTTCTCATCCTGCAAAAGCAGTTTTTCAGGGGGGGCAAGAGGGACATAAGCTATAACTGTAACTAGAAACACAATATCCTACCCCTAGTTTTTCCTAAAGATATAAGAGGAATGAATACATTCATATTTCTGACCTTTACCCATTTGGTTCTGTGCTGTAAACTGTAAACTGGTAGGCAGGAACCATTCCTAGTTCTTGTATAATGGCTAATGCTACCAAGTGTTATGTATGTTAAAGAGAAACACAAGAAAGAAAGGATATAAAGAGTGTTCTATCTTCCCAACACTCTTAATGACTTTGTTGAGTCTGTTTTGCACATCTAACAGGAGATTATACCAGCTCTCTGACAGAGAAGTCACTAGTCCTGTGAATAAAGACAGAGCATTATTTTTAAAAAGAAATTAATAGGTATCTATTTATAGGATCACTTTGGAATCAAAGGATAGATATTATTTTAGTGCCAGATAAGCCCTCCCCAAGTACCAGCTATTTTGTTAAACTATATGGGGAGATGGCAAAATTTTCTGACTTAATATCTAACCTTACCAATCATTCCATTGACTGTGCCAAACAACACTGAGCCCTGTGTTGGTGTAGATGTTTCACCCAGATTTTGCATGACTAGGGACCCATGACAGAAGACATTGACAAATTCACCCAGATGGAAGAGCCCAAACTCCTGTAAATGCTGGCGCTCCTCATCAGTTGTCGCAGCACTGCAATACAAAACGTTTACTAGGAAAAGGATAGGGGGAACCCTTTGTCCCAACCTACTATTTGCTTACTTTGGCCTACCTTTTTAGAAGGTCATCTCACCTGTCCTTCTGGCACACAAACAAGTTAAACGCATTCTCTGCCCCTAAGAAATTGTCATCATCCAGGATCTCCACAGCACTCATCCAGTTTGGATTAAAATCACGAGCGATCTGTAAAGATATGCAAGTTAATTTACCTAGCAAGTCAATCTATTCTCCACAAAGTTAAGACTTTTCTGGCCTGAAGTAGAATTCTACCAGTTTTAAATGCAGAGTGAAATAGAGAAGGCCAGCCAATCTAAGATAACCTAGGTACCTCAAATTAAAATTAAAAACAAAAACAAACAGCTAGTTTCTTCTGCCACCAAATGTTCTTCTAATCTCTTAGGGATTTTTACATTATGTACACTGAGGTAAAAACTGAATTAATACCTCTTCAAAATTTCCTTCCATGGGCTTATAGGCCAGTAGAAGTACGGAGCGCATAAGATCTCCAACTAAAATGAAGTCACCCTTTGTTTTCACATAGAGTGCCATGATGTTGTTGTAATGGTTGCATTCGGTGCGAAGCTCCTTCTCTGCTGTCCATTCATACAATCGTACCTGTTAGGACAAGATTGATTTGTAAGCGTAAGGCTAAAACAGATCTGGAACAATACTGCAGAGTCCGAAACATTTCTAAGCAAACCCAGTTTTAGGAAATATTGATGTGAGAGCTTCAGAAGCCTTACCGTGCTGTTTATGCTGGCTAAGAGTTTTCCATTGAATTCCACCATGGAATAGACGGCCCCTTTTACTTCTTTTTCAGCCAGACTCTGCAATTTACCTAGGATACACATTAATACAACAATACTTGAAAAATACACCGGTTACTGTTCTAGCTACAAATAGCAACACAAAAAGATTAACATCCTCAGAAACAGGTGATCGTAGGCCCTGAAATGTAGCTTCCTCCTTGGATTATATGACACCCTCCTTGCTTTCTGCAGCATTAAATTAATTATGCTATAAAATGCAAGATATTACAAAATATATTAAAAATTCTATCATGAAACCTTTCAAAAAAGTTAATTTAGGCATTTTGCTCACTATGGATCTACAGTAATGTAAATGCTAGCTGTAAGTGAACTCCAATTATCTTCTGAAATATTCCAATACCCAACCTTAAATGTGAACAAGATACAGCAAGATTGATGTACAAGATATCAAGGTCTTTAATTGTCTTTTTTTAACAGTTACAATCTCTTTATGGTCGCCTCAGCCAGGAGTTCTTCATAAAGATGGTGCCTCACCTAGAGAGCTGTAAGCCTTCAGGAAATTTCAAATGTTGAAGTGGACAGAAAACCCCTTGGCCCTCTTTCTGATTATGTGCCATCAAGCTGGTATCAACTCTTAGCAGCCAGGTAGATACAATGATCATTCTAATTAATTAATTAATAACTAATTCTACCCCTCAAAACCAGGGTGAAGTACCAAAGTCTATTTGCGAATATGTGGTGCTACGTGATAATCTTCTTCTGTGACGATAACACAACATAAAGCCTAGCATGCACTTACTCTGTAACAACTACAATACATAGTTTTAACTCCTAGCTACCTTTCTGAAGGCTCTTTCCTCATTCTACAATATTACTCAGTATCACCCCAAATACTTGTCAACTGTTAACTAAAATTTTTATTCATCATCTTCAACAGTCATAAAACCATCTGGATAATTCCACCTGGACTATCCATTTTCTTGGTGAGGTAAAATGAGGTGAAAATAAACACTTCTTCACTCAACTAGCATGCAACTAATCACTGTGAAAGAATCAATGGCTTAGGCTGCTCTTGAGAATAGGAGTCAGAATGAATTTATATCTCCTTATTTGACCGTCTAACCATACTTTGAGATTATCATTTGAGATCTTTCTTCTTATGCTTCCTTTTAGCAATAGCAACATAGGTAGCTACTATTAAAAGTGCTATTTTGGTGAATATTCTGTGGTTTTCCAAGTTTTGCAGCCATTGCAATAATTTTCCCAATTGCTACTTATGGCTGCGAAACCTGGGACTCTGAAGAAGACAAATAGGACAAGAGTGGACACCTTTGCATAATGGTGCTGAAGACAACTATTACGCATCCTATGGACTGCAAAAATCACAAAGTCTTAGACTAAATCTCACCAAAAATATCACTTGAAGCTAAGATTGCCAAGCAAAGGTTACCATACTTTGGTTATGTCATGCAAGCTGAAAAGTCAAACATGATGGGAGTGATCAGTGGAAAAAGGAGAAGGGGCTGCCCTAATACTAATTGGCTGGACACTCTAAAGCAGTGGTTCTCAACTTTTTTAATGCCGCGACCCCCAACCGGTCGTAAGTTGAGGACTACTCAACTGGTGCAGCACTGTTTGCAGAATGGGACTTTTGGCGGACTCAGCAGGGCAGAGACAGCCTGGACAATTCCTATTGGCTTTTGAAAGCCAATAGAATTAGACTCTATTCAAGAGAGTCTATTCTATTGGCTTTCAAAAGCCAATAGAATAAAAGGGAGTAGCACAGCTAAGGAAAAGGGGGAAAAAATGGTGGACTGCGTTGTTTAGCGACCCCCGTGAAATGGTTGTTCGACCCCAAATGGTTGAGAAACACTGCTCTAAAGGATGACACCAGGATGACCATGGTGGATCTGAAGGAGGCGGTGCCTGACGGAGGGGCATGGAGCGTGCCGATCCCTAGAGTAGTCAAGGGCTGGACATGACTGAATGGTTGATGACTGTGGGTTTGTTAATGCCAAGTAAATACTTTCCCCCTATTTTCCAAGGCTTTAAAATTTTATTTTAAAAATCTATTTATTTGTTTTGCAGACCCTGATATGTGGTGTTGTTACAGTGATTTAATTTGATCTCCTGCTAGATCTCTTTTATAACACAAAATAATATTACTATTATTATTGTAAGCCACTCAGGTAACTTCAGCATATTATAAATAATTTAAATACCCAAACTCTAAAAACCCAGATATTCAGGTTACTTTTTTTCCATATGAAGCAGCCAAGATGGCTCTTCAAGAGCTGAAAAGAATATTCTAGAATTTTAGAGTAAAAGAACCTAGGAACCTAACCCGCTTTTTCCATGACAAAATAATAATTAATCGAAGAAAACAAATCCATGCAACTAGGAAGAAAGAGATCCAAAACATTAGTCCTTACCATCAGAGTAATGGAACACCACAAGACGGCCTTGCTTGGGTTCGGCTTCATCAGGATATACCATGGCTGTTCCCACAATAAAATAAGTGTTGGGATCTTTGCCCAATTTGCAGGAGACCAGGCTTAGTGCATACTCATTCTGCAGGAACTGGTGAGCATGGAGTACTGAAGACAAGCAGTTAAAAAAAAAAAAAAAGTTAAAGAGCTCAACAAAATATAGACTTCAGTACACTGTTTAGAACATCCTGCAACATGCAACCACAAAAACTTACAGAAGCTCAATAAAATGACCCTCAAGATGCTCCATGAACTTTTGGACCCTTCAAGGGATCCAAGCCAACAAATACACTAGATGGCTTTTGATTCCCCAAAACATTTCTCTCATAAACAGTGAAATATAGCCTAGGATGCAGATACCTTCAAATGTATGCTGATCTATGATGAGCAGATTGTGTACCTCTACTTCCTCACCAAATGATGTTTCATGTGGAGCTGTGCTGCTAGAGAACAACTTGCTAGAGCTCACACTGTTGGAAAGGGCCTAAAACATGGAGAGAAAAGTAGCATTTTAAGCTGCTAGAGACAGAGAGATAACAGAAATAGCCCAAAGAACATTCACTAGAACACAATAACTAAAAAAATAAATGTGTGGCAAAAATTGTTTGGGGAAAGGATGGTTTGGAGGTGACTAATTTATGAAGAATAAACCCATATTTGGACAGAGAACGAAGTAATGGAAGATGATTTATGTTAAAGTACCAGTATGAAGCTACCAAGTTTCCTGCTAACTGAAGGGATTGAAAATCAGTTCACGTGGAAGAAATACCAATACATTCTAAGACCTCCTCATAAAAGATAGGCAGAAACCTAAGTAAATGTGGAAAGCTAGGCTAGCCAGGATTTAAATCACCAAAAAAAGCCCAACAGGTAAATGAGCCACAATATATTTTTATCCCAAAACAAGCACCTAGCTGTCTTTAAGTGTAGATTATCAGATGAGAAATGGAGAAGATTTCTCGAGTGATTTATAGACATAATCAGAATGTTAAGCAATAATGTTTATTGAAATCAGTGCATTTTCAAGGCATTCCTAAACGCAAATATTATTGATGGTTCTCACCTGGGTACTTGCACTGGGCCTCAATGCAGTGGTGCCTCCACTAGCATCCTGAACTTCAATACGGCTGGAGAGCACGCCAAAACATTGAGATACTTCCTGATAACAGATCTTTCTGCATGACAGAAAGGGACACATGGTGTCTACACACTCGTACGTATAAGATCCATATGCTCTAAGAAACATTGCTCATAGAAGTAATATTTAATGTATTCAATTTAGGTGACAGTTCACTCATAAACATCCCTATAAAGAAGTTCAAAATGCTCCAAAAAGTATGCTTCCTTGAAAAAATCCATCAACCTAGGAAGGAAGGAAGGAAGGAAGGAAGGAAGGAAGGAAGGAAGGAAGGAAGGAAGGAAGGAAGGAAGGAAGGAAGGAAGGAAGGGATTGTACTAAAAATGTACATAGTTTAAAAAGTTACATTTAAAAGCAGATGAATTCTCAGAAACAAGCTTTAACTCCGCTCACCTGGGTGATTCATAAAGGGGAACAGTGCGGATATGCAACTTCTGAATTTCATCTATGGTGCCGATTGTCAAAGTGCTGTTGTTGGCCAGAGCTAAGCTACAAAATAAAAGTATTTCATTTTCAAGAAAAAAATCACTCCACTACACCTCTCAATTCTAGAGTATTTATTTACATTTCAGAAATAATCCAATATTAGCACTTGTACTTAACAAGACTTGTCAGAAGTGAAAATGTAAAAACAAAACAAACAAAAAAACAACCCTGCAGCAAATATATGTCAAAATCAGTATTGTTTCATGAACTATCAAATACACATAGGAGCATCTGGCCATTAAGAGATAGAAGGGAGAAAATACACATAGAAAACAGCTCATGTATTGGTAGAACACACAAACAAGAGTTGAAGTTTGTATGTTTATGGTGCAGTGTATTTCTGATTTTGTTTCCAACAGCTTCCTTCTGCAGTACAAAAAGGAGCCTTTTTACCTTCTTTCAAGTTTTTAAACTTCAACAAATCTTCTTTCTTACAGATGGACTAATTTTGCTAGTGTTGATCACAACCAATCTTTATCTTCACAACTATGTTTCCACATGCAATCCTAAATGCAAGTTACTGTTTCACCAATTCTATCAGGAACCTCCAGTGTATTCCTGGAGAGTATTATTTTTGACCAATCAAACCTATTCTAGAACAGGAGACTTGAAACACTGAAAAATATTTTACAGAAATCCCATTTTTCTTGGCTAGTGATCATCACTTGGCAACTAGCATAATGGGGGACAAAACTCACGACTCCTCAAAAGATTTCCTATGATATTACTACATAAAATACAACACAAAAAATGACATCAAACATAGATGAAATAAAAGAGTCCTTTCTTACATAAAGATATAAGACAGGCTGAGTGAGTATGACTCGTATTTTCTCAAAACAAACATTAGCCAGGGTGCACCAGCAAAGAGGAGAACAGGAAGGATATAATGTAAGCAATTCTTCTGTTACTTTGGAATTGCCTACTATTTTGTCCCTATTGTCTTAATCCCAATATTCCAAAAGTAATTCGTTTATTTTTGTGTTCTTCATATGATACAAGTTGGCTACTTAATTAAAGGGGTTGACCAGACTGGCTAAGCAGGAAGAGAGCATGGTATGCTTTGTGGACCCACTGAAATTAAGGAACCAAACACACTTACCTGTCAGGGTACCCATCTGAGTTAAGAGGGCACATATAATTCACCTCCTTAAGATTGACATTGGAAAAGACCAATTTGTGGTTGCTGCTGTAAATCACGGTGGGGCGGTCAGAGCAAGCAAACACATTAGTGGTGGAAAGAGAGCGAAATGTCCTTAAAACAGTGGGCTGGGTTCCCAAAGTTACTTTTTTACGGTCACTCAGCAAACCTGCCAGAGAAAGGATACTATTAGAGGCTACCCATTAAGAGAGACTAGGAGATGGGAAGGGAGCGGGGCGAATTAGTGACCTGTGACTACTTTTCATTATTGAAAAAAATGAAATGTTTTTATATTTTAGAAAAGTATATTTACAGTAGCAATTTAAATGTACTAAAATTATTCCTGAAAGACAGAATACATCCTAAAATACAGCTATATGTCTATACAGAAACAGCATAATGTATTTTTCTCCATGAGCTAATAATAATTTCTGGATATTGGGTGGGCTTGATTTAGAACAGAAAAATTCAAAGAGATAAGATTCATATACCCTTGGCTGGTCTTATACTTAAACCCTGAAAAATCTCATCACGGATCTCCGGAGGTCTAACTTGACTTACTTAAGACAAAATGACAGCAGTTACTATGTTTAGCAACCATTTGCAAATGTGATGGTTAAAAAAAAATCATTTTCTAAACAATGTACACACTTACAGCCAAATTTTGGGTGGCTGACCAGAACACGTACCAGAGCTGGCAAAGTTATA
The DNA here is from genome assembly GCF_016545835.1 of Crotalus tigris. NCBI lineage: Eukaryota > Metazoa > Chordata > Lepidosauria > Squamata > Viperidae > Crotalus > Crotalus tigris. Next base: position 1,266,194 of record NW_024096711.1, read on the forward strand.
CAAAAAAGCTATCTGAAAGAGATGGCAGCATCCAGTGATCTTTCCAGAGTCTCTCTATCTCCCTTTCTTCCTCTCAGTCTGGTGTTCACTTACCAACTATTTTGCTTCCGCTTTAAGGAATCGCTGCAAAATGATAACAGGGTGTAGATCCAGTTCTATTGGTCTAATTTCCCATAATTTAATAATTACTTCATCAGTAAATTATAATCAGATGAGTTAACCAAGCAGATTACATCATAAGTTGATACAATGTGTGAACCAGGAAATGACAGTTACTGTATGGAATTCCCTTGCTGCCTCAATATAGTGATAAAATGGGGGGGGGGGGGGAAACAGTAAATCTGATGTGGAATGATTTAACTAAGTTCAAATTTAGACCAAAGAGATTTCTGGAGTTCAGATCTTCTATCCCTGCTTATATTTTTTTGGGCCAAGCTCTACTTGTTGGATTTTGAGTTCTATTAAAACCTGATGTGTCTGCAATCTGTTCATCATTTGAAATTAAAAAAAAAAAAGAAAATCTGCAGGGAAGAAAACTGTATTTTTACCTGTTTCAATGTTCAGTCCAAAATAAAAGAGGGCCCCATCTCCTAGGGCACAAAGCAGATAATGGCTATTCTCAAAAGTGGTCATCAGAATGGAACGTGGGATAATCTCTGTAAACAGGGATACAAGTTTGTAATACCACTCTTTGCAACAGCTTGCCCTTCCCACACCAAGCACACAAATGGAATTTTTACCTCCTCCTAACATCTCCTTGTGTAACAGTTCAAATGAGGGCAGCTTAAGAATACGGGCCGAAATGTCTGTCCAAAGGCCAATAGCGCAGAGAGGGGACATGCCACTGGTGTCTCCCAAGGGAGTGATGTCCAGACAGGCAATCTCATGCTCCATCTCTGTAAAACTAGCAAGATATTAAACTATCAACATTATAGCAATACTCAGCTCCGACACCAATAACCCCAGAATAGTTAGCTCAGACTGACCTTATTTGTTTGAGTTCCTGGGGGTGGATTTCCAGGTAGTACAAAACTCTCCCCACAGCTACCACTACTTGACTGCTATTGCAGGAAGCAACACTGATGTTCTTCCCATTTGGCTCTTTCCATTCGCTCACCAGGGCCTTTGGCTCTTGAGTGACAAGCCGGACTGAGGCTGATGTTATCTAAAGGGACAAATGTCCATTGCTATTTCTTCCCAACCGAAAGGTAACATATTCTTTAGACATAAGAATGTGTGACTATGTCACATATAAGGCTTTCTACAACTTTTTTTAATGTATATTTTATTGATTTTACAATCTTTAGTATTTAGTAAGCAACATGTTTGGGTTTGTATGTTTGACATTAATAGTAATACAATTTCCGTTCCTACCCTTTATTCCGTTTTTCTAACCTTTTATTTAAAAAATCCCACGTTTGAAAGTATTCTGAATCTTGCTTCCCCCTCATTTTCAATGGGAGCCTATCCATATCTGCACAATCCAAAATTTTCTTAATTATGTCTTCTTCAGATGGTATTTCTTCATTTTTCCAGTATTGAGCAAATGTAATTCTCGCTGCTGTTAATATATGTAATATTAAGTATACACATTTATCATAATTTTCTGAAATTATATCTAAAAGAAATAATTCTGGTTTATAGTCTACATGTGCTCCTATCATCTTTTCTAACCACTTATGTATTTTTGACCAATAGTTCTTTGCTTTAGGGCATGTCCACCAAAGACGATAATACATGCCTGGATTTGTCTGCAGTTCCAACAATTGCTAGACATATTTTTAAACATTTTTGCTAGTCTTGGCTTTCTACAACTTCTTCTTCAAGTGCTATAATTTTTTTTGAAAATGTAATCCACCATGTTTAATTTTAAGATTGACTAAACTGAAAACAGCCTGATAGGAAAAATCATGAAAAAAATATTAGAGTTTTAAAAAAATTATGTTGCTTACTGTGGACAAAGTAACATTCTGTTTTGAACATAACTCACCCTCACATATTCCTTATGTTCCAAATGTGACTCTTGACCCCAAAAAGTTTAGCCATTCATGCCTCATGTTTTATCACTAAAAAAATTCAGAGATTACCTGGATTAACTGCAGATGAGCCACATTACCACAGAAGAAAGTTTGCTGATCATCCACAAATCCTGTCAGTTCTGTTTCTTCTACTTCCTCCCCATTCAACATCAAAACTCTGCAGAACGTAGGAAAGCCCAATCAAACTCCCCAGAAGATCTAACCAAGAGCCATATTCAACACTTTCATGGATATTATTCCTCTACCTGGTTTGTCCCACAAAAGACAGCACTAAGGTGTTATCAGTTTCACGGTGAGAGTCCGACCTCAAAGGCCATAATCCTGCAATTTAGAGACACAGTGCAGTGTTATTAAATTCCTCTGGAAAACTCAAGGGATTTCATAATTTGACAAACAAAAATGTCAACCCAACACTTCTTGAATCATCAATGTTTCCTCAATGCTAATTCAAAGCTCTTGGCCTTGTACAATATATTCAATTAATTGGACATTGTTTCTAAGTAAAATGTATTGTACTGTCAAACAATAAGAGTCTCAGAATAAGTTGCATAACAAAAAGGTAAATAACAGCAAGAATACATAAAAAAAGAGAATACCTAGTAATATACCAAAGGGAGGGGAAAGACAGAGGAATAGAATGCATGCACTTATAAAATACCCAAATCCTTTTTCTGATGGCCAGATTCCTCCCCGAAATTTCCTAAATAGTACATTCAGTTTTCTAAGATTTCATGAGGATTAGCACACATAAAAAAGCTCATTCAAAAAATCTGAGATTTGACAACTTTCGTAATAGGATGCACTCTCATTTATTCATCTACTGTTTCTAATGGAGACACGCACATACCTTTAATCCCTGGGAGATCAATGCTGGCATGTTCATGAATCCCAATTCCATTCCGGATGATTCTCAGAGAACCTTCTTTAAAGGCACCAGAGCATGTAACCAGCTATGAAAAGCAGACATAGTTAGCATACTGTAATTACATTATTAATGTTTAACGAACATGCAATGTGTTATAGAGAATAGTAATACACATCTACCCTTTAAGATAAAGGAGTTTTTCCTCAATCTTTTAGTAAATTATCTAATGAAAAAACTCAGTTAAGACAAAATCCTGCAGTCATTTCCACTTCTATAGTAAAACTCTCCTGAAATGGTTCTGTATTATTGTTTCTGGCATATGAATTAGAATTTAAGGCATATGTCAGAAAAAGTAATCTTTCTAGCTCCCCGAAATAGTCTTTGCACTGTCTTACTTCAAGTGCCAACAGAATAATAATTTTCCAAGCTATTATCAGATTTATTAGACTCAGTGTGGTACACTGAAAATACATCAAGCTTGAAATGGACAGACCCAAGCTCACAACAGCATTCAGCAAGAAGCTAAATTGCTGGATCTACCCAAAATTATCAACTTCCTCATAACACAAAAGTTTGGTGAGAGAGAATAGGTTGGGTTTTTCAACAAAGGAGATTCATACACATCACACAGATCAACTTGGGCACAACTGTATTATTGCAAAGCAATATTTCAAAGAGGGCATAAAGCACCTCTCTTAGCAAGATCCATCATTCCTTGCGCAGGGAACGAAGAATTAACTTTTACCTGGCCTTGACCCTGTCTCTCAAGATCTACCACACACATGTCCACAATTGGCCCAAGGTTGGTGAAGGTTTCCATGGCCACAACATATGAGCCTTGTTCATTACTATCCACATTGAGCTAGGAATGAAAATAAGAGTATTATAAGTTTCTTGTGAAAATAAATGGTTTGCTTCAATTTTCTTTATTTGACTACTTGAGCAAAATGTATTGAAATTCCAGTTTTTGTCTTATTTTGTTTCAAAATAAAATGAACAAAAATCAAGAGAATAAAATTCTTAAGGATGACAAAAATAAAATCACATGTCTCACAGCAATGCCATATAAATATATCATAAGTAAAAGATTACTATTTCTTGGCACCTAATTATTAATTAAAAGCTGCCCTTTACCTTCACAAGTTGGGAATCCCCTAGACGAGAGCCAACAAACACAACACCGTTGTCCAAATATGTCAGGCATTCTGCTATGGATGTCTAGGTAGAGGTAAGGCAAAATGAGTGATATTAGGCATTTTAAAGACATGATAACAGGGATGGGCAGCTATTTAAACCCAAAGCAGGAAGGATATTTTGGCATGGATATGCTCATGTATATGCTGGCAGCTCCTTACTCAGAAATGCATATTCCTGGAATTGTTCGGCTATTAAGCAAGGCTAAGAAATGTTGTGGCTTTTTTACAGAGCTCCCGACAAGCACAGTGATTGTACTCGAACCTAGATCCCAAACATGCTTCTGGCTTTGAATGTCCATAGTTGCACACATATTATACATTAGCCGCACATACTGTATCTAATGCATTAGAAGACATGTTAAAAAGTATCCAATGAACATACATTACCACAACAAAATATAATGAAATATGTCTTAGTCGTAAGTAGGGATTTAACCCTCACAAGTATGAAAGCTCTAAGTGACTTTAGATGACATTCTCTCTCGGCCTTATCTGGTACTTCAAATGGTAAAGTTAGCACTTTTCTTTAAACTCCTTTGAGGAAGGCCAGTATTTAAGTCCTACTCTGGGCTTTAACATATATGTGAGAGATCGTTCTTGTGATCCTATCGCTACCAGAGGCATACCTGAGAATGCAAGAGATGGCTATGTTCCAGTTCTGAACCGGTCAAGGATGATGTCAAGGTTTGCTTTGTTTAATATTTGTTTCATATTTCCACTGGGATGAAAAGTGTTCAGAGTGGCTTTTGGTGAATAATTTTTCCCTCAATATGTACTTTATTTTTAGTGTCCTCTGAGATAATTGCCAATGGAAAGATAGGTTATATATTCAATTGATAAGACGTTATAAATGAAATACATTTTTAAAAACTTAAGATTGGTGAAAAAAATATTAAATAATGGATATAGCCTTCCAATTATGAATCATGGAATATAAAACTCAATTACAAAATTTAAAAATGCTGTTGAACACCAGGTTTTGCTTATTTTAATGCAGCACAATTTTAAATCCTATCTTCAAATGTTACAAAAAAATAGTATTTGAAAAGGACTTGATCTGCAGGAATTTTTTTCCACTCCTTCTAGTTCTTCTTCCAGCTGACTTCACACACCAAATGTTCCAGAAATGGAGGAGAAAACAAAACCTACCTCACCAAGCAATTCCACACGCAGGTCCTTGAGACTGACTCCACCATCCATCTGCTCCTCCTTCTCCAAAAGCAGCATGAATAGTCGACCCTCCATATCCCCCAACAGATAACGGGACCCATTTGGATCCACCCGGTTGTGACATACGATTGTACTTTGCTGTTTCAGAAAAAAAAGGTGTTACTTAGAAGTCTTTGAAAAGGCAGGATGACCTTAATACTGATCCAAACAATTTTATTATTCCTCTCGAAAGAGTAAGCTGCAATAGTAAAAATATCATCCTATAGGAGATAAGGAACAGCTTCCCTAGTTTGCTTCCTGATGAACATACATTCTGTGTTTGGCCAAATTCACAGAACAGCCATTTAAGTGCACATGAAACACATTCTCAAGGTTCCAAATGTGTCTATCCTTATCCTAAGAAACTACATGTAGGCCCAGATGCCCACAGAAATTCTGATTTATTTATAATTTCCATTCCTAAGGCCTTTCACTTGCCAACAACTCTGGACAGCTCACAGAATGTTAAAATGTCAGTTAAAACAAAGCAAAAACACCTAACACCTAAAGTAAACTTAGTTTCAGCCCCTAACAAAATGTTTAAACTAGAGGCAAGCAAACTGATGCTGCAATAAATTATACAAATCACATTTGTTCGGGATTTATGGGATATAGTATAAAATATCAGAGCGAACCTGCTTGCTTACATCCACACTAAACCTACTGTAAATATGAAGCACAGAATTCCAACTTTAAGCAAATAACTTTCCAAAAGTTCTGCTGTTTACCTTAATGATGGGTGGGGCTATAGCCAGATATTTATCACCATTATGATAAGTAATGGATTCTTGTCCAATAATAATGGCCCCTCCAAATGGTTCAGGCACTACAAAGAAATTGTGGGGAATATGCATAAAGTATAATCAACGCAGAAAAGGAATACAAACCAGGTAACCCAAGTGTATTAAAAAATTCAATAGCTGTTATTTATACTGATAGAATTTCCTGCTCACCAGAAAAAAGCCACTTTTCAGTATATCAAATTAGTTTAAAGCATGCAAATACACTACTGATTACTAGGAGTCATTCAGAAAATATCCTAACCATATTTTACTATATGCTTTAGAAACCAATCTTCCTTTTCTTTAATCACTAAAAACAAGTAAATTTTAATTTCTCTTTCAGTTTCTTAAACAGCAATTTATTTACAAATAAATACTTTAAAATACCATTTTTTGTGGCTTAGGTTTCTCTGTTCATTTTTTTCTTTGATACTACATCCTCAATAACCTTGAATATTAAAATCTCTAAAGTTTTGCCTGTTAACATAGTTACGTCTAAAAAATGCAGCTGTGCAATGATGGGTTTTAAGATTATAAGAAAATCTGAGGCTGGTAAGTAGTTATCACTGGGCAGCACTACGTTCATTATAGGCACTGCTCAAGTTACATAACTATTTTGGGCCCGAGAGCCTGGAACAACCAAATTTTTATACAAACCGGAATTGGACCAACTGTCCCACCCTTATATCCAAAAAAGAACTTTTTTTCTAGATGTAAATTTAATACAGTGGCCTAAAATAGACCACAGGTGTCAAACTTGCGACGTCACATGATGTGTCGTGACGTATAGCGACTTTTTTCCCATTGCCAGCAATGAGATGGGCACGGTTTTGGCGTGATGCATCCGGCCCGTAGGCTGGCAGTTTGACATCCTGGTCTAGACTCTGGGGCACAGGTGTCAAACTCACCGCATCACGTGACGTGTCGCGATGTATCATGACTTTTTTCGCATTGCCGGAGCTGGGGTAGGTATGGCCTTCACATGATGCAACTGGCCCGTGGGCCAGCAGTTTGACACCCCTGCTCCGGGAATTCTTTCTTTAAGTGCTGATTTTTATATCTAAATAACTATAGTTACCTTATTTTTTTAGACACAAACTCACCTGCAATCACCATTGAGGCTTCAGCCTCTACATTCTCCTGCTTCCAGGGTCCCTTGTTAAACTCCTTCTCACGCAAAGACACTTCATATGTCTTGACATGACGGCCCTGTGGGTCCTAGATGGATGGAAAGTACAATCGCTGAACACAAACCCATCACTGTTTAGTTACCCTCATTTAACATATAAGAATCATTTTCATACGAATGTTCAAGAATCAAACATTCCCTGAAATCAAGCATTTCTCTTCTATTTTTATAACATTTGTACATTGAAAAATATATAGATGCACTTTCATTAAAGCAACTTCAAAACCTAAAGAATGCCCCACTCCCACAAAATAAGGCATTTCCCTAATTCTGAACAATATTGTTCCTAATACAGCTAATAGAATTAGTAAGTTACATACTTTTACATTATTTCAAATAGTATTTTGTTTTATTTAACTAAAGCCTTCAGATTTCTTTCTTAACTTCCTCCACTTTATGACAAACTTTTTGAAACAAAGATTTTAAAAATCCCATTTTCCTGATGCTATATTCTGGACTGATTTAGTAAGGCAAGCCTTGTAAATTAGTCCTATAAAAGATTCTTACTAATGTAGAAAGAATTTCACTCAGTGTCTCTCTTAAAGGAGAATGGACAAATCACTAATATAAACCTCTCTTGTAATTATAACCAGATTTGAGATATTTTACAACCTCAAAATGAGCCCCATAGACTTTCTCTACAAGGACACTGTGCATAACACAAGTACAGTGGATCCAGGTCTCTACTGATAGCCTATTTCATTTTTTGCTAGCTGTCCAGGAAAAAGACTTATACCCAGAACAGTTTAGAGGACTGACAGTAAAATTAAGTACTCATTTAGTTACTTGCTAATCTGGTTGGCAATAAAATGCCTGCAAGAAATTCAGAGAGCACCAAGGATTCCAGCAGTTCAATCTTGAGCTACAAAATTAAATTATTTGCCACTTGCCACAATACCCCACTTTTATACAAGATGCTCAAAAAGTAAACAAATAGCTAACAGTTAGTATGTGGAGGCTCAGAACATCTCATGCTACTGTTGCCACAACACTGTATTTCTGTCAAAGGATGAAAAGTTGGGAAACTGACAATGCTGATGATAAAAACAAACATTGCTCTGTCTTGTCCATCAGCCCATCTTTCAAGGATGAAACTTGGCAGCTACATGCCTCTGTGTTTTAACACCGTTAGATAATGAGGGGGAGGTGTTACTCTCAAGTGGGTTGATGGAAAAACTAAACTTCGATTCAGTTGCAGACCATGGGAGCCTGAAGCCTTGTCAAGGACACCAGAACAGGTGTGGATTTGTAGCAGACGGTTCTCATAACAAAGTGGACTTGTTGATATGGATTATGTAAGATGTTGAGGGTTTGATTGGGAAAACTATTATTAAAGTCTATAAATTGGTGTGGGAACCTGGGAGTTAGTTTTGCTTCGACATAACCATGAAATATATTCAATAAAACATAAGATTTTTGGAAACAGAACTATTGCTGGAATTTTATTTGGATTCTCTTTCTACTTGGAAGTCTAGTGGTTAGCTGGAGCTTGTGTGGTTGTAGTTTGAATGAATTATAGACTGGGATTTTATCTGCCTATATAGATTTTTCAATTGTTTTAATGTGTTTTTGCCTCTATTATAATATGTAGTCTCCTAAACAGCAGCCATAACAATTTAAAAAACAAATAAATGGTGTTTTTGTTCTACATGGAGGGGGGGGGAACCTCCTCTTTTGTATATTGAGAACAGAAATGCAGTCAGTTGCTAGAAGCACTCCAGGCCCTTGCAGGTAACTTGCTTGGTTCTTTTTTATTTATGTATTGGATTTATGAGCCTGGAGGCGACTATGCTGAAAGGGAATTTCCCTCCCTTTTTGTCCAGCACAAAATTATGTATTAGTAGATAATTCAGAATACCAAACATAAAAGTAATGAAAGCAACTAGTTTCAAGGATGGTTAGCAATGCTGCTTTTCAAGGGCAGTGGTTAAAGGATTAAAAAAAATAATCCTGAGTCACATTGCCTTTAATATTTTGGTCCCAAAAGTGATTCCCAGACAGGAATGAACAAGGAAACTGAATTTTAAACTTGAATGGCTAGAGAAATCAAATCATGGTTTCTGGAGGGTGCTTAAGCCAATTTTCTATCTGATCATTACAGAAAAACAAAAATGTAACAAATCAGGAAAAGTTCTTAACAGCTTTGCACATTAAAGGAGTTATTTTAATCATTTTAACTTCAAAAATCTGCTTGTAGATTAGAACTATTACAATTAAATCAAATCAGTAACGCTTAGTTATGGACTAGTAGAGTTATAAGTCAAAAATGTCAATAAATCAAAATAATGTTTGTGGAAAAGAAAATAATGCTTCAAAATTGTATTATTATTTTTACCTAAATGCTAATATAACCTGAGATTGACAACAGCTGTCTATAGAAAGCATATTTGTTCTACAATCATCATACTGAGACTGATTTTAAATGGCAAACCACATGACTGAAATTTCTGATTTAGATTTTGGGTTTTTCTGCTTCTTTCCTATCTGACTAGTTTGTTTTTCATAACACCTAACTCAATAAGTCCCAAAGTATTCAAAAACTTGCTAATAATCTGGCACCAATTTGGTTTGTTCTAGTAACAAATAAATAAATAAATACTTCCTTACTAAAGATCCTGTGATTTTTTTTCCCCATTAACCAACTCATTTGATTTGTTTATAATTAACAGGTATGTTAAATAATGTTCAGACACTTTCTCCACTAGTCCTCCTATTTTATTATAATACACATTCAGACCCAATTTGATTACCTGGTAAACAAAACATATAGTCGGGGCCTGGCAGCCATAGAGAAATTTCACATCAATAACTTGCAGCTCCTCTAGTCGAATATTAAAGGCCTTTAATTCTTTATTTTCTCGCTCCAAAGGAATCACCTTGAATAAGCCATCATAAAGCCTTAATCCAATCATTCTGCACTCTGGGTCAATTATGCCAATTATACCTGTTTCCGAGGGACGACCAATACGATCCTAGAGGACAACACATAAATATTCTTAGTACAATCTCTTTTGTCACAAAAAGAAAACATGCAAGGTTAAGTCTTCTAAATCCATTAATTTGGTGTTTGTGCATTAGCCAACAGTTGATTCACTCATGATGAATATTGTAATTTATGCTAATGTATGTTGTTCATGTACACCTAGATTTTCAATCAGCAGTCATTTTTCTTTTTGGTGTATCTGTCCTTATCTTGTAATTACTATGAATCCTTTACTGCCATTTCAAAAACACAGTAAATAACTCATGGATCCCAGATGACAAGGCTATGTATATATGCATTTATATATTTAAATCTACAATTTCAATTATATATTATATTGGATATGTAGTTCCTACATATGTATACTTGGAAAACACATGTTTGATTTTCATGCTTTAGCAGAAATAGTTTTAGCAGCTTGATAGGGAAAAAAAATCCGATTTTACAGAAGTAATGAATGTAGAATTTTTCTTTTCCCTTTTAAAAACTAACAGGATACATGCTATTTTAACAGGCTTTTATAAAAAGAAAGTCTATTATGACTTTCTTTTTAACAGCCCAAGATGAAGATCTTAAAGTTATAAGCAAGCAGGATTTATACTATATAGTCCTCTCTTAACGACAGCTGTTTTGCAACTGTTACAATGATGCTGAAAAACTACCATCAGATCTCATGACTGTCATACCTTCTCTGGGGGTTACATGATCCAAACTGAGATGCTTCGCAACTGGCGGGTGTTTACAACCACTACAACATCCTGCAGTGACATGGTTGCGATTTGCACACTTCACAGCAGCTTCCAATAGTAGAGTCAAGGAAGAAGCCAGCAGTAAAATCACAAATCACAGACATGTCTTGATGAATAACCACCATAGAGGCGATGTCATAAGGCCATCACAATCATGTGATGTCTCATAATACACTTAACAAATGTATCACGTAGCAGTTGTCAGTCCCAATTGTGGTAATTAAGCAAGGATTACTTATACTATAAGGCTTGTATATGTACACTGTTGCTTTCATTGGGTTTTGAGGCTTTGTGAAATTATATCTCAAGAACACATATTCTGGGAAGCTTGCTACCCTTTGAAAAATAATATTCTAAACTAGCTAAAATGCAACTTAGGAATAAAGGCAATTATTAATTTTTACATGACAATAGTATTTAAATACTATTTAAAAGTAGTTTTTTTAAAAAAAAATAATTAGAATGCTCCTAGCCTTTATATAATCACAAGAGGTTCCTAATACTACTTATAAGTATTAATCATTCTCTGCCAGCTATGATAAGCACATATTTTCTCCAGTCTTGAAGAAGAAGTAGGCTATTACCCTCACAGAGAGTGGATGGCTTCCAGGAACTTCAGAAGGATAATGTAAAATAAGTAATCTCATTTGAATTTGGAGCTGGAAGGTGAATGGTGGGGTAGGAGCAACTGAAACATAATTAAACTTTTAATATAATTCCCTCCTTCCTCCAAACATGATAAATGACTGTGTTTTTAAGTACTACAGAGAAGGGTAGTGCAATTATAAAAATAATCCATTCCCCCAGAGTCACATTTGGATGGAAGGGAGAGAGAACTGGGGAGTCTGAGTTTCAATTAGTACAATTCAAAATTGGAAGAAAAGAAATAAGGACAGATTTCTTCAGTTACTAAAAATAGCTTACATTTTTAAATGTTGACCCTTTATTTTTCCAAGAGAAGGACTTTAAATAAAACTGAATGCTGAAAATAAAAGTCCTATTAGGTCAGCTAGATGTCAGATAAATTCAACTACCTGGTTTTAGTGATCAATTAGATGCCTTTGGGGAGTGTAAAAGCAGGCAACTCACCACTTGAGGGATTTTTGCTGTATATAAAAATGGCTTGTTTGTAAGTTACCTTTATACAGAATAGTAATGTTTTATGGAGAACAAGAATCTAGCAACTGAGAGAGTGTAAAAGCTTTTTTTTCTTGAAACCTATTCAATGAGAGTTTGTAGAACACAAGTACACAAGAATATAAAATAGCTGTCTGAACTAACAAGGCTACTGAGATCTCATAATGACAAATATATTTTTAACTGCACATCACTAGAAAGAAATAAAGACTTAATGGAAAAGTAGAAAGAATTTAACAGTGTCCATCAAATAGTTTGTCAACAGAAAGACAAGTATTGCTTCTCAAATTGCAATATTAATTTCAACTTACATAAATATTTTACATTACTTCACTTGGAATATAATCTAAAACTTCAAACTCAGATTACAAAATATACAGAAAACTGCTGTGTGATCCTGAATTACAAAGTACCTATTACACTTAATGCACTTTCCTCTTACCTGCACATTGCCATGGGCTCTGGTGATGATGTCAATGCTCTCTCCACTTTGTTTATACTCAAGAATGCAAGCATTATATTTTGCTGTCAAAATAAAGAGTAAATCCTTGCTTTCCCCCTAAGGAGGGAAAAAAAGTTTTAGCTAGAAAAGAAAAAAAAACTCAATATTCTGCAACACACTAGCAACAAAATATTATTCCATTTGGAAAAGGTGTATCTCAAATGAGAAATGTCTGAAATAGATGCTTTTGCTCATCACAACTTCCTGTTCTGTATTAAGCATTTTCTTCTGTAAATGCACATAAATGATAAGCTCTTCCAAAAGTATATTTAATCAGCAAGTATATTAATTAGTTTCTTGTGAACACTATATGAATTCATCAAAGAACATGAGAAGCATCACAGATGTTGATGTTCAAGAGACTTTCAGGAAACAGATGCAAACATTTTACCTCAAATGTTATTCAAATGGCCAGGCCAGACAACATAGCTATTTTTCAAAGACTTACAAAAGTTGGTTGAGAAGATTACTATTGAAAACAGCAACATACATATGTCTTTTCCTTCAAATATTAGCCCTAAAAAAGAGCAAGTTCTCAGTTTTGTTGATCTCAGCAGCAATCAGGCACAACATACTTGAGTAATGGCAATTTTCCAAGTCATGACCAAATCAAAAATGAATCAATCAAAAATGAAGCACCCAGAAAAAAATACTCCGTCCACATGACAGGTCCACACAATTAGCTCACAACAGACTGATTGTGTGCAATCATCACAACGTGCTAAATTCCAGCAGACCACCAGTCCTAAAAATAAGCCTTTGCATACCTGAACGTTTCAAAGATACCTTCACAATATCAACAGAATATCGGGCTGAAATTTAACAAAACAATAACCCTCCACCTGGCTAGCATGCCACAAGGCCAGGTTTCTACCGAGTTCACATTCCCCAAAGATCCACAATGACTGGGGTTTTAGCAGCCATGAGGATCGGAACCAGTAACACTTGCCGGTCGAACCAGAAGCCAACCCAATCTGTTGCAGGAGTTCCTTTCTGGACAGAGAGCCGTAAGGGATCGAGGCCTACCCTGCCCAAGGAGAAGGGTGCCCAACGGCCGCACTGTCCTTCGGGAGGAGGCGATGCTCACCTTGGGCCGAAAGAGCTCCATGACCGCGATCTTGCCGTACATGCCCACCTCCTTGACGGGCCGCAGCCCTTCCGCGGTGACCACATAGATCTCAAGGCGGGTGTTCTTGGCGATCAACAAGTTGAGGTCCTCCGCGGAGGTGAAGTGACCTGAGGCGAAGAGAAAAGGCCGCGAGGTGAGGGCAGTCTGACTGGCAGAGCCCAAAGCCGGAGGGGCACGCAGCCCCGCGGCCTCCTCCGTTCATCCTTCCCCGCCACAGCGCTCTCCGCCGCCCGCTCGCCTATCCCGGGAAAGGCCCCTCTTCCCACCATTACCAGTGACGCAGCTGTTGACGGCCGTGGGCTTCTGCGCGGTGACCACGTAGTTGCACGACATGGCGAGGCCGGGGGGGGGGGGGAGAGAGACGGACGACGCGGAAGGCGAGGACTCTGGCAGTGTCGAGCGCAGCCTTCAGGGCCCACTACTGCCTCCGGCACCAGTGAGAAACCGCCAGCACCAGAGCGCCGGCGTCCCGCTTCGCGCGGTGCACGACGGGAAACGAGCACGCCGACAGGATTACGGACCTTTGTACCAGCGCGAGAGTGCCCTCTTCCGGCCCGAACGGAGTAAGCGAATTTTGGAGGACGGATGTTGCCCTTATCCCATGCGCGTGCGCGCACGCACCTACCAAAACCCGTTTATTGTGTGAGCGAGCTGGAGGGGGGAAGGGGGGCCCAAAATGCTCATAACATGTTAACGCATCGTCCTTTGGGCTCCAGCTCTCCTGTTCCTTCCTTAGCGGTGCGTCGCCTTATTCCGAGTACGTGCGCGACGCGGCGACCCCCACGGCCAACTGCCAGAGCTCGCGCTGTGCTCTACCAATGAGCTTCTTCCTCCCCTCCCTGGCAGGCGGGCGCGCGTGTGTTTCATTCTCTGGCCCAGCGCAACATTTGTATTCCTGGTCAAAGTCCGTGGAGGGTCCTCGTGAGCTCAGCTCGACCTCCTTTTCGATCCCTTCTGTCGGAAAGGGTGGAATAAAAGGTGGTTCTTATTGTGGCGACCAGGTAGTTTGCTGGCTTCTACAACTGAAACTTGGGACATCATGCAGGTGAGACCTGATATTTTGGGGTGAAGGAGAAGACGGGGATGCTAAAACATATGGAGGCTAAAACATACGAAGAACGGTGACAGGAACTGGGTATGTCTAGTCTAGTGAAAAGAAGGACTTGGTGGGTGGGGGGATGACATGATAGCTGTATTCCAATATTTGAGGAGGGTCAACCTGTTTTCCAAAGCACCAGAAGGTAAGATGAGAAACAATGGATGGAAACTAATCAAAGAGAGAAGCAAGCTAGAACTAAGGAGAACAGTGAGAGCAATCAACCAGTGGAACAGCTTGGCTTCAGAAGTTGTGAGTGCTGGGCAACCATTTGTCTGGAAAGGTACAGGGTCTCCTGCTTGAGCAGAGAGTTGGAATAGAAGACCTCTAAGACCGCCCTTCCAACTCTGTTTATTATTCTATGTTTTTGTCCAGGAATTCTCAGTCTTCTTTTGCTCATGGTCCCCTTCTGAGCCTCATCACCTCTGGACCCCTTTCTTAGCATTAGTATAAAAAAGGCTTCACTATCTGAATTATCTCATATTTGGCCCCTAGAAAAATGGCACAGCTCCCCTGGAGTTATATGGTCCATGTTGAGAACCATGCTTTAGCAAGTCTTTCCTTTGAGTAGTGTATAAATTAAAATGCCAGAAGTATTAGAATGACTAGAAATCCAGCTCATCTGGTGCACTTGATGGATACATTGGCACTTGAATTTCTGGCTGTTTCCAGTACAGTATTCTGCTTTGTCTGCTCTTCCAATATTAATGAAAATGTTTGTAGCAGTTATTCTTAACTGTTAAACTGCAAAACAATAAGGAAACTGGCAGCGAGAGGCAATATTAAAGCAATTAGATTAGAAGATGATGGATAGAAAACAAATGAGAAGGAGACCTAAGAAGGTAAAATAAAAATGGAATGAAGCAAAGTGGGGCTGACCATACAATGAACAGGAAGATACAATATTGCAACAATTTGTTGTCAGTCTCACCTTATGTATAAACATTAACCAACAATTACAAAACATTTGGAAATCTGTAACACAAGAACAGAATACCATTATCAGTGACTATCCAAGTCGTATGTTTGCTTGAATAATAGCATTTTGACCAGTTGTATAAAAGTAATCAAAAAAACCACATGCTTCACAAGCCAACTATTATAAAATTTAGGACACATTTTGTATTTTTTTAAATTGTGCAACTGAACTACTTGACATTATTAGAATGGAGCTCTGTTTCCTCCCTTATTGCCAAATTACCAGCCAGCAGGAAAACATTCAACAATCACTCTCCTTAAGATGACTACGAAGGAGATGAGTTTGGGCCAACGCTAGGACACTGTGTTTAGCCATCTATCAAATTAGTTCTGGTTTTGTATGGGTGCATTCAAAGGAAGTCTGACTATCATCTGATATTGAATAGCACAATAATGCTAAACCCATGCCTGAAATAGATGATTAGCCTTTGGACACAGATCTGGCATTATTCCAGACGAATACCAAAGCTGTTTTCAAATCAACCTAACAATTTAAAATGTGAAGAGGATTGTTCCATGAAGCAGCCATGAGAGAAAAACAGCTCGCTCCATGCAATTCCTACACTGACATCACCAGTCAGTTGCTGTTCACAATGGTCCAATTTTTGGAGCCAGAAAATAGCTTGGAGACCAGGAGATACAGAGTGAAGATTGAGATTGGAAAATTAGATACTTCAGCCGTTCAAAGCAGATTGATCCTGGGAGACATTGCTCAGGAAACAAAGGGGAGAGCTTATGCTGGGCGATCTCATCCCCTAGAGGTCTGTAACCCCAACTAAATCATTAGCAAATTGCATCAGATTGCACCCATTGCAAAATTGGCATGGCTTGTTGCCAGCTTAAAAGGGCAAACACTACAGAATAGCTAAAGCCATTTAATTTGCCCAATTGATGCATTGGGGACCAGATGAACATCTGTAATGTCATAGGCAAGGAAGGAAAAAGTTATTGGATAGATATACAACACTGCTGTGGCTGGATTTACATTTTCCATGTTTGTTAACTGGACTCATACACCATTACATAATTATGGTTTCTATAATACAGTAGCTGAGACCATATGACTTTCTATATACCAAAACCAAAAACCCATATTATGACATAGCGTGATATGCATACTATCAGCCGTTTAAGTTGGCCAGGTCAAGAAAGAGACTCACTAGGATTACTATACGCCGCCCTGAGTCCCTAGGGATTGGGCGGCATATAAATTTTATTAATAAATAAATAAATATAAAGTCCTTATGTTTAAGAACAAAATCTTGAAAACCTGACAAAGTCTCTCCCCCTCCATTCTATCTTATACCAAAGAGAATCAAGGCATAGTAAACATGAGTTTTCTTTCCCCTCCCCCTTTTCAGACCATGCTAATGTTTATGTGATAGCTGCTAAATACTTTCTTCAAAGCTGTCTCTGTACTAATTTATGGCTACATGCATTATTTCTAGTGTGTGCATAAATTGTGAAACATTTTCTGTATAAAAATGTGTTTCAAACATTCTGCCGATCTAGATAGAGAGTAATTTAGTAGAACCAGAACATTTTGACTGTCCTGGATTTTAGTCAAGACAAAATCCAGAGTTATTAAGCATGGAAAGACTGATGAACTTTGTATCTTACTCTTCAACACAGCCTATGTGTTCATCAGCCCAATAATTTTCCTAACTCCTTCATTTTCCATTTAGCCATTGCAATCATTGCCTTCAGTTTCAAGTGTGGCAACATTTGTCCCTCTCCACCCCACCATCTTTGGATGTACCATGCTTGTAGCTAAAATATTGGTGGCTAAGGGGAAGAAGAAAAGTGCTGGGAAGGCTAATAGGCTGGTGGGCCAGTTGGATATGCTGTGCTTGCGACATTGGCAGTGGCTTTTTCCTATTCTCTGTGAAGCATCTGTACTAGAATAATAGTAGTTTGAATCTGTTTCCACTCCAACACTTGAATTTTAGTTCAGAAACAGATCATCCGACCCTACCTGTTCCATGCACAGAACCCTTTGCACATCGGTATTTGTTTTCCCTTAAAAGCATTTAAGATTTAATTGTTTCAGTTGCACAATATATCATGCAATTATGGCACGGTATGATCTGCCACAATTCTAGTGGCAAAAAGCAGTTATCGCCCCTTCCAATAATCACAGGTTACTCACCAATCAATAGTTGGCAGGCTGCAGGATACTACCTTGCAGGAGAACAAAATAATTGTATTTTAGCCTCTATTGGCAACTCTGTAATTTTGAGAGCCTTTGTGAGTGGAAATAGTAAGCTGCTTCCTTTTTATTTCCACAAATTGCAATTTCAATAACAAATTGAATTTCACTTAGAAATAATTGTGAGGAAATAATTGTGAGGTGGAATTCTGTGGGTAGTTCTTTCTCCATATCTTGCACAGCAGGAAAATATAGAAGAGAATGTTTGGGAAGTTAAAGTAGCACTGTCTAAAAGGAAAGATTGCAGTGTTAAGGGATATTAGTTTAAAATGAAGGTGAATGAGATAAAGATAATGAGTAGTATTGAAAATGGGATAGAGATAATAGTTTCTCTCTCTCAAAATAATAGATTTTAAATCATCCATTAAAATGAATGCAGAAAGTTCTAGTTATTAAAAATGCAGTATTAATTTAAAAATGTAGAATTAAACTGTGGAATTTGCTGTAATCAGATAATATGGCCAGCATTGTAACCATTTTAAAATAGAACTAGGCAAGTTTATTGAGAAAAGATTCATTTGTCTTGATGGCTCCTGGCTACCTCCTGAATGTCAGACTATGTGCTTTACCAGCTGCCAGTATCAGAAGAAAACTAACCATCTGTGTTCATGAGCTTCTGACATATTTCTGCTTGGATTTATGGGTATAGAATGTTGTACCTGATGGGTTGGCCTGATCTAGCAGGGCTCTTGTGTTCCTGTAAATGCAATTATCTTGAATGTGGGGAAAGGAAGTCTTGTTGGATATTTGTGATTATTGTGGAATCCATGTTGACATGGACGTGTGCAGAATCAAACATCTCTACTTCATACCTTGCCTATGGATAGTCCCTAAGATCTTGACTGAATTCAAATTCAAGTGATAAAATATCTGAATTTTTTCTATCCTAAAATAATTTCCAAGGTTTATGTGTGTGTATTAATAAGCAGCTGTGTAATGTTTTGTTTTTAGTAGTTCAAAGGAGAATCATGATTCATTTTGACATCTAAATAAATGCGTTAATCTTTAAAGCTGCTACACATTTGGAATTGCTTTCTCTAAAAGGACAAATATATGTGAATTCTTTTGTTATGTCTCATTCTTTTAGGGCTCAAAGAAACTAGTGAACACAATTCTGAGTTGTGCGGATGACTCATTAGCCGGAATAGTGGCATGCAATCCTAATCTTCAACTTCTAAATGGACACAGAGTGGCACTACGTTCTGATTTAGAGAATATAGAGGGCAAAGTTGCACTTATTTCTGGAGGTGGATCAGGGCATGAGCCTGCACATGCAGGTTAGTAGGATGGGGTTCTGGAAAGTTTTTCAGTCCTGAACACAAAAGGGTAAGGGCTTGGACTGGGATTCATTTGGCTGATTTATGTTGAGTCATCAGTAGACTCGTAGAAAAATCAAAATACGAGATACTCCAAGTGTAGATAAGATGCCATCCTGTCTATTATTTTTCCACAGGATACATTGGAAGAGGAATGCTCACTGCGGTGGTCGCTGGTCCAGTGTTCACTTCCCCTGCAGTGGGTAGCATTTTAGCAGCAATTCGGACTGTGAAACAAGCCGGAGCAGGTATGGTAGCATTTTTGGTGGACTGACATTCCATCTGGATAAGAAACAGAAGACAAATTTAATTCTTTCTTTTATAGTTGGGACATTACTAATAGTGAAGAACTATACAGGAGACCGCCTGAATTTTGGGCTGGCATTGGAACAGGCACAGGCAGAAGAAATTTCTGTGCAGATGGTTATAATTGGTGATGACACTGCCTTTGCCACCAAGAAGAAGGCTGGCAGGAGAGGTCTATGTGGCACAATGCTTGTACATAAGGTAAGTGTCATCCATCTTTAATCAGAAGGCAAATGTTGTCTTTGGCTATGCTTTCATTTGTACAAGAGCCATCTCAAACTACACATTCTTTTGAAGTACTTTGTCTTATTTGTGCTTGCTATTCATTGCATGCAGACTTTCAGCATCAGTATTTGGTGACAGACCACTAAGTTTAGTTTTGAGAATATGGAGAAAACTTTGTAAACTTCTGTGTAGATTTAAAGATAGAGACTATTCAGAAAATATACGTAAAACATTTTTAATTTGATTGTTTCTGCTGATGTTTCTTAATGGTTACAAAAATTCATACATTTTTAGCACAGACTTTCTTATTTTTAATTTATTGAAGTATTCGGAAGAACAGAATAATGACTAAAGAAAAAAGAAAAATAATGGATAAAGAAATAAATTATCAATAAATAAACAGAGTTGTACAATTGTTGTGACATTTAAAATACAGTATTTCCTTAATTGTATGTAACTGAGTATATCATATCATTTAAAAGATTATATCATATCATGTAAAAAAGATGTTGAGACTCTAGAACAGTGGTTCTCAACCTTTTTAATGCCACGACCCCCAACCAGTCGTAAGTCGAGGACTAACCAACCGGTCGTAAGTCAAGGACTAACCAACCAGTCGTAAGTCAAGGAGTTTCCCTGCCCGGGAGTGCCGCGCATGCATGGTGCTGCCCTCTGCGCTGGCTGGGGCGTAGCTGGCAAGCGGCAGAGACGGCGCAGGCCAACCACCGGCTGGGCCACCAGCTGGCCCAGCCCAAGGGAGGTAAGGCACCCGCCGGGCCCCACGCGCACCAGCAACCCTCCCTGCACCCGCCGGCCTCCCACCTCCCACCCCTGGCCCTCTTTTACTTACATTTTTAGTAGTTGCTCAGCAGGGAGGGGTAGAAACTTCCAGACAGCTCGCCTTCGCTGCAGACAACTTGCAGCACCGTTTGCAGAATGGGACTTTTGGCGGGCTCAGCAGGGCAGAGACAGCTGGACAATTCCTATTGGCTTTTGAAAGCCAATAGAATTAGACTCTATTCAAGAGAGTCTATTCTATTGGCTTTCAAAAGCCAATAGAATAAAAGGGAGTAGCATAGCTAAGGAAAAGGGGGGGGAAAATGGCAGACTGCGTTGTTTGGCGACCCCCGTGAAATGGTCGTTCGACCCCAAATGGGGTCCCGACCCACAGGTTGAGAACCGCTGCTCTAGAAAGAGTACAGAGAAGAGCAACAGAGATGATTAAGGGACTGGAGGCTAAAACATAAGGAACGGTTGCTGGAATTGGATATGTCTAGTTTAATTAAGAGAAGGATGAGGGGGGACATGATAGCACCAATATCGCAGGGGCTGCCGCAAAGAAGAGGGAGTCAAGCTATTTTCCAAAGCACCTGAAGGCAGGTCAAGAAGCAACCGATGGAAACTAATCAAGGAGAGAAGCAACCTAGAACTAAGGAGAAACTTCCTGACAGTTAGAACAATTAATCAGTGGAACAACCTGCCTCCAGAAGCTGTAAATGCTCCAACCCTGGAAGGTTTTTAAGAAGAGACTGGACAGCCATTTGTCTGAAATGGTATAGGGTTTCCTGCCTGAACAGGGGATTGGACTAGATGACCTCCAAGGTCCCTTCCAACATCATCATCATTATTGTTGTTATTATTATTATAATTGAAAATCTGAAAACAGGATATTACTATAACCAACTATTATTACTTTGAAGATAAATGCACATAATCATATTTTTTAAAAAAAATCACGTGGTTGTCTAGTAATGTTTTATTTAGTTTTGTATTTCATCTACTTTTTTATGAGCTCTTTTTTGTCTGAATAAAACTTCTTCATATAATACATATACACATCATGCTATTTTCTTTCAACATTGTACAAAGCACAGAAAAAATAAGAAGTAATAAGCAATGAAATTGGAGGCAAGATACATTGGAAAGGAAAAAGAAAATTTAATTTAATTGCACTAATTACATTTTTACATTTTAAAACAACTTTAAAAATTATAATGGGTTTTTGCTATATATTAAATTACAACTCTGCACATATGTAATAGGAAAAAGGTTTTTATGAATTTAATGTATTATTTATTTATTTCAAACTACATTGAAACAGTCCCAAGAGGCAATATGTGGAAGTAAAGCCCATTAAATAAATCCATTTTTTTAAACAAATGTAATCCTTAAAAGAGAAGCATTCTATCTTGGAATTATTAAATTTTCAGACTACAAATTATTATACTCTTGGAGAGATAAAGTGTAGAGATTTCAAATAAGTTCTAGCAGATGGTACTTTCACTGAATCACAGCCTAACACTTTATTCACAAAGATTTTCCTTCTGTTTTAGAAGAGAAGCATCACATACTCTTTTGGGTACAGAATTGAAATGTGACATGTTACAACCATTATGTTTGGGGGTTCCATGTAATATTTTTTCCTGTTTATATTTAGGTGGCTGGAGCATTGGCTGAGGCAGGTATCGGTCTGAATGAAATTGTTCGTAGAATTACTGCTATTGTAGGAGCAATGGGTACGTGTTCACTTCCCTTTTCTAGAATAAGTCTCTGGACTGAATGTAAATCATCTATCTATCTATCTATCTATCTATCTATCTATCTATCTATCTATCTATCTATCTATCTAAACTGGTCCTATGATATATAGGGCTGTATAAGTGTGATCAGCAGCTTGAATTGGACCCAGAAGCTTGCTGGTAGCCAGTGCAGCTCTCAGAGCAGTGATGTTATATGTGTGTATCAAGAGATGCCAAAAACTCCCCATGCTGCTATATTCTGAACCAGCTATAGTCTCCAAATGATCTTCAAGGGTAGCCCCAACCCTGCCTGACACCCAGTGACTCTGGGTAGTACATATAAATCTAGAGAGTGTATTGCAATAATTCAAGCAGGAGGTTACCAATACCTAAATCACCATGATCAAGGCCTCCAAAAATGGGTGCAACTGTTAACAAGACAAACCTGTGCAAAAGCTCCATTAGCCATAGCTGCCACATATTTTTCAAGCAGGAACCATAAGTCCAAAAGTATTTCCAAACTGCACACTAGCTCTAACTGGGGAAGTACACCTGCAGGCAGGGTTAAATATGGAAAATCTCCAGAGCTCGGTGGCCTTAAAAACCACAGCTACTCAAGGTTGACCCAAAGCCCGTTCTCCTTCATTGTCACTCTCAGCCTCCAGGTATCAGAAGAGGACATCAGTGGCATTGCTTGTCAGTCTAAAGCAGAAATTAAAGCAAACTGATGATACTGTACCCACATTGACAGATGATCTCTCCCAGTGGCTTCATTTAGATTTAAATAGAAGTGGGCAGAGAATAGAGCTTTGAAGCATCCCATAAAGTGGGGGCTTCCAGTTCAAGCTGTTCTCCTTTGTAAGCATCAAGTGGAACTGGTCTTGGAGAAAGGAAGAGAACTATCGTAATACAGTGCCTAGCACTCCTAATCTCCTAAATCAGTTATGGCGAAACTTTTAGAGACGGAGTGCCCCAAAACCGCCCCCGCCCCCACCTTGCATCTCCTGCACTACCCCCTGCTCTGAACACCCTCAGGGCCACTCACCACCTTCACAACTCGATCGCCCAGGTGGCCCAACAGCGCCATGGCAGCTACAACCTCCACCCGCGCCCCGCAGTATCAACTGTGTGCGACAGGATGCAAGGGCAGTCTTGTCCCTGCTGCCTGGCTGCCATGTCCTTGATTGCGCTGCTCCGTGCAGGCCACGCTCAGGGGTGACTCTCCAGGGGGGCTGCTGATGAAGGGACCGTGGGGGGAGGCGGGGCTGAGGTGATGGCGGCACATGCCCACAGAGAGGGCACTGAGTGCTACCTCTGGCACGCATGCCATAGGTTCGCCACCACTGTCCTAAATCATCCCTGAGGGATAGCATGAAGGTAACTGAGAGACCAAGGAGGACCAGGATGGATGCCCTATCTCCATCTGTAACCTGCCAAAGGCTATTGACATGTCCAGTCAATGCCATCTCAGTACTGTGGTCAAACATGAATCCTGATTGAAAGAGGTCCAGATAATCTGCTTATTCCAGAGCTTTCTGGAATGATAAGACAGCTTTCTTCTCAGAAACCTTCCCCCCAAAAGGAAGATTGGCTACAGAACAGAAATTGCCCACATCTGTTGGATCAGAGATGGCTTCTTAAGGAGGGGATAGACAATCACCTTTTTCACTATACATGGAACCTCTCCCTCTTTCAGGTGAGTTCACTATCATCTGGACCCAGCTGTCTATTACTTCCCAAGAGAGCTAAATCAGCCAGGAGAGACAAGAATCTAAAATTCAGATAGCTAAATTCATAGCACTAAAGCCTTGTCTATACAGTATTAACAGGGCATACAGAGTCAAATTCTGCCCATATAACCAGGCAAGATTCCAGTTCCAAGTGAATCCAAGTGACTTTATCCAACTGAAAGTATTCCCACGGTCCCTCCTTACCTAGGTGGGGACGTGATTGCAGATGCTATACTGTAAGGACAGCTATAACTACATTCAATTGCCCTTATTGCCACAAAGGGAGGGCTGGTGCAGGCCATTCATAAGTTCGCGGAGGCTAGAGGAGGGCCACCACTGGCCATTCATGATTTGGGAATGGATCTGGGACAGGCTGTGCATGCCTGCAAGAAGGCCAAGGGGTGGATGGCACAGCACAAGTGCAGGAAGACCAGAGAAACTTACCAAAACAACATGTGACTTTTCCTGCCCCATTGACTTTGTGGGATGCCGGCAGGGAAAGTTGCAAATAGCATTCAGACCACCATGGGATGCTGCAATTCTCATAAGTGCAATTGTCAAGCACTTCAATCACAAGCACAGGACCTCAGGGGTGAGCAACAGTCAAGGATTGTACCCTCATTCATCACCATTACCATTTTAAACAGTTGCTGACCGAATAATTGATAAGCAAGGGTAATGTGTAGAAGTAGAAATTGAAATGAGGAAATAACCCACTCCAGATTTTTGAATTCCAACTACAGATCTAATTTATTAAAAGATGACTTTAGGTTAGTCATAATCTCTTAGATTTAGGTTCTCTGACAGGACTTATGAGAAACCTATGGAATGTAAATATTACGCATATCTTTCCTTAGATGAATAGACTAAAGCAATAATACATTTTGTTAAAAGATATACTTGATATTGTAATATAAATAGTATTTATCCAACTATGGCATTTTTCCTAATTCCATGCTACACAGTGAAATTACTGTTTGGAATTGTGTGTCATATTCCAACATGATAAGTATGTTTGTTAATCTATTTTCTTACTTGATGCTGAATGCTATCTGGTATAGCTGCATTTTTCTTTTTATATATTTTATTTGCATAGGCACTCTTGGGATAAGTCTGTCCCCCTGCAGTGTCCCAGGATCCAGACCCACTTTCCAGCTTGCAGATGATGAATTTGAGCTGGGTTTAGGTAAGAATGTATATATCACTTTTGTCTATCCCAGTGGTTCTCAACCTTTTTAATGCCGCAACCCCCAACCGGTCGTAAGTCGAGGACTACTCAACCGGTCGTAAGTCGAGGACTACTCAACTGGTGGAGCACCCGTTTGCAGAATGGGACTTTTGGCGGACTCAGCAGGGCAGAGACAGCCTGGACAATTCCTATTGGCTTTGGAAAGCCAATAGAATTAGACTCTATTCAAGAGAGTCTATTCTATTGGCTTTCAAAAGCCAATAGAATAAAAGGGAGTAGCACAGCTAAGGAAAAGGGGGGGGGGAAATGGCGGACTGCATTGTTTGGCGACCCCCGTGAAATGGTTGTTCGACCCCAAATGGGATCCCGACCCACAGGTTGAGAACTACTGGTCTATCCCCTCCTTTAGAATGGCATCATGAATGCAGTCTCTTTGGGAATGTTTCCAATTTTGAGTTGAAATTATATCTTTGCATGCCTGTTATCAGATGTAGTTAGTTGTAATGAATGTATTATTGATGGAATGATGTGGTTATTACTCTCACTTCTATAGTATAAATTGCTTTGAGGTTAAACTGATGTGTCAAAAGAAATTTTTTTCCAGATAAATTTAACTTCTAAGATTTCCTTAACTATAACAAGTGAAGTTAGTAAAGCATTCATGAGAGATTTCTTTAACGTCAAACAGAAAAAAAAGCTGTCCAAAAGCAGAAAAATATATTGTTGAATGATTTTAAATAATTAGAAATAAATAAGAAACTAAATCCAATTTTGAATATAGAGCAAAAGATAAAAGTAATACAGAACCAGTTTTATTTAGTAGAAATAAATGCACCTTACAAAAAAGTTAACTGTACTAGACAAAATATTTTTGAAAATATTTTGAAAAAAGCAAGAAGCAAGCCAAATTGTTAGCTTATCAATTATGGACAGACTAATACAAGAATTATTATTTCTATCTGGGATAAAACCAAATATATTTCAGTTTGTCAATTATTATTCTAAATCAGTGATGGTGAACCTTTTAGAGACCGAGTGCCCAAACTGCAACCCAAAACCCACTTATGCATCATTGGGTGCCGAGTGGGTGTGGACCATTGGGTGGGTGTGGACCATTGAGTGGGCATGGCTGCGGTGGTAACAGCAGACTGGGTGGGACTAAAAAGTTCAATCAATCAATTCCAACTTCACAAGATCTTTTTTTTTCCCGGGAGAAGTCGAAATTGACTGATTGATTGAACCTTTTTTTTTTTTTTTGTACACGGCGGCAGAGGCCTAAAGCGAAAAGGTTTTATAAAACCCAGCTGAAGGCCTAGGACTGGGGCGATGGCACATGTGCCCATGGAGAGGGCTCTGAGTGCCGCCTTTGGCACCCGTGTCATAGGTTCGCCACCACTGTCTTAGTGTATTGTTTATCACTTTTTTATTCTTTTTTAATGATTTGAATTGTATTAACAAAGTAATTTTAGTCAAGTTTGTTTCATTTGAAAATTGAAATGAAATATGTTATGCTATTATAAGCTTTTAATGGTGTCTGAGAATATTTTAGTTACATGATCCAGATTTCAGGACTATCTGCTCATGTCAATATGTCATTCTTTATTTGTATTTCCCATTTTCTTTACTATTTTCAATGTATTTGTATTTGTTTTGTCGATTTGCTACTCTTTTTAAAATATATAATTTTTAAAATCTGCTGGTAATGGTATAAATACAAAAAAATTCTAATGTTTAATAAAAGAGTGGTTAGGATTTTGTTATTAATGTTATTTTTGTTAGTTAAAAAAGAAAAACTGAAGATAATTTGTTTTACCTGCAGGAATCCACGGTGAAGCAGGTGTGCGCAGAATAAAGGTAAGTTGACTATGACCCATTTTATATTCCTAGAAGTGTAAACTTGTCCACTAACATGTGTCGTTTTCACAGATGGCAACAGCAGATCAGATAGTCAACATAATGCTGGATCACATGACCAACCCTTCCAATGCCTCTCATGTACAACTTAGGCCTAGTGAGTAACTTTGGACTGACATACCTATTATTCCCCAAAGTTCTCAAAAGACACTGGTAATGATTCTTTTTTATTTATTTATATTTTATATATATATATATATATATATGTTTTCTGAGGTTTTCGCGGGTGTTTGTATGTAGGTCTTTGGTTATTCGGGTTTTCTCCCGCGTAAAATTGGAAGTGTCTTGGTGATGTTTCGACGAAGTCCCATTCGTGAGGAGCACGAAGCTGAAAACACCAGCCTGAAGATGACGAATGGGACTTCGTTGAAACGTCGCCAAGACACTTCCAATTTTACGCGGGTGAAAACCCGAATAACCAAAGACCTATACATACATACATACATACATACATACATACATACATACAATCAATGTAATTAATTTTTACTTGAACAACAGCATTTTTGGCGAATTTACTACAGATATTCCTTGACTTACAGGAATTTAAGAAATTTTGCAGCCAGGAATTTATATTATATGTTACCATACCAATAAAGGATGTAGCTCAGGGTTGAAATGAGAGGTGCTTGGTGCTCTCTGAGCTTGCTTGTTTTCTTGCAGACATTTCATTACTCAAGCCAGGTAACATCATCAGTGCTCATAAAGAGTCCATATGTCACCGTGGTTGTAAATCGAGGCACCCACATGAATGAACTGATTTTATGACATTTTTTGTGGCAGTTATTAAATGAACACCATTGTCATTAAGCAAATACTGTGGTCATTAAGCAAGCCCATTGTCCAAAATGTCTGTTTTGGAATGGAAGTACAGTAAATGCTAGTTTTTGACAAAAAAATGTCATACACGATGTGTTGGATGCTGCAAATGGCCATGTGAGCCAGTTTTCAAAAGCCCAAATGTGATCACATGACTGCGGGGAGGGGGGAAAGGATTGAAACTTTTAATTAGGATTATAAGTACCTTTGAGAGGGTTTCATTGTACCTTCAAAGTGAACATTCGTAAGTCAGGGATTACCTGTATGTGAGTAGGAATCCAAGGGGCATTTTGACCGTTGTGACTATTACCATGACTATATGTACGAATCTAGCATCCTTTGTGTATTGATATTTGCAGATTACATTTATATTAGGCTTCCAGGCCATAGAAACACCTTTCAGTTTTACCAATGTTTGCTTTGGCTTTCAGAGGCTTCTGTGGTCTTGGTAGTGAACAACCTGGGTGGATTATCCTATCTTGAGTTGAATATAGTAGCTGGGTCTGCTGTTTGTTCTCTTGGTAAGTTATTATTATTATTATTATTATTAGTAGTAGTAGTAGTAGTAGTAGTAGTAGTAGTAGTAGTAGTAAAGGAAAACAAACATCCAGTTACCAGCAAAGTACTCACGTCTTTGAATGCATTGCATACCTCCACTTTAATTACTTGGGATTAAACTCATTGTCATATAAACAGCCAAGATCTTTTGGCTACATTTATTAACCTAATATGTATGTAAGATTTAATTTAATAAATACACAAATCCTATTTTGAAATAGCTAGACAACATGTTCTCTATTGGGTCATCATTTCAGAGATATTTCCTTATCAGATTCCTCAATACCTTCAACAAGGACTTCTAGTGAATTCCCTTAATCGGAAAAGTTGAGATACAGTCAGAGATACAGTGTATCTTGAAAATAGCCCATACTAAACTATATTACACAGTCAAATATCAACACAGGAAATATTTAATGACATTTTATTATATCATAAACTATTTTATGATAATGTTTATGTCATAACATGATTTATAAAATTTGCCAAATTTCAATTCCATGGGAGTCATGGGTCCTGGATTTTGGACACATTCTCTGAATCAACTCATTTGAGGTATTTTAGTTCAAAACGTTTTGTCCTATGGTACACCTTTTTGCCCCATTAAAGTTTACAGGAATTATAGTTTTAGTAGCATATAGTTAATGTTGATAGAATTAAAACATAACCTGGATAGAAACTGGGATTCAACTGCATTATAAATCAACCCATAATATTTGGAGCAGCATGACAACTGGAATACTATAAAAGCTGTTTCCAAGCAAATAGTTGATTATCTACGGTATATGAAGGAAGGGGGAAAATACACAGTAACTGTTATTCTGGCCCAGGGGTTAGTTATATTCCCAAGGAAGCAGTCCTTGGAACCAGTAAACTATTCATCAAACCGTCTTTAACAGAAACATTATTGGATGCTTTCCCACCAAAACTCATATCCTACTGTACTACAATAAAAGTAGACACCTTTCATTGGTCTGGGGATAGAAACTCATCCTTCCAACTTGCAAAAGGCTATTCAATGATGTGTTGATTACCAGGAATGGGAGAGCTGAAATTTTGCTCTGGGGTTTTTTGGGGGGAGGCTTTTTGGTTCATGTATTTGTACTTGAAAATCACACCACCAAATTTCAGGTTTACCATTGCGAGATTCTCCGCTTCTTTTTTTAAAAAAAAAAAGTGTTCTAGAACTTTTTAAATTTTAAGAATTTTCATGTCTAATTTGTAGGCAATATTTTGCATACCTATACATTACTTTTCTCTTCCATACTATCCTGATACTTTTATCTAATGATACCATGTTTACTTGTTTTTTTGTCTAAAAATGCTTTGTGATAATCTGTGTTAATTTATATTCATCTCTGTCTGATAGGAATTTTGTATATTCATAATGAATTGATGTTTGTAACTTGAATTCACACTTGAAAAAGAAATAACAAAAAAAGCACAAGTTCTTCAAGGGGGATCTTGATAGCGGGTTGTTGTTTTTTTTAAATTCCATTAGTAAATAGGCCTGACATGGATATTGCCCTGCCTCAAGTAGGATTATTCCTATTTGGGAAAGGAGAAAAAAAATTAGAGGTTCAGGATCACATGAAAGAGGAAAAAATTATTGATGCACTTTTGATACCTCCAGGCTGTTCTAAAGGCCCCACAACCCTCCTTATTTTCTGGAGATGAAGGTGAGGGAGGCATTTCTAAAAAATAAAACACTCCATGATCATAACCATAACCTTCTAGCACTGATAATATTACATAGTGGGGTAATAAAACATCTGCAAGGAAACAACCAAGCTCAGAGAGTACCGAGGAACCCATATTTCATAATCAATTCCGTTCATGAGGTCTTTGAATCTCATAAGACCCAAGTATTGAATTTCCTCTTCTTGTAGTGACATCACTTTGGAAATTTTATGGACTGGTTTCTTTACTTTTCAGTTGCTTATATATGATTAACCTTCTCATGTTTTCCCAAACTTTGCATTATTTAAAAAGGATATAATTTTCATTTTTCTTAATCTGGTTCATTCGTGACAGTTACTTCTTTTTCCTTCTCATTTTGGTTGTTCACCCTGAAGAATGCTTCAAGTTTTCCTTGCTTCATCATTGCAGAGAGCAGAGGTTTTCACGTTGCCCGGACTTACGTTGGCTCCTTTATGACTGCATTGGAAATGGCAGGTGTCTCCCTTACCCTTCTCCAGGTGGATGAAGAACTCTTGATCCTACTTGGTAATTTTCTTAGATGTTGGTTTCCTTCCCACTGCTTTAGTGGGGAAAGTAAATTGTAAGTTAATGGATCAGAATATATCTGTGGAACCATCACTTCAGAATGGTATTTTTGACATTTGGGGCATGCACAATGCAGATTCATACCTAGCATGTTCAGTGGTGTACTGTATCTTTTTATTTTAAACTAGCTGTTCCGGCCACGCGTTGCTGTGGCTCAGTCTGGTTAAATGGAAAAGAAAGAAAAGAGAAAGTGCACGTTTGTAGTATGTTTAATTTCACATTAATTGTGGGTATACAATATTTTTTGTTGTTCCATTGTCTGCAGATACAGAGATTGTCTGAAATTGTAGCGTGTGTTGCTTTTATGTCCAACAGATGGCGCTGTTTTTCACAAAAAGCATGTTTTTACCTGTCACAGGTGTGACATCTATATAATATAGGTATATAAAAACACGCATGAATTCGAATGCAACGTTGTGTCAAAATTTCAAACAATCGGTGAAGAACTTTTGGAGATTTAAGATTTTGAGCAAACGAACATTTACATTTTTATTTATATAGAGAATAGTATCTCTTCGCTTCTGTTGTGCTGGATTTGATTATTTGGGGATTGTTCCCAGATATGTTTCTATTTTACATAGAAAAAAAAACTGGTGAGAATTCTCAACAATTCATTTTTTGATGTTCTTTTGTGACTGTGAAATTATCTTCAGCTGTTGTCCACAATTATATTTAAATTCCTAGATTCAGATACCACAGCTATTGCCTGGTTAAAACCTGCCAGAATGTCCGTGACAAGACAGAAAATACAGATGATAGTACCCAAAGTGTGTTCTAAGGAAGAAGAGCCTGACCCAGCAAAAGGTACAGTCTGAAATATCTATTATAGCTACAATGGAATTTCTGCTATGCTATGTTCATGCCATCAGCCGAGACTGATCCAGGCTTCCAGGTAATGGTAGAGACAGAGAATGGGAATAAAAAATCTGAGGCACCACTCTATCATGATGGGACAAATAGAATTTAATCGATATCAATGCAAGTCAGTAAGACTTGCATTGAGTTCTGTTCTCTTTTCCATCTCTGCTTGAGCCTAGCCCTCTAATATTTTTGTGACGTAGTAGAACAGACGGATTACATGTATATTAGCTTCTGGAACAATAGAGAATTGCCAGAGCACTTTTCTTGTCTCTGTCTGGTTCCAGTGCTCTGGTTGAATGATTTTTGTTTTTGTTTAGATACACCACATTTTCTTTTCAAAAGAATTGCAATTCTACCTAAAGAGCATAAGGCTGATATGCAAATCTCCAACTGATGCTCACTT
Organism: Crotalus tigris; assembly: GCF_016545835.1. NCBI lineage: Eukaryota > Metazoa > Chordata > Lepidosauria > Squamata > Viperidae > Crotalus > Crotalus tigris. The sequence continues at coordinate 1,298,383 of NW_024096711.1, forward strand.
TGCAGAGGGAATTACAATGAAAGGGAAGGGAAAGAAGATGGTCTGCGATTTTTGTCTTCTGTGGGAAGAAGAGAGCCAAAAGCAGATTCAAGTTTGTCAGGGTTCTATAAGTTGCAGCATTTTAAAATGAAGCTAATTTAAGATAAGGAAACGCCCTTTCAGAAATTATGCCAAAGCAATCAAAATAATTCTTCCCATTAAAGAATAAGGTTTGAAATTGGGTTTGGGGTTTTGGTGTGTCATTGTTGATTTCCAATGTAACAGTTATTTACTAAATTGTAAAGTTATTGTTTTATTTGATATCTAGATTAACGGTTATTAAAAATAATATTTATTTCTTGCCTAACTCTAATTCCAATGAAATAGTTTTTTTTATATAGGGCAGTCACACAAATTCATTTTATCATTTTAGGTGGCTACAGTATTGCAAAACTTGAGAATTATAGAACAAACACGCAGAATATTCATTTCAAACACAATAATTTTTTACAAAAGTTTTATTTTTTTCATCATTCACCGAGTAAATAAGTTATGAATCATCCAGTACAGACTTAAATTTCTTTAATAACTTTCTGATTAAAGTGATTGGTTTTGCTTAAGTGAACTGTGTAGTTAGATATTATCTTTTTATACATATATTCACAAGAAACAGAGATGAATTCCAGCATTGATACTTATGTAAGGTGGAGTGTATGAAACTTTACCATTATTGCAAGAAAATAACTAATAGTTTCTATTCCCTTTAGTGCCATCTTCTCCTCACATGAGATTGATTCTGGAGTGTGTGTGCTCTAAAATGCTTAGCCTACAGGAGCAACTCAATGAACTTGACCGTGCTGCAGGTGATGGAGATTGTGGCAACACACATGCACAGGCTGCCATTGGTTAGTTTTCTCATCATACTCTAAGCGACAGGTGTCAAACTCGCTGCATCAAGTGACGTGTCACGAGGTATTTTTTTGCATTGCTGGAGGTGGGGTGGGCAGCGCCTCCGTATGATGCAACCAGCCCACAGGTCGGCAGTTTGACACCCTTGCTCTAAGTCTTGGCATCAACCTATATCACGTGACAACTTTGGACTTCTCTTTAAAAAGTCCAGTGTTGAATTCCATTGAGCTCTTTTGTAAAGTTTGGTTCATTTTTGGTTAGAGCAATGAAAATCATGCTACATCATGAAATATCCTAACCGCACCTAAGGCTACAGAGATCGCTGTATTTCAGACTGTGAACAAATTTTAACTTTTGTGTGCTTGATAAACATGAGGGAAGAATCTCAACTGAGATTTAAGCTGTATGCCCAGAAGAGTAAAGCTTTCTTCCAAACTATGATCTAGATGGGGGGAGGCAGAGAGTTGGAGAAGTGGTAAAGGTCATAAATGGAGCCTAAACACAATAGAATTTGTGTATATGCTGTACTTAAACCAGGGACAAATTAGGATGGAAGGGTGAAGATGGGGATCAGACCAAACATGATTGATCTTGCAAATGAGCAAAACAAATTGATAAGTATTCATAATTTGAACTAGCTTTGGATGCTATTGCTGTTTTCTCTAAAACAAAAACAATATAGTGAATATGAGCTGTTGCTCTTCCTCTGTCAGAATTGGAGATTATATATACTCTGAATTGTATATTATGGATACATTAAGATTAATAATTTGAAAGCAGTTGTGTTTTTGCCCAAGAGAGGAAAAGATTTTTCAATTGTTACTAATTCTGGAATCCTTGGTATTCTCTCAGCTTGGTTGTTTGCTTGCAGATGTTTCATTATCTAACTAGATAATATTGTTGCTCTAATCTAGTTGGGTAATGAAACATCTGGAAACAAACAACCAAGCTCAGAGACCATCAAAGACTCCACAGTTCAACCCTGACCTCCATACATTCTTTTCTGAATCTGTTGCTAAATGAATCCTCAAGTGTGCCAGTAGTTGAATACAAACTGGGATGAAAAGGGCAATGGAAAGTTTCCTACTTCTGGAGTGATTTTGTATCTTTTCTCCTGGTGCTGTAAATTACCATACCAAATCATGGATGTCAGGACAGCTTATTGTAAATCTGCTAAGTTTCCTGTTTAATAATCGTTCTTGGAACTTGTTGCTTAAAAATAGGGAATTTTAAAAAATTAATATTAAAAAAATATAAAATGAACACCAGCTAGAGCAGGGCTTTTCAACCAGTGGTATGGGTACCACCTAGGGTACATTGGCACCTGGCAGGTGGTACGTGATCATCCTAGAAAAGTGGTAGTGGGGGAGGGGAATGAGCTGAACTGGTGGCAGCACCGCACAAGTCTGAGCGAGAGACGGCTGGTGCTGCAGGGCTGTCAGGACTCAGCGGAAGCGCCAGGATCAGCGCCAGGCTCCAGCTGGAGCTTGGCGCTGATCCTGGCACTTCCACTGAGCCCTGAAGAAGCACCAGTCAGTTGGAAAGTAGCACTGATCCTGATGCTTCTGCTGAGCCCAGAAGAAGCGCCTATCAGCTGGAATGTTGCAGCATCTCCAGGGTCTTGTGATTTACATTCAGATGCTTGGCAACTGATTCATGTTTATGACAGTCACAGTGTCCCAGGGTCATGTGAAGTGACCAAAACCTGCTGCAACCACCAGCAGACGGGGGGAATAAAAACCAAATACCTCCCACCCCACCCCCGCTGCCAATCCTCAAGAGAAATGCTCACAACAATGAAAACCTTGGACAGGAAGAAGAGCGCCATTGGGTGGGCAGGCAGGTGTCTTGCTCGGCTGTGGCTTGGGGGGGGCACTTTTTTCAATGCTGTTATAACTTCAAACAGTCACTAAGCAAACTGTTGTAAGTCGAGGATTACCTGTACTTTATCACTTTTTTTGGTCATCAAGTTTTTGACACCTTGCTAGGCAACTGGTGGTACTCAGATGTTGCCATATCCTAAAAGTGGTACAATGGGTGAAAAGGTTGAAAAGCCATGAGCTAGAGGATTATCAGGTCTAACCATGACTATTGCTTCCTCAGCAATCCAGAATTGGCTAGATGCTAAAGCTCTGCCTCAGCGACCTTATCAACTGTTCTCTTCACTAGCCAAGTTGCTCCTGGAAAAGATGGGAGGCTCATCAGGAGCGGTGAGTGTTGGCCAAGTGGATTAGCTGTTAGTTGAAAATGAAAGGCAAATAGAACTACTAGGTTTTATGTGTTTAATCTGGAAGAAAGCAGTTAGAAATTGAGAACGTTTCTTAAATTATTAATTTAATTGACAGTGCCAGACCAAATTTTCTCAAAAAAAAAAAAAGAAAGAAAGAAAAGAAAAGAAAAGCAAGGACCTGAGCAATACTTGGATGTGAGAACCTCTAGGAAATCCCAAGGTGTATCTCAGTTTAATTGAGAAATTGAAATAATATCTTGAAAGAAGGCAATAGCAAACCACTCTATTTTGTTCTGTACATAGAAGTGTACATGGATTTTTTTTTTTCAAATTACTAGGCATCAAACTTAACTCCCAGGAGAATTTAATCTTTAATTTCTGGATTAAGAAATATAATCAAATGTGAAAATATGCATTTATAATAATGTTGCCTTTTAGGAAAACTGGTAAAAGAATAAAATGCTCAGATTTATAGTTGAGTCAAACCATTTAAAAACAATATAGTTAGTTCTAACCATTCAGTCCTGTCCAACTCTTGGTGACTTTATAGTTAAGTGCTCTCCATTCTACCCCTTTGAGTACAGCTTCTTGTATCAGCTTTGATTATATTAAGCCAGCAAGTTCTTTGCTTGCTCTTTCTTGATCTACTAACCATTCCTAGCATCACTGACTTCTGCAATGAATTTGCAAATATGACATGGCCAAAGTAAATCAGATGTCTAGTTTGTTGTTGTTGTTAGTTGCAAAGTCGTGTCTGACCCATCACGACCCATGGACAATGTTCCTCCAGGTCTTCCTGTCCTCTACCAACTTCTGGAGTCCATTTAAGCTCGTGCCTACTGCTTCAGTGACTCCATCCAGCCATTTCATTCTCTGTCGTCCCTTCTTCTATTGCCCTCAATCTTTCCCAGCATTAGGCTCTTCTCCAGTGAGTTCTTCCTTCTCATTAGGTGGCCAAAGTATTTGAGTTTCAACTTCAGGATCTGACCTTCTAAAGAGCAGTCGGGGTTGATCTCTTCTAGGACTGACTGGTTTGAACGCCTTGCAGTCCAAGGGACTCGCAGGAGTCTTCTCCAGCACCATAGTTCAAAGGCTTCAATTCTTTGGCGCTCAGCCTTTCTTATGGTCCAACTTTCACAGCCATACATTGCAACTGGGAAAACCATGGCGTTGACTATATGCACTTTTGTTGGCAGGGTGATGTCTCTGCTGTTTAGTATGCTGTCTAGATTTGTCTAGTTTAGTAGACTGCAATAAAACAATATACTACTTTATAAACTGGAAAAACTGAGGACTTCTTAGATCTACACGTGTTAGGTTGATGGAAGAATGTACAGAACAAGATACTATCTTTTGTAATCATGAAATTCTATATGTGCAATTTTCATATTTTTTATATAAGCCGCTTAATGTAGAGATCAGCAAATACTTAGAATACATTTATTTTATTTGCAGCTCTATGGATTATTTCTGACAGCAGCTGCTCAGTCTCTAAGGACTGACGATGACTTAGCAGCCTGGTCCTTAGCAATGGATGCTGGTATTAATGCTATGATGCGGTGAGTATAACTCTAATTATAGCTGAGGAAATATAAGCAATATATGTTACTTTTTTATTTCATAACATTTCATGTGTTGTCACATCTAAGAGTGACATCGTTTTTACAGAAAGTAAACCAGGACTACTGTGAGGAAATATTATTCACGTGTATGATGTGATCCCAGTCACTTTGTTTCATCATCTTGTTACTATGGCTTTTAGCTCCTCGGTATGGCTTTCAGCTCCTCCCCCAAACTTCTGTGTTTTCTATCACTTGTTTAATTGCTTGCATTAAGCAAGGCCAGTTTTTACAAATATGCTATATGAACTACTCAAGGAGTAGCTGTTTACCCACACATCGTAGAAACTATACTAATAAATATTTCCTCTGACAGGTATGGAGGAGCTGCACCTGGAGACAGGACCATGGTAAGAAATTTATCCTAAGTTTTTGTTTAAATTACTTCTGCTAGTGCCATGATGGCAGCCATATTTTCCTTCTTTCACTAACTGTACTAATTGCGATAATAACATATGTGAAGTACTTTATGCTAGTAGAGTAATTGGATCATTTACACTTGGGGAGGTTTATTGACATTGGGTAGTGGAGATCAGTTTTGCAGGATTAGCAATAGCACGTAGACTTATATACTTCTTCATAGTGCTTTACACTTACAGCACTCTCTGAGAAGTTCACAGAGTCAGCATATTGCCCCCAAGAGTCTGGATCTTCATTTTACCAATTTCGGAAGGATGGAAGACTGAATCAACCTTGAGCCAGTCAGGATTGAATTCCTGGCTGTGAGCAGAATTAGCCTGCAATATTGCATTCTAACCACTGTGCCACCATTGTGCTTAACATTCCAAGGTGAAACTAGCCCCCGCAGGTGTCCCGAACATAGATCACCTTGCAATTTAACTTTTGTACAGTCAAGACAAAATGACGCATTTTATTCCTCATTGTTATAACTGTTCCTACAACCTGCAATTAGCTTTTCAAAAAAAATCATTAGTCTTAATCTGTTAACTACTAAAACAGCAATTATTAGTTTTATAATTGGTGTCATTGTTGGAGGTAGTGGAGGAAAGAAGGAGCATGGAGGTAAAGAATAAACTGTGAAAACAAGTTTGGATGTAAGAAATGGATTTCTGCATAGTTGGGTAGATTTAGGGCTGCTTTTGATTTTTTTTTTATAGAAAGCTAAGATTTGTAGTTTCTAATAAGTTATCTCTGTGTATTCAACCAATGTGCTATTTTCTTCAGTGCACATGCTTGCTTTTAGTCACACTTTCAGTTTCCCAAGTGCTTTTTTGATCCATATAAAAGAATAAAGTTTAAGTTCTGATAATATACATTACAAATTTGGTGACTTCGAAATATATGGACCACAGTTTTTATTCTGCTAATGGATATTTCATAGATTTCCCTGTACTGTTTTTTTCAGTTATATTTTTTGCCGAGATTCTACATGGCAAGACTGTATTAAATGTATACATTAAGTGTATACTAAATATTAAATCTCCAGGGCCATATGCTATAGTTTTGTAATCATAGCCTCATATAGGTAATTTTACATATGTACAGGAGTCCTTGGATTCTGATCATTACTTTGGTGACCATTTAAAGTTACAACAGTCAGAGAAGGAACATTTTATCACGTGTGGTGGCTGTGCCCCAAAGCAAAAAATTATTGGGAACGAATAAGAGATTGGATACAGGAGATAACGGAGATACAAATGGATTTTAAACCAGAATTATTTCTTTTGGGCATAATAAATTTAAAGATGGAAAAACAACTCCAACATATCATTATACACATATTGACTGAAGCTTGTATAGCATATGCTCAATGTTGGAAGAGTGAAAATATTCCCACAAATGATATGATTATGTACAAAATCTTGGAATGCGCAGAAATGAATAAACTTACGTTAGAATTAAAAGACAAGGAGGCGACAGAATTTTATGAAATTTGGAATAAATGTTATAATTGGCTAGAACAGAGAAAGGAAAAGACATAATTATTGATGTACATCAAATGTAAATAAGATGTAAAGAATGCTTAAAATGTATAGTACTGTTCTGTTAAAAGAAAAGATTTATGTTTATGTATTTTAAGTTTGTTTGGGTGTATGGTGTATAGTGAAAAATAATTTTAAAAATAAATAAAAAAATAAAGTTACAACAGTGCTGAATGAATGGTAGTTATGACTGGTCCTCAAAGTTCCAACTGTTGCAGTGCTCCCAGAGTTAGGTGATCAAAATTGGGCACTTAGCAGCCCACCTGCAATTATGACCGCAGTATGTGCTTCAGCTGCCTCCCCATTTCCCCCCCATTTTTCTCCTTCAGTCTGCCCTCCACTCTGCCATCTACCTTGCCATCCCAGCTGACCTTTAACATCTTCCTCCCACTGCTGCCAAGACGGGCCAAGTCATTTGTGACCTTCCCTATTGGCTTCCACCAAGCAAAGTCAATGGGGAAACTAGCAGGGAAGGTTACAAGGCACTCCTACTGCTTTTTCTCCTGCCCACAGCATTTCCTATACATGTGTGCAACCTTCCCAAGGCCTCCCACGCTCCTTGCCTGGGACTTCCTCTGCTTTGTGCTTAATGACCTGCACAGACCTGGGCTTATGACCAAGTGATATGCTCATATGATATTATGGTTTACAACTACATTGCTTAGCAAAGGCATTCATGGTCCCAATTGTCATTGTAACCTGAGGACTACTTATACAGCTTTTCCTCTCTCTCCCCCTTTCCTTCCAGTTGGTATTTTCCCTCTCTGTCAGAGCCAGCACTTCAACTGAAAATGTTTGGAATTTTTCTTACCAACTATAGCAAATCCTGAAGATTTTCTTCAAAGGGTCTGTTTATGTCCAGTGAAGAATAGTAAATCTTGCCACTATTGTTTGTCTAATATTCCTCATCTCTTGCCTAGCTGGATTCACTCTGGGCTGCTGCAAAAGTACTCAAAGCTTTGAAGACACCTAAGGCTGATCTGATGGAGGTTCTGGCCAAGGCTGTGAATGTGAGTTTATTAGCATATATGCAATTCAAAGTTAGTCACTTTTGCCTCGTAAGAGCGAAGATGAGGAACATGCAGTTTACCTTTCTGTTTTTTTATTGGAGAAGTGCTTCTTCAAAGCATAGGAACAGATATGAGGTTAAGTCTTTGGAGCCTTCTGGAAAGGGGAAAGGTCCAGGTTGGGCAAAGCATGATTTCAAGGAATTGGCATTCTTTTCAGCCAGCCCCTTGAAAGGAGCTGTTTTAAAAGATTCTTCCTTCCTCCAGAGGTGCTCTTTGATAATCAGCTAAAATCGATAATCAAAAACTATAAGTATTAACGGCATCAGGGTAAAGGCTGTAGCAACAAAAAAAAAGAGATCTAGACTCCAAATGATGTCTGTGTTTACAAACTGAGATGTGAAACTTTTTTGTATTATATCTAGTGTTATAGCTATATAAAGAACAAGTTTGTAGTATACCTGTTTATGTTGCTTTTTTTTTTACAGGAGGCAGAGGCTGCTGCTGAATCTACGAAGAATATGGAAGCTGCTGCAGGCAGAGCCAGTTATATCAGCTCAGCTCACCTAGTACAGCCCGATCCTGGTGCTGTAGCAGCTGCAGCCATTCTCCGGGCAGTGCTAGAAGGGTTACAGGCTAAACCATAGTAACGTCATGATATTCTTCCTTAATATAAATCACATTTTAGTACTAGTTTAAATGTCCCATCACTATTCTATCCCTGCTGTGCAGGTCTTACTAAATCCTGGTACCTTTGGCATGACAAAGTTTATTTTAACTTACAAAGCTTTCTTGCACATTATTTGGTATTATTCTGGAAACGTCATGCTTGAGAACGGAGTTATGTTTATATGTTTGGCTGGGGTCTATGTTTTTTTTCATGCTTTTTATATTTTGACTGTTACGGAGTCCTCTTTTCAAGTTGTTCAAGTTTTTATGTACTGCATTTCTTCGCTGTACACAAGAGGTGTTTTAAGTTTTGTCGAAGCTATGTAGTGGTACATTCAAACAATAGTGTAGCAACATAGCTTGAACAGCTAAGTAAAATATATGCAAAGATTTTCTAACTCTAGATACCAGGTGTATAAGTAGTATGCCAGAATCTTTATAAAATATTTCATAGACCATGACTGTAGTCTAGATATTTTTTTTAAAAAACCATCTGGAGCTGCTGAAATTAATACATCAACACAGTATACATCTAAAGAGTTGTTGAGCAAAGTGAATGCTATTTCTGTTCCTTGTCTGTTGATTTCACATAGAGATCTCACTGGCCACTGAGAGAAACAAGATTGACTGGTTAAATCCATTCCCTGACCGAGGAGCACAGAGAGCCCCACAATTTCATAAGTGCAATCATCACACTTGTTAAACTACCGCATATTTATTTGCGTACAATATAGCTTAAATAAATATGGAACAGATCAATTTAACTTAGCTTGTACATATGTAGATGCTGAGAAGAATATTGCTATATATTCATAATTGAAATAATCTGCCTTTTAGCCTCGATAGTAACTCAACATTCTCATAGTTACAGGGATCCTCTTTGGGTACAAGGCATCATAAATCTACATCAGGATTTTTGAACTGCTTACCCTCTGGGCAATATGTTTCAGCTGTTATACAATCAATTAAAATGTACCCTGCTAAAAATGTTTAGCTAGTACCTAAATAACATTAAAGGAAGCTTGGCGACCAGACCTCTCTTTTGGGAACTTCATAAAGGGGATTATTTACAGATGAGTTTTTCAAGGTTGTCTATTTTGCTTCAGGTGATGATAAAAATTCGTCTTTATAAAATTTAGCATTCTTAAGGCTGGGACTTAAGCATTTTGAGCTGGGATTGGAAATAAGTAAAAAACACTCTTTCAGGATTGTAGAGTATATTATTACTCAGGTAACATGCTGGTTAACACATTAGATCTTCTATGTGGCAGGTAGGTGGGTGTTATTTTCAGCAGCAGCTATACAAAGAATGCATTACAGTTTAGATTGAAAGAAATTATCAGGTATATTTCTCTGGCAGCCAAGGACCCATGTATACAAAGGTAACTTCTGTCATATTATCTGCCACAAAAACCCAAAGTTATTTCATCTAGATAACTGCAGGCACCATTTTAAAATATTTTGCTACCGTAATTATATGATCAAGAACTCATTCGATATAATCAGAATGAAAGCTAGGTGCACAGTTATAATTAAGTGAAACTACCTGTATTTAAATTGGAAAAAACAAATGGTGTTAAGGAAAATGTTCAAAAGGAATATAGAAGAATAAATATACATAAGACTTTTTTTCACTGTCTGGTTATTTCCAAATAAAGCCTTTAAACTAACTTTGTTTCAAAACATTTTTCAGCTATTTTGCCAATCTTGAGCTAACACAATGATACTGAGAAGGAGTTAATGTTGCATTGCATGTAATTAGCACATAATAGATACAGGTAGTCCTTGTTTGGTGACTGTCCTGTTTAGCAAACATTTGCAGTTACAACTGTGATGAAAAAGTAACTTTATAACCAGTTCTCACATTTACAACTTTTGCAGGTCTGTAAAGCAAAGGAAAGCTGAAGTTAGATCATAAGCAGAAACATGGTTACATTTAGCAAGCACTTTGTTTAAGGACTAAATTGCCAGTCCCAATTGTTGCTAAATGAGGACTACTGGTACTTGTATAATGGTTTGGTTTTTGGTTCTTTAAATAAATGTAGCTTGCAAGTAACAGAAATTGGTAACACTATATGCTATAAATAGCTCAACAGAATATTTTAATTTAATTATATATCAAGGGCCAGTCCTTGAGTGTGTTCAGCTCACATTGCTTGATTAAGTACAAGAATTTTTATATAGTTGTTTATGAAGAACAGCATAATCTTTTATTAGCATTATTAAGCGATTTAGCACAGATAAGAAAACGGCTCAATTTTCACATTATTAGAAATAAGAAAGGCATCAAGGATCCATTATTATTTTTTCTAAATAAGATTTAATCTCGTGACAGCATATAAGGTGATGTATCTTGTTAGACTAGACATGTGATCCAATGCAAAGTCTCATATTTAAACTCTAATGAAAGATGGCTTAAAATAAGGTGATTAGATTGTAGCTCTCAGAAAAAAGTAAACTTAACTATAGAGTCACATGATTGTAAGACAAGTGTTTCAGACATTATTATATGTATACTCTTCACCCTCACAAATGGACAAAGTCTATTCTGAGAATAAATTTGTTGCAAAGGAGGCATTTTAAAGCTAACTAATGATTATGTTTTGTCATCAACTACATGTGAATTTCAGTAGCCACAGTACTGTTAACACAAAAATAAGATTATGTTTCACTGACACAAATAGATACAGAAGAACTGTATTGGTGGGAAATAGGTAGTTCAGGTTTTGGACCATTTGAAAAAACTCCAAATATTTTTTTAAAAAAATATTTAATTAGCATGTGTGAATACCTAATTATAGCCCATGAAATCTCAGTGTTTTCTTTAGATCAGAAGTGTTTACAGTAATCAAATGAAAAAAGTTGGAAAAAATATTTCCATTGATTCCAAGTAAATAGAAACCATGAAAAGGTAACAAAGTAGTTGCATAATACATTACACCAGCAGTTTTCTAAGTGTAATCAGGGATCCACAAAATCAAATATCTTAAAATTTCTCAGTTTTAATTTCTAACGCAGTAACTATTGATAGATATAATCCATATAAACCCAAGTTCTTTGGGGACTTCGATCATTTTTAACAAATTAAAGTGGTCCCAAGTCCAAAATCTTTACAAACTATTGCACTGTGCCACATTTGGTTTGCTTATTTGCCCAATCATATAAATCTAGGTAATGTGTTTTGTAAACCAGGGGTTAAGATTTTATGGGAACCCAGTCATTTGTTTATTTGGTAAATCACCATTAAACAAATTATGGCTTGAAATGTTATATAAACACAACTTATGTGGGTGAATTGGTAAAAGATTTGGCTGTCTATCTGATGTATTACTGAACAAAATGAAAGCTTTTCTCTTTCAATCAAGAGAAGGCTGAGGCCCTCTATACTGGCTTCACCTAACATGTTAAATCAAAGCTAACAAACTATGTTCTATAATATGTGGAATCTGAACAGATTCATATTAAAAAACACAGAAAATTAGATCACATTCCATTAAAAAATAACGCAGCTCTGAACTTACACAAAATATCTGCTGTAGAACATCCTTTCACCCAAGTATCAGGAAAAAAGGCAGCTTTTCTTTGATTATTTGGGATTTTAATTGGCTATAGAAAAGCACAAAAATCTGTGAACTTTATGGCACTTTAGCAAACGGATTTGTTCAAATGTGGTTGAATGTCCAGCAATCCTTGACAGTACAAACATTTGAAGTTTAAAAATCAGACTCAGGAACAAATTTGAATGTCTGTTACCAGAAAAGTCTTCTCTTATTGAATTAGTTCATGATGTGAGCTCCTGTACTGATGAGAACAGCAGCAAGTAAGGCTGCAAACCTCAATGAAAAAACTCTTAGAGGAAGTAAACTGCACAGCTGTTCTTTAATTCTTCATCTGGCTTCTCGTAACAGAGGCTATGTAGAGGAAACAAACCAGAAGTTGGGTTCAATAAAACATTTTCCTATAGTGAAAGGGGATACTATGGTAGCTTAAATTATCTTTAAGATTAGTATTCACATGTTAATTTCTAAGAGCACATTTTACAGAAAAATAAGAGACTCAGCCTGTATAACGTAGGTTAATAAAGTTGTGCCTAGGTATTGAGATATGAGTGGCTTCAGCTATGAGTTATTGTTAAGTGGTATTGTTGTTAAGTACTGCTAGGCTACAATTTTTGATAACTTCAACCAGTATCTACAGTGGAAAATAATGGTAGGAACTGTTCTTTAATTGCTATCTAGAGTCACAAATTCCTTATGTCAATGGTAAGGGTAGCTGTTTACCATCTATTACTTCAATTTTCAAGATGACAATCTGTTTAATTGGCCTACTCTATTTTAAACTGAAATTTCATTTGAAAGTTATATACATTGCAAAAGTTTTGTTTCAGCAGTTTAATTAATTTAAATTCAGATTTGGAGACTAAATAGTCCAGGGTTTGAGAATTAAATGTTTTAGATTTAGATTCAATAATATCTAATTAACTAGCTTCCAGTGGATCTGCGCGCGCGATGGTGGCTACTTTGTAGCCGTCCTCCTGGGTAAGTGTTTGAATCGCTATGAACAGTGGACATCAGCTGTTCAGCGGTTCAAAAACCCCCTCCTGGGCAAAGGGGAGGGGTAGAGAGGTGTCTGAATAGTGGTAGAGCCTCTTATGCACCCCCAAAGTTTTTTTTGGGGGGGGGGGTGAAAAGAGTGCTCCCATGGAGTTCAGACTGTCTCCGCTTCCCAGCTGCTTTTGTCCCTAGGGACAAAACAAACCGCTGCAACCACCTCCGCGATTAAAGTTAACTGGTGAGTTTTTTTTAGAAGCGGACAGAGCTGAGTAGAGGATTTAGTTTTTGCTTTCTTTGATTTTATTTGGATTTTAAGTTTAAAGATTTATTTTTACTTTTATATTCCCTCTTTTTATTTTTTTTTTCCTTTGTTGAAAGGGAAAGTAAAATGGCGATCGGCAAGCCTTTCGGTGTTTTTTTTTTTTTCGGAAGGTAGAATGGCGACCGGGAGGCTTTTTGGGGTTTTTTTTTTCCCCTTTCTCTTTTCCTTTTTTTTGTTTTTTTTTAATGATTGGAATGGAGTGTTAGTATTATTATTTTTGTACTTTTTTGGTTTGTTTTTTGTACTTTTTGTATTTTTAAAAAAAATGGAATGGATTTTTTCTATTTAATTGTTCTTTTTTCTTTCTCTCTTTTCTTTTTTTTTGAACTCCTTTTTTTATTATAATGATCTCCTCTTGAAGGAATTTTTTTTTTGATTTTATGGAGTTAACTTCTTTTTTTCCTTTGTTTAATTTTTGCAATTTCTAAGAAGGAGTAAAGATTTTTTTAAGATGGCTCCAAAGCGTCCAGTAATCCCTACAGCTTCTAAAGTGGCTTCTTCTTCGGTGTCATCATCAGCACAACAACCTAAATTAATAGCCTCATCTTCTTTTTTGCCACAGTCAACAATGGTGAAGGATTTGCAAGATATGATGGGAGATGTTATACTTCAGATTAGGGGAGAAATGAAAGAGATTCTAGAGGAAAACAATAAGACTTTGAGGCAAGAGATAGTTTTGGCTTTAAAAGGAGTTGCCTCTGTTCTTGAAAAGTTGAATTCTCGCGTAGAAGAAGTAGTAGAAAAAGTGGAATTGATGGAGGAAAAATTTGAAAGTATGGAAAAAGAGATGAAAAATTTTCAAGATGAGATTCTTATGCTTCAATATAAACAAATGGAATATGCTTTAAGAATCAGAGGTTTGGGTGAGTCTGTGCAAGGAGATCTGAGAGAGATGGTTGCAAAGGACTTTGCTGTGATTTTGAATAGAGAAAAAGAGGAAATACTTAGTGAAATTGAACAGACATTTAGAGTTAACTCTGTAGTGGCAGAGCAAAAGAATTTGCCAAGAGATGTCGTAATTTACTTTGGGAAAAGATCCCTACGCAATGAAATTATACAAGCTTTTTACAAGAAGAGGTTTCAAATTGCTTCACAAAATGTTAAAGGAGATCCCATTTAAAATTTTAAGAAGAAGAAAGGAGTTTGCTTTTTTAGCAGACAAACTTAAAAAGAGACAAATTTTGTTTAGATGGGATGTTCCGACTGGAATGGTGGTGAATTACCTGGGGATACGTTATAGTCTTAATACTGTTTCTAAAGCAAAAGACTTTTATACTTCGGTCCTGGGGGTATGCTCATCGCCACCTATCACGTTTAAAGCTTTGGAAGATAAAAAGGCAGAATTGCAATCTGAAGTGCTTACACTTATGAAAATTGGGAAACTTCAGTTTGAGGGGCCTCAACAAGTAGAGATGGAGGAGCAGAAGACAACCTGTGTAACATACAATTGTAAAGAAAAGGATCAACAGAAGAAGGTCAAGGAAGTTTCACAAGTATTGGTTCCTGAATCTGCGGGAGAAGTAGGATTTATAAACTTTTTGGAGCAACCTTTAAAGGCAGAATTGCAGTGTGAAGAGCCTATATTAATTAAAAATGGGAAATTTCAGCTTGAGGGGCCTCAACTAGTCGAGATGAAAGAGCAGAGGACAACTTGTGCAACATATAAACGTAAAGAGAAAGACCAACAGAAGAAGGAGGTTAAGGAAGCCTCACAAGTATTGGTTCCTGAGTTTGTGGGAGAACCAGGACTTACAAATTTTTTGGAGCTACCTTTAAGGGCAGATTTTAAAGTACTTCTTTCGAGATTTATGGACAAGAGAGATTGATAAGGATTGTGTTTACAGTGGATGGAACTGGCTATTGGAGAGAAGATTATGGAGATCGAATGAAAAATTTAGATAAGAAGTTTAAGTTTAAGTACTTAGTTTAAGTATTTAGAAGACTATTGAGATTGCGGGAGAATTAAGATTTACAAATTTTTTGGAATTACCTTTAAGAGGTTTATGGATAAGAGAAGGAATGTGTTTACTGTGGAGGAATTTGTTATTGGTAAAGATTTAAACAGGTATAAGGGAATTTTAATGTTTTAAGTTATGTTTATGGGATCTACTATTATTATTATTTTTAAGAGAAGCTAATTTGTTTAATTAAACGTATTTAAATTTGTTTAGGATTTATATGTTTTTTAAGTTTTTTTTTTTGATAGGGGAGAAGATTATGGAGATTGAATGAAAATTCTAGATAAGAAGTTTAAATATAAGTATTTAGTTTAACTATTCAAAGAGTATCCAGTCTTAATGGTATAATGAATGTTTATATGCTTATTTTTGTGCTCTAGAGTAAAGAAAGAGGGAGATTAGATCTTACATTGTAGGTATGGATATTTAAAGAAAGTAATGTTTAAATTTGTGTTTTGGGGATTCTATATAGAATGATGGATAATAATATAAGTACAATACTAGAAAATGTTTAAAGTATATTATAATGTGTGTTTAATGTTTGCAACTATTATGTTGTAGAGAAGATAATTTGTTTAATTTAAGGTATTTAGATTTGTTTAGGATTTATATGTGTTTTAAGTTTTTTTCTATTTTTTATTTTCTTTGAAAATTTTAATTAAGCCTGTACTCAGCTCTGGGAAGGTTGAGGGAGGGTATGGGAGGTTTGGGGAAGGTGGGGGAGGGTATGGGAGGGTGGGGTTTGGGGAAGGGATTTGTTTTGTAAAATTTAAAAACTTTCAATAAAAAATAATAATAATAATAATATCTAATTAACCAGAATGGTGGCTAAATGTGTGTGGCAGGAGAAAGAGATTAATAGATATAATTTTAGTATTTTATGTATTAGAAGCAAAATAAAATTATGCAGCTATTTGTCTTTAAAATCTTTAGACTGCCAGAACTAATTTTTACCTGAGCAGCATTTACATGTTAGTGATCCATAGGATAGGGATTGATCAATTAAATATTTAATTCTCACTTGACCAGGTTTATATGGAATTCTCTTCAGAAAAGTTTACAGTTCCTGCCCAATTCTGTTTTGTATTTTTTGGGTGGTGAAATAGAAAGTATGCAGTATTAACTTTAAAGCTCAGTGTGGTTTAGAGGAAGCAGATTGAGAAAACACCTCTTTCTATTTGATTCCCAACACAACCTCCGTTCAATTGAGATTGTCTGAGAAGATTTGCCTACCTTTGTCACATGGGTGACCTGGAGTCAAGCTTTCTCTACATCTGCCCCAGTTCTTTGGAATGTAGTCACATCTGACTTTTGGTATAAGTTATCTGTGTGTGTGTTCTGTGTATGTAGCATTCAAATACTTTGCAACATGCATTAAAGCGCCATATTCATTTTCTATACCGTAATTCATTGTATCAGAATTCCTCACCTCTCGAATGTCTTGTGAATTCACATCTGGACGTTTCCATCCTGGTATGGCAAGACCCAACAACACTAACAATCCAAACACCAAGATCAACATTCCCAGAATGTTGGCAAACCAAGCCTCTGCAGGAAGCTTGGAATATGGTATTGTTGAATTTTTTCTAAGAAGATAGTCAAACAAAGTGTTTGGTGAAAACCAGTTAAACTCACATATTTCTGCAAAACTCCAAAAAGAAGGGAATGCTTTGAACGCATTAATAAACTTTGTGCTCGTCTCCTGTGGTCATCTGGGGCTTTTACCAGCTTTTTTTTTTTTTGTGCTATTGCAGGCTTCCAAATATTTACTGATTTCATAATAAGACCTAGGCATGCTTATGGTATTCATTTCCAACAGATCTCCACACATCAGTTTCACATCTTTGCTGGAAAAACTAAATATACAAAAGCTGGAAATATTTCCATACCAGCTTTCCAGATCCCAGGGTCACCAAGAGGTGTTAAATTTCTAAATATGGAAGGCACAAAATTGGAGGAAACTGATGTAGACATTTCAAGAAAAATACTTGCCACAGGGAACTCATTCCTAAGGGCATCCCTGTAGCTAGATTCTGAGTGCCTGATAAATCCTTAGGAACACTCCGCTTCATATCTAGAAGTATTTTTTGTTACTGTCAAAATACATAATTTCAGTCCAGATCAGGTTGGGTTTTGTTTCCTTTTTTTTCTAGATTGAAACCGATAAGCCAAATCATTAACTTTTTACAGAAATTGTTACCTCAGAATCAAAAGACAAAATACAAATACCCATTGCACTATGTTCTGATCAACCCATAACCAAATTTCATTACTCACAATTTCATGAATAACTTTTCATTAATGCCTGAGATGCAGGATGCAATAGCCAAACCAAGGATGATAGAACCAAAGAAAACATGGACAGGTTTGTAGAGGGCTCGGAACCAGATGGGCGTCCAAGGCAACAAAAAAGAAGCAAGCCCCATTAACCACTGGAAGGGAGAGACATAAATTAGACGTTTTACATTATAGTACCTGAATTGTACATGAACCTATACAAATTATTTGTACTTGATTAGCAATGCCAGTGTGGTAACTTAGCCAGCAGAAGTTCTTCCCCCCCCTTCATTTCTTTAAAAATAATTTTAAATCTTCAAGCACATAGGGGCACATTTGTAAAAATATGATTATTGTATGTGATTCCATCTCTCACAATGTAATATGTTTAAGTGGGCAACACACTGCATGTTTCTTTAGGCAATGTATGATTAATATGCATAATTCTTTGGTTTAATCTCAAAAGATTAAAAAAACCACTTGCCCAGTAGGAAAAAAGTAATCTGTTTATAGAATTAATTTCTGATGACAAGAAACTGAAGACACACAGGATATGTAAAAATGCTCTCAAATCTTTCTTCAGAAAAAGCTTAGCAGTATTTGATTATATATTAAAAGATAAGCTATTCACATCTCTGCCTAACTGACTATCCTTCAGAGTCCTAGAAACTGTCTTATACTAAACCAGAGCATTGATTTTTCTCACCCACCACTATCTACATTGACTAGCAATGAGTCTCTAGAGTTTCAGGCAGGATTTCTTAATCCTTTCTGAAAATCAGCTACAGTATTGGAGGCAGATTGTAATAAAAATAAAAGGTTGGGAGTTATTGTAAATATTGCTGATCTTGTTTGTTTCCAGCCTTTCATCTCTTCTCTGGGAAACTAGTGGGATATATACTTTTGACATAAATCAATCCATTGCTATGCTCTTACCTACCTGGCATGAAAAAAGTAGCACAGCAGAGAGCCCAAGCCAGCTGTGTAGAGAGTACATGTTGGGGATTTTCTGCACATTGTGAAACCTGAAGACAGCCTCCAATCCCAGAATGGCAAAAATAAATGCTGTCAGAGCAAGTGTTGCATGCAGCACCTTCCAAGGGAGCTTGGAACCCACTTGAGAAAAGGGCAAACGGTACACCAAGGCTGCTACAGGGAGAAAGGGGGGAAACCATCAGAGCCAGATGAAGCACTTCTCCCTATCTCCACTTATCCAGCAAAAGGAGAGGAAAAGGACAGAGAAATTGGATTTTTTTTTCCGCTTACCTGCACCATATAAGATCACCATGCCTGTCACCATGAGAACTGGGTGCCAATTAAACATCTTGTGAGAACCATCCCAGGCAAAGCCGCGAAGCCAGTGCTGACTCCAGTATATTGTAAGCCCCAAACACAAAATAGCCAGATTTCCCACAAGGATTGAATATGGGAGAAATGGAACTGTAGGCATCTCAGTGCTACTTGGAAGCACACCTGAGAAAAATAAAATAAAGGAACTGAACAAACAGTTCAGGTTATTGATAAGAAGTTAAATTCTAAATCTCCTCTGTTGGCTTTCTATTCTTCCTGCCCAATATTGCCTTCACCCAACTTCAAATGGCACTGGTTTCCGCTATACGGGACATGCACTTCAATTTTACTATTTTTATCATTATCACCCAAGGAGGAGGAGCTAGAGAGAAAGGGATAGAGAAAATATATTAATGTGTTTACTTGTTAAAATTCATCATTCAGAAAACAAAAGCTCTACAATGTCTTTGGACTGATTCAAGCTGATTATATTCTATCTGGGTGGCAATATGTACAAAGCTCAATCATTACCATCAGTTTAATTGATAAGATTATTGTCCTTTTTAAAGCCAGAAATGCTATGTACTCATATCACTAAATATAGTTTCTAGGGGAACTAATGAGTTTATTGTATCAATTTTATCATTACGTAGGAGCCAAAGCAAGCATGTACATAAGCGAGATCAGCACAGGGAGATAAGATTAATTTTATCATATCCAGCTTATCTAATGATGTTGCAGGCAAAAATAAAAGTGATTACAATCAAGCTACTTCAATAAAGAAAAGTTATCACATTTTTAAAATTAAATAGGCAAGATTCAAATATCAAGCTTCCCAAAAGAGAAGTCCCCAAAAGCCCTCTGTAGATATTGCACCTGCAACCACTGCTTCTTGAGAAAGGTAACACTTATGAGTTCACTTCTGCTTTTCAAGCAGAAGTTGAGGCTGAATAAATAGCAAAAAATGTCTATTAATAGTTCATGGTGATGACTGAAACTTCACTCTTCACAACGCACAAGTACCTTAATAGATGGAGAAAGGAAATGGATGTGCTTGCTCTTTTTGAATATTTTCTTTAAACATAGTACTTTCTCCAAATTGCCAGGCAACTTTTCAATACTTTTTCTAAAAATGGAGAGTTACAGTAAAATTTGTATTTATAATGTTTGCGATATCTATATACATATGCATACACCCAACCAAATGTAACACTGAAAACCTTAATCAGAATAAAAGCTATTTATATGTACCTTGTATGATGATGAATTTAGGTAGCAAATTCTAGTGCAGCCAAATTAATCTGGCTCTGCTCCTACACACATTCTAATTTATATTTATTGCCTCTATTCTCTTGATAGAATTATAAATTAATTGAATTGGAAGGAACCACAATAATTCTGTAGTCAGCCCTCTGCAACATGCAAAAATACAAACCAACTGTGAGAGGTGGCTGTCTAGCTTTTTTTGGGGGGGGGGGGAACCCCTCCAGAGTTGAGAATCTGAAACCATTATACTGTATGTAGATTGTTTCAGTGCCGTATAGATTTACTGTCAAGAATGTTTTCCAGTTTTTTTTTTAACAAAAATCTAAGTAGCTGCAACTCAATTCATTACTTCTGATTCTAGTTTCTTGGCAATAGAAGACTTATCAACCATATTCCAAATAAAATATTTCCATATACCTGTGGAGGGCATAGAGAATGGTCTTGAAAAAGTGAAAGGAGAGGACTACCAAGGCAATGGTCAAATTAGAGGGGATTGAGCCTGGACCAAGAAAATAATGTAAATAAACATCTCAAGACAGGAGCCTTCCTAGTTCATCCAAAGATAAAGTGAGGAAGAGGGAAGTAAATTTAGACTTACAAGGTTCTGTTAGTATAACTGTTACAATAAAAGTAGTCATGACCTATATGGCATTGGTTTCTCAGCCTGGTCTACCTTTTAAGACTGACAATACCTGAACATTTTTTTATATTCCTCCCATCTTCTCTTCTTTTGACAGATTTTCGCCAGATGTTTGGGGAGTTGAAACCTCCCATCCTGAAACCCTTTCATGGTTTTATAAGGTTTGGATTATTTGCTTCAATAAATCTTTATTTCAATTTATATGGCCACCCATCTCAACAAAACTAATACACACATAATGCATACAGCCATGGTTAAAAAACAACAACAACCACCAGCAAACAAATAATCACAATCATTGCACAGGCTTTGCCATATGTCCAGAACCCCAAGCTCAGTGTCACAAACATGTCTTTAAGGCAGTGGTTCTCAACCTGTGGGTCGGGACCCCATTTGGGGTCGAACGACCATTTCACGGGGGTCGCCAAACCACGTTGTCCGCCATTTTTTTCCCTTTTCCCTAGCTGACCTACTCCCTCTTATTGGTGGCCACACCCACTTGGGGGTCACCACAACATGGGGAACTGTATTATGGGGTCACGGCATTAGAAAGGTTGAGAACCACTGCTTTAAGGCCTTATGGAAAACCAGCAGGGTCAGGGCTAATCTGATTTCATGGGCAAGATTTCTTCTGACTGGTTTGCAGCATATATGTAAGCTATCCTTTGTTAGCTTTCCAGATACTGTCAATGCTCAGGCTGTTAACCATCCAATTGACCTATGGAAAGTTAATTTACAGCCAATTAAATTAATTATTAACTATATAATGCTATACCATGTCCCTTCTTGGACTGCTTGTTCCTCTAAAACAAGATATACTTATCAAGATCAGTGTTCCACTGATGGGATTCATTCCAATGTTTCTGTAATCCCTATTATACCATACTTGTCTTTCTGCCTCATGATCCAGATCATCTACTTTTTACCCATGCTTTGCCATTAGCATGGAGCAGACCTGCACAATTTGCAGCCTATCAAGCTGCTTTGTGCCAGCGTTTGTGGAAAAAGAGCCAATCCACTGCTGCCAAAGCTTCCACCAAGTTTTCTGCAGTCACTTCCACCCCAAAAGACACAGTGCAGGCCTTAAAGGCATTGCTAGTTGCATCACTGCCACTGTGCTGCCAGCTGTTCCTTTCTGGCCTGCAATTACTTTAAAGGTAATTAATCTGCCACTTTGACTTCCAAGAGTTCTGCAGGACTGGTTTAGGGGCATTTTAGATGATGAGATAGCTTCCTTGTGTTCAGTTTCTTTTTTCTTTATGCCTACCTTGCTTTTTAAAACTGGAAATTCCCAAATTATTTCACTTTGCTGCTATAAAGTATTCAGTCCGTTTACATGGCAATTCTTTACTCATCAGTGGTCTTACGATTTCCACTCACTCTAATTTAAAAGCCTCCTAGCCAGGTTAGCTCTCATCATTCAAAAATGTAGTTTCTCACTTTAACCAGATGAATTCTATCTCTAGACAACAGTACATTCACTTCAAACCTATATTGCTTGCATCAATGTTATTGCCAAGAGTTCTTCCCCCCACCTTCCTGGACTTTAGCCTTCAAAAATAATTTTTGATGATACCATCACCTGAAACCCAAGACCCTGTATACTTCGCCCAAAACTATGAAGTCACTCTCGATATGCTGGAGATATTGCCTTGCAGCATAATTTGTACCAAGGGATCTGTGATCAGCAGGTTATATGAACCCCATCAGTCTTCCCATCACATTTCATATTTGGACACCCAGAAGACATACATATCAAGATGAAAGATTTAGATGATAAAAGGAAGCTACAACGCCTCAGAAAGTAAGAGCTTCAATTACAGTCTTTCTTTTTTTCTCAATAACTTATGATAGATTGCTGTCACTTGGATCCAGTGACAGAGTTTCTGTTGTGCAGGTCTTTCATAGCTGACTTACATATGTAGGAATTTCTTTGAAGGTTAGAGGTTGAGATTGGATGCCAAAGTTTAGAGGATGAAAAGAGCTTTGTAGTTGTTTGTTCTGGTAGTTATTGTCAGCTGTTTTTATTTCCACCGTTTGTGTAAATTACATATTGTTCTCCTACTTGCAGCATTGACACTGCTATTCAATAAGTCCTCATTTGGGACCAATGTGGTGAAGGCATAGTATTCTGGCTTGCTATATATAAACTTCACTTTCAGAAGTTCTACAGAAAGATACACAAATGAAAACAATTTTGGCTTCTGAGAAAAAGAAAAACATGGTGCGTCTGTTGCAGGTGTCAACCAGAAATATAGTTTTGCCAAAATCCAATTCTTCTGAATGTCGTAACTTCTGCTCTCTTCTCAGAATCAACCAGGAATATGTAACTGTCCATAAAAGAAATGTTATTTTTAATTATCCGCATAGGTATACAAACTCATCAAAGCTCTATAGTTGGAAGTAGATGTGGAAAGAAAATACTACTACTACTACTACTACTACTACTACTACTACTACTACTACTACTAATAATAATAATAATAATAATAATAATAATAATAATAATAAAGTTGGAAGGGACCTTGGAGGTCATCTAGTCCAACCCCCTGCTCAGGCAGGAAACCCTATACCATTTCAGACAAATGGCTGTCCAGTCTCTTCTTAAAAACTTCCAGTGTTGGAGCATTCACACTTCTGGAGGCAGGTTGTTCCACTGGTTAATTGTTCTAACTGTCAGGAAGTTTCTCCTTAGTTCTAGGTTGCTTCTATCCTTGGTTAGTTTCCATCCGTTGCTTCTTGTCCTGCCTTCAGGCGCTTTGGAAAATAGCTTGACTCCTTCTTTGTGGCAGCCCCTGAGATATTGGAACACTGCTATCATGTCCCCCCTCGTCCTTCTCTTCATTAAACTAGACATACCCAATTCCAGCAGCCTTTCCTTATATGTTTTAGCCTCCAGTCCCCTAATCATCTTTGTTGCTCTTCTCTGTACTCTTTCTAGAGTCTCAACATCTTTTTTACATCGTGGTGACCAAAACTGGATGCAGTATTCCAAGTGTGGCCTTACCAAGGCATTGTAAAGTGGTATTAATACTTCATGTGATCTTGATTCTATCCCTCTGTTAATGCAGCCCAGCACTGTGTTGGCCTTTTTGGCAGCTGCAGCACACTGCTGGCTCATATTTAAGTGATTGTCCACTAGGACTCCGAGATCCCTCTCACAGTTGCTACTATTGAGCAAGGTACCCCCTATACTATACCTGTACATTTGGTTTTTCTTGCCTAAATGTAGAACCTTACTTTTTTCACCATTGAATTTCATTTTGTTAGATAGTGCCCAGTGTTCAAGTCTGTCCAGATCCTCCTGTATCCTAAGCCTGTCTTCTGGAGTGTTGGCTATTCCTGCCAGCTTGGTGTCGTCTGCAAATTTGATGATTTCCCCATCTATCCCCTCATCCAAATCGTTGATGATTTTGAAGAGCACTGGGCCCAGAACAGAGTCCTGGGGTATCCCACTACACACTTCCCTCAGGTAGATGTGGTTCCATTGAGGACCACACGCTGAGTACGGCCGGTCAGCCAGCTACGGATCCATCTGGTGGTGATGCTGTCTAACCCACATTTTTCTATCTTATCAAGTAGCAGGTTGTGATCTACTTTATCAAATGCCTTACTGAAGTTCAAGTAAATTAAAGCTGAAATGGACTGTACAAGTGAAGAAATCTAAGTGTTTTGTATCATAAATCTGTCCAGGTCAACAAAAAGAATGCTGCTTTGTAACAACAAAATTATCAGAAGTAAATAGTTCAGCTATTGTGTTTCTTTTTTTCTTTTTTCTTTTGTTCTTTGACCAATAGCAAAACAAGTAACACAAAAGGGTACAATTTCAAAGCTGTGCTTTATTAAAGAGCTACAAACTTTAGGTTGCTCCTGCTCTATATTGCTTGAGGGATTAATACCAATCTTACTGAATAAACAATAAAGTGCATCACCGTGTTACATTTTGAGAAAAATGCATAGCCATTTTTGAGATTAACTGGTCTAAAGAACATTAACTCTGTTGGCAAAAGATAAAATAATTACCCACACAAGAACATAGATTACCAATTGTATTAATAGTTTCTAATGATGCAAAGCGCGCAACAGCAGATCCATGAACTAACAAGTGTGCAGCACTCTCCTGGGGAAAATAAATGAACTTTGTCGATTCGCCAATCAAAACCACAAGAAGGCAGATACTGGCGAAAAAAGCAAAAGCAGAAGCAAAATCTTCTTGAGCAAAATACCAGTGGGAGAACATGCTATGCTCCTTTACAAGAATGAGTGTGTAGGTGACTTACAGTCACAATGATTGCCGATATTAAAGAATATCATTATTCCCTTCTTCAGTCCAATTACAACGAAAATGCACACCACTCTCAGACCTCGCTTCCGCCTAAGTCGCAGAGAGAGTCGGGAAAAGTAGTTCCAGTCCTCAACAGACCCTTCAATATGGTCTTCGCCGCTCATTGCAGACGAAGAACTTAAGCCCCTCTGTTCGCTCTTACGGTGGAAACCCCGCCCAATTAAGAGTTCCGGCTTCTCTGGGTGTCTGGGAAATGTAGTTTTCTTAGCCACACCTGCGGTTTGTAGCAAATCTTCTTTTTCTGGGAGATTTAAAAATTATCCCGCCGTAAGCGTCGTGCCGATTCCTGCAATTTTTCAATTGCCTGCCATGCACCACGTTTATGCAGACAAGGAGATAAATCGATGGAAATGTTTCTCATACACTAATTCAGTGTTTCCCAAACTTGACAATTTTAAGGCATGTGGACTTCAACTCCCAGAATTCCACAGCCAGCAACGCAGCAACGCTGGCTGTGGAATTCTGGGAGTTGAAGTCCTCATGCCTTAAAATTGTCAAGTTTGGGAAACACTGCACTAATTGAAAGTTTACAATCCCTAGAATGAATTATTAGCTGCCTCATTCATTAAGCGTGTACGTCCAGAAGCTGAGCTTCCACATTACAGAAGACATAACGTGGCTAGTTTCTTTGGCTATGTTGATCCGATAAAGTGAGCTGCGCTTCACAAATCTTTTAATAAAATTCATTAGTCGGAAAAGATGTTGAACCCAGTCACCATAATTTGTAAAATGGTGATTTGTAATAATAGTTTATAAATATGAAAGTGGTTTCTCACAGCCACCTTTAGAGTGCTGGAAGAGGCTTTAATATGTTTTTTTTAATTCCTTTTTTGTTGTTTTATTTAAACTACAACCCTGGAATTTTTTTCCAAGTATGTTTCACTGATTTCAATAGCCTTTCCACCCAGTAGGCATGTATAAAACATAAACCGAGCTAAAATTCAATGGGAACGCTAAATGACATTCCTATTCCATAGAGCCCATCGTTTTGCTTAACGATGAAGAAAGAGCGGGGAGCTCATGCTACTCCGTAATACCAGTAACACCTCCTCCTTAGGCCGCTTGAGGATCGAGGCGATGGTGCGGTCAGGAATCGTCCAACCAGTCCTGAACTTACTCCTCGGCCTCTAGGCATCCATGATCTCTGCGGCTCCGGCTGCACTTCCGGGCGTGCTGGCTCCGGCGCCTCCTCCGCGCCGCTAACTCTATCGCCATGGGGACCGATTGTGGCGGCGCAAAGTAATTGTCCTGCACCGTTTGCTCTTCTTCGGGGGCTGCCCCGGCGCAGTGGCTTCACTTCCTCCGGTTTCTCGTGACTTACACAACGCGGGGCTGTATTCAATCCCCGAGAAGGGAGCGCACTCGACTCCTATGAGAGATCGCGTAGCCTCCGGTTGAAGGGGACTTGTGTAACGCGGGTAAGTCCTGCACTTAGTGAAGTCCTGTATCTTAGAAGTGGGCGTTTCCCCTTTTCACTGATAAACCGAGGAGATAGTCAGCAGCCTCTCCCCCCCCACACCCAGCCCCCGTGGTCTCCTGTCCCAGGTCTAGAAATGCGGGTTGACTTATAGGCCGTGTTTTCGATGTCAAAAACAATGCAGTATTCTGTTCCGTACCAAGTATAAACATTATGTTGGCAATAAAAAAATCAGTAATGAAGAGCCAATTTGCTGTAGCTATTAAGATACCAGCCTAGAAACCGGGAGACCCTGAGTTTTAGTCCACGCTTAGTAGGGCTACCTTAGGTCAGTCTTTGCCCAAAAATCCTGCAGGGATTAGTCCAGGCAGTGACCGGAAGTCAACAATGACTCGAAGGCACCAAAATATATATATATATTTTCTTTAATTTAGCAAGAACTCCTTTTTTGCCCTTCTTCAAGGAATAGTGCTTGATCATTTTTCGTTATTAGGATTTGACCTAAACTGTATGCATCTAGCAGCAATTAATAAGATGTGTGTCTCTATTTTTCATTGTTACTTGTTTTTCCCTTCACTTTTCCATCCCAGCAAATCTATCTGGAGGAAGCTTGCCTCTTTCCTAACATGAGTAGAAGCTGGTTCTGCTGCCTGGAATGCAGATGCTGAGATCCCAGAATCTTAGGGAAGAAAGATGCTCCAGACTAGCAATTACAGCCTGGTGCTGTCTTTGCAATTCCTCCTCTTGTCCTATGATCTCTTTGTCAACTCCTTCTCAGAATTGCTTCGCATGGCTCCTGTCATCCAGCTTGTGCTTTTCATGTGAGTAGTAAAGACTTGTATATGCTTCTTAGTATGTTTTCTTTTCTTTACTTGGTTTTGTCATAACAGGAAAAAAGTGAAAGCAATGCCTGAGAGTTCTGTAGTTTTTAAAACTGTTTTCAAGACCAAAGTGGACCATGAAGGGAACTGTAGATATTTTTATAAGATTCTCTATGAGATATTCATAGAGAAATGTTTCAGTCTGTACCAGACTTTTTAATTAATCATATTTATATGGCCACCCATCTCACAAATGTGACTCTAGATCAGTGGTTCTCAACCTGTGGGTCGGGACCCCATTTGGGGTCGAACGACCATTTCACGGGGGTCGCCAAACAACGCAGTCCGCCATTTTTTCCCCTTTTCCTTAGCTGTGCTACTTCCTTTTATTCTATTGGCTTTTGAAAGCCAATAGAATAGATTCTCTTGAATAGAGTCTAATTCTATTGGCTTTCAAAAGCCAATAGGAATTGTCCAGGCTGTCTCTGCCCTGCTGAGCCTGCCAAAAGTCCCATTCTGCAAACGGTGCTGCACCAGTTGAGTAGTCCTCGACTTACGACCGGTTGAGTGGTCCTCAACTTACGACCGGTTGGGGGTCGCGGCATTAAAAAGGTTGAGAACCACTGCTCTAGATGGTTTACAATATTTTTTTTAAAAAAGCCATAAAAGCAAGCCGTTTGATCCCATATGCATAGGACTGCAGTTTTAGGCTAAGAAACAAAACACTTTGGTGTAGTGGCTAAAGGCACCAGGCTGGAAAATAGGTGACTGAGTTCTAGTCCCATCTTAAGCACGCAGTCAAGTAGTGATTTGGAGCTGCTGACTTTCTGTTATCCCTAGGAAGAAGGCAAGCCAACTTTAAAACTATTGCACAGAAAACTGCAACAACTTGTCCAGTTGTTCATTTGCCAGAAATCAAGACTTAACTCAGAGTCCCTCCCACAAACCACTTATCAAAGAATAATGTCTACTGGGTATATTATAATGAATATGAATATGAATGGGGTAAACATTCATAGAATTGTATTTTTAGTTTCTGCTCTTCCTGGCTTACTTTCATTCAGGAAAACATAGAGAAAGCCAGACAATAGTTGATTGATGTGAAGTAATAAACTAAAATAAAATAAAAATATTTTTAAAATCTAACATTGAATTGTACATATTACTGGTAACCTGTGCTGTTTTGAACAATATACTAAAACATTTCTATGTATATGATGTATTATTCAGATCATTGTGCTTAGGGAATAGCAGAGAAAAATGGAACTGATGGCAAACAGGGAGCTCAATGTGACTCTTATTTCCATGACAGTCTTTTAAACAAGAGCTTTGGGATCTCCTTTTCTTGTTATTAATGAAACAGTAATATCCCAGTGGAAAGATAGGCAAAAAAGATTTCAGCATCCCTGTTGCTGTGTTCTCTGCTTGTAAAAAGCAAGCCCATTTTTGTAGGATGTATGGGGCTATGTCAATCTCTGCTTCATTAAAAAAAAAAGGTCTTTTTTCTTACAGCATTCAAGATATTACCATCCTCTTCAATGTCATCGTCATCTTCCTCATGTTCTTCAACACCTTTGTTTTTCAAGCCGGCCTGGTTAATCTCCTGTTTCACAAATTTAAAGGAACTATTATCCTGTCAGCAGCATACCTTGCTTTGAGTATATCTTTTCACATATGGGTCATGGTAAGAAACAACTATGTTTGGCTCTTAAAGAGATTTATCTTGAATATTGAAATTAGATAAAATTTATACTGAAATCCATTGTGCTTAAGTAGATAAAATTTATACTGAAATCCATTGTGCTTAAGTAGTTTCTTTTCCCGTCATTGAATTCAATACACATCTGTTCAATATGTATCTGTTCAATACACATTACATTAAACCTATAATAATAATTTTCTTGGAGGAGTGCTGGCAAGAATGAGGGTGGGTAGAAGAATGTGATTTTCCATGTGAGCCTGTTAAAGGTAATATATGTTTTCCATTTGTGACTAACTTAGAAAATTTAAAAGGAAAAACAATTGGATACTATAAAAAGGAGTGCAATGGATAAAAATATGTAATACCTGAAATCTTTTGCAAAATACTGCTTGTAGATTTCCATGTCTATCTCTACAGTAGTATGATCTCCCTCAAACAAGCAGAGAACTTATTTCATCCCAGTTACTTCTGTACATAATCCATGCATGCATAATTTGTAGAACAGAAACTAATTGTAAGTTGGATTTGAGAATTTTCAAGTCTAAAAAATTAATTATATGATTTTATTACTATGTTAGATTATCCTTTCCTTTGTGGATCAGCAGAGACCAAGTGTGTACTAGTCATGTTATTGTTTTTGTTGTACAGTAAGCGTTAGGTTAGTATCCTCTCTCCAGTTGATCGATGACATAAGCTCTGATGTGGCATGTGTGACTAAGATGTAAGTTAAGATGCAAGTAGTTAAGTTTACATAATCCAGGAATTTTCCTTGTATTTTTTAAAAATGTAAAGTCTTAAGTTAGAAGAGACTTTACTGGTTTTTTTACACCATATACTTGGTTTCCTGAATTAATCCAGGTGGCTAGGTTTTTAAAACACACTGAACTTTAAACTAACCGCTCTATGTTTGCATGACACCATGTGCATTTTAGAGAAAAATGGACAAATTCTACCATTTTATTACTATTGATCATGTTGACATGTTTAGCTAGATCCAAGAGGACTTTCAACTGATCCTGCATAGCAAATTCTTATCTAATATACTTTTTTTTTTGACAGTTCAGTCTTTCAATTTCATCTCACATAGGTTCATACACATGAATTGGTCAGGTGTTTTCTAGTAATTTCAAATAAATAGAATTTTTATTCTTGATAGGTATAATTTATAATGGGGAATGTCTCTCACTTGCCATAGGTATTTATGTTGAATATGTGCTATCTATGTCTAAGGTAATTGAATGAGAGGCCTAACAGTGGTTGCATATTTTGTCCATATAAATGCCCTATTACAGATTGTTAACGTTGCCAATATTATGTTTAGTAAATTGGAACCCCAAATACTCTTATTGATATACTGCATCCTCCCCTTGCAGTCATTATAAATGTTGATTTTTCTACTCAGTATTGTTGGACATAAAACTTATATAACAAATACAATATTCTAATTAAAAAAATTAAAGGTCCTGCACTCCTAAAGATAGTCTATATTTATTTGGGATATCAGAGAGGAAGAATGTACGCTGCTATTTTTGTTTTGTGGCTCTCTAATGACCCTTATTAAGATGTAACAATCTTAATAACAATGTAACCATTCTTTTTAATTTTTATTCCCTTTATTATAGTTGATGCATGAATTTTAATCAGTAAAATCTCCAATGTTAAAACAAACAACAGTGGCGACAACGGGCATCCCTGTCTTGTACCTTTTTCAATTTTAAATGTCTCTGTTAATCCCCCATTAATTATGATTTGTGCCAATTGTTGTTGATATATAGCCCTAAGAGAATATAAAAATTTATCCCCAAAATTCATTTTATCAACAACTTTCAATAAAAATTGCCAGTTCAACTGATCAAAAGCTTTTTCAGCATCCAAAAATATCAATGCCGCAGGGACTTGATTGTTCTTATCCAAATACTCAATTAAGTTAACAATTTGTCTTACATTATATTTCATATATCTTCCAGTTATAAATCCAGACTGATCACTATGAATCATTTGCTTCAAAACTTGCATTAATCTATTTGCCAATATTTTTGAAAAAATCTTATAATCTGTATTCAAAAGCGATATAGGTCTATAATTCTTAGGCTGGGTAAGGTCTTGATCCTCCTTTGGAATCAGCGATATAAAAGCCCTTCTCCAAGACGGAGGCACTTCTCCTCCAATCTGGATACTATTAAAAAGTTCCTTTAATGGTTCTATCATCTCTTCAGATAATATTTTATAGTAAATTGCTGATAATCCATCTGTACCAGGAGCCTTACCCACTTTTAACTGTTTAATTGCCAAAATAATTTCCTCAGAAGTAATTAAACAATTCATCTCCTTTCGTTGTTGATTTGAAAGTCTAGGAAAATGTGCTGCCTATAGATACTTATCTATATCTAAAACTTGTATATTTTCACTAGCATATAATTTTGTATAAAAATCTAAAAAACTCTTTTTAATCAACTTTTGTTGGTATACCTCTTTACCTTTATATTCTATTTTCTCTATAATACATGATTTCTGTTTCTTCCGTAATTGATAAGCCAACCACCTACCAGGCTTGTTTACATTACAAAACGTGTTATGTTTCCCATAACGCAAATTAGTTGCAATGTGATCATCCATTAACATATTATATTGCTCTTTCAACATATTTGTAGAAACCTTTAATCTATTATCCGATGGATTCAAAATAAAGGCCTTCTCCTTCAATTTAATCTCTTCTTCCAACTCTTTACGTTTTTGCATCTGCTTATGCCTATGTCCATTATTCATATGAGTCAAAACCCCTCTCATATAAGCTTTACTAGCATCCCAAACCATTGCCATCGAAGTACCTTTATGCATATTCAAAACAAAAAATTCCTTCAAATGTTCTCTACATTTCTGCGAAAGCCTCTCATATCTAAATAAATTTTCATTCAGTCTCCAAGATCTTCTATTCCCATCTTCAGCAAATAACTCCAACCATACAGGACTATGATCCGACAATGTTCTAGGAAAGATCTTAGCATTCTTGACCCTGGAGAAAAAATCAGTAGTAATTTTAAAAAAAATCAGTTCTGGAGAATGATTGATGCCTATCTGAAAAAAAGGTAAAATCTCTGTCCTCCATATTCTGTTCTTGCCAAATGTCTCTAAATTCCAAATTCTCTTTCAGATCAAAAAAAGCCTTAGGTAATTTAGAATGATTGGAAGTTTTGAAAGATCCCTTCTTGTCCTTACTTGAATCCAAAACACCATTCCAATCACCCATCATAATAACAGATTTATAATCCAATTGAATTAGTTTATGATGTAACAACTTATAAAACTGTTTTTGTTGTTGATTAGGAGCATATAATCCAATAATAAGAAATTTCTTGCTTTGTAGCACTAAATCAATAATAACATATCTTCCTTGTATATCAGATTCAATTAATCTAGCTGATAGATCTCTTCTTACATAAATAACTACTCCCCCCTTTTTATCTGGGGCAGAAGCTATAAAATGTGATCCCAACTGAGAATTAATCAAGTGCTTTTGATCTTTCGCAGCAATATGAGTCTCCTGCAAGCAAACAATGTCATTCTTATGTTGTTTCAAGTAGTGAAATACTTTCTTTCTTTTCTGTGGTGAATTCAAGCCATTAACATTCCATGTCAGAAACTTTGCCATTCTTAGTGGCCTAGAGCCTCTGGAACACTGCTTGAAGATCAGCCGTTGATCTCTTCTGTCATGTCCCTTCCACAGGCTCTGTAGTAATCGGACCTTGTATTATTGATCCAGAATTAGCCATCTGCTTCTGCTCCTTTTCTTTACGTCTATACGCAGCACGAGTCATCCTGTGTTCTTTTAAATCATCCTTTACCTCCAAGCTCTGTTCAATAGGTTCAGCCTGTGGTAAATCTCCTACAACCAATGACATTACGCCTTCAACTGCCTGTTTATCTTCCAGCCTTCATTTACCCTTACAGAAACCTGTGGACATATTTGGTGTAGCGGCTAATGTGCTGACCTAAAAAGCAAGAGATTGCACGTTTCTAGGCGTGCCTTAGGCATGAAAGCCAGCTCGCTTTGGGCCAGTCGTTCCCTCAGCCCAATCCACCTCACAGGGTTGTCATTATGGGGGACTTCTGGGGGAGGTATGGTGAACTTAAGACATCTTTGCAAAAGTGGAGCTGAGATCTGTGGCTGTCAAGGAACCAATGAATAGATCAATCCCTTTGAGTCTCTCCATATAAGGAGTGCATGGAAGATCTCCACATATGCTCCAAATAACTGTTCCTCATGAAGAGATCACAGGATAGTGGTTTTCCATGAACATTGAAAGAAGAAGGGATGAGCCACCTAGCTTGCAACTGCAATTCAACCTTTTAAAGCAGGGCTTTTCAACCAGTGGTAACGGGTACCATCTGTGGTACATTGGCACCTGGCAGGTGGTACGTGACCATCCTAGAAAAGTGGTAGTGGGGGAGGGGAATGAGCTGAACCGGTGGCAGCACCGCACAAGCCTGAGCGAGAGATGGCTGGAGCTGCAGGGCTGTCAGGGCTCAGTGGAAGCGCCAGGATCAGTGCCGCTTTCCAGCTGATTGGCACTTCTTCGGGACTGTCAGGACTCAGTAGAAGCGCCATGATCAGCGCCAGGATCCAGCTGCAGCTCAGCGCTGATCCTGGTGCTTCTGCTAAGCCCTGAAGAAGCACCAATCAGCTGGAAAGCAGCACTGATCCTGGTACTTCTGCTGAGCCCAGAAGAAGCACCGATCAGCTGGAATGTTGCAGCATCTCCCGGGTCTTGTGATTTACATTCAGATGCTTGGCAGCTGATTCATATTTATGATGATCACAGTGTCTCAGGGTCATGTGAAGTGACCAAAACCTGCTGCAACCACCCAGCAGACAGGGGGAATAAAAACCAAACACCCCCCACCCCACTCCTGCTACCAATCCTCCACAGAAATGCTCACAACAATGAAAACCTCAGACAGGAGGAAGAGCGCGGCCGGGCAGGCAGGCAGGTGTCTTGCTCGGCTGTGGCTTGGGGGGCACTTTTTTCAGTGCTATTGTAACTTCAAACAGTCACTAAGCGAACTGTTGTAAGTTGAGGACTACCTGTACTTTATCACTTTTTTCCTTTTGGGGGGGGGTGTCATCACGTTTTTGACACCTTGCTAGGCGACTGGTGGTACTTGGATATTGCCATATCCTAAAAGTGGTACAATGGGTGAAAAGGTTGAAAAGCCCTGTTTTAAAGGACACTAAATTCACAAGTCTCACTTTCTAATCTCTTTTGGAAATTACCTATTAATTATCTTAAAGCTATTAAAGACCTTTGGAATAACAAGTGTGAAAAGACATTGGGTGAAGTTATCTTCAACTCTGAACCAAAGAAAAATTAATTAAAACATTAAGAAATTAAAGAATTTGAAATAAATAGCAAAAAACTAAAGATTTTGAGCTAACAAAATTATAAATGGATTAAGGGTCCAGATAAATTTTGAATACTGATTTTTGCGATAAGATTTTGGAATTAACTATACCAAGTAAACAACGAGTCATGGGAAACAGATTTATTTTGATTATCCTGGTAATTGCAAGTCATAACAAAAGATAAGTGATGATTTTGGAAACTGGACTTAGAGGGGACTAAAGATTTCAAGTACAAGAAAAAAAATATAAAACCTGTAAATACTCAGACTTACAGAATAATAAAAAACATTATAAGATTGGAAACGTTAAAGGAGATCTTTAAATAATGGATCCTGAAGTTAGTAAGTACAATACTCTAGATAGACTATGTCTAAAACAGTGGTTCTCAACCTGTGGGTCGGGACCCCATTTGGGGTCGAACGACCATTTCACGGGGGTCGCCACACAACGCAGTCCGCCATTTTTCCCCCCTTTTCCTTAGCTGTGCTACTCCCTTTTATTCTATTGGCTTTTGAAAGCCAATAGAATAGACTCTCTTGAATAGAGTCTAATTCTATTGGCTTTCAAAAGCCAATAGGAATTGTCCAGGCTGTCTCTGCCCTGCTGAGTCCGTCAAAAGTCCCATTCTGCAAACGATGTGCACCAGTTGAGTAGTCCTCGACTTACGACTGGTTGGGGGTCGCGGCATTAAAAAGATTGAGAACCACTGGTCTAAAAGATGTTAATGCAGCAATGACAGATGTGGAACAAATTTTATTTGACAAGTCAGAGAAAGTACCAAAAGTGGAACTACAAATGACAGGCCAAGAGAATTATTTGCAAAAGGACACTTCATTGGATATACAAAAGAAACTGGCTGAAGTTTTTAAAACTAAAAGGAAATATAAATAATAAACCAAAAAATGATCTGTAAAATATTTTCTTATTGGATCTATAAAGAAGGCTATTAGAAAACTGTGATATGATGAAGAATTGAAATCAAATCCCTCAACAATATTTGACTGGAGAAAACATTAAAACTATTAGAAGTAAAAAAGAAGGGATATAATTTATTTGATCAAATGTATAATAAAACCTTTTTTTTTTTCAAAGTCCTGGCAATCCTTTATGGGCTTTTGCTGACTCCAGGATTGAAAAAGTTGATGTTTTATGGATTTGCTTATAGATAATGAATAGAATATATGATGAAGAGATATCTCATAAGGAGTGAAAAGTTACTAAATTTGTTTATACTTGCTTGATGTAGGTTAGAAATCACTTCTTTATATATTTATTTCTTTACTATTTGTTTTCTTTTTTCCTGCTGTTTTTATATTTTCTCTTCTTGTTCTCTAAGTTTAGTTTATTATTGTAATCAAAATTCTTAATAAAAAAGTCAAGGGAAAATAGACCGGAATACAGCAACATTTACTTTCTTGAGTTACATATATTTATAAGGTGGGATAAAATAATAATAATAACTGCACAAGTAACCTATGAGATGACTTTAATACATAAATACTTAACAGCAATTGTACTTTTTCTGTAACTATTATTGAAATTGTTAAAGGGTACAGCCAATCTCATCAGGACATTATTTTACATTATAATCAATCACACACCGATTGTAAGAAGAGAATATGTAGATAGCCTCCAAATATGTCTAGTTTTTAATTAATTAGTGAACATCTTATCAGGTATCAGAGTCCAAGTCTGTCTCTTGGCATCTCCTATTTTCAGCATCTGTTCTTTAATTGATTTTTATGCTTTTTTCTATATTTGAAACTAACACTTTTCAGGCAGTTTGATAAAGCTGTCAGCTTGGAGAATGGTCTAGGTTCAGTTGCTTAGACTGTTTTGGCCAAAACCTTGCTTAGTCAGGATTTTAAGAGGATTTCCTGGGACTTATTGTTGGTAGCTAGAACAAGTCTGACGTGCTCTATAAATCTGATGATCCGATTAACCTTTCTATGTTCTCCAGCACTGACACTTTCCATGTGGTGTCTGACTGCTTAATCAGTAAAACAGATTTGAAGGAGGAAGGTGTGGTTTTAGTGATCATATTTTACTTTGATTATAACCAAAGTGGAAACATGAGTTCTAGGGCTTCTCAGAGGAATGAGCAATACAGGTGCACAATTTTCCAATTGATTCAGGTATTTATGAATTAAAGAGAAAATTCTGTAATATACTTTACTTTTTGGCTTACCATTTTATATTTGAATATATCCTAATTGGAAAAGTGAAGGCTTTTGATTGTACTTTACAGAAGTTCTAGAACAGCGGTTCTCAACCTATGGGTCGCGACCCCATTTGGGGTCGATCGACCATTTTTCGGGGGTCGCCAAAGAAGGCGATCCGCCATTTTCTCCCCTCAGGGGGCGCTGCCACGCATGCGTGCCGCGCATGGGGGTGGCGCCACGCATGCGCGCCGTGCATGGGGGTGGCGCCGCCATGGGGGTGGCGCCGCGCATGGGGGGCGGCACCCCCATGCGCGCGGTGCCGCGCATGCGCAGAACGTTTGTGTGACGGGGGTCGCCGTCACACAAATGTTGAGAACCACTGTTCTAGAAAAAAAATTGAGATAGAGCAAGAAAATAATTTATGTATTTGTTGCAAATATTCCTAGTCTTTTCTCTAGGAACTCAGAGCCTTTTGTGTTTTATCAGAAATGTTCCATTTATAGATTAAGACTGAGATTTCTCCAAAGTCATGGATGGATGGGATTTAAACTGCTGTCACTATAACACAGCAATATGTACATCAATCATTAGGCTGTTGCATTCTTGCTTCCTACAGAGCCTCTCCAGTTCTCTTTAAAAATCTTGAATGTTGTTTGCGGCCTCTTAAATTGGTTTATATTCAGAGCTGTTGTAACTTCCATGTTGAGATAATATCTTTACAAGAATTCATTTTCCTACTCCCAATGGATCAGTTGCTACACACCTCTTTTGGCATCCCATTTTCTTGCTTTTTTTAAAAGTGGCTTTTTAAAGATTAAGGATTAACTTGGCCATAAACTGTACAGGTATCTACATTCCTGGTCTTCCAGAGGGACAGGGGAAACTATTCTGCCAGGTATTACTATCTCCAAGCAATCCAGTTTCTTGAGATAGAGGCAGCTGAAAGAGAAGATTTCCCTTGGAGAGAAATCTGTGGAATCTATCCTTCAAAGTGCACTTGACAAAATCAGTGGAACATTAGTGTAACAATATCAAAGTTAGCTATTTCAATCCATATTGTCATTTGGATATGTGCATCAATTTGAGACAAGGGATCTTATCCTCAAAAATAGATTGCAGTGAGAAAGAATGATAGAGATGTAAAAACCTAAGACAGAGGGTGTCAATCTAGGACTTGAAGCTGTCTGTCAGCCCAAATTAAATAGTCCATCATAATAAATTAAGGGGAAAAATCTTCCTTATCCCATTCTCATTCACTCCTGTATTACAATCTAAAAAATTCTTCTTTTATGAAACCTGAATGCTTGGAGTGAGCTATAGTTGGGCAAACTGATATTAAATGAATATTAAGTTTTAGCTATAGATTTTCCAAGATTTGAAAAAAAAATTATTAGAACCATCTGCCAGTTAGTTAACTAATGTCCAGCTGGGAAGGTGGTATTAGGAATCAATATTAAAAGGTAAATAAAATTGCTGGGTAAAATCAAATTAAATCCTAGTTGCATGTTTATATATAGATGCTACTTTTACTGGGACTTATTATGGGTATGTTTGTTTTGGAAACTCATCATTCTGTCTTTGGCCAAACAGTAGAAATTTGAACAATTAGCATGAGAAGTGTTTGAACACAAAACAATACATTGGGGATTAGGTACGCATTAAACGATATTGCATATTTGCATTTGTAGAATGTTTAATTATTTGATGGTAAACTCTACTGACATCTCAAGAGAAAAACTTGATCCTACTTTCCACTTATAGAAATATTGGATAGAAGATATTTTATGCTTTTTATGCTTTTCTCTTTTAAATAGAACCACCGCTGGGAAAATTCAAACATCTTTATATGGACTAATGGGATGCAGATTCTGTTTGTTTTCCAGAGATTAGGTAAGAATTAAGTTATATCAATTTTCCTTTGTGTCATGACTTCTGAACTTTTAAATGAAGATGGCGTAGTCAGCATTTTTCCTATGTAAATAGATGGGACAGCATATGAGAAATGTAGGAATTGTGTCAGATATCAGACATTAGATATGTATAGTCACCAGCCAATGATTCTTTGAATTTTCAGGCAAGCCTTTCCAAGCCCTCTATGAAGTTGCTGGAGTTTGCATGCAAACCATATGCCCTTTCACAAATTTGTTAGTAAATACTTTAGAGCGGTTTTGGAATATTCCTCCAAACTAGAAATCCCCTCCGGAACAATGGTGACATTTTCCTTGACTGGAAATTGGAGAGCCAGTTTGACACAGTATTTAAAAGCACTGAAGTAAAATACTGGGAGACTGTGAGTTCTAGTCCTGATTTAGGTATAAAGCCATCTGGGTAAGTCTGAACCAGTCATTCTCCCTCAGCCCTAGGAAGAACATAGTGGCAAATCACTTCTGAAAAATGATTTCCAGAAAATTACATGAACTTTTCCATAGAGTTATCAGGGATTAAGAATGACTTCAAGATACACAAAAAAGGGAAGGGGGGACTCGAGAACTTCAATAACACAATTTTTTTTATTGCAGTGGCTGTGCTATATTACTATTTCTACAAGAGAACAGCTGTTCATCTGGGGGATCCACGCTTCTATCAAGACTCTGTTTGGTTACGGAAAGAATTTGCTCATGTCCGCAGTTGAGACTACTTCTGAATTATATGGAGATGCTGGAATGTTAAAGAGACCTCAATCAGTATCCTGGGACAAGTTTTCTTCTAATTTTTTAATAGTCTGGATATTAATTTTATATGATGATTTAATCCACAACACTATTCTTCGTGGAGTCTCTATCACTACATAACTATCAGGCTTCCACTTATCCTCTCAGGTCTGCATATTGCACTTTCAGCAGCTGGTTGTAATTTTTTTGAGGAATACATGAAGTGCCAAATTGGTTTGGCTGAGAACTTTGAGGTAGCAGTCCTGCAGTTTGTTTTTGTGAATATTTTCTCAGTCTGCTTGCTGCCTCTGATAAAAAGATTCCCTTGTCTTTATTATGAGCAATGTGATTAGTTCCAAATCCTTACAGTAGGCAAAGGTATTCTCATTGACTTTTTTCTTTTGTACTTATTTTATAAGTTACAAGAAAATAAACCTGCCATTTTACAATAACAATAGTGTGATTTGGGTTTTTCTTTTTGTAGGATCTCATAGTAACAGACAGCTCATGCAAAGTTAAGCTTTGAAGTAATATTCTATGTGTATATATTTATTTTGTTGTCCTTGAATCAATCTAATTGATAATTATAATCAGAATCAGAGAAAGAAGCATGCTTAACTTGGTTAACTGAATATGCAAAGCCTTGATTTATTTAGCCTTGGTTATTTGCATAATATACTAAGCCAAAAATAAAGTGTATGTTATCTGAATATTAGTTCAACGTTTTTGAGTTGGACATAATTCAGATTAAGATAGCAAATCTTCATACATATTAAAACAAAAAATCCAAGAAGCTTTATATTTTAGAATTAGAGTATTAGAATCCTATGGAGGGCTAGTACTAGGACAAGCAAAGCCCATGGGGCAGCTTGATTCAATTAACAACCATGTTAACTAACAACTCAGTGATTTACTAAACTGAAAAGTCGTAAAATGGAGCAAAAGTCACTTAACTGTCTCAGTTAGCAACAGAAATTTTGGGCTCGATTGTGGTTGTAAGTTGTAGTCTCTTCTATCTGTACTACTCTTTCTCCTCAGTCTTCTTCAGGTCAATCACTCCTAACACCTTCAATTTTTCTTCCTAAAGCTTTATTTCTAATCGCTGGATTCTGTTGTCCTCTCTCATCCGTCCCTCTGAGGCATTGGAGTGGAACAATGAAGGTTGCAGCTTTTGACACCCCACCATTATGGTGCAAATACAACATACAATCCAAGAGTGCCCACCTTCATAAAATAGAAGCAGAAAGACCCACCCACCCACAGCAGGCTTTGACAGGTGGCTGAATCTACTGTTCTAGCCCTCTCCTCCTTTCTGCCCCTTTAGGGAAAGTCCTTAGTGAGAGTTTTTCCTACTACCAACAAATGCTTAAACTGCCTTACAATAAACTGAAAGCAGCTATGCAGAGCATACTTCTACTGCTATCCTTTGTGCAGCCTCATAGACTGGAGGGTAGTAGCATTAAACTGCTCTAGGGTTGGATGTCCCATGTGCTGCACAA
This sequence comes from Crotalus tigris, assembly GCF_016545835.1. NCBI lineage: Eukaryota > Metazoa > Chordata > Lepidosauria > Squamata > Viperidae > Crotalus > Crotalus tigris. The sequence goes on from NW_024096711.1 coordinate 1,339,043, forward strand.
ACCCAGGGTGGCTCCAATTGCAGACAGAAATGGGTGGAAGCAGCTCATCAAAGCCCTTCGCTGCAACTTCCGTACAGTACAGGTAGTCCTCGACTTACGTCCGCAATTGAGCCCCAAATTTCTATTGCTAAGTGAGACAGATGTTAAGTGAATTTTGTCCCATTTTATGACCTTTCTTGCCACAGTTGTTAAGTGAATCTGACTTCCCCATTGACTTTGCTTGTCAGAATTTCACAAAAGGTGATCACATGACCCCAGAACATTGCAATCTCATAAATATGAGTCAGTTGTCAAGCTCCTGAATTTTGATCACGTGGCCTTGGGGATGCTGCAATGGTCCTAAGTGCGAAAAACAGTCATAAGTCACTTTTTTCATGGCCGTTGTAACTTTGAACGGTCACTAAACGAACTGTTGCAAGTCGAGGACTACCTGTACCTACATTTAGAGAAAAACGGTGAAAAATTCAGGTGACGCAGCTCAGCTGATGAAAGGCAAGCTGCAAGTCCAGGCGCTATCCGATAAGCATTTGTGGCTCAAAGATATGCTGCGTATCGGAGAAAGCGCCTCTTTTCGTCCCCCTCAAGTTTTTGGGAAAAGGGCAATGTGGCTTGCCGCCGAGACTCGGGCTACGACTTCAGCACTCGGCCTCTGCATTGCCTCGCTCCAGGACCGACCCGAGAGTGGATGGGACTCCTTTGCAGCTCCGGCTGTTCAGCGCAGCTCCCTAGCCATTCATACAGCCGACGGCGCGAGCCAAAACCCGCGCCTTTCTCTCTCTCTCTCTATGGGAGCTGGGAATCTGCCCCTTTGACTTCCGATCGGAAGTGGGTTTTTTTTTTTTTTTTTGCGTAGTGGTGTCCATGGAGACGGAAGATGGCACCTCGGCGTAAGTGGAGGGCTCGGCGGGTGACAGGGTGCCGGTGCTGTTAGGAACGGCGAGGTCATGTGACGAACGAAGCGCGGGCGCGGGGGGGGGGCGGGAGAATGCGGTCTCTCGGCGCTTCCAGGTTCCAAGTTCGAATGCTCCGGCCTCGGGCAGGGAGCGGTGCAGTCGCAGGGGGTGGGGTGGGGGGGTCCTGCTGGGATCTGGCCCCGGGATTCCAGAGGCTGCCGTGGCAGGAGATACTGCACAGGGAAGGGAAAGGAAAGGAAGGGGAGCCTGCCGTAAAAGAGACAGCCTATCCGGCATCCCCGAAACCTGGCGGGGTGCACCTCTCCTGTTCGAGCATTAACTTTGAGATGCCCCATTTAATCCCATATTTCAAAGGAAACAGCATTCTTTTTAATCGTCTTTCGGATGTCGCAATGGGGGTGATGGAAGGCTGGATTCTGATATACCCTGCTATTCGCAGTGGAACATCGGTTTTAATCTGCGTTTCGGTTTGTAACTGTGAGCATTGTGTCTGTTAAAATAATATTGAAGTATTTGAACACGGATTTGCTCTGAGTCAAATTTGCAAAGAACAAGAATAACTGCATTTACATGGAGGGAAGCGTGTAGTGGGGTGCCCCAGGGCTCTGTTCTGGGCCTAGTGCTCTTCAACATCTTCATGAACGATTTGCACGAGGGGATAGATGGGGAACTCATCAAATTTGCACATGATACCAAGCTGGCAGGAATAGCCAACACTCCAGAAGATAGGCTTAAGATACGGGAGGATCTGGACAGACACGAACACTGGGTGCTATCTAACAAAATGAAATTCAGAGGTGAAAAAAGTAAAGTTCTACATTTAGGCAAGAAAAACCAAATGTACAGGTATAATATAGGTGGTACCTTGCTCAATAGTAGCAACTGTGAGACAGATCTCGGAGTCCTAGTGGACAATCACTTAAATATGAGCCAGCAGTGTGCTGCAGCTGCCAAAAAGGCCAACACAGTGCTAGGCTGCATTAACAGAGGGATAGAATCAAGATCATGTGAAGTATTAATACCACTTTACAATACCTTGGTAAGGCCACACTTGGAATATGCATCCACTTTTGGTCATCATGATGTAAAAAAGATGTTGAGACTCTAGAACAGTGGTGGCGAACATATGGCATGGGTGCCAGAGGTGGCACTCTGAGCCCTCTCTGTGGGCACGTGCACCGTCGCCCCAGTCCTAGGCCTTCAGCTGGATTTTATAAAACCTTTTCGCTTTAGGCCTCCACTGCTGTGTGCAAAAAAAAAAAAAAAAAGATTCAATCAATCAGTCAATTTCAACATCTCCTGGGGGAAAAAAAGATCTTGCAAAGTTGGAATTGATTGATTGAACTTTTAGTCCCACCCAGTCTGCCATTACCACTGCAGCCACGCCCACCCAATGGGCCACACATACCCAATTGGCCACACCCAGCCAATGGGCCACACACACTCGGTACCCGACGATGCATAAGTGGGTTTTGGGTTGCAGTTTGGGCATTCGGTCTCTAAAAGGTTTGCCATCACTGCTCTAGAAAGAGTACAAAGAAGAACAACAAAGATGATTAGGGGACTGGAGGCTAAAACATATAAGGAACGGTTGCTGGAATTGGGTATGTCTAATTTAACGAAGAGAAGGATGAGGGGGGACATGATAGCAGTGTTCCAATATCTCAGGGGCTGCCACAAAGAAGAGGGAGTCAAGCTATTCTCCAAAGCGCCTGAAGGCAGAATAAGAAGCAACGGATGGAAACTAATCAAGGAGAAAAGCAACCTAGAACTAAGGAGAAACTTCCTGACAGTTAGAACAATTAACCGGTGGAACAACCTGCTCCAGAAGCGGTGAATGCGCCAACACTGGAAGTTTTTAAGAAGAGACTGGACAGCCATTTGTTTGAAATGGTATAGGGTTCCTGCCTGAGCAGGGGGTTGGACTAGATGACCTCCAAGGTCCCTTCCAACATTATTATTATTATTATGGATCATCGCACAGTCAACCAGATATTCAGACTGGATTTGGCATTTTGTCTACCTATTGAGTCCTTACCCAGGACCTGGGATAGGCAGATGTGGATGTTTGATGGTATTACAGGTATCATCGCAGGATGGAAGCAGTTCCTAGTAAGGCCGCCTTTTGCAATTGACTAATAGCGAATTTGTCAATGCCAATGGTGTTCAAGTGGTGCTCCAGTTGTTTTGGGATTGCACCCAAGGAGCCTATGACTGTTGGTACTACCCTTGCTTGCTTTTGCCACAGTCTTTCTATTTCTATTTGTAGGTCTTTGTATTTTGTTATCTTCTCCAGTTCTTTCTCATCTATTCTGCTGTCTCCAGGCACTGCCACGTCCACTATCCAGAGTTTTTTGTCTTTCTTATCGACAATTGTTAAGTCTGGGGTGTTATGTTGCAGGTGCTTGTCTGTTTGAATTCTGAAGTCCCAGAGCAGTTTAATTTTATCATTTTCTATGACTTTCTCTATTTTATGATCCCACCAGTTTTTGCTTACAGGCAAATGATATTTTTTGCAGATCTTCCAATGCACCATTGTTGCTACTTTGTCATGCCATTATTATTATTTTGTGCCTTTTTCTAGCCGCATATAAATCATAGTTCCTCTAGCAACTGGTGTCACTCTACATACAGACATTCATGAAATAATCTTTAGGAATATCAATTTAAATTTATAACAGAATAGAGATTATTATCATCAGGTTTGCAGTATACAAAACTATTCTTTTCGATGTAACATTGAGTAAGTTAAATCCATTTCTTTTTGAAAAAAGATGAAAACACAGATATATATATTAATATTTTGGTTGGACCCTCAGATCGTCAACTTTCCTCTACACCTCTGGAAATTCTATTGTTCCTCAATGGCTGGTATTATGCCACATACTTCTTGCTGGAGATTTTCATATTTGTCTATAAAGGTGAGTCTAAAATATAAGAAGTTAGTGGGGGGGCACACTTAGATTTCCTCTTTGCATAAACTCCTTTGTTCTTTTTTAGTATCTGTTACTTACCTGAAAAAAGTGAATCATAGAAAAGTGTGACTTTTTATTTCCTCATTAATTCTCTAACTCAGGGGTTCTCAGCCTTGGCCACTTTAAGACTTGTGGACTTCAACTCCCAGAATTCCTCAGCCAGCTTTGCTGGCTGAGGAATTCTGGGAGTTGAAGTCCACAAGTCTTAAAGTGGCCAAGGCTGAGAACCCCTGCTCTAACTTAACCTATGATTGTAAAGAACTCTTATTTACAGAACCCTTCTTTATAGTAGAATTATTGAAACCAGTGAAAAATTAGATAGATTTTGGATACCCCTTTCCAGAAGCCATCAGAGCTTCTCATCTGGCTCCATGTCCTCCTTTGGGATAATGCTCCCTGCTGCCATCATATGTACCTTACCTGGAAGCCTCCCCCCTAATCCTAATGCACACAAAAAAACAAACCCCAAAACCAAAGAACTCAGAACCTGTGCAGCACTTCTGCTGATTAAAGCTCAAAAATCCAACAGTTCAAATGATGTTGCTATTGTATATTTTCCCGGACATATAGTTCAGATGTGTGTGACAAGCGATTTCAGGCTTTCTTTTCCGATATTCAGATATATCGTGAGTGCCAATATTTAGTAATGATGGATATCAAATTACAGAGCAGATTATTGGAAACCAGCAGATTATTTAAGAAACACTTTTTAAAAAAAGAGGTGTTAGCAAAATTCCTAGTTAAATGTGTTACCTACCTTACTTTAAGGTTCCGGAAACAGATATTCTCCCGTCTATCATTCCTGGGCTTTTCATATCCTGGAGATTTTGATAATTTAATTATTGAGGTTGGTGAGTAGAGAGAACCTCGGCTCTTTTTTTCCAGCCTTGGTCTACAGCTTCCATATATCTTGAAATTTTCCCATCTCCAGCAAAAAAAGATATATTGGTATGTCTGCCTTTAAGTCAATGTTAATTCCTGGTGAGTGCCTAGACTCCTCACAATTTTGTTAGCAGGATTTTCAGACGTCGCTTGCCATTGCCTTGTTCCAAAGCCATTCCTTACAAAGCAGGAGGTTATCTGACTGTAGTATAATGAATGCAAGCTGAGATTCACTGCCTCTGCTTTTACATTTGATCCTTATCAACATCAAACATTTCTCTCTCTCTTTTTTTTTTGGGAAAACCCATAATAGATGGAAAGGGGTACCTTGCTTTCCTTCCAATTCATGTGCCCATTTGTGTATCTTCTCAGGTCTCTTGTTGCCTTATCCATCTGCTAATCTGGCTTTGGACTTGGTTATGCTTTTTCTCTATCTTGGAATTGAAGTCACAAGAATATTTTTTGGTAAGCATCAGAGGATACATAATGATACTTAGAGGAGTAGCACATGCATTTCTCATTTAAAAACGAGCTTCTTTGGTGGCATTTAAACTTACTAGATGTTGTCCCATCCACACCTTCAGATTGTTCACCAAATTGTCAGTAATGAAACCTGACTCCCTGAGAACAACATATATGAGTTTTTGAAAAATGACCCTGGGCAGATATATAAATGCTAGCAGCATTTTATGACTGTATATTGTGCCCAGGCCTTCTTAATGTTCCTATTCAGCTCCAATGGATGTTGATAGGAATGGACATCCCTTCTTTGTGTGGTTTAGATTACATTCCATAGTTTGGAAATAATTAGGAACTATGGAACAACTTGACATATGGGAATGGAATTGTAAGCTTTGGTCAGACTGCTCCCCTTGACCTGTGATCATATGAAATCATATTCTGAGAATTTGTAAAGCTCAGAATGCCATTGTTTCATTTTAGGAGGGATTATTTCTAATAGGTCATTTTTATGTCATGAGAATATATTAAGAGTGGGATGTGCAGAGCATAGAGCTATATATGCAAAACTTCAACACTTGTGTGCCACTTTCCTCTGTTGAACAAAGTCTGAAAGAGAGTCCTGTTTGTATTCAAATGAATATAAGTTGCAATATCTGAGGCATCACTGACCCAGATGAAACAAGGGGCAGAAAAAAATTGTGAGGAGAGATTTAAATTCAAGTTAACATGCATTGAAGTGCCTTTCAGTCCTGCTGCTCAATTTTTTTCTCTGGTGGGCTCTCATATGAACATCTCAAAGGGTTTACTGGATGGTTTCTAACTTCTGCTGAATGGTCCATGTGTTTTGTGTTCCATATGTTATATCTGGCAGGCTCCAAAGGTAACCTTTGCCAGCGGAAAGTGCCACTTGCTGTCAGTCTGGCACTAACCTTTCCAGCAGCAGTGATGGCAGCCTATTATCTACTTCTGCAGACCTACGCCTTGCGTTTGGAGGCCATTTTGAATGCCATCTTGCTTTTCTTCTATGCAGTTGAGCTGTTACTGGGCATTCTAACTTTAGCCTCCTTTTCCAGGTAATTTTCTTGTAAATCTGGGATTTATTGGGAAAGCCAGTTTGGTCTAGTGGTTAAGGCACTGGGCTAGAAAGCAAGAGGATGTGAATTCAGGTTCTGCCTAGGCCAGGCATGTCAAACTGCTGGCCCTCAAGCCGGATGCGTCATGCCAAAACCATGCCCACCCCCTTGCTGGCAATGGGGAAAAAGTCACAATACATTGTGCGACATCATGTGATGTTGTGAGTTTGACATGCCTGGCCTAGGCTATGAAAGTCATCTGGATGACGTTGGGCCAGGCACTTTCTCTCTCAGCCCAACTTATGTTATTTCCTTGTTTTATTTATTTATCCTTTCAGTTTGGATTCATATTGAGAATCTCTGTGGATTGCACTATGTGAAACACTTTGTGATTAAGGGAAATTGCATGAAACCATTTCCGTGCTTAGCCCAGAATGAAGTTGGCAAGCTGGTTTCTTGGAAAAGATGAAAGAAGATATAGTTCCAGTCTTGGTTCAGGCATGCTGAGGCGCTGTCCTGAGAGTAGAGTTGCCAATCCTAGACTGGATGGCCTAAGCACGTCCTCATCATCATCCTCGTATGTCTCCTAGAGCATAACAATTGACCCACTTGGACTTGGAGGCGTTGAAGACTGATTTTTGCAAGTCTCAAGACTGTGAATCCGTGAACTTCAACCAGTGCATAGATTTTGCCTGCAAGTGCTGTACTCTTCAGATTCTTCAAATGGAAACATTCTGACACTGACTCAAGTCTTTACCATGTGTATGATGACTCTTGTTAGGCTGCCTTTGTCAATTCTATTTGTTACAGCCTGTGCCCTGCTCTTAAGAGAGATGTCCATTCCCTAGAAATCAGTATTGTCATTGTTGTGTATTGGCAATTTGTGATTGACACTTGATTTTTTTCTACAATACCCTTGACATAAATACTTATTTTTCAACTATTGTAATTATGTGATAGTTCTAAGTGATATAACCAATGAAAGATACACACACACACACACACACACACACAAACAAACAAACAAACATGCTATAGCGGCTGAGACTTTCAGTTGTGTGTTTAAGTTCAAGGAAAATTTTGATTTAACCAGGTTTATATGAAGGAACAGCCCCAACAATTTAATTTCATACCTTTCACACATGACTGGACAATTTTTTTGTTGCAGTTGTTGATGACATACTTCCCTTATTTTCAATTGGGGATGGGAGGTAACAGGGTTATAGTAATTAAAGGTAGTCCTCGACTTACAACCACAATTGAGATCAAAATATTTGTTACTAAGCGGGACAGTTGTTAAGTGAATTTTCCCCCATTTTACAGCCTTTCTTGCCACAGCTGAAGTGAATCACTGCAGTTGTTAAGTTAGTAACTTGGTTGTTAAGTGAATCTGGCTTCCGCATTGACTTTGCTTGTTAGAAGGTCGCAAAAGGGGATCACATGACCCTGGGACACTGCAACCGTCATAAATATGAGTCAGTTGCCAAGCATCTGAATTCTGATGACGTGACCATGGGGACGCTGTAATGGTCATTAAGTCTGAATTGTAATGGTCGTTAAGTCATAAATTGCTTTTTTCAATGCTGTTGTAACTTTGAATAGTCACTATTCAGGGGTAGGCAAACTTGGCTCTTTTATGACTCGTGGACTTCAACTCCCAGAATTCCTGAGCCAGCCATGGGGAAAGGGAGAGGTTTCCAAGCTGAGCTGTGCTGGCTCAGGAATTCTAGGAGTTGAAGTCCACGAGTCATAAAAGAGCCAAGGTTGCCTATCCCTAACAATAAATGAAAGTTATAAGTCGAGGCTATCTCTGCCATTACAATAGCTGTCCAAGGTACTTTGAGTATAGTTTGGTAATAATATTAACTGTTATAGTTAGAGTGCATCTTCAAATGTGTTCTGATGGACTGATTGATGATGTACCCTCAAGTCATTTTCGACCCCTAGCATCTACATAGATTTTTTTCATGATAATGTATCTCTAGTAGGAGGCATTAAATGAGTACACACAACAGAAGTTTAATTGTGGTCAGAACCATTCAATAATGGAACAGAGTTGCATTTGATGCATCAGTAGTCCCAGTCCATACTCGACCTCCTTGATCAGCCACAAGATACTTGTTGTTGGAAGCTTTGATTACAAGACACCTGGAGGATACAAACTGGAGGCTGAAATTGCCAGGACGGTCACTGGTTACCAGGATTTGCCCATCTTTATCCAAGGCCCAATATTTGCCACCTGGCAGAGTTAGTGGAAGGAAGGTCTAAAATTAGGAAATTTTAGGACAAACAAAGCTGTTCCACTTTCTTGATTTTTAAGGGTGTTCTGATAATTAAAGGAACCATAGGTTGTAGCCATGTTTCTTGTAAGTGCCAAGTTTAAAGATAAGTGGGCAACTTTTTTGACCCCAAGGGCCTCATCTCTTTCTAGATTGGGAACTACACACACCCATCCTTACCGAGATCTTGCTTTTTTACAGGAACACCATGCCACCTTTAGTAATCTTATGCAAGATTACTGAAGAGTTTGGGAAGCACAATTGGTTTCTCCTTCTCACCAGCAAGTTGGCTGTAGCTTGCTAGTTTTGCACTGCCATGACATTAGCTATAGGAAATCTTAAAGTTTGCTGAAAAAAGAGGAAGCCGCGAGGGAGAACTCTTCTGCTCCCAGGAATCTGGGTTTAAGAACATTGCTGGTACAGTAGGAAAGTAGTATTCTCAGCATCTTATCCCAAAGGGGCTTTTCAGAAGACACCTGGACTTTCTTGTTTTTTTCCTTGAAAATGTTTCACTTCCCATCCAAGAAGCTTCTTCAGTTCTTCAGTTATGAGAACTGGGGATGTGTTATGGCCTTGACTCCATTTATCTCTATGGATCTTCCTTCTGTCACCTGGCCAGGCTAGAGGGGTGTCTGTGCGTGAAAGTGTAGTACTGTATGCCAGGTTTCCCTCATAATACATATAATCTGGGGGTCTCTGTTGTAAATAAGCTCAATCAGACTACAATATACTTACTGATTTGGAAATTATAGTAGCCTTCCTCACTGAGTGACAGGCTGCTGAGCACGTAATCAACACAGTTCCCTTCCAACCGCCTCATATCAGAACTAAGACCAACATAACCAGCATCACTGTGCAGGATCAGTAGAGGCCGGTTTACGAGGACTAGCAGGAAATCTTCACTTTTACCTGTAAGTGCAATATAATCTTCTTGATAATGTTCATCTTGGTCTGCAACCACCTGCTGATGTTTGTTAAAATGCCTTTTACCCACCAGATAAAAATTCCCAAAGTACCCAGAATGAGTATCCTAGGAAGCTGTTGGGACTATTTGGTTTGATAGTTCCTTCCCCTGGTCTTACTAACACCAACCACAATAGTGACACTGGCCTAGAAAGCCTTTAATCATTGGGTGTTCACATTTCAAAGGCACTTGTTCCCAGATGTATCATCCTAATTATTTTTATATATCTAGTGCACTTGCTCTATTAAATGCATTGTCAAGCAATAACTTGAAAGGCGTTTCTGCTAGAAGTAGCCAAACATAGTTTGTGAGGGAGAGGGGGGAAATGTCATACCCAAAGGCTAGCAGGCATCTTGTAACTTGCTCCAAGAACAAAGAAGGAGCCTCTTAGAGACCCAACTCCTACTGTTTCACCTAGGCCACTCCATGAAAAAAGCATGGGGCTTGGTGTCCTGTGCTATTTTTAAATCTAAGATCAACCTAGGATTGCAATCTATGAACTTAATGGAGTTAAGAGAGGGAAAGGAATGTCGCTGCTGCTTATTAACAATAGCAATCAATAGTTTGAAAAGAGCTCTCATTTTATAAGCTCAGCCTTAATATTAATTTTCAGTGGGCCATCTGTGATTTCCATGATTTGCCCATGTTTTAATACTGCCCACGGTGAAGCCATGTAATTGCAATGAAAGCTACTGACCAACGTATACCTGCAGCTTTGGGGATTGCCAGGAGCTGCCCGTTGGGCCGCATAGACACATACTTGTCTCCCATGTGAAGCAACACCTTCTGATCCTGATACTGGAGATCAAACCAAACATTTTTGTCCTGTTTGGTGCTGCTAATGATACAGTCATTGGGTCCCTGTAGGAGAAAAGAGTATATTTACTGGAAAGGACTCAGTCATTCTGCCTTACCCGATCTTGAAAAAAACATTCCTAACCCTGAGATTGAAACTTGAGTTTCAGTCCTTGTTATATGGCACTGCATTAAAAATGCTGGTTTTATATGTTAGCCTGTCTCTATATAGGCCATGACGCAGCCCCAAATTCAGCAACCTCTTGTAAAATGATTGAAGATAATGGCTGTGTTTGTATCACATTAACCTGCAGTGCATTCGGCTTACTTATTGTGTTGTCTAAATCTAAAAGTTTAGTCTATTTGCTTCCATGACCTCATTGCTATCAGGACATGATCTTCTATAGCTTGGCTTCGAGTGTTGTATGAATACACACGATTATTGGGTTTGTACCTTGTGATAATCCATAATGTGGTTTAACAGGTTTTTTTTTAACATGTTACATGAACCCAGAAATTGTGATTTATGTGTGTTGCATGATTCCGCCTTTGTGCTACTGTGTAGACACAACACTCAAATATACTCTGTGATTACTAACTACAATATATATTAAAACTGTGACTCAAAGAATGGTAACATAAGGCACTACTTCCTAGTTTAGTTTCAGTTCTGGAAAGATATTTTAGAGAGAAACTCAAAGTCCTGGTCCTAGGAAAACCTCAATCTGTCAAAGTGACAGATTTTGGAATAAGTATTTATTGCCAGGAAAGACAAAGGTTAGTAGCCCATAATATAAGTTACTAGCAGTCACATTGCTGTCAGAATGTACTGTAAAGAAGTCAATCCAAAATGCAATTTTAATGGAATTTGTTTACCACTCTTTTAAAATTATGCAATAAAAATTAATTTGATTCTTTGTTCAAACATTACAATATTTTATTTATATTTCACCAGAAATTAGAGGGGAAAAAAAAAGAATTTCCAAATTAGAAAAGTGGTTGGGTGTGGCAGCAAAATCAGTAGATCTTTGGGGGAATTACCTAGATTATTGGGATTAGAGAACCACCAAAGGACATTTATGCCTATTAGGGTATGCCACATATATTCAAGATACATCTCTTATTTCAGAATTTCTTGAGGTGGTGGAGATCTGGGATGTTTTCAGTTTTTGTTTTTGATACAGCAGCAATTTTGTTATTGTTTTTCATGAAACACAGACAAAAATAGTTCTATTTCCTACTGACATTTAAATAGTTTCTGGGACACACAATTGTGTTACTTAACTGAAATTATAATTGAGCATTCATATGGATAATTCGAATAATATAATCTGATGAGCAACTGTGTGAGTATAGGTAAGTCCTTGGATTATGATCACAATTTGATCACAATATATCTGTTGCTAAGTGATGGGGTGGTAAAGCACAACATCAGGTGACTGTATCACTTAGCAAAAGCAATCCTGGCAATTTGGCTCCAGGCATCCCAGTAAGGAGCACGTGGGGGCTGCAAGGAGGTGGGAGAGGACCCGGGAGGCCCAGTGCAGGCCGTCCAAGAGTTGAGGGAGTGTTGCAGTACAGCATAAGTGCAGCCGGGCAGGGAAAGAATACATTGCAGCTGAAAGGCTTCTTGGTGTGCTGTGGGCCTGGAGCTTCAAGAAGCTCCTGAACTGCAGCACAACATGAAGCTGCAGTCACCCCTGGAAGCCATGGCTGCCCCAGCTACCTCAGCAGCACAGTGCAAAGCCACCACACCCTGGGAAATGCTAAACGCCTGGGAAACCCCAGCTTCTCTAGCCCAACCACCCTCACTGCCCTGCGCTCTGAGACCCTGATGCCTTGCACTCCACCACTCCTGTTGACTTCATCCCACTGCTGAGGAGTCATGCCCAGTCTGACCCTTTGTGATGCAATTGTTGGCCACATCAGACCTTCTTCCCAAATGCCCAAACTTTGCTCATGTGACTGCATTGGCCATAACTTCAGGGACCAGTCATAAGTCCATTTTTTCAGCACTGTTGTAACTCTCAACTGTTTCTGAACGAATGGTTGTAGGTTGAGAACAATTTGTAAAGCAAAGAAGGAAAGAAGAACTACTGATAATGCCTACCTTTCCTTCCATGAGGGCAAATGTCATGACACACTTAGTAACAGATTGAAGTAGCTAATCTTTCCCAGTCTATCCCCGTTCGTGCATTATGCAGATGGACTCACCAAGGACATGTATGTGCCACAATGGCCGCGAAAGCAGACCTTCTTTGTAGCATCATCATACAACAGTTGGAAGATCTCTGTGTTACTTACTGCCATTGCAGTGGCATAGAGGTCAGCACCTGCAGAACAGTAAACAAGTTAAGACTCATTATGGTTTCAGCCCAATAAATTAAAACTATTGTCCCTTGTTGTCTAAAGTCAAGCTAAAGCAGTGCTCAACTGTATTGCAAAAGGATAGTAACCAGAGACCAGGAAAAGAATTTGTAATACTTCCACAATCCTGTCCTTACGAAAATCCTAACAATCTGATTTTCATGACATTCTCGTGGGACCTTTGTTGCTTAAGTTAAGCAAAATTTTAGATGTATCCTTGGGTTGGTCAAGACATTTTCCTTTATCCTTTATATACATTTCTCAGCATGGAATCAGAATAGTTCAATCACAATACAAGTCTCCATGGGCAGCAGATGGCATGATAGGGGAAGATTTCTGCCTGCTGTTTTCTCAAACTAATCTATAGTACTCTTTAGGGTTAAATCAAATCTGCCTTAAGTCCCTTTTATTTCAGTGGAATACAGTATATCTGAATCCAACCCAATATTGCTATTATGACACCTATCCAGATGCTTGGATTATGTATAGTCAAATCTTCCATTTCATTTTTACAGAACCTTAGAATTGTAGAGTTACAAAGGGCCACAAATATCATCTAACCCAGTGTTTTTCTAACTTGGCAATTTTAAGATGTGTGAACTTCAGCTCCCAGAACCATGCTGGTTGGGGAATTCTGTCCACACATATTAAAGACACAACGTTTGAAAAACACTGATTTAATCCAGGCCTTTGCACTGCGCAGGGAAATCTGTTAAACCAGCGGTTCTCAACCTGTGGGTCGGGACCCCATTTGGGGTCGAACGATCATTTTATGGGGGTCGCCAAACAACGCAGTCTGCCATTTTTTTCCCCTTTTCCTTAGCTGTGCTACTCCCTTTTATTCTATTGGCTTTTGAAAGCCAATAGAATAGACTCTTTTGAATAGAGTCTAATTCTATTGGCTTTCAAAAGCCAATAGGAATTGTCCAGGCTGTCTCTGCCCTGCTGAGCCCGCCAAAAGTCCCATTCTGCAAACAGTGCTGCAAGTTGTCTGCGGCGAAGGCGAACTGTCTGGAAGTTTCCACCCCTCCCTGCTGAGCAACTACTAAAAATGTAAGTAAAAGAGGGCCAGGGGTGGGAGGTGGTAGGCCAGCGGGTGCAGGGAGGGTTGCTGGCATGCGTGGGGCCCGGCGGGTGCCTTACCTCCCTTGGGCTGGGCCAGCTGGTGGCCCAGCCGGTGGTTGGCCTGCACCGTCTCTGCCACTTGCCAGCTACGCCTCGGCCGGCGCAGGGGGTGGCACTACGCATGCATGGCACTCCTGGCCAGGGAAAGTCCACGACTTACAACCGGTTGGGTAGTCCTTGACTTACGACCGGTTGGGTAGTCCTCGACTTACGACTAGTTAGGGGTCGCAGCATTAAAAAGGTTGAGAACCACTGTGTTAAACCATCCGTGAGATGTCCTTTTTGTTTTTCATCTTTTCCCTTGCTCTTAAAGCTGCCTGGTGACATTAATAACAATCCACACTCAACCAATCTTTCCTCTCTTATTTTGGGTCTCCCCTCCCAAAGAATCGCTTTTGTAAGATCTCTCCATTTTCGTAGATTTGGGGCTAGGTTCTTTCCAGGGCAAGAGACTAATGAAACTCATTCCGCTCACCAGACACAGCAAAATAACAAGTTACCGTTAAAGGTTATTGTTAGAGGCTCAGTGGTCATGATTGCTATTCATATCTAGACAGATAACGTCGCTTTCGCTCAACTCACCAGGCTTGCAACAGACAAACTTGTTGGTAGAAGAGGAGCGCAGTGAAACTTGGGCAGGACTCGCTTCCACACTGAAGAGTTCATCCCGTCCAGGTCTGTCCATCTTCAGGGTTTTCATGCTACCTTCTCGTCCGGTCAAATACTTTCCCTCATCATCCCGGAAGGCAACCAAGCCACCATGGACTTCCAAGGAGTACATGGTTTGGGCAGTAATGTCAGATACCAGTGAACCATTGGAAGCTAAGAGTTTACCTGTCCCATTTCTCAATCCATACTTCTTCACTGGAGACAGAGCAGGAGAAGAGAACAAAAGAGGTTGACAGGGCTTGGCTTTCAATCCTGGAAAATAATCTCAAAATGAATGTGTGCAAAGCAGAACTGCAACTATTTCATTCTAGAATTACAGCAGAAGCTTTCAACCTACAGTCCCTATTTCCAACAACTTTGTTCTCACCACCTTTGAATTAGCCCAGTTTCCCATAGCTATAATCTACTGCATACATTCTTTTTTTTTCCTTTTTAAAATCAGATTTAAAGTCCAAATTGAACTGTTCTGAGTGAACTTCTATTCAGGACAAGAGGAGGATTTTTAAAGTACTTACTGTATACTGGGATTGTGTTCTGTGCAGTACTAAATTGTTCTCTCTTGGATTGGTTCGTTTCCTAGTTCAATAGCTGAAATTGCCTAGAACTTTTTAAAATATAAAGCCTGTTCATCTACTTTCTGTTTTCCTTCTACCAAAGAATCTGTGCATCTCATAAACGTTGGAAAGTGTTTTCAATTTAGCAGTTCAAATTTATATTTATATTTATTTGTATAGATATCTTTCCAGAGATGGTTCAGAAAGTCTGACTCCAAAATACAGTATCTCGTCCCAACATTATTCTGACCGTATCTAGAGGGCTCCGAAATTTTTCCACCTTGGTTTCCAACTTAGAAATGGATGATCCTGAATCTAATGCAGAACAGAGATCAGATAGCGTGCCTTTGCTTTTCTCTTCCCAACATTTGGGAGAGCTTTGGTATACCCAAAATAGCCTCTTAAATAATCTGCATGCCTGGAGACTTGGGGCCAGTCAATCTAAAAATGGAAACTTGTATAGGCATGACATAAATAAGATCTTTGCACATCCCTCCCATTTTTCCTGGTTTCTAAATATCTTGCCTGATGAAGAATGCTTGGAAATATCATGGCTTGCAACTATAATGTACATTCTTCAGTTAGTCTAAGAAAAATATTGCCTCCTTGGTTTTGTTTTTGTTTTGTGGACAATATGGCTTTTTAAAAATATATATTTGCTTTGAGAAAGAATACTTTTGAAGAAATGTTGTTGTTCTAAAGCATTGGTTAAGCTAATTGGTTTTAGCTTTGCCCCCAGTTTAAGTGTTATAATCACATCTGTTTTCTTATCAGTCTTATTTTCTTTCCGGTACTTTATTGAGGATTTTTAATGTATAGATTCTTGGTATAACTAAAGACTGTGGCTCCTAATTCCAGTAGAATCAGATGCATAAGGAACTGGAAATTAATTTTCACATCTATGTTCATGGTTGTCCCCATGTGTACGATAAAGTAGGACCGTATGGAATGCCTTTGACAGAAAGAGGAATTTGAAGTGAAGAGAGGAATAGATATTTTTGCAATATAGGACAAAGATGATTGAATTTGGGCATGGAAGCCTCCCTGGTGAACATATTCCCCTTTTTGGTGTCAGTGCAGTGCTTGTACTACTGTCTAATTGGAATTACCCAAGTTACCTAACAAATGCTGTTAAGGAAATCAAACTTTGTACTATCCATAGTGACTTCCTGGGTAAGCAGAATTTGAATTCACCTGGTATGTATGGGGACAATTGCCTTCTGTCAGCATTGTGTGCCCTGGAATCCAGACCTATTGAGGAGATGCAAATGACTCAAGCTTAACTTTTTCACATATTAAAACAGAGGATTATTTTAGGAGTTTGTCTGGCTATCTTAATAGCTTTTGGGGAAGATACTAGCAGATATGACAATGTTACTCAAACATGATCATCATTCTATCTCTTACCCTTCTTCATTATGATGCCCCCTTCATATGCTTGAAAAATAATATAATTTCCCCTCTTTTCTTTTTTGTAAGACAAACTTACCCAGATTCCAGGGTAGTATTCCAGCCCTGGTTTCTAGTCTACAAAGGAGGTGAATGAGAGGGAACATAATAGAGCTGCACAGAATGATGCACGGTGTGGATAAACTGGGCAAGGAGAAGCTATTTTATCTTTCAGAATATACCAGACCAGAAGTCATCCAATGAAATTGAATCTTGGAAGAATCAGGATCAATTAAAAAACCTTTTTTTTATGCAACAGGAATTTGTTGCCATGAGACATGGTGCTGGCTACCAGCTTGGCTGTTTTTTTTTTTTTTTTTTTTTTTTGGTTTTTTGGTTTAAAGGATTGGATCAGTTCATGGAAGTCATGGGAATCAGTTAGCCTTGAGGCAGTATGGCTGCCTCGGAAGGCCAGCTGATGGGAGATTAGCAGGCTTCCCTATGCAGATGGCCACTCTTAAGGTCAGATTGATGGATGGGCCATCTGCTGCTGCTGCTCATGCTGTTATGTTCTATAAGCCTGTTCATTTGAATAATTCTTAAAATATGGGCCTACAACTGGACATAGTACTTCAAATGAAGTTTGATGTGCAGAATCCAGTGGAACTATTACTTTCCATGATTCGCAAATAACATTTCTACTGATACATCCTAAATTATTTTGTCCTTTGGACAGCCCTATCAGCTGATAATTATCAAATCCTATCTCATGTGGAAGATTATCAAAGCAGATATTACCTACTCTATATCTATTCATTTGATTTCTTTTTTCTTAAGAGAAGAAATTGTAATTTGTTTCTATTCAAATTCATGCAGATGTAGCCCCTCCCTAACCTATCAATATTATTTTTTAATTTTCTTTTTTTAAGCTATTGTTCATCTCACCTAAGTTTGTATTGCTTACATAAGCTGATAAGCTCCCTGCACAGGGGCTGGTTATTTGAGGGACCATCTATCTCCAATAATTCCTGCCTACCTAATAAGACTGGGCAGAGTGGGCACATTCTGAGTCGGTTCAATTAAACAACACCATCTATTGGAACCTAGAAAGTGGGTCTTTGTTATTGTGGCACCTGCCCACAATAGATGAAATTGTATCCCCTGGAGATTCACAAGGCTCCCACGCTGCAGCTGTTCCTCTGGCCTTGCTTGTGGAACTTGGCTTTGCTCCCAGGCCTGCAGTTAGGGTAACTTTTGGTCCTCTGTAGTTTTCTTTTGATGTGTTAAGTTACCTATTCCCAATGAACTTGTCTTTTGACATGTAAGTCACCCAAAGGTTTCAAGAGTTGGGCCACCTCTAAATCAAATCAATCAAATCAATAAATATTTGTTCAACTATTCATAAACAGTGTAGACTGCATAGTAAACATTTCATAGATGTATATAAATGTAGGTTTTGAGTCAACTACAGACATACTGAAAACAGTTTGTTAATCAGCACATGGAGTTTTTTCATCACTTGCTTTGCTAAAGTCAACCTATGTTATAATCATGGTATATCCACAATCAACTAATGAAGATACCGTATAAAAATGGAGATAAGATTAGTCTGGCCACAAATCCCTCCTGATATGCAATGGTCATTGCATTATTTTCAAAATGTTTACAAATTGATCTATAAATTTACAAATTCTACAAAACAAATAAACATTTACAAATTTCTAAAGTAACCCAATAAGCAACACCAGACTGACTGGTCTGTAGTTTCTTGGATCCTCCTTTCCTCCTTCTGAAGTAATCAAGCAGATTACTCTCCATAGTTCTTTCTATAGTATCCTAATGACGCAATCTGTCTGTCTATGGAGATTTTTTTTCATTCAAGGTCATTAGACCTTGACTTATTTTTAGTAGTCTCAAGGTGATATTTTGCTCCTGCTTTTAAAAAATGTGCATTGTCCTCTTTGTAGAGAAATTAAAGAGTTACATGATAAAAGGGACAAAATCTTGAGGCACCAGGAGGAAAATATGAGGAACCTTAAGGGAAGAGAGCAAGATGAAGGAATGACCCTACATTTTCAATAAGATGATGATTGCTTCTAAGATTTACATGATTATTTCTGTGTACAATGACAGCATAAGTTTTAAAAGTAAACTTGATTCTGAAAAGTTTTCAAAATTATATTGGCAATATTGTAGACATGACAGTAATGTTGGAATGCATGTCATCAGCAACCATGTCACAGAAGAATGTTACTATGGAAGAAATCTATACTTCTTAAAAGTTGACGAAACCATTATTTTTCTGCAATTTTGTTAGACACAATGTAGCCTAAGACAAAAATGTTGAAAATATATATTTATTTAACACAAAATGTGATGTACTGCCCCCTGGGTGTTTATTTTAATCAGATTTTTTTGGGAAACTGTTGAACAGGTGGTCATGCATAGGCCCCAATTCAGCTCACTTTTTCAAATTATATGTACTGTATAATCTTATTCTTGTTTAGTCAGGCCACTCTTCATCTCAGTGAGATACCTTTGCAACAAATGTATTTAGGATTCTATCCTAATCAAGGTTTATTTTAGCTTTATGTATGTAGCCTTTATGTGTGAAATTGTAAGATTTATTTTATTTTAGACTAAAGCCTATTTAGAGATAGTCAGTGTGTTTTATCTTGGAATTCAAAGTTTCATCCTGCTTCTTGAGACAGTTTCAAATGTTAGTTTTAGGACAGCTGCCTATGTTGGAAATGAAGCAAAGTTATTTAGAAGTTGAGTCACCTTAAAGAAGAGATACAAATAAGACTCTGGACTTCCAAAATTCCTTATGCATAATAATTACATCTAAAATCACTTTCCCCCACCTTTGAAATCATAGTAGATAGTGATGACTGATTCAGCTCCCCAAGGCATATCACGATCACAGCGCAATACCTCAGCCTTCTCATCAAAACGCACATAACGTTTCCTGTTGGGGTTATAGATTGCAACATTGGGGTGTATTGCCAGGTGCAGGGTCCACTTTTCTGTTTCACTGGAAGCCTGGGCAAAGCATGTAACATTGTCCTCTGCCCCGCCCAGGTAACGCTTGGACTGCTCATTCTGCAGAGATACCTGCCAGGAAAGAAATGTTACCAAGTCAACCTCATTAGACAAGGGGGTGGAGGTGGCGAAGGACACGCTCACACTGAGAACGAAAAGCTACGATGGCTCTCCAGGTATTACTAAATGTCAGTTGCAGCATTGTATACCATGAGTTAGGGAATGCGTGTTTATTTGAAACTTGCCCTTCAGCAACTATACATCCTATGGCACATCCTGGTCCAGACCCTTCTGCTGTAAAGATTCAGATTCTTTTTCTACCAACACATTATAGTTGAACAGCATATTTTAAGTAGTAAAAACAAACTTTGTATTTGGTCCACTAGCTGTTTTATTAAGGATTTTGGTTATAGTTGGAGGTAAGTATACTCAGTCTATGCCCAACAGTAGGACATTGAAAACTACCAACTTGATTTATTTAGGTCTAGGTACAAACTAAGAATCAACTAGTTCCCAAGCACTGCATACTTTTAACATCTACCATTTATAGAGACCAATGCATTGTAACCATAAGCAGCTCACCACATATGGGAGAACAGCAAACGATTCTTTTTTTCACAGCAAACAACTCCCATTTTCTTTTTCTTTCTCCCCATCCTTTCCCTCCCACTCTTTTACCTCAACCCAGTCCCACCAAATCAACCCTAAATAGTACTGGAAATAACTAGGTTGTAATTCTGTGGCTTGGGATATATAATCAATAGGTGTGTTTGGCCTGAATGACTGCACCTTGCCATCTGGATACTGATGCAGCAGGAAGAACGTCTGAGGCCCTGGCTTATCCTGGTCACAGGTGACTTTGCCGTTTGGGTCAGCTGCTAAGTAGCGTTTCAGGGCACTGATAAGGTGAACTTTTTGGACAGCCCCTTCTCCTGGGCCAGCTGCTCCAGCTCCATGTGGGGTCACAAATTGCAGTACCCACACCTGACGAGGCTTCAGTTGCTTGCCTGTGGCTGCCACCTGGAAACGGAAAGGTTCGGCAGTCAGGTATCTGTTTGCAGCATTGACAAGTCCGAACTCCAGGGAGTATGTCATGGTGGAAAAGGATAAATGGCAACAATTCTTCAGGCCAGCTACCTGCTTGGCCTACTTGAGATTGCGTCTGATGCACAAGAGCATAATGGATGCCTAGCAACTAGGCAAACCCAACTCCCTTAGAACTAAGCCCCACCCACAGGAGTCCATTACTCAAGCTGCTGTGTTCTGACAGCAGGACATCCTTCAAGCCTCATCACTGATTACAATATTGCAGACGGCACCATTTTATGGCAAACCAGAGGCTTAGTGGAACACTGTTCACATACAGTAGGACACAGATTTTCTTTTAGCTGTTTGCTTCTTGTATGCAAGGCGTTCTGTCTTCTGGCAAAAGCTTGCTCTCCTCTAGCAGCTCACTAGACTCAGGACAACCGTTGCCCAATGAGAATAAGAAGTTACTGGCAGGGATCCTTGAGAAGATTGCTCAGTCGTTATACAGAGGAAGTAAAGTGCAAACTTTTATGCAGGATGGCAAAATAGATCTTATGCCCAGTTTATAGCAATCTCCCAATAATGTATATTTTCCTATGAAATGTAGGTGTGTAGGTATATTTCCTGCTCCAGCATGTTTTTCCTATGTCTAAAGTAATCAGGCTACCCCCCCCCCAATAAAAAAAAATCATGACCAAAACCTAAATTCAGGTAAAGACAGCAACCCCCCTGGGAATTATTAAGTTTAACCAGAAGTCAATATTCTCAGGGATTTTGTCAAATGTTCAGACACAGTCTGAAGTATGATTAGTTAAATATAATGATGAGATAGAAGTTTTATCTTTTAAAAAGGCATTTTAATTTTTGTACACAAAGTGGTTTTTGAACTAATTTAGCATTACATAAAGCCATGGTTGTACAAGGGCTAGCACCCAGCTAGAACATGGCACTTGCCTTATTTATACATCTTCACTGACGTTTCTAAGTCACATTTAGCCCAATCCCTCCCCCTACAATCTTTTTTTTTTTAATGGAGATTTCTAAAAAACAACTCACCCTCCCTTTTAAAACTTACAAAAGGAAAAGAAACAATACAATGCAGTATAAAAGATTGACAATATCATCAAGTTTATTACACAATTTCCAACCTATCAGAAAAAGACAAACAAATCAAATCACGAAGAACAGGAGTGGGAAAATAGAAGGGAACTGAAGTTATGTTTTCTGTTTTCTCTTTTTCTTCTTTTTTTTTTCTTCCATTATTTCAAAACAAACTAAAAATGTCCCATTAGGTAAAAAGCAACTTTTCCAATCCATATTGTATACTTTACAGTTTAAGCTCTCTCCGCTGGCTTACATTAACTTTTTATTTCCTCTTAAAAGAACATTGACCTTAGACCCTCTTGGATCAACAGCACAAAAGGAGGCATCATATCCCTTGGTGACACAGTTATCCTCTTTAACCTATCCAATTCATTGTTCTCTGAGACAAGACAGATCCTTTTATGAGGAGGGCTTCACCATGCAGTTGGATAGTCACAATGTAATAGACGGTTGGTCTTACTAAAGAAATCCAGGGTATGTAACTTGATTTTGTGTAACTGGGGTGCTCAGCTAGGATGGAGCACTGAAAACTAAAATGCACATCTCAAAAAGTTCCTTCTCAAAGATGACACTTGAATCAAGATTTCTGCAGCCACTGTTTTTCCATAAGGATCCTCATGTAATATGTTTCTGGTTTCAATTGGTTGCCAGCCGAAAGACTCACTGGATCCAGGAATCCTAAGTTTTATGTTTACATAATAAAAACTTAAACTTTGTTCTTTCCCTCAGCTGGCACGCCAGAGACCACTAAGGTTTTATGACACTGAAGCAAATGTGTGAGTGAATCCCACCAAAGTGAAAATTCCAAATGGGAATGGGGGCAAGGGTAGTTTTGGACCTTAGTTCAACACTTACATCACACACAATTTAAAATGCTCAAGGTGTGCTCTAATCAATAAAGTCCAGAAGCCTCAGCTTGACTTTGCCCCAATTCCATGTTTCTGTATCTAGTCACAACTCTTCCTCTACAACAAGGAAGGTGATATACTGGGAAAGGATGGCCTTGAAAATAAATGTTTGTGTACGAAATTACAATCAGAGCAGCTAATGCGGTGAAACAAAGCAAGGAATTTGTCAGTAAATCACCTGGGGATAGAGTTCCTGCAATAGCGAAAGGTAGATTTATTTTTTTAAGGGAGACTCAATTTTATGGGCACAGCCCCTCCTAAAAGAAGTTAGGTTAAATTGGTATGACAACTGTCAGGAATTAAGAGGCATGACTGGAAGCAACAGCTAGCCTGTTCTCATTTCAGAAAAGAAAAACAAAACTTTTCTAAGCTGTGTACAAAGCTGTTAAGAGTACAAGACTGAAGCTGTTTTGGAAAAAGGATCAAAAATTAAGAGGGACTCTATGGACTGATGCCTAAAAAGACAATGCAGTTTGAATTTTGAACATAAGCTCCAGTGAGGCTATGGTAATATACCTTGTGCTGTGCTGAAGCATGAGGTCTTCCTACAGGAGAGAAGCTGGATGTATTCCTCCCTGGGTGTTTCTAAAACGCCATGGAAAGGAAAGAGGTGACAGACCTCTGTGGAAAGCACCATTCTCTTTGGGTCCAAGAATCCATGGATTGAAATGGCCCCCTGGTCACAGTGGCTCAGACAACCCCTCCCAAACTCCAAGTCATTCAGTGTTCCTCCATCAAGCAACAGCAGCAGCAGCAGCACACTTAGGAAGAACTCAAGTCTTAGTGCCATAGTGTGCCAGATGGAGTCCTATAGGCAAAGTCACTTCCAAGGGGTCTGGAAAGAGCAGAGGGCAGCGGGAAGGAGTGGGTGGAGAATCCCCATCCTTTAGTCTTGATTAAGGACAGGATATAAGTCCATAAAAACACTGAATGCTTCCAGCATCCCTGCAAAAAGAGACATAAAATAGGAGTCACTTTTAAAGGCATTTTTGAGAGCATAGTTCCAAGAGTGAATTCCTATATGCAGAGGGAATTGAAAGTTGTGGATTGTTTCAGAGCATAGTTGACCTGGATTAGGATTTGAAGCCAGGTTTCTTCTGCCACTGAATGATATAGACTAGGCATAACCCAACTACTTACTTCTCATCACAGAATGGCACCTACCAAAAAAGATCACCACCTCAGGTCTTATGAAACTATTCAGAAATAGGGGGAAATCAAAAGGTTGTAGTTTAGTTTAGTTTAGTTTTTTTTTGAAGTGTCCAATTCCCTTTAACCCAGAGCAGATTACAGTGGAATAAAATCAGTTAAATTTGAGATTATTTTTTTTAGAAATTTTGTTTTACTAGTATTTCCCCTTCTGAAATAAGATATGAAGTTAGGCATATACTTCACCCAGGGAAGAACAAAACAGATTCTGCACAAATGTACTTTAGGATTTCCTTCTTTTTTAAGTAGCTAAATTAGAAGCTCTGGTCTGATTATCTACAGCAGTGCTGGATAATCCTTTTGGGCCCAGGGGTCAAAGAGGGCATGGTCAGCAATGTGGTCATTTTCCCTGGGGAAAAAAAACAGGAAAAACCAGCCAAATTTTGGAGAAGGTGCTACTATTTTTAAGTAATGCCATGGTTCCTTACATCCCTGCAAGCTCAAGGCAAGAGTTCTCAAGTTATGGGTTGTGACTCCCACGGGGGATTAGCGAGCATAATGAGGATCCCACTTGCTCCCACTCTATTTGGAAATGGGCAATTATGGTGAGTTACTGGTCCTGGACTATACCATTGAATCCTGTTGGTCTAAAGGGTTTAGACCAGTGGTTCTCAACCTGTGGGTCGGAACCCCATTTGGGGCCGAACGACCATTTCATGGGGGTCGCCAAACAACGCAGTCCGCCATTTTTTCCCCCTTTTCCTTAGCTGTGCTACTCCCTTTTATTCTATTGGCTTTTGAAAGCCAATAGAACAGACTCTCTTCAATAGAGTCTAATTCTAATGGCTTTCAAAAGCCAATAGGAATTGTCCAGGCTGTCTCTGCCCTGCTGAGCCCGCCAAAAGTCCCATTCTGTAAACGGTGCTGCACCAGTTGAGTAGTCCTCGACTTACGACCGGTTGGGGGTCGCGGCATTAAAAAAGTTGAGAACCACTGGTTTAGACTTTCCTTCAATCACCCTAAGAGATGAACTATCAGACCAGGAAAACTTCAGCATGAGGCTTTTTCAGCCAACTCTCAGTGACACAACTCTGGGGGCTGGCGGAAAACATCCAAATCCTGCCTCAGCACAGAGGTTTTTCAGTCAGCCTCCAGAGACAAGAGGGAATTCTCTCGGCAGGTGGCAGCAGCTTGCGACCCTCCCTGCCAGCTTCCCCATTAACCTTCTGGGGAAGCTGGCAAGGACAACTGCAACTGGTGGTCACATGATCAAGAGGCACTTGGCAACCAGCTGTAGATGCAAATGGATCGCCAAGCACCAATCACAATCACGTGGCTGCAGGAGTGCTGCAGCACTCTTAACTTTGGGGACCAATCCTAATCACTTTGTTCAGCATTGTGGTACCGTATATTCTGGTGTATAAGACGACTTTTGAGAGCGTTGAAACAGGCGCCAAACCCGGGGGTCGTCTTATACGCCGGAAAGTAGTTTCCGGCATATAAGACGACTTTCTAGGCATGCGACTCGGCCTCGATCGTCTTATATGCCGGAAATACCGGTAGTTTCCGGCATATAAGACGACTTTCTAGGCATGCAACTCGGCGTCGATCATCTTGCGACCCGGCGTCAAACTCGGGGGTCGTCTTATACACCGGGTCGCCCTATACGCCGGAATATACAGTAACTCTGGACGGTTGCTGAACAAATGGTCGAAAGTTGAGGACTATCTGTTCTTGAAGCTGCTTCATATAAAAAGGAATTGGCAACAACAGGAAGAACAGTACTGACAAATAAAGTTATTTTCTAATCCTTCAAGACCCCCAAACTTCTGAAACAACTTTACAAAGCACTGAAAAATTAAATGCCCACAAATGAAGAAAAAAACAGGATTCAAGTCTTAACATAACATCACCTCTCCTGCCCAATGCCCGCCACGGATTCTGCTGACAACAATATGGACTAGGATACCCAATTAGAGGGAAGAGACAGATTGCTTTCTTTTTTTAAAGGGAGGAAGAAATAAAGAAAGACAGGCATATTAACATTCCCTTGACCCATCTAAAAAAATGTTCTCACTTCTCTCAATGATGCCGATCTCTTTCTCTGTCCCTGTCTCTGTGCCTCTCGTGCTCCCGGCTTCTTTCTTGGAAATAGTCCTCATGACGATCTTCATTATGAACCACATCTCGGTGCCTCCGGCTGCTCTCACGTGACCGACTGGGTGACCTATCACGTGACCGATGTCTTTTTCTGGAAAATAACAAGAAATGTCAAGTGTGGTAATTGGATAAACTTGCTGTTAGGTTTTTGTTTTTGTTTTCAAAGGGATACACTGCTTATATGGATGTACAAATCCCCCCCCAAAAAATAAGACTGAATCGTGAATATAATAAATCCAGCCGGATAAATACAAATAGTTTTGCTGGTTGTAACAAACCTCGAGGAACTGCTGCTGCTGCCAGTGCCCATGCTGTAAGACTTGGCTTCAATGCCATGAAGGCAATCCTTAAGCGAAGAGATAAGGACCCGACACCGCTCATCATTTGCTACACGTGACTGTTTAATTACAGCAATGGCTGTAAGCAGAGTCTCGATAGCATCACTGTAATCCCCTGCAGCGTAACAACATAAACAAGACGTTAAAACTGAGGCCTGAGCTAGGAAAGAAAGACAGCATCAAGCAACTGCACTTACCTGCACTGGCCCCAGATACAGCCTTGGATATGGCACTGCTGGAAATTGCTCGATTCCTATTCATGATATCATCAAATTCTGATTCACCAATAGGGGGAGGTAATGGGCCCAACTCCCTGCTGCAGTACAGAAGAATGCACCCATCATTCAGAGGCAGAGAACAATTTTTTCAAGCAGAACTTTGCCTTCCCTGCATGATTAATAGCCTTGCCCCCCCCAAAGGAAAAAGTTTGCTGAATCTCTCCCTCCCTCCCTCCCTCTCTCTTTTCTTTTTCCCACCATAGCAGATATTATGGTAATCTTAAGACTCTTAAGTGATGACATCTTTCCCTGTGACTGGAGGCATTTTCGGTCATTTCTATATTGCCCAGCTAAAACACATTTTTCTATCCTAACAAACAATTTACAAAGTCCCTTCTTTTAATTAGACCCCAGACACTATTCTTCGTGCTGCTTCCAGTTTTGGCACATTCTTAAGAGCGGACTCGTTCTCACCTGCTGTGATTATACGGTGCAGAAGCCTTGCTGTAAGCATCAGGTGGAGGCCCCATGGCCGCATTTGGGGGTGGGAAGAAAGCTGGATTGAGGTGCAGGGCAGGTGGCACTGACCCCGGAGGGGGCACAGATAAGTGGGGGGGAAGTCGAGGAGGGGGAGGCATGAGATGCTGGTAATGGATACCAGGAGGGGGAGGGGGAACTCCAAAACTCGAAGAGAGGGGTGGAGGGGGCGGTATGGGTGGAGGGGGCAGCCCCATCAGAGGAAGCGCAGAGGGAGGGCGGTTAAAGAAAGGTAAAACAGGAGGTTTCTCAATGCGTGGGGGTGGGATAGCGTTCTCTGTTGGAGTTGCTCGGCCATCAACCGAGTCTGAGGAATCCCTCGAGTGAGCCCTGGGAGGCACCCCTGTTAGACATCACAAATGAGGAAAAGCATTAAGCACATCAGTAGTACAGGATTTCCCTTTCATTTATTCCCTCCAATAAATACTTTTTGTCACATTACTGTGACAAAGTAAAATAAATAAAACCCCACTTGGTTCTAGTTTCTGATTGCTTATATCACATGAAGGATAGATTCTGCTCTTATGCTCACACAGGGCTTAAACTTTGTAGAGAGATCCAGGTATCTGACTCAATGGAAACAGGCATTTTAAATTATTCCCAATACTGATACCTGACCATTGTCTAGGACAAATCACAAAAAGCCGCAAAATACAAAAACAGTACACCTGATTAGATTGAAACATGACAGTGGGAATTAGCTATTTGGCTGATCTAATTAAATTCTATTTCTTTAAGTCTTTCCCTCACACCGGCATGGTGCAGTGATTAAGGTATTAAGTGGGGAAACTAGTCTATAGGCAACATTCAGTGATGCAAGTTCAGTGGGTTACTTTGGGCCATTCTCTCTTGCCCAGCCTACCTCACAGAAGTGCTTTCGTGAGAAAAAAAGAAGAGGACAGAGCGATATGTATACTACCTTCAACTCTGGGATGAAAAACAGGATCAAAATCTAATGAATCAAATTAATCCTGGACGACACTGGGACCTACAACATCATTCTCTTATCCCCCTCTCGATTGAAAAAAGCGGCGAAAACGGCCGAAATTTGCTCGGCTGGCCTGGATCAGCCCGCAGAGCTCCAACCGATTCCAAACGGGCTGGGAAGGTGTTCTAATGCCCGTGGGGAGTATTTTCGGCCTGCGAGCCTCCTCTGTGAAAATGTCACCGGAGTCACAGACGCAAACTCTGCTGGGATTTTGTTAATCTCCTCAGCTGGCTGGGGCTAACAACCATTAGTCCCAATCAATCCAGTGAGTAGAG
This sequence comes from Crotalus tigris, assembly GCF_016545835.1. Classification (NCBI taxonomy): domain Eukaryota; kingdom Metazoa; phylum Chordata; class Lepidosauria; order Squamata; family Viperidae; genus Crotalus; species Crotalus tigris. The sequence continues at coordinate 1,367,239 of NW_024096711.1, forward strand.
AAAATTTGGGTGGGGGGAGGGAAGGGAGGAAGGAGCCCCTTCCTTAATAAGAACTGGGTGTCTAGCTCCCAATTAAAGGGAATTAGGAACAAACTCCAAGTTCCTGAATGGGAAGAACTTGGTAAGAGCAGTCAAATTTAAAATCAAGTTAGCTAACTACAACCCTACACAGCTACTGGGAAAGGAAATCCACCAATGCAGACTGTACCTGCCTAGAGCCAAACCTGCCACGTCTGTCCTGGGCGAGATCAAGTCAAGACTGGGACCTCTATGGTCCAGGACAGGCGTGGCAACTTTGGTTGACTTGATCTGATTGGGCAGGAATACAGTCTAAACCCATTGGTGGATTCTCCATCTCCAGTGCTGGAGAAACTAAACAGAAAAACCCAAGATGTATCGCCAATTTTCAATGGTCCCAAACAGAGTACCATAACCTTTCCCCTTTAGAGACACAACACTTCTGGAGGAAGTTCAGAGTGCAGCTATTTATGGATATGAGGTGTTCCAGATACGACAGAAATCTTCAGAATTAAGCCCGTGAAATTTGGAGGGTGGCAAACAGGAGGTTTTGATGGGCTTCAATGATATTTAAATGCACTGAAATCATCCTCCCTCCCCCAAAAGTATTCCTATTTCTGCAAATGCTAAACTTACGTTTTCGGGCTTGTGCCTCAAACTGTGCAAGGTTCTGCCGGGTAGCCAACTTCACTTCCATCTTATCTCCATTTAGAATCATCCCTGGTAGCAGCTCTAGAAGTTTGTGGACTGAGTTTTCAGAAGCAACAACCACTTCTGCGTATCTGTTCAAAGAGCCACAGAAAAATCATTGGAAGACTATTAGGAAACTCTTGTCAGGAATACCATCTAAACAAGGGGAAGGGAACAATTAGCTATTCCTGTACAATTGTAAATCCCCAGCTTTCCTCGTACTTAATCATATGGGGGGGCGGAGTGGGGAGAGCAGCTTCCTTTCAAGGCCTTTGCCTCTTCATCTCTGCAGAATTCCACCTAATAGTATCTTCATTTATTTCCATTGCCCACACCAATCTCCTTAGTGTCTCCCATTTTCCCTTGATCATTCTTTCTCTTAGCTAATTTCAGACATGCATTTCCCCTTTCTATTCCTTTTCAGTCTGATCTTCCCTTCACACTCCTGATTTCAGTGGTCTGCTTTTCCTGCAAACAAATTCTTTCTTTCTTCCCTTCAGGAATCCTTCTATGTATAGCTGGAGGGTGAAGGAGTAGCAAAGACAGGTTCCTTAGAGAGGATACACATACACATATAACAGAAGAACAATTCACTAATTTAAAATGCTCTGTGATTGAAAGCACCTTTTCTATCCATTTCAAGTCTGAAATATTTTGCATATTCCTGAAGCAATCAAGCAAAACCAAATGTTCAAATTAAGTTAATCAGTACTTATTTCATTCTTTTCTTTATAATGGTCCTATCTTTGTCTGAAGTGTGGCCCTAGAATACCATTCAAAACAAATATAAATTTTACCAAAGTAAATTTTTTGTCAGGCAAGCATAGTGCAAAATGTTCAGCTTCTTCAAAAACAAAGCCACATTCAAAAAGCCAGAATGTTGCATGCATATTTTCATATATATGATTTATCATAAAGTAGTCCAGATTATTCTGCAGTATCTTCCATAATGATTGCCCTTCATGTTTCAATCATTAACAGAGAAGCCCTGCATTGCTCACCCTTTAGACTGGCCATTGGCTCTGTTCTCAGCAAATTTCAGCTCCACAACATCATAAACACCTATAGAGCGGATTATTCTGATCAATTGCTGGTCAGTTGTCCACTGTATATGAAGAGATATAAAATCACAGTATGTTATCTTAAACCTCTGTAACATTTCTATCTGTTAATTAGTAAAATAATACAATGCTCAATTTTCCTTTGCTGAACTCTCATTACATTTCTTTAGACTAGACTATTTCCTCTTACTATACAAATTTACTTCAGCATTTTTTTTTCTTTTTTCTCTGGAGGGATGGGGGAGAACCCAGCAGCTCTAACTTAGAATAAAGTTATCGTATCTGAGTTGTCTAGATGATACAGAAACAACTCTTCTGCTGCCATCTAATAATCATCCAGTTTTCTGTATCCTCAAAACAGCACTCCTGGTTTAAAAGGCAGAACCTCTAAACCAGTGGTTCTCAACCTGTGGGTCGGGACCCCATTTGGGGTCAAACGACCATTTCACGGGGGTCGCCAAACAACGCAGTCCACCATTTCCCCCCCCCTTTTCCTTGGCTGTGCTACTCCCTTTTATTCTATTGGCTTTTGAAAGCCAATAGAATAGACTCTCTTGAATAGAGTCTAATTCTATTGGCTTTCAAAAGCCAATAGAAATTGTCCAGGCTGTCTCTGCCCTGCTGAGCCCGCCAAAAGTCCCATTCTGCAAACGGTGCTGCATCAGTTGAGTAGTCCTCGACTTACGACCGGTTGAGTAGTCCTTGACTTACGACCGGTTGGGGGTCGCGGCATTAAAAAGGTTGAGAACCACTGCTCTAAACCAACTACATTAATTTTTCATCAAATCTTTGTCTAAATGGATGCTAGCAGAAATTACTATTCTTCCCTTCAGGTATACACCAACAGTGTATCTCTATCTATTGTTGAAAAGAGCCACCTGCATCAGAAGAAAATTGTGTTTTGTAGCATAGAGTAAATGCTTCAACCAATTAGTGCATCTATGGCTATTATAGTTTATATCGAATCAAAGTGAACAAATGACAAAAGTACTTAATGCACTTGTTCTCTGAAATTATCAATGAGTATTCTGTAAAAAGTCAACTTACTATACTGTTTATTTCCTGTTCTAATTTACAATACTTACCCAAGAAAAGCTGCCCACATAAACAGCAGCTCTTTTATTGCGCAGTCCACTGTACGTATACAAAATAGCAGGCGATTTGCTGTTTGACTTAGAAGATTGTTCTTGGCGGCTTTCAATTGGTGGCTCAGAGCTGCTAGTGCAACTTTCAGAAGGTTGTGAGCTGGCAGCTAGCACATCATCATATAGATCCATCTGGTCAGCATTACTAAATTCAGAGTCCTAGAAAGAGGAAGATACCACTAAGCATCTTCATGGCTAGAGCTCCAGTAATGTTTTTAAATCTTTTACTATATTTTAAAATACACTTATATCAGGCATGTCAAACTGCCGGCCCACAGGCCGGATGCGTCATGCCGAAACTGCGCCTACCCCATTGCCAGCAATGGGGGAAAAGTCACGATATGTCGTGCGACGTCACGAGTTTGACATGCCTGACTTACAACATCTCCTGAATTCCTAAAAATTTGAGGAAAAAGTCCAGTAGGATGGATTTATTTACAAATGCACCTAACGTTCCTCTTCAAATGGAATGAATATTTAGTTGACTGCTGTCACACTTACAAAGATTTTCATTTTATGTTTCCATGCTCTCATATACTACGGTATATTTACAAATGTGAAATCAACAGCCCTATCTGTTCTCATTCCTTTACCAAAAAACAGATAACTCAATCAGGCTCTTTCTAAATATTTCCCTGCTGTCTAATCAGTGATAATAATGATCTGATTTAGCAAGAGATTTCAACCAAATAAGAGATGGAAATTTATCTCATAAAAAGACATGGCATCATCTCCCTTGATTCCATCGACAAATTTCTTTAGAATGAAATTTGAAACTCAGCAATTTTACATTAGATGAAAAGTTTTATTTGCTGCTGTACTGAAAAACCAAGACCACGTTTTGTTTTTTTTGGGAAGAATAAACCAAGTATTGATTGACTAGGACTTTGCCTAAATTCCCTGAAACCATACAATTTTTTTTTATTAAAAGTTTTTACAAATTACAATATAAACCCACCCATCACCTCCCCCCTCCCCCACTTCCCAGAGCTGATTACAGGGTAACAAATAAACAAACATACTCTAGCTAACATAAACCAACTAAACTATCAATCAAAACCATAATACACTTTAACTCCTTCTCAAAACAAATATTAACAAATTAAGACTTGGTTGTTACTTTATCCCAACCAACTTATTCTGTAATGGAGTTGTTACAATTGATACATCAGTATGGACAAGTTTCGGGTTTTAAAATTAATAATAATGACTAAAATATTGCCTAAAAACATGACCAATTTGGATAAGGAGACCCTAGTTAGGCTGACAGATTTTGAGGTTGTTAATAAGGTAAAATATCTGGGGGTTATTTTATCTGCTTCCAATGCAAAATTGTACAAAAATAATTATGAAAGGCTGTGGGTTAAAATACAAAAGGATTTGGAAAATTGGAAGACGCTGCAATTATCCCTATTGGGGAGAATTGCAGCGATTAAAATGAATGTTTTGCCAAAGTTTCTTTTTTTATTTCAAATGATACCTATCTTAAAGAATGAGGCTAACTTAAATGAATGGCAGAAAGGTATCAATAAATTTATTTGGGCAGGGAAAAAACCAAGAGTAAAACTTAAAATTATACAAGATATTCGTGAGAGAGGTGGACTCAAGGTACCGAACCTGAAATTGTATTATGATGCTGTGATGTTAACATTAATTAGTGATTGGATTAACTTAACAAATGTAGATGTACTCCTCCTGGAGGGATGGGATTTACTTTTTGGATGGCATGCCTATTTAACTTTTAATAAAAAGGTTGATAGGGTTTTTAAGTCTCACATTTTAAGAATATCTTTACTTCGGGTTTGGAAAAAGTATTATAGAAGTGATTCTAGAATTCCATTATGCGCTATTCCATGGCATGCGATAGAAGGGATAAGGAGAGGAGTTAAGATGGATAGTATTTCTTATACACAATTACTTAGATGGGATGGTAAAAATTGGCAATTAAAATCCATGGAAGATCTAATACAAGAAAATATTATTTATTCATGGTTTCAGTATAGACAACTATTGGAAAGGTGGAAGATAGATTGCAATGTGGGTTTGCTCAGAGAGGATGAGAATTTGTTAAAACAAATAAAAGATCAAAGACGAACCCATATCAAAAGAATTTATGGGGTGTTAGTGCAATTGGATTCAGAAGCAGAACTAGTTAAAGATTGTATGGTTAAATGGGCACAAAACTTTGATGAATCGGTTCCATTAGATACTTGGGAGACTATTTGGGTGAGGAATATTAAATTCACACAAGCCCAAAACTTACGGAAAAACTTTTATAAAATGTTTTATAGATGGCACCTTGATCCACAAAAAATGTCTCATATGTATCTAAACTTGCAGCCTAAATGTTGGAGATGTGGTTGCTTGGATGCTACTTATTATCATATTTGGTGGTCATGTAAAAATATAAAAGCTTTTTGGATTAAGATATGGTGGAATACTCAAAGAATTTTTAAAAGAAGGATAAAATTTACTCCACAATTGTTTTTGCTGGGTATTGTTTCTGATTGTGACAGTAGAGAAACTATATTAATGTTAAATTTAATTATAGTGGCTAGGTTGTTAGTAGGGCAATGTTGGAAGAAGGAATCTTTGCCTACTTTGCAAGAATGGTTTCTTAAAGTTTCCTACTTAGCGGAAATGGCAAAGATTTCGGCTTTCTTGAAAGATCAATCGCAAGAGAAGTACCTCTTGGTATGGAAAAGATGGATACATTTTATACAATATAAATATGATATAAAAAATATTATTTAGTTTTTGAATAATTTATATTTAAAGTTTAAGATTTTTTTCTTTTTTCCCCCTCCATTTTCTTGTTTCTTTTCTTTTTCTCTTTTTGTTTTCTAAATATGGGTGTTAAAGAATTTTATAATTTGTTTAATTATTGTAATCAAATTTGTATATGATTTATTTGTGTTTTTCTTTTAAATTTTAATTAAGCCTGTATTCAGCTCTGGGAAGGTTGGGGGAGGGCTGGGGTGGGTTGGGAGGGTCTGGGGAAGAGAAAAATTTTTTTTGTAAAATTTTAAAAATTTTCAATAAAAAAAAACAAAAACAAATTAAGACAAAAATAATAATACCATTAATACTATTAATAATTATCTAAAATCTATTCAAAAGCAAGATAATACTTTTCAGTTTCATACTTCTTCTGAATATAATCATCCATCTTCTCCAAACCATAATATATCTTTCTTGTGAATGATCCTTCAAATAGGCGGAGATTTTCGCCATTTCTGCTAAATTAGACACTTTAAGTATCCATTCTTCCAAAGTAGGCAATAAGTTTTTCTTCCAATATTGCCCCACCAATAATCTTGCAGCAGTTATGAAGTTCAACATCAAATTAGTTTCTTTAACATCCAAATCTACAATAATACCCAACAAAAATAATTGCGGAGTAAACTTTATCTTTTTATTAAAAATCTTTTGAATATTCCACCAAATCTTAATCCAAAAAGCTTTAATATCTTTACAAGTCCACCAAAAAATGAAAATAAGTTGCATCTAAATTTCCACATCTCCAACATTTGGGCTGTAATTTCGGATACATGCGGGACAACTTTTGGGGATCCAAATGCCATCTATAAAACATTTTATAAAAATTTTCTTTTAAATTTTGTGCTTGAGTAAATTTTACATTTCTAACCCAAATTGTCTCGCATGTATCCAATAAAATTGGCTCTTGGATATTTTGCGCCCATTTAATCATACAATCTTTTAACTAACTCCGTTTCAGAGTCCAATTCTATTAAAGCATTATAAATTCTTTTTATATGAAATCGACTTTGATCTTTAATCTGTGAAACCATACAATTGAAAAGATGTCACACTGAATTTAATGAGACCTACTTCAACTAGATCCAACTCACTGCTCAGTAACATACAGAGGTGCATGCGCACATACACGTATCTTTTAACAGTACTTATACTGTTAAAATTATACAATTGCTGATATAGCCTAGAGCAGGGGTAGGCAACCCAAAACACTCAAAAAGCCACTTGGACCCGTTTCCCACCAAAAACAAAACACCGGGAGCCGCAAAACCCTTTTGATATCTAAAATGAAGATAACACTGCATATATCCTTTTTTACCTTTATTATAGGTGTGTGTGCGCGCGTGTGTATGTGTGTGTATGTATGTATGTATGTGTGTGTACACACACACACACACACACACTAAAAATAAAAGTAAAAATATGACTCTTGGGAATATCCATACTATTAAAACAATGATCATCAAGAGAATGCTTTAAGAGAATAAAATTACATACACACACAGGTTAAAAAAAGGATATATGCAGTGTTATCTTCATTTTAGATGTCAAAAGGGTCTCTCTCTCTCTGTCTCTCTCCCTCCCTCCCTATCTGCTCTTGGTCTCCACTCCTCTTCCCCCACTCTCTCTCTCCTCCTCCCTCTCTCTTTCCCTCCCTCTCTCTTTCTCTCTCTCTCTTTCTCCCCCCCTCCTATCTGCTGCTCACCTGGCAAGCTTCAAGCTATTGTCCAACAAGCTCAGGGGTAAGCAACCTTGTCTCTTTTATGACTCATGGACTTCAACTCCCAGAATTCCTGAGTCAGCCTAGCCGGGCTAGCTAGCTCTCTCCTGCCCTTCCTGCTTCCTGCAGAGACGCAGCAAAGGGAGGAGCTCCGCCCGGTAAGCTTTTCAGCTCCTCGGAGAACACTGTCAGTGCACTCTCTTTTACACACACACACACACACACACACAGAGAGAGAGAGAGAGAGAGAGAGAGAGAGAGAGACGGGGGGGGAAGCAGGGAAGCGCAATGGCCTCTCTCTGTCTCTGTCTCTCTCTGCAAAGGCAGAGGAGGCTGGGAGCCACAGGGGAAGGCTCAAAGAGCCGCATGCGGCTCCGGAGCCGCAGGTTGCCGACCTGTGGCCTAGAGGAACTCTGGGCAGTAAACAAAAATAAATAAACCTCATGGAAACATCGTAACATTATCTGCATATCTCACACACATTATGATGAATCCCATTAACATCCTGTGGATGTTACCTTAGGGAAAAGTCAGGTCTTCATTGCCTTTTGCAAAGCTAGTGGATTCAGAGCTATAGAAATCTGTGATGGGTTAGAGTGGCAGGCAGCATAAACAGAGAAGGTACACTTCCTAGACCCCCACCAGGCAATGTTGTTTCACTGAAGGAACCTGAGGCACAGCCACTACTCTGCATCTAGTGGAATGGGCAGAAACCCACTGGGAATGTCCCAGATTAACTTAACTTCATGCAATATAGGGATTTAGAAGTAACAATCAGTACTTTGAATTGCACCTGAATCCATACTGCAGATCATGTAGCATTAGTGTTATACTGGCGCTCACCACACTGCATGTGCCTCTGCACTGGGAATCAGCTGGTGTTTCAGCATGCTCCTTAAGGGCAACTCCATATAGCATGCATTGCTGTAGTTCAGTTGGGAAGTGATTAGTGTGTGAGCAACTGTGAGCACTGCCTCTGGAAAACATGCAACTGACATACAAGATATATTTCTGCAAATATCCTCCTGGCCCTGACTCCTATCTCAAGCAGGAACCATGAGTCCAGGAGGGTCTCCAGATTCTGCCCTAATTCTGAGTGGCACCATTTCTGGAATTAAGGACTGAAAATCACTAGATACTATTCAGGTTTTGCCAGCTTTGCGGCATGCTTGTTCTTACCCATTCTGATCCTCATAATCTCACTGGAAAAAATTCAACAGCTCACTTTGATGACTTGAGGCAGTGATATATAACTACCATAGCATACTGATTATAATTAACCCTATGCTAACAGGATTGCAAGCAGATCATACATAATACTGTTAGTATTACACTGAAATGGCACACAAAATTCATCTATTTTTGAGTTAGTGCCATCAGTGCCAATTTATATTCACATATCTATGACTGAACAAGGTTAGGAGTACATAATAGGGAATGACCTTGTGGCAATAAGGACAGGTAAATGTTAATATTTCTCTGCCCTTATCGCTTCCACCAAATGTTGTTCAGCAGCCCTTCTGGGTGGTGTGATCACTGCTAGGGAATGGCATGGTATTAGATCATTTGCAGGGCTGCTGTGAAGAATATCTGATTATTTGGAAAATAAAGAAAATCAAATCCAGACTGAATGAATTCCAGCTGGGCACATCTGGCCAAATATCAGGGACATAGTCTTGTGTTATGATCTAGGATGTACTATCTGAGTTGGGATTTTGAAGTTCTCTGTGTAGTTCCTTCAGCAACCTGTTTTCTGGAGTTAGATCTATTCAGTGATGTTAGTCTCCTTGAGGGAGGAGATGGTCTCATTTTTGGAACCGTTTTAGACAATTATCATTCTATCTCCAACCTTGTTAACAAGATGGTTATCCGACAGTTACAAAAGACTTTGGGGGAAATGGATTATCTAAACACATCTCAGTCATGTTTTAGGCCAGGATTCGGTATTGAGAGTTTTGGTCATACTTGATGATGACCTGATGTGGAGGTAGGATGGGATAATACATCCATGTTATGCTTTTTGATCTTTCACCAGCTTTTTATACTATCAATCACAGTATTCTTCTGAACCAACTCCAAGAGCTAAGAATTGGGGGCACTGCATTATAGTGATCTGTCCTTCAAGACAAGGTCCAGTTGATGTTGACATGGGAAGGTTGTTCCCTAGACCCCTCCCTTTGCGAGGTGCAATAGGGCCCCGCAGTTTCTCTCCTCTTGTTCAATATCTACATGAAACCTTTGTGTGAGGTCACTCACCAATTTGGGATTCAATAACATCAGCCAATTATACCCCATTATATCTTTCAACATCAGGCCAAGTAAGGATGTTCGAGCACCTGAAGGCAGGCTTAGATGGGGAAGAATGGACTCTGGCTCTCTCTCACCATGATCAAGAAGTGGCTGTGGTTACCCGGACACTTAGGTTTGAGGATTTTGCACTTTCCCTCAAGAGCGGGGCACAACCTGTGAGTTTTCTTAGACTCAACTCCTGCTTAAAGAGGAGAGGGGAATTATGGTCAAGGAGATCTTTGCACAGCTCCATCTGGTGCATTTGTGTCCTTTTTTGAATTTGATGATATTCTAGACACTCAACCCCCATCCCCTTGTCATCTCACAGCTTGACGGCTGCAATGTTTTGGTCTCCAGGAGGGTGCCATTAGATTGCTTAGAACAGGGGTCCCCAACCCCTGGTCCGTGGATGAGTACCGGGTTGCGGCATGCCAGCAATCGGGCCCCACAAACAAGCAAAGCCCCATCCACAGGATGCAGGCAGCACACAAAATCATGCACTCTTTGGTCCACGGAAAAACCTCTTTCCATGGAACCGGTCCCTGGTGCCCAAAAGGTTGGGGACCTCTGGTTTAGAAGCCTCAACTTGTCCAGAATGTAGTATCATGTTCAATGATGGGTTTCATAATTTGCACAGATTGCCAGTGTTTTCAGGTACAATTCATGGTGCTGGTTATGACCCATAAAGCCTACACACCCTTCAGGTCCAGTTATTCAAGGGACAGCCTATTCATGGTTTTTGCCTGGCTAGTGTCTGCACTCTAAGTCCTGTTGATTAAAAAATGTCATATTTTGGGACCCAGGAATTGTTCCTTCTCTGTATCAGCTCCTGCCCTTTGGCATGAAGTTGTTTTAGAAGTTTGGATGGTTCCCCCTGTTTTTATATCTCAGAAGGACTGAAAATACTAGTTGTTCTCTTTAGCCTTGGGGTAGGCTGTTGTCTATATTGTATGGATCACCAGTTTGTAACTATTTTGTAAATCCTTTTAGGGATTGTTATATCTTTAGTTACTTGTTTTTATATTCTTTATTTTTGAGCAACCCAGAGTTGGTTGGAATTTGGTAGCATTAGAGAGAAATAATGTAATACAAATTCTCTAAAAGTTGTATTCATTTCTCAGAATGATTAAAAATTAACATTTAAAAATACTCAATTATGTGTGCGTGCATATTGATAATTCTATGTTTCATTCACTTACCAGGCTTCCACAATCTAGTTAAAAATCCATTGATTGATTTTACTTTGTTAACAATAATCCTAATTTTCATTATCTGTGATAGGATTTTAATTTTGAGTAAGTTGGGATGGATTTATTGTATCAATTTTCATGGTGCTAGCATTATATTTAACACAGAGAATAGGGCCATGTTATTTGTGGGTCTGCCTCTTCCTGAAATACTTGTCTGTAGTAGCAGTTTAGATAGTGTGTGTATCCAGGCTCCCTCACTTAAATATTGCCACCTGATGAAACCTCTGAGGTGAGCCTGTCTGATGGCTGTCCCAATCCTTTACAGTACATCCGAGAGATCCCTACCTACCCATTTACTCTTTTGGAGGATGGGGTGACCTGGGTCTTTTCCCAAGCACTGGATCAGGATGGGGCCTTAGCTGGGAGACTATTTGGTCTGATACTTGGGGAGAGGGAGGAGTAACTGTTTTTCGTTTTGTTCTTATGGATTGTTGTGTAGTGCCTAAAATCAATATATGACATAGGCCATGGGTGTCAAACTGGTGGCCTGCGGGCTGGATGCGTCACGTGCAAAGGCAAGAAACTTCACGATGTCACATGACGTGATCGGGTTTGACACCTGTGACATAAGCAGTCATATAAATCTTATAAATAAGTAAATAAATATGTAACATTTCAGTGATATACATTCAGATGCATCTATCATGCTATTCCTTTAAGGAAGGGGTGTCAAACTCAATTTCATTGAGGGCTGCATCAGCATTGCAGTTGCCCTTGGGGGGCGGATGGGTGTGGACCAAGTGGGTGTGGCCTATTGGGTGGGCATGGCCAGCTCTACATCGTTTGCGTCAAGGGTGCCTGTGGGGGCCTGGGCAAGAATGGGACAATTCTGAGGGTCTCTGGCAGAAGGGGGTGGGACCGGGGCAAGTGCCAAGGCATGGTCCACTGGAGGAATCTCACTGCCTGTCGAAAACCCCTCCGCCAGAGCCCATCAAGCCAGATATATGAAGTAGGCAAGGGCCATTTGCTGGCTACTTCCAGGCGATGGTGCATTTCTTCATTCCTCACAAAGGGTGATACCTCCCCAGCATGCACCCGACACGGCAGGGGCTGGTTCCTCGCTGTTTCCAAACAGCCTTGTGGAGCTAAGACTGAATGCATTTCAGCATAGATGGCCATCACAAAATTGTATATTGGCTCCTGGCCGGCCTGGGCCAGGGCCAAGGCAGTGGGGGCCGTTCCCTCACTGTTTCCAGGATGGCTTTGCGGGCCACATGAAACCACTTCACGGGCCGCATCCGGCCCCCGGGCCTTGTGTTTGACATGTCTGCTTTAAGGAATACTATTCACAAAAATAGAATACAGATGGTTTTCACTTAGCATCCCTAATTTCCATCGTTAAGCAAAGGGAAACATCATCTGACTGCTCTGAATAGTAATGGCACTTCTGGTAGTCCTGGTTGCAGTCATTAGACAAGAACCATGCCATTGATAGATAAGGACCTCATCCTTCTGCTCTGCTGCACTCGTCTCCGCTTCAACGCCCACCAGTCGCTCATCATCACTGTCTCTACTCTTTTGGTCAACTTGCACTCCACAACCCAGACTCATTTCTCCCTCCAAATGCTGATGAGGCGGAGTGCAGCACAGCAGAGATGCTGGAGTGCAGGGCAGGTAAAAGGGCAGAGATGGAAGGGACATAGGTGAATGGGGGGAGCTGAAGCACATGCTACAATCATAAATGTGGGTGGGCTGTCAAGCGCCCGAGTTTTGATTGCGTTAATTGTGGGGTGTTGCAATGGCTGTAACTTCAAGGACTGGTTGTTACTAACATTCTTTCAGTGCTGTCATAACTTGTTAAGTGAGGACTATCTGTAAGTAGTACACCCCAAAAATTAAATGAGGCAGGGTGGGTGGTGGAATAACACCACTAAACCTAGATAATACCAACATTGTTTCATCTTCCTCTTCATGCTTGTTTTAAAAATTTGCAACTCAGTCCTGCTTTATCATGCCTAAATTTTGTTTCGTGCACTAATCTGTTCTTAAAACTTCTCATCTCTCTTTATCAGCATGCAATAAACTCCATTCAAATATGCCTTTCTGTCTTTGCTTTCTTCTTCCATTTGCTTTTTTTTCATACATTTGCTGTGATTTGATTCTTATTCATCCTCGCTGTATGAACAAATCAAATATTACCTTAAAGATACTGTCATTTTTTTATTGAATATTAAGATTCTCCAGACATTTCAAGATTTGCTTTTTAGCACTTAATGGTTACCAGGCAGTCTTAAAAGTTGCTTTATCTTTTCAGGCTCATTACATTTTTTTTTAATCATACTCCCAATATCACTTGTTACTCCTCATGGCCTTTTCAAAGTAGCTCTTATTTTACTTACAGTCACAAACTCAGAATTCGTGCAGCTGCTACTTGCCTAATGACTCTGTATTTTGCCGTATGTTTAATGGAATGTAAAAAGTAAAGAAAGCCATTAGGTACAATTGATGAACCAAAAGCCATGATTCTATACAATCTTTTAGCAAAAACAGTGAGTTCTGTGTGGCACAATATTTAACATAAATATACAGTATTTTCAGTTTTGAACACGCATCTTTTTATAAACTTTAGAAAGCTTATTTATTCATTCATTCATTCTTTCAATTTCTACAGCCATCCATCTCAACCAATGACTCTGGATGGCTTACAATTCCAAATGTATAAAACAATAAAACAATCCAAAAACAATAAAAGCATCCAAAATAAATATACACAGCAGCTGAGATACTTGGCCAGTTGATAGTAAAGCCAAAAAACGGGGGCTCTTAATACATTTGATTCTGTGCCCCAGACTTGGGTACATAGCCAGATTTTTAAAGCCTTTCAAAGGGCCCATAGGGTTGGGGCCATTCTAATCTCCAAAGTGAGAATATTCTACAGAGTAGGGGCTACTGCAGAAAGGCTTGTCTTCTAGCCTATGCTCATCAATACTCCTTGGCAGGCAGGATCTGCACCATGCCCAATCTGCTAGATTGAATTGGACAGGTAGAGATTCTTGGATATAGGTCTTTAAGGGTGACAACCAGCGCCTAGAATTGCATCTGGCAACACACCAGTAACTAATGCAGCTCATGCAGGAGTGCTGAAAGGAGTGCTACATATTTGGCATCATTCGCCACATGGAGTTCTATATCTTTTTCCCTTTCAAAAATTAAATAGGTAGGAAGGGATTCAAAGTATTCCTTCTGCAAATGGATGAGCTCCTTTTATTTGTGGAAGAGAAATCACAGACTTCCACTAGATCAGTGGTTCTCAACCTTTCTAATGCCGCGACCCCATAATACAGTTCCCCATGTTGTGGTGACCCCCAACCACTTATACATCACCGGGTGCCAGGGGCGTGGCCAAAGAAAAGGGGGAAAAATGGTGGACAGCCTTGTTTGGCGACCCCCGTGAAATGGTCGTTCGACCCCAAATGGGGTCCCGACCCACAGGTTGAGAACCACTGCACTAGATAAAAGGATGAGAAAATGTCCTAAGAAAGTATTGTGAGGGAGAAAAATAGTGAAAACTGTCCTTTCTCTTTCCTGTGTGAACATTTTATGCTTCTGCTGATAGGAAATCTGAATCCAAGCCATGGTATGAGTTCCCTTACATTTACAATGAAAAAGGGGTATTAGCAGTCTCAGAACATATTTTTCCTTGAACTTCTGAACTTCTATTCTTTGAATATTTTGAAGAAACAGTTTGCTGAAATGCAAAAGAAATACTTGGCTGATGAAGACACCTGATTTAAACATATTTAGAAGGTTTAGTGAATTATCCTTACAAGACCTAACTTTTCTTTAAATTTAACTCATGGTCGTGGTCACTCGTTATAACTCATCCTGCCACTCAGAAAACTCTGTCTCTTAAAACAGTAGGCTTTGCACCTATATGCATTGAAAAACGAAATGCTGTTTAGGAAAAAAGAAATCGAAACAAGAAAATTATGGACATTGACATTCTATTCACTTTGGTAAAACTACAATACATGTTTACATAAAAAGCATAACATAATCTACCAAAAACAGTTCAGAAGCATCAGTTACTTTCACAGCTAAAAATACACAATGATAATCTTAAAGGGCAATATAAGCATATACAAATTCCCTAAGGGACAATTGGGAACAAAATATTGAAGCAAAATAGAATGCAACAATAATTTATGCATGTTATCTGACAGCATTCACTTTACTTCTAGACCTCACCACAGAAAGTGCATTTAAAACAATCCAGGGATCACATGAAAGGGGGGGGGGAGGATAGATTAGTAATTAATAAAAAACTAAAGGAAAATATATCAGAGATGCCCTCAAATTTGGAAACTCAGCTTGAAAAACAAAGACATTCTGAACTGGACTACTTAGTCCATGGAAATGAATCTGCCACTAGATTATTACAAAAATGCATGGAATCTTTACTCTAACCATTCAAATAATATTACATTGTATCTGTGAAATAGCTATATTACAACTAAAGCACATGGAAATTGGGAGATTCAGATTGAAGAGAAAAAAAATCAGGACTTACAAAACATATGCAAAACTATGAGTACACAGAGCAAATAATTGAAGTAGTAACGATTTCAAAGCCTGTAGTGAATACATCAGCATTTATAGAAGTATGTACACACATTCGCTCATTTACAGAAAGAGCAGTACTGTAATGCTTCAGTTTCCAGATGTTCACAATCAGCTTCCCATTCCTTTGCTTGGAAACAACTAAGTTTTCTGCTTATGGGAACCCAGTGCTTAAAGTCAAAGCTCCTTTAAGTCAGGATCACAGGCAATGACAAGTTCATGTCATTCTTGAAAACAGTCCACAATGCTGTATTTTCCGAGTGGCAATATGGAAATGGCTCATCATTCCTTTTTCAATGTTCCAATCTATACTGCCAACCAAATTAAATCCTGATAGTTTATCTAAATACCAATCTGATTTTAATCTTGTTTAATTGTTGGAATTAATCAATATTTGCTGGACACTGCCACTTGTAGACACTTCAACCGTATTAGCTTATAACCCAAAATCCATTCAACAAATCACAGTAACAAATGATCTATCACAGAGGTCCCCAACCTTTTGGATTTGGCAGCCCGGAAATGGAGGCAGGCACTGTTTTGCACAAATGGGAGGGGACACTTGGGGTGGGGCGGCGCTAGTGCTGGCAAGACACTCAGGGTGGCACTAATGCCAGTGGGATGCTCGAGGCGGTGCTAGTGCCAGTGGGACACTCAGGGCTGGGCAGTGCTAGCCCCGAGGGACGCTCACAGAGGCACTAGCGTGAGTGTGGAGGGTGAGTGCATGCATAAACACACACATACTGGCCTCCCTTCTTGTGGCCCAGTGGCCAAAAGGCCAAGGCCCAATAGTGGCCCACGGATGGGGACCCTAATCTATCAAAAAGCAATCAAAACCCTTTAAGAATTTCTGTATACCTGTTTATGTACACAAATACAAACATACAAGTTCCTATGATGTGTATGTCAAGAAATGCAAATTATAGACAAATGCAAATTCATATATCCACTACTTTTTAAATCAATTCTCTTAAAAGGACAGGCAACAATTCAAATGGGAGCTATAGAGGAACTCAAAGCAAGATGAACCTATGGAAATATATACTGTATGTAGCTTCAAAATGCTACCTCTCTCCCTCAATAAAACTGAACTAGGACAAATACTGTACATAATTACTCTTTAGTAATGAAATGGATGAATGTATAATAAGTAAAAAACAGTCTTGATATGTATAATGCAGAACTCCAAAATCACAGAACACTTTTGAAGTAATACTTATTTCCTTTGTTTTTCTCTCCACCTTCTACCAGGATTTACAGAAAGAAGCATAAAAATAATTCTGTATGAGAGAATAAATTTAATTAAAACCTGCCCAGAACAGAAGACTTAGATAAATTGATTGTAAAGAACCAATAATTGTAAAATCAGAACATTGTTCTAATATGAAAGACGTAATGGACAACCATTAGTCAATCATGTAATCCTCTCAGACATCTATTTTACTTAATAAAGACGTAAAAGAATGAAGAATTAACATATGCATAGGCCAAAGAATAACATACATTGTTTCCTGACTTTTGTAATCCAACTTTAAAAACAAACACAAGAAACAAGCATCTATGCCATTCTCTTATTGTGTCTTAATATCACTTCTTGGATCTCTGGAACACGAAATAATAATTAGCACAGCAGACGTTGTAGCATGCCATGAACACTTGTTATATTACAAATTGCCCAGCATGCTGGAAAAATTACCAAAGTATCCTTCTTTGTCCTAGCTGCAAATACGAGATGACTAAAAATATTGCCAGAATGAAAGCATAACAATGCTAACTTGAGACTACAACATGGACATACTATTAGGCACTTTTGTGACCCCAGAAAGGAAGCTTCAAACTGATATCCAGATAGCGAATTTTAATCATTCGAAAAGGAGCTGACTGTATCTCAGATACAGCTACCCAGAAAATATCCATCAGGATTCCTTGTGGGCTGCTGCTGCTAAGTAAAGGGCAAGACTACCATGAAGATATAAAAGTTGCTTTGCCCCAAGATACAATACCAAGCAAACATCTCTGAATCCTGTTATAAGAAGCTATTTGGTAAGAAAAAAATGTGAGTACGAACCCAGAAGCTTACACAATTTTTTAACATTTCTAAGAACTCTGCTTACATTATTAACCTATTCCTTCTAACACTATCTACAGTAACAGAATTTTAGACGTAAGTCCGTAAAAGAATTTTAGACATAAGTCTAAGTAATTCTACGAGGAGATATAAGCAAAAGAACCCGCATCTTCCGCTGTTATATCACGAAACACATCAACGATCTCAAGTGCTTCCAAAGTTTTATTTAAAATAATGTATAACTATGTTTGCAACATGCTTGGAGACAGATTCAAACTAAACAGGGAGTGACAAAAACAGTAACTTCCCTTTTCCAAAGTTTAAAGCAACATACTTTTCTCAAATCTAGTAACTCAGATTATAAAGTGTCTCCTGCCTTTTAATTTATTCTTCCTTTATATGTCGTACAAATTATCTAATATCGCAGCTTGGAAAAGTATCAAGAGTTAACTATACTCATTGTGCCAAAGTATAAGAATGGAATCCAGAGTTGCTCATCCTATCCCTAAAAATCTTAATCTAATAAATGGTAATTAATATTTGTAAGAACCATGTTATAGCATATTAACTGTGCTTTCCTTCTGCTGGTGATAAGAGGAGTCTGGATTTAATTGCATGACTGATGGTTTGTCAGTATTTTATTCAGCTTTATTTTGTTGCTATATCAGTATGGCATCAGTAGTGAGATAAGAATACAGTCCTCAAATTACAACCATTCATTTAGCAACTGCTCAAAGTTACAACAGCACTGAAAAAAGTGATCGTGACTTTTGACATTGCATTATATGATCAAAATTCAGGTGTTGGTAACAGGAACATATTTATGTTGGTTGAAGCATCCTGGGATCATGTGACTGCTATTTACAACCTTCCCAATTGGCTTCCAATAAGCAAAGTCAATTAGGAAACCTAGATTCGCTTAAGAATTGCATGATTCACTTAGCTGCATTGATTTGTTTAACCATGGCAAAACAGGTCATAAAATCAGACATGACTCACTTAGCAACCATCTTGCTTAGCAACAGAAATTCTGGTCTCAATTGTAGTCATAGGTTGAGGACTGCCTATACTGCTTAACTAATATTGACAAACTGGTGTAACTGCAACAGAATAACAGAGTTGGATGGGACCTTGGAGGTCTTCTAGTCCAACCTCCTCTGCTCAAACAGGAGACCCTATATGATTTCAAACAAGTGTTTGTCTAGTCTCTTCTGAAAAACCTCCAATGATGGAGCACCCACAACTTCTGAAGGCAAGACAGTTAATTGTTCTAACTGTCAGGAAATTTCCCCTTATTTCTAGTTGGTTCTCTCCTGGATTAGTTTCAACCCTTTGCTTCTTGTTCTGCCATCAGGTGCTTTGGAGAATAGGTTGACCTCTTCTTCTTTGTGGCAATCCCTGAGATATTGGAACATTGCTATCATGGCACTCTTAATTCTCTTCATTAAACTAGATATACCCAATTCCTGCACCCCTTCTTCATATGCAACATCCAAGTCTAAAACAAAACAAAGATCCAACTCCATTGAATAGATGCAATTCCATAAAAAAGGAAATGCACACTCAAATACAAACTAATTTCAATATTTTTGTGTGTAAATGTGACACTACAGATAACATAGTTTTGTTTTTGGCTCCCATTAAAAAGAAAAGTTCAATATGCACAAATTGGCCTTTCCCAAGAAAAAAGGATAGGGTTTCTTCCAAACTGCACTTTTAATAAAGGAATATTTCTTCTTCCTTGCAGATAAAACATTTTTGAAACCAACTGGCAAATACTGCATGAAAAGTTTATTCCAACTGGAATTGCAAATGAAATTTAACAACAATTACCTGGTATGCAATCCTCTTCAGAGTTAAAATCTCTTTAAAAAAAAAACACCAACCAGTTCAGTTAAATCAGCACGCTGTTGCCCCCAAATAGGTAACAAGGTGAAGCTTCAATAAGATCTGACGCTTTTTGTGCCCTTTTGCCCTCTTTTCCTTTCTCTCCCAATGAAGCCGCATCGACACTTACTTGGTTAAACTCCTCGTCGGCGTAGATATCAATGAGGTCTACTCCTTCCGACATAGTTTCAGGAGCGCCACGGAGAGAATCGGGGAGAAAGAGCGGCAACTGCAGGTCAAAGTAAAGAACCGGGTTAACGCGGACCCCCGGGTAACCTTTCTGACGCGGCTACGAACCGGGCCCGGCCCTCCTCTGTTGCCGCCAGCAGCAAGGCGGGCCTAGGACCGCAAAGCAACCCCGCCCCCCTTTGCTCCGCGCGCATCTGAGGACTGAACTACACCAGCCCCGCAAGAGGAGCGGTCGAGGAGCAAGGTGGGAAACGGAGAATTCCTCCCCCCCCCCACGTCGGCGCCATAACTGCGCCCGCTCGCTCGCGGCAGCCATCGCCTCCCGCTTTCCCGCGCTGGAAAGGGAACCCGCCATTCCCCCCCTCCCCCGAAGGGCCGCCACCAGACAGCCGGTCAAAAATCTCATCTCTCCCCAGTGTTAGGCGGCCCCGTTATACCGCGTAAAGGCCCACAATCCCAAGCAGGCCCAAAACGCGCGCGAACCTCTCTCTCTCTCTCTCTCTCTCCCACAGTAAGGGCCTCCTCCGCTCCGCCCCTTCCGGCTTGTCGAATCCCGCCTGTTCCGGTTTCTAATGCTTTTCCGTGCAAGAAAGTACGAATACCAAAACTTACTATTTGGCTCCCTTTCCGGCGGCGTTCGACAAGTTGCCGTTCGAACGCTATCGAATTAAGACGCATGCGCGACCAGCTCTATGGCTAGCTGGAGAAAGCAAACGCATCCTGGTTCGCGTTACCTGTATGTCTATGGTCGAGAGCGAATGATAGAGTAGCTCGGGGAGAAAGCAGGATGGCAGCTCTAATGGTTCGGGTGAGTGTGGGAGGCGGAACGGGAGGACCGGGGAAGGTCGTTACTCTGAATGACGGTCACTCGTATCTCCCTTTCCTCGCAGCGTGTCTTGCTGCTGCCCGGCTGTCTCTTCCGCTTGCCCAAGTGTGGGTACCGCGGGGATTCTCCGCCTGACTCTGGGAAGGACCTGCTGGAGATCCCGCTCCCACCCTGGCAGGCTCGGCCGCACGAGCCCCTGGCGAACAAGCGCGCGAGGCTCTTATACGAGAGCCGCAAGAGAGGCATGTTGGAGAACTGCCTGCTGCTCAGGTGGGCGGTTTTTCTTCTCTCTTTCGCAGCCAGCCTACAGAGAGTCCGCGACTTACAACAATTCATTTAGTGACCGTTCAAAGTTACAACAGCAGTGAAAAAAGTGACATGACCATTTTTCCCCACACTTACAACCATTGCAGCGTTCCCCGTGGTCACGTGACCAAAATTCGGATGCTTGGCAACTGACTTGTGACTGTTGCTGTATCCCAAGGTCATGTGATCACGTTTTGCAACCTTTTGACAATAAAAATCAATGGGGAAGCCAAATTCACTTAGCAACCGTGTAACTAACTTAACTGCAGTGATTCATTTAGCTGTGGCTAGATGAAGAAAGGTTGTAAAATGGGGCAAAACTCACTTAACAAATGTCTCACTTAACAACAAAAATTATGGGCTCAATTATGGTCGTAAGTCAAGGACCACCTATACTTAGAACTGCTAGTCCAGAGTCCTGCAATTGTAATTTTTACTACTGTATTATTTACCTGAGACCCTTTTGGGACAAGCTGAATGCTAATAATACAGTAACTGTGTTTGAATATTGTGCTAATAACCGCTCCTCATAACTTTCACTGGGACTCCTGCCCTGAGATGTTCAGCAGAGCATGGATCAGCACTTAACAAATCTTGAAAAGTGATGGGGGGGTCAGATGTGGTTAATATTTGGATGGTAAACCACCAGGAAATCTTAGAACTGTAAACCAGAACAGGAATAATCCTGCAATGCCACAATGGCATATACATATTGCTTCTATATGGACATAGGCTAGCAATCAAGTTCAACTTGAGAGGATTTTCCTTATTTTATTACCTGTTGACCAACTAAAGTTTTTCTTACCAAGTTTTTATTCATCAAGTTTACTGTGTGAACTCTCTAAGTCCTATCCATAGAGGACTAATTTGTAAAACAGTCTAAAATAGTAGCAATTACCATATCTTTTCCCTGTAAGATCTTGATATTAAATATGTGCTATATGACATAATATGTTCTTTTGTCTCCTCAAAGTCAACACAGAAGCATGCATCGTGCACAAAGACTTACTTAGTGCAGATGTTTTGTTGTGAGTATAGATATATCTGAAAATTAAATGTTACTTGGCCATCTTCAGATGAGGTAGAGTTGGTGCCTACCTCTTTGAATGATAATGGGCAAACAATTAATTGGAATCTACTAAGAGAGATAAGTTAGGATTATCTATTCCATTAGTCCCCAACTTTTGCGATGTGGGGGGAAGAGGGGAATTGAGTCGTGTGAGCTGCAGGCTGGCACACACACAAATACACACATGCAGCTCTTGCATGTGGTGGGTCAGCGTGCATGGGTACAGCTCAGCTTGCACAAGTGGCCAGCCGGTGCGCAAATGCCTGCTGGCCTGCCGCTCACACAAGTTTAGCTGTGCATGTGCACGCACGCACATGCTCCAGCCAACCAATTCCAAATAACTCACAGCCCGGTAGTGGGCAGCGGCTCAGGGTTGAGGACCCCTGATCTATAAAGATAGATCAGGTTGTTCTCCTGTTGATGTGTCTGACATGTGTTTTTGATTCTTTTTTTCATTTTGTGTGTACTGGGTTTGTATGAGCTTAGCAGCTTTAACTGTTTTGGCATTTTACTCTTAATTGTTTTTAATAGTCTATTTGCCAAAGAGAATCTGAATCAAATGAATGAACAACAACTGGACCTTTATGACCGACTCATAAATGAGCCTAGCAATGATTGGGACATATATTCCTGGGCAACAGGTAATGTAGAACTGTGTGTTTTGGAGCCAGCAGACTATATGTAGCTCTCAGCATATTTCTAATCTCATAATATTGAGTGAAGCAATAAAGGCAATATTTGAGACTCTGCTTCTTATCTTTATATTTCAGGGATCTTGTAGACAGACCTTTAAAAACTATAAAAGATATGTATAGGCCCTGAAACCTTATGGGAATTTGAAATAGAATTTTACCTTGGAATAGGAATACAGTAAAATACAGTAAAATGGTTAAGGAAATCACTTGCTATCTTGACAACTAAGAGACTATGCAATCCTGTACATATCTATTAAAAAGTACAATTGTGGAGATATTAATTCACCACTATTGTGATTTACAGTATTATCTGCAGAATTATAAATAGAACTGAAAAATTCACAGATGCTCATCTTTGAAAGATGCACTGGGTTTATTTAGGGCAGGCATGTCAAACTTGCGACGTTGCGCGACATATCGTAATTTTTTCCCCATTGCCGGCGATGGGGTGAGCACAGTTTTGGCATGACGCATCCAGCCCACAGGCCGGCAGTTTGACATGCCTGATTTAGGGCTTTTTCCAAGTAATGAGATCTAGGATTGTATCTAAAAGAGTGGATCCTTACTTGGGTTTAAATCTGCTGAAATAAATGAAACTTGGGAGGAGTGCAGTTAATTTGCTAAGCTAAATTTAGTAGTCTTATTCCTAGCATGACTAAATCAGAATCCAGATTTACATATGGTTAAGTAACCAATATTGTAACAACAACAATAATAAAGTTGGAAGGGACCTTGGAGGTCATTTAGTCCAAACCCCTGCTCAGGCAGGAAACCCTATACCATTTCAGACAAATGGCTGTCCAGTCTCTTCTTAAAAAACTTCCAGTGTTGGAGTATTCACTGCTTCTGGAGGCAGGTTGTTCCACTGGTTAATTGTTCTAACTGTCAGGAAGTTTCTCCTTAGTTCTAGGTTGCTTCTCTTGATTAGTTTTCATCCGTTGCTTCTTGTCATGCCTTCAGGCGCTTTGGAGAATAGTTTGACTCCCTCTTCTCTGTGGCAGCCCCTGAGATAATGGAATATTGCTGTCATGTCCCCCCTCGCCCTTCATTTCATTAAACTAAACATACCCAATTCCAGCAACCGTTCCTTATATGTTTTATCCTCCAGTCCCCTAATAATCTTTGTTGCTCTTCTCTGTACTCTTTTTAGAGTCTCAACATCATTTTGCATTGTGGTGATCATTGTGGATGCAGTATTCCAAGTGTGGCCTTACCAAGGCATTGTAAATTGGTATTAATACTTCACATGATCTTGATTCTATCCCTCTGTTAATGCAGCCTAGCACTATGTTGGCTTTTTTGGCAGCTGCAGCACACTGCTGGCTCATATTTAAGTGATTGTCCACTAGGACTCCGAGATCCCTCTCACAGTTACTACTATTGAGCAAGGTACCACCTATACTATACCTGTACATTTGGTTTTTCTTGCCCAAATGTAGAACCTTACTTTTTTCACCACTGAATTTCATTTTGTTAGATAGCGCCCAGTGTTCAAGTCTGTCCAGATCCTCCTGTATTTTAAGCCTATCTTCTGGAGTGTTGGCTATTCCTGCCAGCTTGGTATCGTCTGCAAATTTGATGAGTTTCCCATCTATCCCCTCGTCCAAATCATTGATGAAGATGTTGAAGAGCACTGAGCCCAGAACAGCCCTGGGGCACCCCACTACACACTTCCCTCCATATAGATGCAGTTCCATTGAGGACCACACGCTGAGTACGGCCGGTCAGCCAGCTACGGATCCATCTGGTGGTGATTCTGTCTAACCCACATTTTTCTATCTTATCAAGTAGTAGGTTGTGATCTACTTTATCAAATGCCTTACTGAAGTCCAAGTAAATTATATCCACAGCATTCCTCTGGTCCACTAATTTTGTCACTTGGTCAAAGAATGCAGTAAAATTTATCTGGCATGATCTGTTTTTGACAAACCCATGTTGGCTTTTAGTAATGATTTTGTTTGCCTCTAGGTATTCGCTGATTCGTTGTTTGATTATCTTTTCCAGAATCTTCCCAAGTATTGAGGTCAGGCTGATAGGTCTGTAGTTTTCTGGATCTATTTTTTTCCCTTTTTTGAAGATGGGAACTACATCAGCTCTTTTCCAGTCCTCCAGTGTTCCAGTGCTCCAGGATCTTTGAAAAATATAGTTCAATGGTTCTGAGTTCACATCTGCCAGTTCCTTGGGGTGTAATCCATCTGGTCCTAGTGATTTGAACTCGTCTAGGCTGGACAGGTGCTCACTTACCATTTTCTTGCCTATCTTAACTTGTGTTTCTAATCTGTTTTTTATGTTACTGTTTTTGATAAGTTGCACTGTTTTTTTCCCTTTGGGCTATTTGCTGATATTCTGCCTTAGTTATGTGCCCCTCTTTCCACTTTTTATACGTTCTTTTTATCTTTCAATTTATCAGAGAGTTCTTTATGCAGCCATACTGGTTTCTTTTGAGAGCTGTTATTTTTCTTCTTTGTTGGTATTGTGTAGACTGGGCTTTTATTATCTCACTTTTCAAAATTTCCCAAGCTTCTTGAGTTGTTTTCCCCTTGAGTATTCTCATCCATGGAATCCTTCCCAAGCTCTCTCTAAATTTATTGAAATTAGCTCTCTTAAAGTCCAAGACTCCGGTTTGACCGTGTTCTATTGCTTGTGCTTCCAGAATGTTGAATGCCAATATTGCATGATCACTTCCCCTCAAGGTTCCTGTGGCTTCAACACCTTCTATCATTTCATCTCTTGTTAGTGAGGATTAGATCCAATATGGCTAATCCCCTAGTTCCTTTCTCTACTTTTTGGGAGACAAAATAGTCTGCCAGGTTTGCAAGAAATCTGTTTGATCTTCCACTTGGTGCAGAGTTTGTCCCCCAGTTGATGTCAGGGTAATTAAAGTCCCCCATTACTATTGTGATGTGCTTCCTACATACCTTAGTTAGCTGACTAGCAAAAAGTTAATCTATTTCGTCTGTTTGGTTGGGTGGCCTATAGTATACACCTATGGCAATGTCATTTCCTCCCCCCCCCTTTTATATTGACCCAAATGCATTCAAGACAGTTTTCATCATTGTTGTGCTCTATTTCTGTAGAGATGTAGTTATTTCGTATATAGAGAGCAACTCCTCATTTGTTTGGTCTGTTTCTTTTAAATAATTTAAATCTCTCTAGCTGTGTGTTCCATTTGTGGGTTTCATCCCACCATGTTTCCGTAATGGCAACAATATCATATCTGCCCTCATTTACCTGAATTTCTAGTTCACCCTTGTTTATTTTCATACTCTGTGCATTGGCATATAGACATTGTATTCAGTGGGACTTCCCCAAAAACATATACAGGATTGAACTGCATGATTGTTATAAGATTTGCAATAAGGATATCTTGAATATATTTTACAAGAAGATGAAAGTAATATTCTTTAGAAGGCCTTAGAAATTATTATTATCAGTTGATGTTTCATTTTTTATATTTAGCAAACTAATGCAGTCTGTTATCTAGAACTTAACTGAAGTTTGTTTGGAAAAGATTATTGGATTTCTGGAAAATTTCACTCTTTTTTTTCTTTTCAAGAAACAAAGCCTGCTCCAGAAATCTTTGAGAATGAAATTCTACAGATGCTTAGAGAATTTACTAAAAACAAGAATAAAGAGAAGAGACTACGGCCACCAGATCTGGAGTATCTTGCCGAAGGCTCCCACTGATCTTGTCTGTATTTCCATAAATGCCCAGTTTGGAGAATCCTTTAAAATCATATTTGTGCTTCATGGGCTCCTCTTAAAATACTTTATGCCTAATCTGTGAATTCTCATATAAATAGCCATTTTTCCTTATTGTACTGCTCTGTAATAAAGCTGTTTTTTTCTTGAAAGAAGGACTGAAACACACATTAAGAAACAGTGCACTTTGTCTTTTATTTATTAGATTTTTAGACCATGCAGATCTTGGCAATTTAACAGAAGTTGAAATAGCTGTAATATATTTTTAAATATCTAATGGAACATATATATATTTGTGTGTGTTTTTTGTGTGTGATTTCTAAGGCACAATTTTAACTACTTAAAAGGCTTTTTAACCTGCTCGCCAAAGGATGGGGCTAAACTTATATCTATTAGCTGGCAGTAATCATAATGGAGAAGCACCTCCTCATTTTAGACCAGTGGTGGCGAACCTATGGCATGGGCGCCAGAGGCGGCACTCAGAGCCCTCTCTGTGGGCACGCGTGCCATCACCCCAGTCTTAGGCCTTCAGCTGGGTTTTATAAAACCTTTGCCACCATGTGCAAAAAAAAAAAAAAAGGTTCAGTCAATTTCAACTTCTTGCGGGGAAAAAAAAAGGTCTTGCAAAGTTGGAATTGGTAGATTGAACTTTTTAGTCCCACCCAGTCTGCCGTTACCACCGCAGCCACGCCCAGCCAATGGGCCACACCCACCCGGCACTCCACGGGTTTTGGGTTGAAGTTTGGGCACTCGGTCTCTAAAAGGTTCGCTATCATTGTTTTAGACCCTGTAATCTCCCATAAGAGATTAAGATGAAGAATGTTGAAGACAATAGCCCTGATGCCAAGCCATATAAGATATTAACAGATTAAAACTAACACTTTAAATTACATGAAAATTTACTGGTATTCAAGGCAGGGTCCATGGGTAGATGTTCATGGCATCAGTGCTGGTTAGCATGCAGGCCATTCAGTGGTGGGCTTCAGCCAGTTCTAATTTTTTGTTGCCCAGGCCTAGAATGGTCTTCTGGAAGTGGCATCCACACAGAGAACCGGTTGTTCACATATTTGAATCCCATCACTGAGGCCATTGTATGTTGTGCTACTGCAGTTTCAGAGTAGCTTTTTAAACTGAACACGTAGAGTGAATTGCAACTGGCTAATGTGTTGATGACAGTATGAGTTACTATCCCTCCAGCTTCAGACAGTCACAATTTGGTAATGGCTCTCCTGGCTGTCATTAAAATCAAAGAACCATAGGGCTAGAAGAGACCCTGGGCATCTTCTATCTAGTCCAACCTCCTGCCCAAGGCAGGAGAACTACCCTTTTCCTGCCTAATAGTACCTGCCTGGTAGTAGCCACCTAAGTCATAGATTCCCCTTTCAGAGGCAATACTATTGTGGGAGAGAACCCAGAACTCAAGGAGAACCTTAGTGTTTTGCTTGAATTCAATTGTGGCCCATTTCTCCCCATCTAAATCCCAAAAGCTTCCTGACATGGTTACTGGATGATGGAAACAAAAGCTGTCAGTGATATTTGATTCATCGGTGAATATTTGTTAATTCAATTAGGTATTAATCTTGGGCAATTCCAGGACAGCAGCTTACCAGTAATAATGTGCAATGAAGTACCATGTGAACAAAATTATATTAATTCAGATATGTCAGTGCACATACTACTTTGTATGCAGCAACTTTATGCCTGCTTGTCCAGTTTTTGCCATCTACTTGGCCCAGGTGTTGCTGTCTTAGTTTTCTCAGGCAACTATCGGTTTTTTGTAAAGGAAATTTCATAGGCATTCTTTGTTTTTGGATTCAGATGCTGTGTTCTCAAAACCTAGGTAGAGGGATTTTTTAAAAAAATTGGGAGTAAGTGATCCATATTGTAATCAAATCATCCCTCTCTTAGTGATTATGAGAGTTTTGCACTAGAGCTCCCATCATCCCTGACTATTTTGCCTGTGGTGATTGACAATTGATAGGCAGAAATAAATGTCCAGGGGAGCTTGTAAATAACAGGTCTCCAAAGGAGCTTGTGTACAGCAGTGGCTATTAAAATTTTTAGCTCATTTAATAAAATATAATCAGAATGAGTATTTATAGGAGATTAGTTGCACTTAACAGACACATTCATTGCTTATCTGGTTACTGTAATTTAACAAGTTTGGCAGATGGTAAATGTCTGAATTAGCTTTTAGACGATAAGCTCATTTTGTATGTAAATTTCTTTAGCTCTTTAGTATTTTTATGATTCTAATGGAAAGTGCAGAGATTCAAAATTGGATGGGTATTTGAAAGCCTTAAAAAGCAAGATGTATATTAAAAGATCTTTAAAAGTATTTTTCTTGATCAATCAATACCATCTGTACTGTTTTAAGGCATAATTCAAAGATGCTGTATTAACATAGCATCTTGCTTCCTATTTGCTGTTCCCTTTAAGTGGTGATATTAATTCATAAGAAATAAAAATTCAGTTTGATTTGTGCCATCCTTATGGTTTTATCAGATGTTATTTTGAAGGAAAGATAAATCTGTATTTTTTCCTCAGTTGATCACATGCTGGCTAAACAAATTATAAATAACACTTTCAGAAGGTTAGAATTTAATTTTGTTATGAAGGGCAGTTTTAGCCAACAAAACATTGGACTAACAATTATATACTAAAACAGCTATTTTATTCTATGTCTTTTTATTTATAAAGTTTTAAGTTTTTAGTTATTTTCAAATATGGCAATTTAAAACAGGTTTTTTTTCTAGAATTTCCCGCTTTTAAACATACAGGCTCAAAAAAAAAATTCTTTATTGTATGTACATCTTTTTGATATAACAATATCCCTATGGCGTTGCCTGGAACTACCACAGGGTGTCATTATATGCCTATAGGTGCTACTCTCAATGCTGATGAAAATGAAGATTTTAGATACAGGTTTGATCAAATATATTATGTAGCTTTGTATTTTAGGACTTGCTTAGGAATTTGATCCAGATTCCATAGATTCTTTATTAAGGTCAACTAATATACAGATCTATGACGATAGTTTTACATTCTCAAACAGCTATGATTATGATACCAAAATCTTCACTTGGAATTTGCTCATACTTGCAGATTTGTAGAAAGCATGTACATAAATCCATTTTGTGCAATCAGTATTGCTTCAAATCTCACAAATGGAATAGCATTATTACTATCAAATTCACTGTTTCTATGAATCTAGTCCGACACTGGGTTGAGGCTCACAATTCGAGCATTGCTAAGAAAACTCCCATCCCATTTCCCATTACTCTGAAGGTTAACTTTGAACATCTACTTCACATCTGATAATAATCTGTAATGTGTCTGCCATGTTAAAAAGCCACCAAACTGATTCCACTGGCTTTTCTATTGGATTCTATAAATGTGGCTGTCTTGTGGACAAGTTTTCTTGAGCTGGTTGCTATGAGCTAGTTGCTAGGATACCTATTGTTACTTCAGTTCTACACATTCCTCCAAGTTCTTAACTTAAGGGAATAATTTTGTCCTCTGGGACACTACAAGGATTCTGCTCATTGCAGTAAACCAATCAATACTTTGGCAGGTAAGAACATGATATTGCAAGATGAATCTTGACATTGCTTCATAAAACATAAGTTTTCAGGATAGAGGAGCGATTTGCCTCAAACTTGTATGTAGTTTGCCTTCTCCCATTTGCTATATGAACCATATTCTGTTCAGACTGGTGATAACCACTTTATCATAGATTAGCTAACCATACTATTTGATTCCTTTTAAGGATAATATTGTAGAGATTAAACTTTTATTTAAAATGTATACTTTGTTACTGAACTTTGAGTGCTGGACTATACATTCAAAGTAATTTATTGAAGGATTTAATAGTGCATTTGAAAATGTCAGTGCTTACACATGTTTAAACAGAGCATCTGTTTAAAAGTGGCTATATTACTTAAAACTTGATTTAGGTCTTGTTCCCTAGCTATATATATACATTAGAGAATGCCTACATATTTCAGTTGGTGAGTTCCCAGAAGAGTAAGTACATGTGTCTATTATCAGTATTTCAGACATTTTGGCACTGGAAAGTTCTGTGGTTGAAGTTTTAGATGTTGCTAATGTTTGTATGTGCACAATGGAGAAAAGGATGATTCTTTTGGAGGAATCAAGCTCAACAGTACAAGTTTGAGTAAGGGTTCAAAAAAGAAGAGGCTTGTTATTACATTAGAGCAAAAAAAATTGATGTAATTGAACAACATGAACTTGGAACTTGTTGGAATACCTGAGTCTATAGGGCACAATATTATAAAAATGCAGGGGAAATAAAAGTAAAATTGCACCAGCTTTTTATGGTTTGTAAATACTGCATTTTAAGGAGATCGAGAACCAATAATCACATTTTTGTCAGTGTAAGCTTACCTTTCGGAATGAAATTTAGAAGTTTTTTGTTTTTATTCTGCTTTCTAAAACTACTCTGTGACTTGGTTTATTATAAATTTAAATTATAAATATTTTTTCTTTAATAATTGATATATATATAAACATTTATGTTTAAAAGTTGTTGCTTATTTCCGTTGAATTGAAACCAATTTCCCAATTTTCCACAGAAATCTCACTTTGAATAGTGCAACTTTGAATAAAATTTCATGGGATGTGTTATACAGCACTAATTAAGAGCTAGCTGTAAGAGTATTTGAAGCAATATTATGTAAAATTTTCAGTATTTGAAATAATTTCAACATATCTGCTTCAAAGAGTTATTCTATAAAATGACAAAAAATGATTGTGTTATGTTAGCATCAATTAACTACTGCCTAACTAGTTGCCACATAGATAACACTTCAGATGAACAACAAGGAATAATATATATACTTATCAATTGGCAGCTATAAATTCTGGGCTCTTGCATTTTATTTCTCCAAAGCTCAGTAAAATATAAACAGACTTGCCTTTATAAAGCTTTTTATTTCAGCTGGGTTCACCCCAGTAACTGCAGTAACAATAAAAAGGTTTCAGTAATATACTCCTGGATTTACCAAAAAGCTTCAGGAGATGAAACAGCAGAAGAGACGTTTAGTGTGATATAGTGGTAGGATTCAGCCAGTTCGAACCAGTAGCTAATTTTTTGTTGCCCAGGCCCAAAATGGACTTCTGGAAGCAGCATCCACACAGAGAACCAATTGTTCACATATTTGAATCCCACCATTGGTGTGATAGTGGTAAAAAACGAAATGAACTGACCAGACACACTGGAATCTTGCATTAGGATGGCAACTACTATATCTTCAGATTGCTGTCCAACAACTCTTTTCTGGGGATTGGCAAACAAGACTACTTGCTTCAGTCATTGTGGTCCTTGTGCAAAGCATTTGGAAGACTAAATCTTATTCAGTCAGAACTTGATAATAAATAAATTGATTAGATTTGTAAGACCACCTAATTCAAAGTAACTATATTAAAAGCAAAGCAAAGAAAATAATGAGCAAAAGATGCAACAGTATAAAAGCCTTGGTATATCCTCACAACAACAATAATTCCCTTGAAAACCACATCATTCAAATGAACCAACAGCCTGAGAAAACTCAGATTTTGAATAAGCTAATTCTTGATTTACAACAGTTCACTTAGTGACTGTTCAAAGTTACAGTGGCACTGAAAAAAGTGACTTACGATCACTTTTCACACTTATGACCATTGTCACATCCCCATAGTCATGTGATTTGCATTTGGATGCTTGAAAATTGACTCACATTTATGATGGTTGCAGTGTCCCAGGGTCATGTGATCCCCTTTTGCAACCTTCTGACAAGCAAAGACAATGGGGAAGCCAGATTCACTTAACAGCCGTGTTACTAATTTAACAACTGCAGTGATTCACTTAACAAATGTGACAAGAAAAATTGTAAAATGGGGGAAAACTCACTTAACAGATTTCTCACTTAGTGACATAAATTTTGAGCTCAATTGTAGTCATAAGTTGAGAACTACCTGTACTTTTTAAAATAAGATCTGGGTGCTTGATGATACTTAGGGAGAGCCTTAAAAGGAGAATGGAACTAAATTCTACTGGATTATCTGGGATACATTTGATGCTGTGGACTCCAAGGAAATAGACAAGATTCTTGATAGCACAAATTTATGTCATGTAGCGGTTGGAACCTTGCCTTTTCTTGTTAATAAGAGGACTGGAAGCTGGATTAGGGAAGTCATGAATGCCTCTTTAAGGGAGTAGATAGTGCTCTCTGCACTGAATAACACAGTATGTCTCTTCCTGAATGGGACACTTCTAAATTCAGGAAATCTGGACAATCTCTACCCCATTTCATCCTCCTTTTGGGGGAGAAGTCTTTAGAGTAAGTAGTGTGGGTTCATTTGCAGAATATCATAGCAGAAGTGGATTCTCTGGATACTAGGTTCAAACCTGGATATAAACTATTAATAGCTCTTAAGGATGTCTTGCAACAGGATCTGGGGAAAGAATGCAGCCCTTTTGATCCTGTTAGATTCACAGGAGTCTCATAGGAGCCATTGATAACATCAACCATAGTATCTTCCTGAGAGTTGGAGATTGGAAGTACATCTTTTACACTACTCCTTCCTAAAGCAGATGATTTTACTCAGTATTGTTTGAGAAGAAAGATCAAAGTTTTGCCTATTACATGGTGTGCTTTTTTCACCATTCTATTTAACATCTATTTGAAATCATGAGATATTAGCTGCTGACCTGAGGTAAAATACCATCACTATGCTGAAAATACTCAGCCCTATCTCTCTATCTTGATGTAAACAGATGAAACTCAAGGATTTTATTTTCTAGAATGGATGGGGTTGTGTTCCCCCTCATGGAGTAGGTATATCCTCTGGCAATTCATTTGGACTCTGAGCTCCTGCTGGAACAGCTAGTGAAAACTATGGTCAAGAAACCCTTACCTAATTTCAGCTAGTGTACTGGCTACACCTATTCATGCTCTCATTACAACATACTTGAACTACTGTTGGTAGAAATTCTAGCCCACTGAATAACACCAAACAGCAAGTTGAAATTAGACAGAGATTTATTGGCTACAACGGTTTGCAAAGCGTGGTGGACTCCAAATAAATATTTGAGCCACACCTAGTCACAGTAAAAACACACATTATATACATTCTATCCCGACGCCTTGGCCCCTCCTCTGAGGTTACAATCTTATCAGGATCGCCTAAACAAAATACATTATCCCTGCCCCTTACTATTTTGCTTCAACTATTCCCTTATATGTACTTTATCATGAAATCCTATAGCTCAGTGTGGAAATCCTATAGCCTACGTGCAGAACTCTTCCAAGGTACGTGTACATGTAGAAATTGTGTAGAAATCTTGCAGTCTACATGTAGAAATTTTATGTAGAAATCTTTCTGTCTGCGTGTAGAAATTTTACAGAGTACGTGTCACTTAACTTTACTTTTTATTCTAAAATTTTATTCCTAACACTACTACAATACACACTCTACTTGGTGCTGTATTTGAGGGACATTCAAATATTTCAGCTATTCAATGTGGCTGACAACACATTTCCTCTGAACATTGTACTGGCTACCCTTAGGTTTCTGGATACAGTTCCAGGTGCCAGTTTAAATCCTTTTATGACTTGGGTCTTGGCTACTGAGGAATAATTTGTTCTAGTTTGGATCTACCCTTCCTTTGTGATTGAAATAGCAAGAAATGCTGTGGGTTTCTATTCCTCATGAAGCTAGAGATGGAGACCAGAAAAATATGCCCTTTCTGTTACTACCTCAGACCTGTGGAATAATGTCTCGCTTGAAGTAAATAAAGAGAGAGGGTAGACATTTAAGAAGAAACCTTAAATGAATATCTTCTGCAAAGCTTCAGTATCTTACCTACTGAAAGTTGCTATTGAAATTTATTAATTGTAGTCTGTTATTTCTGTTATGTGTTTATGGCTTTAAATGCTGAAATTATTGCAAGCCATCCATCCATACAATTGAGGAGATATAGAAATGATGTTGACTAGTCAAATAAAATGAGTACTATGCTACATAGTGTCAAACCTGAGTGCTAACGCCATTTTGTTGTATTATCCCAATTACAATCCACTTTAGTTTTATTATGTTTTTTTTTTTTAAAAAAATCTTAAGATTCTATGATGTCACAGAGCAGTGTGTGAGCTCACTCTGCTCCCAGGTGATCTGATTCTAAACAGTCTAAATAAATAACTCTCAAAGCCAAACTGATTTTTCCTTTTGGTACTCAACAGCTTTCTAGTACTTCTCCACTATGATCAGTGGCCAGTCTTCTATGATAACTGTTTCCCCAGGAAAATCTTGTATCACAAAAACTTTTTCTGTATCCACAGAGAAGATGGGACGTCTCCCCTTAGGTTCAGTTTCTCCCTATGTAAAAACAAGCTCTGGTGGAAGTATGGACCCCATGAAATTCTATTGCACCAGCTATGGGGCAGCTTATGGTAAGACTTTAACCAATATAGAAAATAATTTATTCTCCTCAGTTAATCTAACAACTAGAGTTTGAACCTTGCTTTTTACTTCAGATTGGAAGAACGTCCAATATATAATTTGTCCAGATGAAAAGCTACAAGTTAGTAACTGTGGCACATGAGCAGAGAGGAAAGGACAAATTTGAGATTCTTTAGGATTTGTTCTAAAAAATGTCAACAATATGTTTGGGAATTATATCAAGAAATACACAGAATTAACAGCTAAGTATATCTTTCTGTTATAAGCTACTCTCCTTTTTCTACATCCATATACTTCCGTGCTTGAAATTGGGAAGAAATGGAAAAAATACCAACACTAAGTAATATAATCAAAACTATAGTATATCTATATGAATGTAATAAATCTTAGGTAAATTTGCCACATTATATTATATGCATCAACCATTCTGGGTTATATAAATTTATATTTCATAAAATAATGTGTAAAAGTTTGTATTTAAAATAGCTTATTACTATTATCTATTTCTCTTTCCTGGTGTTTTTGTTTTAATTAAATGATAATGTTGGGATTTCCTTTCCTTTTCTTTCCTTTCCCCTTCTCTCTCCCTTCCCTTTCCTCCTTCCCTCCTTCTCCCCTTCTTCCTTTTCCCTTCAGAAAGCAAAGTAGTAACCTGCAATATCTTTATTTCAAAAATTTCTGGACCTCAAACATAGTCCCCCCCCCTTGTAATCTGCAGACTTGCCCCCAAAAGATAGTAGTAAGCTGGAGTCCTGGTTGGCAGAGGGCAAATTCACCAAATAAAATGGTCACTCTCAACGACTGCCATTTTGTGAGGAAACAATCAAACCTCCTTGTGATAGCCATTTGAGGAGATATCAGAACATGTTTTCAACATTTAGAAGTCTTGTTAAGCTGCTATTTTGTATTATAATTTATTACAGTGCCTTGATGGAAAGGTGATTTGGTCTGGCAGTATAATAAGAAAAATAATGACAACCTTTTTTTTCCCCCAGGTCAGGAAGGCTTTCGTCCTCGGAATGGCTTCCATTCTGGAGCAGGATATAAAAGCAACTACCGGCCTGTTGTCCAATACAACCCAAACCTAGATAAATTAGATAATCCAGCTGTGGGGTCAGTATCTCCTTTTTCAGGCCTGTACAATGTTTCAGGCTGAGATAGAGTAACTCGGATGTTTCAGCCACCCTCTCTATGAGTACATCGTTAATCTCTCTCTCTCTCTCTCTCTCTCTCTCTCTCTCTCTCTCTCTCCTCATCACTAAGACTTTTGTTGTCATGACTTTTAACTGATTGAAATAGTGCCTCATAGGACAACAGTTTTTGAACCAAGGTATCTCAAATGCGCTAACTTACAGAATGTGTCCAAAATACATGAAAATGACATTTGGGAAAGTTACAGTTGTTTTGGCGCTATTGACAACTGCTGCATTCATGGGATCTTCATTTTCAATGTTTTCTGACAGTTTCCCAGCCAGTCTTTTAATCCCTCTCTCACTCCCCACACCCAGCAGCAGCCACTTACCTGCCTGCTTGAAAGGGAAGGGGAGGGAAGAAAAGGAAGGGAAATTTCCAATGCTCCCCGCCAGATTCCTACAAGAAAATTCAATGAAAAAACTGGCAGGAAGTTGGAAGTTACTTCTGCTTCTACTGCTTTTTTGTTTTCCTTCATTCTATTCCTCTGTTTAGGCAAGGAAATATCTCTGAAACAATGACACATTATCTAGCACTCCCATAATTCTTACTCCTTAACAGCATGGTTCTTTTTCCTAAAGTCTCTCTAATGTTGCCAGAAAGTGCAACTACAAAGTCTGTGACCAGAGAACATCCATAAACTCAGTGTGCTCATCCTCCATCATTTCCTCTTTGCAGACAGAGCGGTCGTGATATTATAGGGCTATGCAAATCTTCTAGGGAGTGCTTGACTTGGATAAATATTTGAAAGAAACACTTTCTGGAAACTGCTTCAGGAAGCAACCGAGTCATTTCACTGTTAAGAGCCAAGTTAAGTGATCACCTGGCTTTGATTTGCTCTGCTGTCCAACACTCTCTGCTAACACTCACCAAGCTTTGACAAGAGCTATTGGGAAAGATATTGCTCATCCTCCAGACCTGGCAAGTAAGGCAGATGCTTGCCTCCTCTGGCAATGCTTGCCAAAGGTTTTGGTGAGTACTACAGAAGACACCCTCCTTGCTTCCTCTAGATAATGTTAGCCTTTCCAAATAGATTAGACTACAAAACCAATGCCAGGTAGATTGATACTGCTTGTATTGTAAAGCTACCTAT
This sequence comes from Crotalus tigris, assembly GCF_016545835.1. NCBI lineage: Eukaryota > Metazoa > Chordata > Lepidosauria > Squamata > Viperidae > Crotalus > Crotalus tigris. Next base: position 1,404,239 of record NW_024096711.1, read on the forward strand.
AATAATCTATAATAAAATGCCCAGAATAATGCAAGTCTGAATGTGCTTCTCTCTTCCCTCCCTTTATATTTGTGTGAAGTAGAGAAATGTCTGAGACATTTCTTTTTTGGCCATGTTCAGCCTCTTTTAGTTGACTATTGCCTTGGTAGCGGATCTTCCTCCTGTCCTACAAGGTCATTCCTTCTACCCTCCCCCATTGTTTTCCAGAAGCTTTGGCAAAAAACAGCAGTCTTCTCTAGTTTTTCCTTGTTAGACTCCAGAGAGCTTCTTTCTCTGCAGTGATTGCCCAGTCTCTCTTGATTTGGCAACCAATAGGTGAGAGACAGGGAGAAATGAAGCAACGTGAAATGCTCCACCAAAGCAAATGGCACTGTGTAGCCTCCTATTTTTGGCAAAAAGAACAACATAGCTTCTGCAGCACATATCTACAAATATAACCATTGGCTAACATTTTGTACGACATAATCCACGCCACTAGAAATTATACTATGACAGTGCATTACAGGATTCAGTTTTTCTGGTTAGTATTTGTCTTGTACTCTCAACTGGATTTTTTTTCCAGCTATAAAAAAATGTGACACAACCACACTGTTCAGCATCAGCAGCATCAACGTTTGAAATCACTGTCCAAAGTGGACAGCTTTGGTGCTGCTTAGGTAGACTTAATCACCTGCTTCTTTTTATTTTTTTGCCAAAAGTTTTATTAGTTTATAATATACGATACAATGAAAGTACAAAAGTAAATAGCGGAAAAGATAGAGAAGGGGAAAGGGAGTAGAGAAGTGAGGTGAGAGAGAGAGAGAGAGAGAGAGAGAGAGAGAGAGAGAGAGAGAGAGAGAGAGAGAGAGAGAGAGAAGGCACCGACTTCTGACTTCCTTTGGTGCAGTAAAGTAGAATATCAACATCAAAGCTCAACTTTTTCCTTTTAAAAAATAATATAAACTAACTCTTCTGATAACATCAGGTCTATCTAACTGGTAAAACCCAAAATCAAACAGATGGCTTCCCTAGTTTGCTTCTAATAGTGCTCAAACCGATCTGCTTTTGCAATCCTGCTTCAGAAATTCTCCAAAATAATTTTCTGCTCATTTCTGGAGAATCATAATAATTAACAACTATTATTTCTGTAGAGTGCATCATTTGTTAAAAAGGCACAAGCAGCTATGTTTACCCTGCTTTGGGAAATGCATATTAAATCACCAAGACTAGTAAGACTAGATGGGTACTCTCAAAAACAGAGGCAATCTGAGTACAGATACCTGATCAGGAGGTATTTGATAACTCTAATTCAAAACAGCATGCTGCCTATGACTCTTACTAGGTTGGCAAAACAGATCACTCCAGGTTCTCAAAAAGTGAATCTGGTAATGTGTGGTGAACATGGGAAAAACTCTTAAACTGTTCAGTGATCTAATACAGACTATTTGCATCTGGACATCAATTTTGAGGTTATAAAATCAATGATCTGTCTCAAGAGGACATCATTAAAGTGGATAATATGAAACCAGAGGGCTTTAGGTGAAGAAAGTCTGGATTCTCCCATTTGGTAGATTGGTTTTGAGTCAATGGGATTCAGAATCCAGAACTGTACAACTAACAGTATTTCTACAATAAAGTACTTAAGGCCTTGGTATACTGACTTGTGCTGGAATACTCAGGCAAAGCCATGATAAAGTCAACCACTGCATTTGTCACTAATCTACAAATTGTGTGAGTACAATCAGTCTCATACATTAAATGTTGGCACTAAATATGTGGTTAATGTTGCCACATTGATAAGAGCTCTGGTTTGTTTGCTTGTTTTGTTTGATAATCCATGATATCTTTAGGAGTCATCTCCAAATCTAGGACATGAGCAAAAGTCCTAAAATGCTTTTGGGCTGGAAAGCAGAAGTGCTCTTGAGCTGAATACATGTATGTTATCTTCCCTAAACCAGGAAACTCCTCCAGGATAACTACGAATCAACAACCAATAAACATTTTCAGCCCCTTCAGCTCCCAGATGGGAAGTATCCTCTTCCCTGGAGTGTACATCAGCCAGGCAGTGGGTATGTTCGAGAAAAACCTCTAACTTTTCCCACAACCAAAACAGTAAGTAGCCTAACTTTACATTCTGGCTTTCTCTTGTGGGTGTATGTTTTCCTGAGAATAGCAGTAACAGTATCCACTGATATTGACTTAGGGTTAGTATCATTAATTGGGTATGTCTAGTTTAATGAAAAGAAGGATTAGGGACGACATGATAGCAGTGTACCAATATTTGAGGGGCTGCACAAAGAAGAGGGGATCAACCTATTCTCCAAGGGTACCTGAAGGCAGGGCAAGAAGCAATGGATGGAAACTAATCAAGGAGAGAACCAGGCTAGAATTAAGGAGAAGTTTTCTGACAATTAGAACAATTAATTGGTGGAACGACTTGCCTCCGGAAGTTGTGGGTGCTCCAACACTGGAGGTTTTAAAGAAGAGATTGGACAACCATTTGTCTGAAATGGTATAGGGCAGTGGTGGCGAACCTATGGCACAGGTGCCAGAGGCGGCACGCAGAGCCCTATTTGTGGGCACGCGCGCCATCGCCCCAGTCCTAGGCCCAGCTGAGTTTTATAAAACCTTTTCACTTTAGGCCTCCACCGCCATGTGCAAAAAAAAAAAAAAAAGGTTCAATCAATCAGTCAATTTCAACTTCTTGCGGGAAAAAAAAGATCTTGCAAAGTTAGAATTGATTGATTGAACTTTTTAGTCCCATCCAGTCTGCCGTTACCACCACAGCCACGCCCAGCCAATGGACCACACCCACCTGGCACCCAATGATGCAAAAGTGGGTTTTGGGTTGCAGTTTGGGCACTCGGTCTCTAAAAGGTTCGCCATCACTGGTATAGGGTTTTCTACTTAAGCAGGGGGTTGGATTAGAATATCTCCATGGTCCCTTCCAATTCCGTTATTCTGTTAGGGTTCCCTGCACTGCAGATGTGGATCAATGCTGAAATCTTTGGATAATTGAGCTTCTCTCTGCATAGTCACAAGATTAGTGCATTCTACTGCCATGCAAGGTGAAGATTGTGGAAGCAAAATTGCTAAATTTATAAGATCAGGTGAGAATGTGTCAGGATTCAGAATGAACAAAGATGACTAAGAGAGTTAAAATCTGATGTCGCAAATGGACCAGCACAAATGACTATGTATAGCACAATCCTATATATATTACTCAATTCAATTTTAATGTACTGTGTGTACAATAGATAAATGGGACAACATTTCAAAAAATATCTCAGACTTGTGTAGCTTTGAATGTATGTGTGTGTCTCTGTATACATGTGGAGAAACAGTACCCATATGTGCATTATCAAATAACATTGGAAAACTCATTTACCAAAACTACAATTCTGCAGTTTTCTGAGTGGTTCTTTAAATGATTCAACAGTCATGAATGGGATTCTGGGGAAATCCAATATACCTGCAGAGCAACTGATTGTTGAAAGTGGCCACAGGAGACTTTCATAAGATTAAATCTTCCGCAAACTTGCTTACTCTTTTTTAAAGCCAGGATGATATTGTTTCAGACTGTTCTGACTTTTTCAGATCTGGACATAAATTGAGATACTATGAAAACAGAATTGTTTACACGGGAGGAGATTTATTTGTTTACTTGCTTATCCACCCGGCTGCACAGAATGCATTACCAAACAAAGCTTGGCTAGCTGGTTAGTAAGAGACTGAATTATCCTGATCCTTCCCAAAGTTCATTCTACATTCCTCCTTTTCAAAATAAATAATATTAAGGCATTGAGGAATCATCATCAAGATTTAGAACTTGATCCAATGAGAGCTGCTATATGTATGTTCATGTCAATATAGGTAACATTTCAAGTGAAACTGCTGTGATAGAAGAGAGCTATTTGAGAAAGTCTGTGCCTTAATATGAGCCCTGAAAACACACAAACATAATTTTAATAAGAACTCAGCTACCCTTGTAAATATGCAACTGGTTATATTCTACTTAGACAAGAAAAGGGCAGTGGCATTGATGTCTAGTTTTGCCAAATGCAAAGGCTTCATAATTATGGTCTTACTTTACTACATTGTTGTACAAAATACAGTTTACGTTCTATGTTGTGGGCTTTTAGAAAAATATCGTAGCTTTATTTTTCAAAATGTTCACTACAACAGAGATTAAAATGTTTATGCAATTCTGCAATTGCTGCAATTCATACTATTTTGTTTAAAGTTTATAGAAAAAAAAAGAATGAGACAGAGGGGTATGACATTTGTTATTTCACTGCTTTCTTGTCTTCTGGTAACAAGACCTGGCCATAAAATAAAACGCGGGTCACAGATAGAAAATGTTGTCTTGGCATTTCTGCCCTTTCTGATTGCTTTCAAGACTTGCCCTATCAATGGAGGAAAGCATTTGTTTCAGACGACTGATTTTGGATACTATAAAAGGCAGCAAACAGTTATCTAAATCTATTGGAGTTTCTTGGACAGAGAGTGTGTGTTTGCTGCCTCAGGTGCCCAAAAACTTCAGCAGCTTTTGAATCATGCCTATTTACTTACTTACTTATTTAACTTTGGGGTATCAGCCCACACCAACAGACCCTGTTGTCTTAATGCGGACTTTGGATGCCACCGTGTTTTCTATCATTCAGCAAAATGTCTTGGAATGGTCCTCCTTGACCTTCTTCTCTCCTCTTTTCCTACAGCAGGTTTAGCAGCATCTCCATTCCCTTCATCCCATTGTGTTTTAGCTTGTTGTTCTTCTCAGAGACCAACTGGATTTGATATTACAGGTCAAAAAGGTCCATTTTGACACAGCCAACCAGGGACCTGAAGCTGTGATAGGGCTGGAGCCCAGATATGTCCCTGTGCTCCACAATTCATTTGGAAAAGGCTCCGTTGAAGTGGAAAATGCAAGACACGTGAGTCTGTGGGCTCCAATAATTGAAGTGAGATGCCATTAGAAGCAGTGGTGGGATTCAAGTATGTGAACAACCAGTTCTCTGTGTGGATGTCACTTCCAGAAGTCCATTCTGGGCCTGGGCAACAAAAAATTGGTTACCGGTTCTGCCATACTGGTGCGAACTGGCTGAATCCCACCACTGATTAGAAGGCTGTAAGGGATCGGGGATTTGATATGTGGTGCAGGTCGTGATATTGGAGGAGAAGCACTTATAGGGATTTTTGCCTCAAATGTCAGAACAATTTGGATAAACCTGGGTACTCAATAAAAAGAGGATATTGGCCAGGGGCAGGCATTTGCTGCTCTGCTCAAATAGGAAAAGATTCTGAGTAAGCCCTGGCTTTATAAATGATAACCAGTACTTTGAATTGGGCTTGGAAGCTTGTCAGCAGCTATAAAAATAAGACAATTTCAACTACACATGCTCAGGCTTCATTACAGTTGAGAATTAGACTGAGAGGTTGTGTCAAAGACATCACAGAAAATGTGAGCATTGAGTAGCAATTTATAGAAAATAACAGCTGGCATTGAAAAGAAATTAGACATGAAATCCAGACATGAAAGACAGCTAAGGAGAAAGGGCAATGTTTTTTAAAAGAGCAAGAAAACTAGAGATACCTAAGTACAGCAAGAATAACTAGTTTACTCACAAAGAGAAAAGCAGATGAAATATAGCTTAGTGAGACTTTGAGAAGAGCGGTTAATTCCAGAGAATGTGGTCTTCATCTCTGTTGTATTTGTAGGGACCTCAGTTCATGTCCACGGAATATGGCTCTAAGTACCATTTCAACATTCCCGGGCAACCAGGTATAATTTCTATGCATGGAATACAACATAATATTCGCTACGTTTATGCTACTATTATGCATTAAAGCATAATTTGTTTTTTTGGGTGGCGGGCTTGGATTATCACAACATTTGAAACTATCCATGGTGGTTTTTTATATCAGTGTATCTCCCCCTTTGAAACTCATATCCCATTCTCTGAATATTAAATTCCTAAATCAATATATTAAAACGTAAAATTATAGTTTGAAATAGAGCTTGTGATGCTTCAGTGGGATAATTTGATTTAATAGAGTCACTTTGAAATACTATAGATCCACAAAACACTATATGTCACATTTAACTCTTAATTCGGAATAGCTAAACCATTTTGCTTTAGCTGTGTCTCTGGCCCTCTAGAATTGCCTTTCACAGACTTATTCTGCATCAGCTTACTTTGGATCTCCCCCCCCTCCTCCCAGATCCTTCTTTGCTGCCTTAAAATGGTAATGCAGGGAAGTACTGAGAGGAAAGAATGAGGAACATCAGACGTATAGAAGAAGAGTATGTACTTTTAGCAGGGTCATCCAAGGTGTGAAGATCATCCCAGCTGCTCAGCTAAAACAAAGGATTCTATTAGGCAACAGTGGTATAAGATGTTGGAGGCAATGATCACTTTAATGACAACAGCAATGGTAAGGCACTCCACATTTTAGCATGCTTATATTTTGCCAAGATAATTCCATGAATAAACATGATGAAAGTGATTGATAACAGTCCTCTGTGTTGGGTCCCTCAAGTCTGAGGCATTCAGTTATGATGTACTTCAATTAAAGCTTTTGAGATGTCTATTTGCTGATGCAACCATGCAGAAAAGGAAAATCCAAAACTGTAAAGACCAAATTATAGTGGCAACATGGAATATAAGTAGCATGAACACAGGAAAGCTTAACACAATGAAAGGTGAAATGAATCTTAGGCATCAGGCACTTGAAATGCACTGGAAGTAGACACCTTCAATCAGAAGACAATACAGCAGAAATATTTCTCTTGTAATAAGAGAAGAGAACAAAGATATCAGAAAGAATCTTAACACAGAATTTCAGGTGTTAGAAAACACAAGCAGTATTATAACATCTGTAAAGACATCAGAGATGGAAACAGACATAGAAATATAAGAAAGGTCTTCCAAAAATTTTCCAAATTCAGAAGGAATTCACTTGCCATGATATTCTGCATCTACAAAGATCATAACCAAACAGGCAATGGTTTCTCCATGATACTGTTTGGAAGTTGGAGTTTGAAGAAATAGTACAGAAAAAGTATTCAGGCTTTTGAAGCTTGGGAAGACTTTTCAGAATCTTATGGATTTCCACAAAAACAAATCATTCATAGAAGAAATCAATGCAGAGGTCTTACTTGAAGGACAAATGACTAGATTCAAATTATAATATTTTGGTCCATTATGTTATCTTTGGCCCCAAAATCCAATTTCCATGAAAAACCCATAAGGCTGGGAAAAATGGAAGGAAGAAGACAATCAGTAGCAAGGTCAATGGGTGAAATATTGAAGTTGGTATGCTATTGGAAGACTTGAAGGGATAGGTTTGGACAGATTATGTTGGAGAAGGTCTCTCTATGATGTTATTAAGAGTCGACACCAACTTGATGGCACGTAATCAATCAATGAGAGCTGGATAAGAATCTACCAGCCAATTCTGTTGCTTTCCATTACTAATACAGTAACTTCACAACCATTAGAAAGCACCAATTGAGATTATTAAATATACATTTCAATAATTATTTTGTTTCTGTTTTGTTTGGGGAAGGTTGTCTTTTATCATTTTTATTTCTAGTCCCATGGTGATTTTGGCACTGAAGCCATACGTTTTTAATAATGATAGAGTTGCTTACATAATTTAAAACTGGAGATCAGAGAAATTTTTTAAACAACATCTCAAGAACTGTGAGGTACTTTGAAAAGTCTTCATTTCCTGGGACAGTTTCTCACTGGATGAATGTCACATACAAATGCTCAAATCCCTGCCCTGTCTAAAAAATAACTTCACATAACAGGTAGCAGCAATGCAAAATCCATGCAGCTATTTCAAGGAACACTTCTGCATACTCCAGATTTCTGCTATGGAATTTTGCAGTTTTTTAAAAAGCATTCTTTTCTATGAAGCTTGCATGTAATATCTGTCATATAGTGAGTGAGCATCATAGAAGAAAGAGCAACCGATGAAGGCATATTGGCTCTCTTTGAATATATTAAGAACAACAGTTGTTTGAGTAAGGGGGCCGGGTGGAACCTCCAAAGGTTTGCTAAGAATAATGTATCATCTCCCTCCTCCCTTCCTTGATTTCACTGTTGGGTAAGATGCAAGGGACTTGAGGAAATAGCAAATTATAATGGCTAAGGCTTCAGCTATGTTTATATAGAAAATGAAGCAATTTTAATCACAATTGGCTAGGCATCAGCTCTAGGATCAGAGAAAAAGTAAACCTCTGAATAGCAGTTAAAAGAGGAAAAGCATTCAGAAAAGGATAGCACTATATGAGTATTAGACCCTTTTAAACTTAATATTCAAAGCTAAAACTCTCACAAGGTTTTGCATGACTCACTGGTGTTAATTTGTGAGAACTGAACAAATCAGTCCAGCTTCCCAAGATATTTTTTGAAGTGATCTACTTCATATGCTCCTTTCCCTCTCAATGGACATCTTTATTTTTTTTTTTCTCCATATAGATTTCCTGCAAAAGAAAACAATTGGAGCCAAAGAAGAGTCAGGATTTACTGAAGGCTGCCTGGCTAACCCCATTGTGGAGAAACTAACATCTCAGGTCCTCCGATAACTTTGGTTTCTTCTGCTGTTCTTCCCAAGGGGCAGATGAGGCATCGTGTTAAAGATGCTGCAAAGCAGACTCTGGCAAATTGGTGCCCTTCCTCTTGTACAATTTTCCTTGAGTTTCAACAATTGCTCTCCCTCAATACCTGGGCTCCCTTTCTGTCAGCGTTGTCTCTCGGGAGGGGGGGGGTCAAAAAATCAAGATGATGGCCACAACTATGTGACCAACTGTCACCTTTTTAGATCACAATGCACATAAAAATGGGCATGGCATGGTTGTAGCCACCATCGGAACTTTTTTGACCGTCTCCAGGCAGGGATTCCTGTTTACAAGAGGAGCAGAACAATTTGTGAAACAAAAGAAAGGAGAAAACTCGCATTCCAGTAAAGGTTTTATTCAGCCCAACAGATGGATAATGGTGAAAATAGAAAGAATATAAAAAAGGATACTAAAATAATTTGGACAATATATATATATTGTCCAAGAAACAGCTAAGAAACAGCTAAGACCACACATTGCTGCTCAAAGCACGAAGCTGAAAACACCAGCCTGAAGATGACGAATGGGACTTCGTCGAAACGTCGCCAAGACACTTCCAATTTTACGCGGGAGAAAACCCGAACAACCAAAGACCTACATACAAATACCCGCGAAAACCTCAGAATATATATATATATATATATATATATATATATATATATATATATATATATATATATATATATATGATATAATAATATTTTTTAAATGGATAACTTGGGTACATTTCAAGTAGTTCAGCAAATACCTAAAAAAGAATAAATTCAAGTTATAGAAATAAGTTGTCAAATTAATTTAAAAATAATTTAAAAATCTGTTTATGGAACTCAGATATCAAATTCAAGAATATTGTCTTCACGAGCATAAGAATAATTAGTTACAAGGCACATCACCATTTTAGAAACATGCAGCAACTCTTTTATCTCCATTGAGAATGAAAGTAAATGAAAAAGAAGAAAAATCTCCATTAAACAAAAAAGTAAGGCATTATTTTACCTTATGGAATTATCAGAGCGTTTTGCAAAACCAACTGAGGTTGAGAGCAATTCTTTGATTTGTAGTACAAAAGGGATTGTGAGGTGCAAGGGAAACATTCTTAATGAGAGACATGTTTAAATCAAGGGTAAGTACAGAATATCTTCATTTAAATCCTTGGGCTAAGATTATTCACTAGTAGCATTCCATGATATGGTATTCTGTTGCCCACAAGCATAAATCTGAAAGGTTGTAACAATTATTCACATGTTCAGTTTGACCTACAAGATAATACATAAACCAGCATGATGATAAAAGAAGGCAAGCAAGCAGACTTTCTTAGTCTTAGAACTGTGACAAATTTGCTTTGTTCCTGATTGGCTTCCCTTGAAACTTTCTCTCTAAAAGCTGAAATGTGTGGTATGGTGACTTTGTTCTGGAACATGACAAAGGTAAGAGGGCTAAAGCCTTCCCCTGCACACTGCAGTCTAATTTGTCTTCTCTTCAATCAAGGTTTTTATGTATATGCATGTTATCATAGCTGCCCATTTCGCAAACCTGACTTCAGGCAGCAAACAATAAACAAGAAGGAGACAAACAAATTTGACTCTGGGCAGCAAACAACAAACAAGCTATGGAGATTCTCAGTCCCATGACTCTCTGAAAGAACACAAATGACCAGCTGTCTGCAAGGAGTATAAATCCTTCCATCCTCCACCATCTAGTCAGAGCTGAAGGAGCTTCTTGGATAAGAAGTGAAACGTCTTCAAAGAATAACGAGAAAGTCCAGTTGCCTTCCGAACAAGCACCTTTGGGACAACAAACAAGCCATAAAATGAACAATATTAAAAACAATCCACAATTTTTTTAAAAAATCAATATTATTAAAAGATTAGGATGTTAGGCAGTGTAGCCACCTCTTCTTAAAAGAAAGTGCATTAGAATTCTGAAAATGCAAATAACACCCAGCTTGCTTGATCCATAATTACAATGTTTGTTCCTCATTGTTAGAAAATTTCCAGAATCCCTGTAGGATTATGTTTTTGCTTTTCTGATAACTTTCTATAAATGCTCTTGTTTCCATTGTACTATGGCACTCCAATGTTCTCTGCTAGCACTGGACTTTTTATTACTAATAAATTTCAAATATTTTCATTAAGCAAAATTTTTTTGCCAGGTCCCAGGATTATCTTGGTTTCCCCCAAATATATATCTTTCCTTTTTCTTCTATGAAAATTGAATGGCTGTAGCCATGGATTATTTTAGAAATATGCCCACTTGCCAGTAACAGGTCCAAGGTATGCTAAGGTAGCATACAGGAGCCAAAACTTGAGGGTAAGGTAGCATTCTAATAATTTGATACTTTCTGGCTTGTTATAGCTTTCAGGAGCTATTTTTCCCAGCACGGTCCTTTTCAAGGGTATAAATTGCAACAAATCAGGACACAAATTCCCAGACTGAAGGTTCCAGAATATTATTTTGCCTAAGGTTCCCCATACAAATAGTAAGGTGACCAACTTTTTTACAATGAGAAGGAGGACACAAATAAATTGAAGAAAAAAACTGAGTCTAATGCGTGCGTGTGTGCCGTGTCATGTTTCGGTAAGAAGTAAACAAAGCCACTTGCGTGTGGCGCACTCTTGCGCACGGCACATTCTCTCAAAACAATTCTCCTGTGCGGAGTGCATGCGTCTCATAATCGCATCTCACCGCACTGTACCGAGCCTTGACGAATCGTCATGTCAAATACAAATACATCACATCACACGCAACGGATTGGATCGGCATCAATCGAATACAGAGATTTACAGATTAGTCTTCAAATATCAAAAAGGAGGACATGTAGGAGGACATCTTTCGAGAGAGGACAGAACTTACAAAAGGAGGACTGTCCTCCCTGAAAGAGGACGGTTGGTCACCTTACAAATAGCAAACTCATTTTCTTTATCTGTATGTGGCTAAAAGAGTATCCTCCTTGTAGAAGAGACGCTTGAGGGAACCCCTAGATTTGAAGACACACAAAAACCTTTTATAAGAAAGAAAAGAAAAAAAAAGGAAAGGTCCCAGCTAAGATCAATGAAATCTGAGCATGCTTGTTTGACTTGAAATCCTGGGTGGGGGAAACAACCTAATGGAATGGAGTACTATGAAAAAGGGTATATCTGGTGGAAACTTACATACACTATATGCTTTTGTTATAATTACTACTTATACCCTGCCATAATAATAAGGTAGTAATAATAATTACTTATGCCCTGCCATAACTGATCCAGATACCACCAGTATTAGTTCAGATAATCAGATAGTATTAGTAGGTCTCCTGTTAATCTGGCTCTTTCTTGTTGTTTTTCAACATAGTAAAAGCTATAATAAAATAACTGTTATATCCAATCTGTTTCTCTCTCTCTAGGTCTAAGTAGTACTTTTCATTTGTTTTGCTTTGTTAGGACAGCAATCCTGGAATCAGCATCATGAAAGCAGATTATCTACCATCTTCTGTTCCTCATGTAAGGAGTCCATCTGCTGGCGTGGATGGGGCTGGATGAACAAATATTATTTCCATTTTTATTCTCCAATATCTATTCCTGTGTGTGTATACTGTAGCTATCCACACATCTTTATTTATTTTTTCTTCCTGAAAGGGGGATGAGTTTCTACCGGTCCTTTCCAAAGGTTCTGAGCGGGGCTCTGGATTTAATCGGCAGAAGGATCTTCGCCTTAGTTCTTCAGTAGGTGACAGCTCCTTGTTGACAGAACGGTCTTTTCCCATTTCATTTTCCTCTGCTTTGAACTTTTGTTCAAATGTGTCCAAAATTTTTAACAGCTACTTCCGAATTATCCTTATGCTTGTAGTTCCTCTACCCGCTATTTCTCTGCTTTCATTTCCCTTTTTTGACTGTTTTTCTACACTTTTCTCTAGTTGACTTTCCTTATCAGCATCTACAACAGATCTCCCTTTCTTTTCTCCACTTCTTCCTTTTTCAGTTATCTATGGGCTTCCCAAACTCCTTACACTTTCTTAGCCATTTATTTGCCCATTTTCCATTACATTTCACATCTTGATCCCTATTTTCTTTGTTACTTGCTTCTCTATACTTCATCAACTACTTTAAACTCCTTTGCTTGTTATGGTCTTTATTTTTCCCAGGGACCTCCACCCAATGCAGAAGCATCTGGGCCACTCAGCCATTCTCAGTTCCAAGGCCATCAGCGACAGCCTCAAACACAAACCAATCTTCTAGGACGAGAATATATGGGCAACAAAGTATGTCAGATGTATAATTCGGGGGTTATCTGGGAATCTTAAAACTTTTTTCATAATCGCAGACTTGTTCTTTTCTTGAGGTATCAAGCCCTTAGTTCTACTTTCATGGCTATCTCCATACAGGAGCCAACAGGATTCAGCACCAACAACCTTAATTATGTGACACCTGCCTATGATCCAAATCTGCCCAACAGGTTTTTGACCAGCTATAATTCCAAGTGAGCTTGGTAGTAATTTGCCATCCATATTAGGATAGTAACATTCAGACAGCCAGTTTGGCCTAGTAGTTAAGGTACCAGGCTAGAAACCAGGATACTATGAGTTCTAGTTCTGCCTTAGGCACGAAAGCCAGCTGGGTGACTTTGGGCCAGTTATTCTCTCTCTGCTTATGATGTTGAGCTCATTCAATACCTATCACAATTGGGTGATCTGATAAACAGACCCCGAATTTACAGGAAAAGGCTAGGAAGGAGAAAAAGGGATAGTAAAATTCCTAAGCTATGATTTTCTATTTAAATAGGTGGTTTTGATTCTTTTATCTATACGGATCAAGTTATTCGAAGCAAGGATTTTGGAGGATGGGTAGTGAGAGCAGAGGGCAGAAAAAAGTAGTGGGTCTGCTATTTGTAGAAAAATAAATATTTATAAAGTAGTGTGAACTCTCAAATTGTCAGTGCCAGAGGCAAGAAGTGCCAGGGTAAAGACATATCTCTGATTTATATTTGTGAGAACACAAGCTTCAGTAACTGAATCAGTCATGCACTAATCATCTTTCTCTTTATTAGGTTTTATGAAACCATTTCAAAGGGAGTGGACAGGGAAGGCTGGACCAGAGGGGGGATCCAGCCTCAACAAGCAGGTGGCTTTGCCACCAACAACCACGGAACTGATTTAGGAAGCGATCCTAATGCCACAGAAACCTTGAGAACTGTTCATCCCCATGTTGGCAGGTGACATCATAGTGGCAGGGCTGTTTCTTTTTCTTTTGCTCCATTAAGCCATTTCGGGTGCCCGGTGCCATTTCTTCTCCTTCCCTCAGGTGCCTTCTACCTTCCTTTATTAATTTTTTCCCAATTTTTGCCCTCTGCCATTATAGGACAATTACAACAGTTGACCCATTCTATCGAGATTCTCCCCACGATCGTCGCTTTGCTGCTCTTCATCAGACAACTGTCCCCAATTAAGTAAGTAATTTGGTTCATTGCATTTTAAGGCACTACAAAAGCAGGGCAAAATATGGCATTATCAGGCTAAGAGATGTTACATTATGGTAGTATATTGTATGAGTTTAATTCAATTACTGTTGAGAAACCGAAGCTCAGTTTAGTGCCTCCTATGTCTACTCAAGATTTCCCAGTGTCAGAGAAAAAATGCAGATATTTGATATTTCTCTCTCATACACACAGCAAAATGACACAGAACAATCAAGTCATTTTCCCTTTTCAAGAAATGTTCTAGGAACTTGCTACAGGTCAATGCTGCAGGGGAGGGAATCTTACAAATCATCAGTGGAGACTATTTTCATATTGTTGTCATCCTTACGTTTCCTTTCATCATAAAAACGTATCCTAATTTAATATGTTTGCCTCTTTCCAGCCTCTGTTCAGAAGTGAAAAGCACAGTGATGTCTTTAGACTTCAAGGAACCACTCCACGTGCTAAGGAAGGAGCGTCACTAATTGCACTGTCATACTAAATCTATCTTATTTTATGCATTGTTTTAAAGAAATTAAGACATATTCTAGCTATGTCTCCTGTCCTAGATCAGCACATTGAAACAGGGGTTTAAAAATCTTTGGGATAGTTATGTTTTTTATAGAGTTTCTATAGCTCTGTAGCTGTACAAACTTTGTGACATAATGTGAGCATCTGACTAGCTGAAAGCTCTTTATGTCTCTCTAACCACAGAGTAAAGATACCAACAAGTAAGGGCCTGTCCTCATGACACTGCTTTCATTTCATCCTTAATTTACAGTAGAAAAAGCTTAGATGTATATTTAGCTCTTCCAATTTTGAAGCCATACTTTCCATCTTCTGGGACAACTTTTGTTGTGGCTATATATTTTCATGCTTTCTCAGTTATGTGTTTGATGGTACAGCTGGGCTGGGATTTGTCCAATTCACTTGGCCACTTCAGGTTGCTGTGAACATGGCCCCTTCCCGCTGGTTGCTGGGCATGGCCCTCCATTGGTACTTTGATTTGGAACCCAGGACACAAGAGTTTCTGCAGAAGTACCCTAAAGCAACAGCACTTAGACTATATACCGCCTCACAGTGCTTTACAGCCCTCTCTGAGCGTTTTCCAGAGTCAGCATATTGCCCCCAACCATCTAGATCCTCATTTTACCAACCTTGGGAGGATAGAAGGCTGAGTTAACCTTGAGCCGCTGAGAATCGAACTGCTAAACTGCTCGCAGCTGGCAGTCAGCAGAAGTAGCCTGCAGTACTGCATTCTAACCACTGCACCACTAAAGAATGCTAGATCCACAGTCCCCCCCCCCCCGAGCCCAACTGACAGGTCAAAGGTTCAGCAGAGGAGTGCTTTATGTATTAGAAGGTAGCACCTCCAATACTCCCAGTCCTTCTTTGATTTATCAGTTGGGCGTCACCTGTGTTAAAAAACAAACAAACTGGCAAGTCACAGGCATGGAGCACTTCTATATCTGTGAGCCACCAACCCAGTAACTTTAAAGCTAACTAAACCCTCCATTCCAAGATCCCTATGTACACTTGTCTCAATACATATTAAGAGGTAATTGATGACTGCTTTTTATGATGGCAAGTTAAGCTTGGTAGAAGCGGAGACGAAGCCAGGGAAATCTATCAATCTTTTTTTTTAACTTTAAGAGTAGTCCTTGATCCTGTGATGGAGGCACACTAGGGCTTGGCAGTTGGGGCTGCACAAATTATGCCAGCATATATTTTTGCTAGCTCAAGGACTCAAGGAGAAATGCATGTGGGTGCAATCACAAAGAAGAACACTTAGTATGCATATGCCACTTGCAACATGCCTTTAAATATCTGGATGCTCTGGTTTGGGGAACATTTTCTCTTCCACTTCCAAACAGTCCATCACTACTTTTGCCCAATCTTTTCTAAAATCTGTTAGGGAAGATCACTATCTAAGATAAAAGTGCCACTATCTGTGACGTACTTCCTATATTATTCTTACCCATTATGTGTTCCATTTGGTTCAGACTTTATTATTTATAGGTCTTTAGTACAGCATGAGTCATAAGCCTAGCCATTGAGCAGGTGATGCTTGTGACCTGATCATATGTAAGTGTCACAAAATGAGAAAGAAATGGACCGCAGACACCCAGATTCTCTTTTGGGAGACTCCTATCACTCTTCTTCCACCCTGGAGGCCTTCATTTCTCATCTGTAGTGAAGTGGTAGTTCCACTCTGCTAAAAGTGAAAACTGATGGAATATTAGAGCCAATATAATGTGCCTTTACAAGTTGAACCTAACACTATTTTATTTACAGAATAGTACACAACCTGTAACCCATTGGGCCATTGTTTGAGAGAAAGATAATGCAGTCCGATGTGACCAGAATGAACATTAAATGTTAAGCCAACCATATATTTTTTTACCCCAATGCTGGAAGGTCCCGTGATCATTTAAAAATAATATACAATTATTTTCCATAAGTAGAAAAAATAATTGTAGTGGCAAATGAACTTCAATAATACATCAGTATTTACTAATCTAAACAAATGACCAGAATAACCATGGGTTGGCAAAAAAGCAGTGAAAGTGAGAATTACTTCCAACTTCTTGCTGGCTTTCCTACTGAGTTTCCTTGTGGAAAGCTGAAATTTCTTGACAGTTAGAACAATTAACCAGTGGAACAACTTGCCTCTAGAAGTTGTAGATGCTACAACACCAGACATTTTCAGGAAGAGACTGGACAACCATTTGTCTGAAATGGTATAGGGTTTCCTGCCTGAGCAGGGGGTTGGACTAGAAGACCTCCAAGGTCCCTTCCAACTCTATTATTATTATTATTATTATTATTATTATTATTATTATTATTATTATTATTATTATTCACAATCACTTGACCGCATGGAGCACATGACTGCTACAACTTCTACAATTTTTTTTTTTTATTAAAAGTTTTATAAATTTTACAAAAAAGAAAAAAAAATACAAAACAAGAGACAACATATACAAAAAAATAAAACTAAACAATACATATATAAAAAAAAAAAAACCCACCCCTCCCAAACCCCCCCCCCTCCCTTCCCCCCCCCTGAGCTTCCCAGAGCAGAATATAGGCTTAAAAAGTAAAAATAAAAATTAAATTAAGAACTTTATATTTATATATATAAAAAGATTATCTATAAAATATATAAAAATAAAACTTATGAAAAAACTATATAATATTTTTGTATACCCAATCTAAATTGTATAAATTTTATCCATTTATCCCAAACAGCAAAAAACTTCTCTTGCGTTTGTTGCTTTAAGAAAGCCGAGATCTTTGCCATTTCCGCCAGATAAGCTACTTTAAGAAACCATTCCTGCAATGTAGGCAAGGATTCCTTCTTCCAATATTGTCCTACTAACAGCCTAGCGGCTGTGATCAAATTTAACATCAGTACAACCTCCTTTGTATCACAATCTGTAACAATACCTAACAAAAATAGTTGCGGAGTAAATTTTACCCTCCTTCTAAAAATTCTCTGGATATTCCACCATACTTTGATCCAAAATGCTTTTATCTCTCTGCATGACCACCAAATATGATAATAGGAAGCCTCCTTATAACCACATCTCCAACATTTGGGTTGCACGTCAGGGTACATATAAGACATTTTTTGTGGATCAAGGTGCCATCTATAAAACATTTTATAAAAATTCTCCCTTAAATTCTGTGCTTGTGTAAATTTGACATTTCTCACCCAAATTTTTTCCCAGGTGTCCAATGAGACTGGCTCACCAAAATTCTGCGCCCATCTTATCATACAATCTTTAATTAGTTCCGTTTCTGAATCCAATTCAACTAAAACCGCATAAATTCTCTTAATGTGGGTTTGTCTTGAATCCTTCACTTGCTTAATAAGATTTTCATCTTCTCTAAGAAAACCCACCTTACAATCCATCTTCCATCTGTCTAGTAATTGCCTATATTGGAACCAGGAATAAATAAAGTTTTCTTGTGCTAACTCTTCCCGTGATTTTAATAGCCAGTTTTGTCCATCCCATTTAAGTAACTGTCTGTAGGACACCATATCCATTTTAACCCCTCTTTTTATTGCTTCTATCGCATGCCAAGGTATAGCCCATAATGGTACTTTGAAATCACTTTTATAATATTTTCTCCAAATCCTAAGTAAAGAGATTCTTAAGATATGAGATTTAAAAGCCCAATCCATTTTTTTATTGAATATTAAATAGGCATGCCACCCATAAAGTAAGTCCCATCCCTCTAGATAAAGTATCTCAGAGTTTGTCAAATTTACCCAATCACTGATTAGTGTTAAAACCACCGCATCATAATATAATTTCAAATTTGGTACCTTAAGTCCACCCCTCTCACGGAAGTCTTGCATAATTTTAAACTTAACCCTTGGCTTTTTCCCTGCCCAGATAAATTTATTAAGACCCTTCTGCCACTCATTTAAATTAATCTCATTTTTCAAAATTGGTAACATTTGAAACAGAAAAAGAAACTTGGGTAAAATATTCATTTTTATCACTGCAATTCTTCCCATGAGGGATAATTGCAACTTTTCCCAGTTCTTCAAGTCCTTCTGTACCCTGACCCACAACCTTTCATAATTATTTTTAAATAATTTTACATTAGAAACAGACAACATCACCCCCAAATATTTTACCTTATTAACAATCTCAAAACCCGTCAGGTTAGTCAAAATCTGCTTCTCCTGACTAGACATATTTTTAGGTAAAATTTTAGTCTTATTTACATTAATCTTGAAACCCGAGACCAAGCCATAATGATGAATCAACTGTAATAAGTTTACTACAGAATAATCAGGTTGCGACAAAGTAACAACCAAGTCATCCGCAAAAGCTCTTAACTTATATTCTTTTTTATTAACATATATTCCTTTAATTTCCTGAGACTCTCGAATTTTGATCAATAATATTTCCAATGTTAAAACAAACAACAATGGCGATAAAGGACACCCCTGTCTAGTACCTTTCTCTATTGTGAAAACCTCCGAAAGACCTCCATTAACAATAAGTTGTGCTGTTTGTTTTTGATATATTACCTTAAGGGCTTGTAATATGTTTTCACCAAAATTCATTTCTTCCATTACTCTTAGCATAAAATGCCAATTCAATTGGTCAAATGCTTTTTCAGCATCTAAAAATATGAGCCCTGCAGGAACTTGGTTGTTCTTGTCTAAGTATTCTAATAGATTAATAATTTGTCTAACATTGTTTTTCATATACCTTCCTGTTATAAACCCTGATTGATCTTTATGCACAAGATGATGCACCACCCTCATAAGCCTATTTACCAAAATTTTTACAAATATCTTGGGTCTTGCTCCTCCCACCGGCGGTGATGCACTTCCAGGAGAACTCTCTTTAGGCTCTTTTTTACGTTGCTCCTTCTCTTTACGCTTATAGGCTGCACGGGTCATCCTCTGCTCTTTGACCTCCGTCTGGCGTTGCTTTACAGCTTCTATCATCCCAGCGGAAATCAAATCTAATGCCTCAGATTGCTGCTCAACTTCCTTGCCACTCAGAGATTTCCGACCAGATGAAGTTGAGCCTGCACCCAGGACCGAAGTATAAAAGTCTCTAGCTTTATCAACTGTGTTCAATCTGTAGCGTGTCCCAGCATGGCTCAAAACAATACCCATCGGAATTTCCCATCTAAATGGCATCGATCTAGCTTTAAGCTCATTGGTTAAAAAAGCAAAGTCTTTCCTGCTTCTTAAAATTTTGGATGGGATTTCCTTTAAAATGATGACATCTTGGGCAGCAATCTGAAATCTTTTATTGTAAAAAGCTTGTATAATCTCATTCCGCAGGGACTTCTTTGTAAAATAAATCACCACATCTCTAGGCAAGTTCTTCTGCTTAGCAATCCAGGAGTTGAGCCTATAAATTTTTTCCACTTCTCTCTGTAATTCTCCTTTATCCATATCCAAGGCCAGCGCCAGATCAGTAAGGACCACCTCCACCAGATCTTGATTCACATCTTCCTTGAGGCCTCTGATCCTCAAGGCATACTCCATTTGTCTGTACTGAAACATCAAAATATCTTCTTGTGAGGAGTCCACCTTCCTTTCCACATCTTGAATTTTGTCATCCAAAGAGTCAACTTTGTCTTCCACTTCCTCAAGCCTTGCATCGAGCTTAACCACCACAGTAGCCAAACCTGAAACAGCTGCCAGTATATCTTGTCGTAGTTCATTATTGTTTTCTTGCAATTTAGTCTTTATCCCCGTTATCTCTTCTTTGAGATCAGATTTAATTTCTGATTTAATCTGTGAGACAAATTGATTCATTTCCTCTCTCATTTGAACTACAATCTCTCCCATTATGCCTCTAACCTCTTGTGCTGAAAGTCCAGATAGAGGAGGGGAGGGTGGTGGCTGAGCCGGTGGTACATGTTTAGATTGTTGTTGTAACTGTGCAGTGGAAGTTATAGGAGAAGAAATAACCTTAGATATTGAGGAAGGCTGCTGCCTCTTTGAAGCCATTTTAAAAAGCACAATTGTCACTTCCCTTTCCCCTCCAGCCAAGAAGGGAGGAGGGGAAAAAAAAGAAAAAAAAATTTTTTTAAAAAGAGACAAAGTATAGTCCTTGAAAGTCCAGAGTAAATCCAAAAAATAAAAAATAAAAGAGCAAACAATTCAAAAGAAAAAATTCTAAACCAAAAACAAAAGTAAAGGCAAAAACCAATCCTTAAAAAGGGAAAGTAAAACAAAAGAGAAAGGAAAAAAAACTCCGACACTTTCAAAGCGCCATCTTAAATCCTTTCACTAATATAACAAAAAAAAAGGAGGAATAATAGTAGAAATCAAAAAATAAAAAAATTAAACACCTAAATTATAACAAAAAATCCTTTAAACTGCTCCGTCCGTTTAAAAATTACTCACCAGAATGCTATAAACACGGAGATAGAAGCGGCGGTTTCTTTTGCTTCCTAGGAAGCAAAAACAGCTGGGAGGCGGAGATCAGCAGGAGCTCCGAGGGAACACTCCTTTCACCCCCTCTAGAAACAAATCCAGAGGGGGTTCAGGGGTTCTACCTCTATCCCTGCACTCTCTGTCCCTTCCCTTTGCCCGGGAAGGGATTTCCGAGCCGCGGGCCAGCTGATGCACGCTGCGCTCCGCGGCTCTGACACTTCCCCAGCTGGACGGCTAAAAGCTAGCCGCCATCGCCGTCGCCTCAAACCGGAAGCTCAACTTCTACAATTTTTCAAATAAAATTGATTTGATCTGAATATGATGGAAATTTCAATTCCACAGGAGAAATTAGTCCTGTTTTTTTTTTACATATTCTTTAAGTTAGCAGATATTAAATACTATAACTCCCTGATCTCAATCGTACACAAATACAGCCACAGGTAGAAGGATCTCTTGTCTCCCTACCAAGTATGATGAAACGTAATGCTGCAAAACTTTTCTATTCCTCTTTGTGATACACAAACCGACTAACCTGCCTATAGAGTTAGCAAGACTTTGTTGATTTCAGATTTGATGTAGTAAACATTCAGAAGTTGCAGAAAGCACATTTGGAATTAGAATTCTGTTTTTTGGTGTGACTCTTTAGGAAAAAGTTACCTCTTGCAGACTTGAAAACTAAACTATCTTGTATGCTGCATTATTCCTTTTCAGCAAGCCACTATGGTTTACTTTACCAGTTAGGAGTAATGCACACCAATTTTCCTTTTGTTCTCAGTTTTCTGTCCAGTAATAATAGCTGCCACATTGTATTCTCTTTTTTTATTTCCATTTCTCACATTTCTCCCAGTGGATAAGTTTTCACTCTGGTGAATGTTTCATGAGCTTTCATGAATTTCATGCTGCTGCCTTACTGGAAAACATAGAGCAGCTATATGTTCAGTGTGGGGTCATCTGGCATCTAATCAATTTTTCACTGGAGCCTGGATTAAGATAACACGTTACTCCAACTGGAGAAAGGAGAAATGGCTTGTGATGGTTGGACCCTTTACCTAGTCAATCCCATACTCTTGTTTTACAAATTGTCTTTTTTTGCATTTGGATATATCTAAGAGCTAGGTTAGGTTGTATGAGGGCTTCTGAAATTAGGAAAGAAAGCACTGTGCATTTCTATTTAAACAATCCAGTCTCCACTGAGGTTATGCCTCAGCTGATTTTGTAGTCTCAAAATGTGGTTTTTAATATTTTCATTTTTTTAAAGTTCAGGAACCATTCTTACAACTTTTTTTGTTTTGAATTTTTCTTTAACAATTTTAAGGCTTTGTGATAAGTTTATATTGCTTATTATCTAATGCTGCCCCTTTCTTAATGAAACTAAAATAAATTCCACCTGCTTTATTATTATTGCAACAAAAGGGGAATGTAGCTACTCACTTATCATGTGTCAGCTAACTCACGGCCATACCTTTACCATGTTGACATTATCATCTTTTCGTACACCTTGCAAAACTGTACTCTTTGCTATGCTGTTCTGTCTGAGACACTCTCTCTCTGCTTTTTCCCTCCCACTGAATATCTGTGTTTGAATTTTCCCAGATGGATTAGCTGTATTTTCTGAAGATAAGCAGTCCATGCTGTCACTAAATGAGTAGGGGGTTATTGTCCCAAATTGTGTTTTTGTCTACCATGTTGTGAGTGGATAGGCTAGTATGTTTTCCATTTTGGTAAAAGCTTGTATAAAAGCTATAAGATGATGCTATGGTTAACTACAGAATGGATATTTAATGTGTGATTATATTGCTGATGGCAATGTTAGAGCCTAAAAAGGAACATAGACATGTGGATCAGCTCTGTATTATTAACTGGCAATTGACTCAACAGAGAGATGCAGGCATATAATTGTGGAAAAAGAATCCACATCACCTTTTCTCAACCATCTGGAGTGAAATAAATGCAGAGCGGGTGTCACAATGATGTTACAATGCTGTGTGTGTGTCTGTGTACCAAAATAGCTATAATACCAGTGGGAATTGGTATCAAAATAACATACTGGTCGGATAGACTGAGAGCTGGAGATGGGTGAACTGATTGAGATAAGTATCTCTCTGGATACAGACTTCTCAGAGTAGAATCTATGATATTAAAGTTAATGTGAATCGCTCGTATCTGTAGGAGCTAATTAAGGATCTCCAGTATTTGTTTCAGTTGCTGAATGTGCATGTGCCATCAATGCTGGCATTCATTTATGGTTATGATCTGCTACTATTGCATGTTAGGCAGATGTAAAGATATTTGCTTACTTTTCCATAAGTAAAAGGTAACATTTACCCAAAGAAGCACCTATTTGGGGTTGCTGATTCATTACTTACAACCCTAGGCAAGAGGACATAATGAGGCTTCACTATTTATTTCATTTGCTGGATTATGGTAGTTCCACTCTAAATGACATAGCATCAGCTTCACAGCTACAGAAGTAATTTATGTGTTGGTGTCTGTGATAAAGTAGTATTTTCCTGCACTAAGGCAGCAGGACTAGAGGCCAGTATTTGTGTTACAGCAGATTGTTCACGCTAAAATCATAGGAAGAACAGTGTCATGCACAGTAGGCTGTAAATATTGCCTTTTTCCAGATTGTTGAAGCAGGTAGAAATGCTTTGTCAGATTGGTTAAGCAGAGTACTATGTCAAGTCAGTCCATGTGGAAATCTGATTGTGCTCTTGATGGGTGTGTACAACCTCCTCGGTGTATTTTTAGAGGGAAGGATGCAGGGGTGTCCACAGGCAGAGTCAAAAAAAGTCAAGGTGGTGGCCAGAACTATGTATCTTAAAACTCACCTTTTTAATGTGTTGTGACATAATGGGTAGCACGTCAATAGCATATTTGTGGCCCGATCTTGATTTTTGAACTTCCCCCTGGATGGATGGATCTGCTCTGCAGAGATTTATTTCTGTACGGTCACTACAAAATGAAACATTCAGCAGGTTTCAACTTTGCAGCTAACTGATCTATTAGAAATGTAGACAGAAAGCTTCTCTGACATGTCATTTTGAAAAGATTTGAGGGCATGACTCCAACTTCCTAAACTATATAAGGTTATTCATTGTTAAAATGGTATTTCCAGTTGACAAAATATTTGGCTTTTTTTCTCAAGACTATTGTCAAGTAGCAGCAAAGAAATCTTTGACTCTTTAGATAATGGATGTCAGTTCTTAACAACTTTGCTGAAATAGAAACAGCCGAGGTTCAGTGTGGGCCATTGTTCTGTATTTAAAAAATATTACATGTTTTGTTGATTCTTTTAATAATAATTTGTTAAAAGAAATTTCCAATTGATGGGGTTGATAAAAGCTGAAATCCAGCCTTTGGAAGGCAACAGTTCTTGCATCCTGCAGTCTCCTATCCTATTGGAAACATTTTCCGCTTTATAAAGCGGAAGGATGAACGTTGAAATTTGGAAAGTAGAGTGGCCCTAACCGGTCAGTCCTAGAAGAGATCAACCCCTGACTGCTCTTTAGAAGGCCAGATCCTGAAGTTAAAACTCAAATACTTTGGCCACCTAATGAGAAGGAAGGACTCACTGGAGAAGGGCCTAATGCTGGGAAAGATTGAGGGCAATAGAAGAAGGGGACGACAGAGAATGAGATGGCTGGATGGAGTCACTGAAGCAGTAGGTGTGAATTTAAATGGACTCCAGAAGATGGTAGAGGACAGGAAGACCTGGAGGAACGTTGTTCATGGGGTCGCGATGGGTCGGACACAACTTCGCAATTAACAACAACAACAGAGTGGTCCTCTTGTCCCTGTCTTCCGAGGGACAAAGAAGAAACTGCTTATGAAGATGCTGCCCTTCTCGCAGCAGATTAAAAGGACGGG
Organism: Crotalus tigris; assembly: GCF_016545835.1. Lineage (NCBI taxonomy): Eukaryota > Metazoa > Chordata > Lepidosauria > Squamata > Viperidae > Crotalus > Crotalus tigris. The sequence continues at coordinate 1,429,078 of NW_024096711.1, forward strand.
ATCCCCACACGGCTGGGCTGCCTATTCGGATGCAGAAGTAGCCTTGCGAAGCTGCTGGCGGCGGCAGGAGGCTGGGCGGGTCTCCGCGTTCGGACGAAGCGGCGGAGTCCATCGCGGTTCTGCACACCGACGAGCAAAGCAGAGCCCGGATCACTTTCATCTTCTTCTCCGACCCCGGGAAATGAAGCCCAGAGGTGGGGGGGAGGCGGAGGCTGCGCTTTTGGCGCGTCTTTCTGCTTTTCGCCTAGCCGGGCTCCAAACCCGTCCTGTCCCCCGGAGGAGGCGTGCCAGGCCGGGAGTAGGAAGCGCGTCGCAGAAAGAGAGGGAAGAACGAATCCCTAATCCCGCCCCGTCCGATCCGCTCGGCTCCGCCATAGGTGGACGATCCCGCGTGGGGGTTTCCATGGAAACGCCGAGTCGCTAGGCGCCCGGCTCATGTGTGGGAGTCTTGCTCAGACCTAGCGGGGACCCGGGAGCGAGAAGCCGGGAGGCAGAGAGGACCCGCGGGCCCGCCGGCCGGCCGCCGTCTACGGAACCGGTCCTCTGAAGAGCTTGAGGCGGTTCCTTCTCAGGGTCCTGGTAATGGACGGCAGCCGGCGCGGGAACCCAGCCTTCGAGGTTAAAGGATGGGCTGGTCCTGGAAGGCGGGCAGGCAGCCCGGCTCTTGGAGCTTAATCTCGGAGGCTCACCCATCCGATGCCCGGGGACGCCCGCCGCGCCCCTCCTGCCCAGGGGTCACAGATGGCGAGTCCAGGAGCCACGAGCTGGAGTCGAGCTGATTGGAGGACCCCAGTCTTCCGGTACAGGAAAGAGATTTGAAAGAGGAGCCGGCCTGGCAGGGGTCATCTTCCACCGGATTGTCCTTCCAGGAGGAACCCAGTCTCGAGGATTGGTGGAGCTTAGCTGGTTGCCATGTCTTGGAGTATTCCAGGCAGAGGTGGTGGCGTTCATCCTGCTCACACCTTCCCTTGTCTCTGAGGATGGGCAGTGGTGGTTCCTCAGGCAGGGAGGAGCGGCTGCCATCAGTGGCTGAAGAACAGCTGAGTGGAGGAGATCAGATGCTAGAGCTCTCTGGGCGCCACCTGAGGAAGCTGCCCACACCAGTGTGTGCCCTGAGCACCCTGCAGAAGCTCTACATCAGTGGCACGGGGATAACGGAACTGCCTGAGGAGATTGGGGGCCTACAAGAGCTGCGCATCCTGGCCCTGGACTTTAACAAGCTGGAGGAAGTACCTGAAACCTTGTGCCGCCTTCCCCACTTGACTCGGCTTTATCTGGGCAGCAACCGCCTCTTTGGCCTCCCTGCAGAATTCTGTCAGCTCAAGACTCTCCGTTGCTTGTGGATTGAGAGCAATTATTTGTACCACTTTCCCCAGGTTCTGCTCCAGATGCCCGAACTGCAATCCCTGCAAATGGGAGACAACCGTCTCAAAACCTTACCGAATGGCCTGCCACGCATGAAGGGTCTTCGAGGACTTTGGTTGTATGGAAACCGTTTTCAGGAGTTTCCAAAACCTTTGCTTCACATGAGTCAGCTTCACATTCTTGATGTTGACCGTAACAAGCTTACTGAATTCCCTGACTTGAGTCACCTTCGGAGGCTACGTCTTTTCTCCTATGACCACAATCCAGTTGAAGCGCCACCCAGTGTGGCTGACACTGTCTTTGTAGTGGGTGAGGGAGCACAGGAATTCATGGAGTCTAGGGGGGAACGTCTCCAGGCTCTTCGACAGCAAAAAGCAGAAGAGCAGGAAGAGAATGAATCTGAAGTTCTACAGCCCAATATGAAAAATGATTCCACTGTATTGGAGGAGGAGGGCAGTTTTACTGCTCTGGAATGCTCTCCTGAGGAGACATGAGATATTAGTAATGGCATGATTGCTGCTAAAGAAGTCTAGTAGGTACTGATAGGTTTTCAAATCTGCAAATGGGTTGTAGAAAATTAAGAGCTGGGCACTCCCCACTTGTTTCAAGAGTTGCAGTCAGAGGCAGGATTGTGGGTAGCAAATGACCACAATAGTTGATAGCCTCTTGTAAAGAACATTGATCACCTATTGTTGTCTTCTTATTCTCAATGGAATCATGGGCAGCCTCTGCCAAAATGTCTGTAATGCTCTATGGGTAATTTTGTGTTCTGTCTAAACCTAGGGCACAACTCCCTAATTTGAAGTATCTACGATGACCACATATGGCTGAAACAGAATTTCAGATTGACATTCTATTTGCCTGGCATTATAAGAGCAAGACAGGATAAAGCCATTTTGTTTATTTATTCCCCAGTTTATCCCCATAAATAATTAATTTTCATCATCAAATTTTTAATCCTATAACTGGAATTAGACTGGGAGGGAAACCTTATTTGTGCTGTTCCTTCAGCTGTCAGGTTTGAGAAGAAGCTCAGGTGAAATCCTTGTTTGTGCATAGAGCTTTTTGTCCAGGAAAAGCTTTGATTCTATTCTGTGTACAGCAGGAAAGAGGGTCGTGCATTACTCTGTTGCTTTCCTGAACTTTCTATTCCCTTAAAGGGGCATAGAAGCAAAACTGATATGACCTTGGCCCCTGCAGATTTGCATGGATCTGAAACCGAAGAGGGAGGTAGCCACAGGACTTTTTCTTGTATGGGAGTGTGACAGGTTCATTCTCCTGAGGTCCTTCGGGCTAGATTTGTATTAAATCTAAGCAATAAAAGCCCGTTAGAGAAGAGACGGAAGGAAGGGCACACATTCTCAGGGAGATTGCTATAAAAGCAAGAGACCAAAGGTGTTGTGAGGTATAAGGCTGTTTTAAAGAGAGTTGTAAATGAAATTGCAGTATCTGGTGAATGGAATCATGTTTCTCAGGCACCCTTGTTACATATTTTAGAAATCCTGCTTTTGCTATGTCTGATCATGCAGTTTTCTCTGTTTTTCTGCTTCTGAGGTTTCTTTGCGTCCCCTTTCTGATTTTCTTTCTTCCATAGTTCCATGCTTTCTTTCCCCGCCCACCTTTTCAGAATATATTTCTTTGTCAACTGTGTTCAGTTTTTCTCTGGATTGGCACTTTGCTCAGCCTCAGTTTCAATATTTGTGCTGCATGACATGGTAGCCAGCATCAACAAAGTTAACATCTTTTTCTTGGATTAATTTTAGCCTTATAATGAACATTTATGGTATATTTTATCTTATAGTTTATTTTTCATTAATTGGCTGATTGCCACAAAATATTATTTTTGTTAACTCTTTGTTTCTATCTATCTATCTATCTATCTATCTATCTATCTATCTATCTATCCCCCTTCATTCTCACTGTTGTTTTTTCTGACAGAGGAAGAAAGGCTTTCTTTTCAGTGTTGTACAATGATAGTGAGTGCAATTATCAACTTCACTTTTTTTAAAATTGGTTGCAACCATTTACATGGCATGTTTTCGCACCCTTGTTAGGCTAACCATCTGATCACTGTGCTTTTTTTGGTGAGAAATCTCATGCCATAGATGTGTAGTCACACACCTAAGTCATTCATATGCAGCTTCTGCCTCATAGCCACATGGTGCTGTTATAATTGAACTACACAGTAGCAATTTTTGTTGGCTTCCATATCCATTTTTAGCATCACAGTATTTATTGCAGTAAGTGATGCCATGTGTTTGAAGTATTGGTTCAATAGTTGAACTGTGGAAGATTTTGTCAAAGCAGACAACAGATTTTGCATGACATAGGTTGCCACCCGAACTAGTTAGCATCAGTATTTACCAAACTCGTGTTTTCTTCTTCTAAGAGGTTCCGTACGGTAGTTGTCTTTGTAGTCATTACAGATAAGTCATTTCTCACTTTTAAGTGAATTTTCATCATGACTGTAACCAATTCTATAGTTGTGTATTAACCACCACAACTTGAAAACATTCAGATAATTAATGATAACCAGTATTTAAGAAACAGGACATCATAGACCAAAATGTTTTGCCTGGACTGGTTTTAATCTTCCATGAATGTTTCCTTTCTAGAATGTTATTTAGCATGCCAAAGGAATTGAAAAACATGCTGGCTACAAAGTGGAGACAGTTCACTAACATGTGTCTTTCAGCATTAAGAAGAGTTCACATTTGGCAGAGTTCTGCTTGCTTGGCAAACACTGAACAAGTAGTGGGTTGGTTAGCAACTGAAAAATGCAGTAGAGAAAGCAAATAAGTCATGGAAAACTAAGTTGGCAGGGTCCGTGGTAAAGAAATGTTGAGTATGCTGATGATATAATTATGAGGAATGGGTGGAATTGTGTCATCATCTTTGAAAAACACAATCAGGGCTGTCCCTGTCAGAGACAATGTGAGACCTCAGATGATAGATAACTGGTGGGAGGAACAGCTGTTCCTGTGCCATTCCCTTTGTTGAAAAACATTTATACAACTTGGCTTGTTCTGCATTCCTATGCTAGCTTGCTACCCTCAGGTGCTATTCAGTTACCAGTGTTAAAGTTGTATTCATCTGCTAAACAAATTCATACATCTTAACATTTGCCTTGAGTAGCTAAAAGTCTTGGGTTAGCATCAAACTGAGGTTTTATTGCACTTCAGGCAAATGCATTTTGTCATTAGGATGGGGAATTTTCAAGCCTTGACTGAGGTTAGAGAGGTGTCTTTGAAGCAACCAGCATCCTGCTGGAGTAGAGCAGATCACCTACTGTGCAATACACTACAAATTATACAATAATTGTCCAACTGTAGCCCCAGTAAGGGTGAGGGGGGGCACAGTCATCTCTAAATAGGTTTTCTTATTTAAAGTGGCTATGACCCAGGGCTCTTTAGTAATAATAAAGAACTGGTTCTCTGCAGTTAGCTAGAAGTAGAATTAAATATTGTTCTTTATGGCAGTTATAGAAGATTGACTAGCAAAAACCCTTATGTGATACTTCCAATTGGATTCTGATTATCAAAGAATCATCTCTAACTTTAATTAGAAGCTTCCCAGGTGTAGCGTCAGCCTCTAATTGTGATCTGTTCATCACATCCTAAATATCCCTTAATTGCCTTTCCCAACAGGATGAGCTTTAAGCTATTGGTTTTTGGTTTCCTTGAAAAAATATCATAATCATAAATCATGCTACTTTTAAATTAAAAATTGAAAGAGAAAATAATTAAAAAAAATGGTATTCCTGATAGGAACAAGGGTTGACTAATGAACAGGAAACAATTAGTGGCTACAGCTACTAGAAGAGGCTTTCTTTAAAATAAAAAATAAATTTATCTTGAAAGATGTTGTGGTGTTTCATTCATAGAAAAGAACAGTGATATTTTTATTGTCATTTTCTAAGTGGTTTAAAATGTTACTACTTAGACCTGCAAAAGATAGGAAGACAACACAGAGAACGTTGGGTTGTAGCGGATTGGCAACAGCATCTGAGTTCACCATTAAAAGAAAGTGGAAGAATATCAATTCTTTTAATTTTACACATAGTTTCTTTTATTTATATTTTTTATTGTACACCACTTTGATTCTCTTTGAGGGCGATGAGCAGTTCTTAAGTATGATAAATAAATGAATGAATGCATAAATAAATCTTCAAATAGCTTAGTTGGGGATATAATACACAGTTACAATAACGAAACCTTACAATTATGAACTCCATTCACTCATATTTTTCTGATTGTTAAAAAATGAGCTAGAATTTACTAATTTCTGCCTTAGATTTTAATTCAGAACTGACAAATGTTCAGGGAAAAGGTGACCTGGGTTGAAGGTAAATTCATCTAGAATATTTGAGTCCACTTGCTGTTTCACTTTGATAAAAGAGTAAAGAGGGTATCTTTAAACAACCCCAACACTTACTAATTTGGGTTATTAATCTTTTTGGTGGAAAATACACATTTATCAGAAGAAATTTTAGTTAAATAATTAGGCTAGAGAATGCGATCACTGGCTGTTACATCTGAAATCAGAAACTACTTGAATGTGCAAATAGATCACATTACTTGTTACACATTGCTAGCTCATGTATAACTTACAATTGACATGCACATCTATATCTTTTTCATATGTACTAGTTCTATATTAGGTATCCTATGCCTTTGCTGTATGCTATGTCTTCACCAGTGTTTCTCAATGCTGGCTGGTAAATTCTGGAAATTGAAGTTCACACATTTTGCAATTGCTGAGGTTGAGAAACACTGATCTACACTATTCCTCTGAGCTGCTCAACAGATAACAAAGAATGATGCAAAGTTAGTCTGGCATGATTTGTCTTTGCTGGCTTCTGTTAACTGTAGCATTTCTATTCAAGTGCTTATAAAAATGCTGCTTAATACTGTAATCTGAGGACCTTATCCAATAGGAATGTCTAACAGATCTATAGCTTCCCATACCTTCCTCATTTCCCTTTTTGGAAAAGAGTGACATTTGATCCCCTCCAGTGTTCTGGGAACCCATCAATTCTCCACGTCTTCTGAAACGTTATCTACTGTAGGATGATTCTGCAGTTACCTGTGCTAATTCAGACTCTAGATTGTAATCCATCTAGCTCTAGAGATTTAAATTCATTTCAATTCTTTCCTACACTCTCGTTTATCCTATATTTTCTTATTCCCTTACTGACAACAGTAACCAGCTTTTTGAAAGAAGGCAGTTAAGAAATGTTGCCTTCTCAGAGTCACCACTTTGTCACAATGAACTTACAGGTGCAGTTAAAAATCTTGGTACCCCTCCACTTTTTCCTAGAGAAGCCCAATTTGCTGTGAAATAAGTTGGAAGTGACACAAGTTAATGGCATCTGCCATTCTTTATTACATAGTTCACAGGGCATACACTTTGCTTTTGATGTATGGCTTGACATATTCCTGTAATTAACAAAACAAATGAAAATGTCACATGCTTAGGATCTAACTCAAAAATTAGTGGTACTTATGTTGAAACAACGAATATAAGTTGGTAATTATATAACAATCTCCCATGCGTTTCAAATGCAGCTAATTTAAACTGGCTCTGGTCCAGTGAAATCTATATAAATACAGGGTTTTGAACATCTGAGACAGCTTTATCAATGTGCTTTGAATGACAACAAAATTGCTATAGAGTAAGCTCATTGCCTTTGCAATCTGTCATAACCATTCTTTAGCAGAAATTTGATAGAGCATGCCTATGCAGATTATTTTAGATTCAGATAATATTGTTTTATATTCTTTATAAAATATGTAACTTGTGACTATTCTCGGATGAACAGTGCAGGAATAACTATGACCAAAGGGACTGTTCTGACTGAGCAGGACAACTCCATCTTTTGAAGCAATAGAATATTTAGGAAGAAGATGCACTTATGCATTGCTTCTTTAGGCACCTTGTTATACAGGAATACATTTTTGCAAATGTATTTGTAAATATGAAACACTTATTTAAAATTTACCCTGTAACCTCCAGCACCGCCTGAGGTTTCCTGGTCACTGAAGCCAGTTTAATTATATCAAAGTTTCAGGAACTACAGAATTCACAGGATTTTGCAATTACTTCTCCAGCATACCTAATATTCAACTCAATAGTGAAGGTCACAAACTAGGTTGACCAGATCTGAGCTGTAAAAATCTAGATGACTAACTATTGTAGATGCAGAATATTTTAATTTTTATTGCCTTCTAGTGGTTGCCTGCATTTTTTGCAACCAAGATTTAATAGCCCTATTCTCAGCTACCTATTCTTCAGTGGAAAAATGAAAAAGCAGCACTTCCTGGTTTTGAACTTCCCAGATTTCATTAAAAGAGGTTCTATCTTTTATCCAATAAGTGGGCATGCTTTCCTCCAGTCTTACATAACAAGTGATTCTTATAATTATGCTTACATTGTTTCTATGTTTAGGTGCCAGCATTTCCTTTGCAATATTTGAGATTATGATGTCAAGTATTTGAGGGAGGCAACCGACCAGGATTTCTGGAAAGATATTTATTGCTAGTAGGGTACAGTAACAGAAAACCTGCCAAAGCAATTCTCCAGTTTGATTTATACCTAGTATAATTAAGGAGTGAGACTCTCACATTCTTTTCCCCTGGACCCTGGAATTATTTTTCTGCAACAGCCTGCTTCCTCCAATAATGGCAGTGCTCTCTTCTTGCTCTTCCCAGGTCTGTTAGACATTCCATCACAGGTGAGCATCCTGAAGGAGATCTTGTCTCTCCTATCAAAGTAACATTGTTCTGGCAGCAGAGAATGTCTCTCTACTCACGAGATGTCGGAACTGTGTTTGATGCTAATGTGATTTAAATATGGTGCAGCTCAAATACAATATCAGCCCAGTAAAGATCAGTCTTGGAATTTCAATAGATCTCATTCGAACACAATTCATTATTATTGTTATTCGACTTGCCTGGTTATCTCTCAATATCTCTGTTTCTGAATAATATTATCCTTTTTTTAAAATTGTGTTTTCTGCTTTCCAGGTTGACCCTTGTTTCTTAGAGAGAAAGGTCCTTCTTCTCTTATTAGATCTGTTAAAGGCTGGTTTGTCCTTTTTGCACTTAACCTTGTGTTTTGATAGGAATAGGATTTGCTTTGTGGCTTCAGTAGAATCCTGATACCAGCCAGCTTTTTTACCCACACAGTTAGGCTACCTAATTTTTAATCAAATCAGAGAAAGAATGTAGTGTTAATATTTTTAACAGCACTTTGAAAAATTAAGTAGTTATTAAACAGTGCCTAATGATGTTACTGGAGAGTTATATACCAGTCTGAAAAAGAAGTAAGTAATGTACCTCTTCTGACTTGTCCATCGCATGTGTTTAAAAAAAAAAGATATATCAACTGAGCATTCATCCTTATAAAATTGACATCTCAAAAATAAATGTCCCACTCACTGTTTTACTAATTTCACATCGCCATACTTGTTTTGAAGGGTTGGGTTAAAAATTGCCCTTCAGAAGTGTTGAGGATAAGATATTGAACCAAGATAGACAGAAACTTTTTTTTTATAAAGTTGGAAAATTAGCTATCAGATGTTACAACACTTCTAATATTTCCTATTTTGAAAATGGAAAGAATTATGCCCAATTTTTTTCTGGAGATCAGTGCCAGATACCTCTTTTCTGATAGGAGTTTAGATTGTCATTGAATCAAGAACTGAATAAAAAACGCACAGTTACACATAATTTCTTCAGGAGGTTTTTTCCAGGAAGATTTCAATTCATCAAGAAATATTAAAGACACCATGGATCTGAAGAAAAACACTTGTTTGTATCCAAGCAAGAGACTTGATAGAAACAAGCACAATTCTAGATTCAGGGAGACATTTGGAAGATGCTGGGGCATCCTAAAATGCAATTCATAAAATTTTTAACTTCAGTGGCCAACGGGCCTTATAGTTACAGATTTGAGACCCATATAACATTTGAACCAATACCAATGTCATTACAAATGATCCTTGCTAAAGTGCCTCGTTTAGCAACCAAAATTAGGATTGTGTAAGAATACTAGCTTTGTGACTAATCCTTGCATTGTGACCATTGTAGCATCGGTAGTCACATGATTGCCATTTGGTGCTTTGTGACTGGCACACATTTATGACCATTACATTCTAAGTCACGGTCACATGATGTTTCATTTAATGACTTAATGGGAAGTGATATAAATCTATCATGGTCACATGATTTTCTGCTTAGTGACTGTGGTGCTTAGTGATGGAGCTGCTAGTCCCAATTATGGTTACTATATGAGGATTACCTGTAATATCTAAAGATCACTCTTAGTATGAAAGAAGCTGAGGCTAGGCCTGGTGCTATTTCTATTTCAGATTTTTATTGATGTACTCTAACTGCCCAAGGCATAGTAAGTGATCCTGACATATTTCAAGGTCTTGACCTGCTCTATATTATATACATTACTCTACCATTTATGTCTGTGGCTCACAAGTCTGAAAAGAAATAACTTTCATTTTTTAGGATTTATGGCTGCTCTTGCCTCAACATGATAAAAGGATGAGAAACATTGAAAAAGAAGTGCCATATTACCAGCATTTAGAAGCCTGTCTATAGTTACTGGCCAACCTAAGGTGTGAACCTTGTAAATCATCAAGTTAATATAGATGTTACACAAGTGGAGATGTACAATGAAAGCTGCCTCTATCCCTGTCAGGTTGGAATCTGATCAGCTGCATTGCTTGGACTATTGAGCCTGACCTGTAAAAATGTGGTGTTATGGGAGCAACCCCAATAAACGACATATCACTCCAGCGTCTCCCATAGTCTTTCTGTAAGTCAGCCCAAATGTCATTGCAAACCTAAAACACTACATGCCATAAAGACCTCTTTGGAAGATATTCCCAGCCCTGAATTCATACACAGGTTCAATTGTATTAATTTTGCTCCAAGTTCATGAACCTGGGTTAATATCCATTACATATTTACATATCCAGAGATATATTCAGCTTTGTGCACAAATGGTTACCATTTAGAAGGCTAGCAAGCTTGATTTTATACAATGATATTTAGGCCTGAAAAAAAAAAGATCCAGAATCTTGATGATAAAAAAATAAAAATAAAAAAAATAAAGGACAAATATAAATTTCTTGTCTGCAATGATTTCCCATTTCCCAACTCAAAGGGGAAGATGGGAAAACTGCAAAACTGGTTCTATAACTTTAAAGATCTTCCTTGCTGGAATTAGCTAAGCAGTGCTAGAACTTAAAAATACTAGCAGCAAAAAAGGTATCAGAGATCTGGAAACAAAAAGCATATTAGGGAACTGAAAGAAATAACATCAGGATGGTTTGGGGCTACATTGCATTTTACATGAGTTAAAACATTGCAGTGCTTGTGATCATCTTAAGAAATGGTATTTTGCAGACTCTTTTCTTGATGAATTGTTTTGTGGAATGATCTATTTTTGAAGAAATAATGACAATTCTTATTTACCCTTTTATTTTTACATCCTAGTTTGTGCAGTATCTGATTGAGCCACATTACACTGGGAGACAAGCTGTTCCATGGATTAATTGTTCTCGGTGACAGGAAAGTTCTCCTTTTTCCAGAGTGAATCTCCCTCTGAGGAGCTTCCCCCTATTGCTTCTTGTCCTGCCCTCAGGTGCTATGGAGAATAAATGTATATAAGGAAGAGTATAGTGGGAACAGGAATAAGTGTGAGAAACAATGTTTTTGTTGTTGTTGTTGGCTATACCTTTACAGAATTGTAGCATAGGCTACATTAGCTGCAGTGACTAGAGATAGGAATGGGTTCATAAAGTGAAATGTGATGAACCAGCTGGGAAACTCATGCCATAGTTAATTCCACCCAGATATTCATTTTTTAAAATATTATATCAAGGCTTTTAAATATACTACTATACATAATAATCCTATTTACTAGCATAAAAAGAAGACACAAGAAAGCCCAGTAAAGATTCAAAGATTGAATCCTTTAGATTGGTACAATTATTATTTGTTTATATTTTCTACTCATATCTGAAGTGTTGATGCATTCAGCATTGGAATACATATTGAAATCCTTGACAAGTTCTTCATTGGATAGGTACTATTAGTTTTCCATTCACCAATCATACTAAATATAATGAAAAACATAGCAAATAGGCTGCTGTTAAAAGTCAGTTGTGATTTAGAAAACAGTGGCATCTGATTGTCATTGTCCAAGCTGATGTTCAAGGTAGGCCAAGTTAGGAAACCCTGCAAGCACTATTGCCATTCTATTTTATTGTTGTGCGCTATAACAACATAATCTTAAAAGCCTGTTAGAATGCCCCTCTGTTCTCTTTTCTACCAAAAGGAGCCAAGGCTGCCGTTATCTGGAGTATTTTTCTCACCTCCCCTCCTTTTTTTCAGGGCTAAGTTGACATTTACTTAATGGTTGTTGCATTCCTTTTTCAAGCCTTTCTCCATACACTTCTGCATATAGGAAGCCTAGTGAGGTAGGATCTAGATAGCAGGAGGATGGGAGTCCTCCAGGGAATACCAAGGCTGTAGGCCAGCCATGAAGACAAAAAGCAACTCAGAAGAAGGCAATTGCATTTTTTTTCCTGTTGGTAAGAAAACTGCTTGGACAGCTCCACTAAGTTGCCAAAAATTGAATGCAATGTGGAGGACATGCTATTTTACTTTGTGCTCTCCAGAGCACATCAAGTAGGTATTCTACCTATGCTTCTATCATTTCCTTTCTGTGCCTTATGATGGTCCCCCATCTTGCCAAAACTGATGAAACTTCTTGAATGAGAAGCAAAATGTCTTCTTCTTCTTCTTCAGGAAAAAAGCAGTCCTGTTGTCTCTTGAAAGCACCTTTAAGACAAAAATGGTGGATGCTTTCCATTTTTTTTTTGAGGCAGTTTCCCCTAGCTCAGAGGTAGGCAACTTTGGCTTTTATGACTCGTGGACTTCAACTCCCAGAATTCCTGAGCCAGCACGGCTGGCTCAGGAATTCTGGAAGTTGAAGTCTATGAGTCATAAAAGAGCCAAGGTTGCCTACTCCTGTCGTAGCTTGATAATCAGTTGTTTAGCAGGTATAGTTTGACACAGTGTTTAGCATTCTCTTGAGGGGCAGAGGACTTAAAACAAGCAGGCTATATAACTAACATGTGGGTCAAGAATAGAGATGGGTGGCTGCACCTTAACCCAGTTATCAGCTTTTCAGTCTCAAAGCTTGCCTGGGGGTCAGGAGCTTTTTGAAGGGGGACGCACAACACTGTGGGAGAACAGGCTACTTCAACGACAGCCAAGAGATCTGGCTCTTTTCTTCATGCAGTAACCTCATCTCATCAATCGGTCCTTGTTTAGCGACTGCTAAAGTGATCTCTAGGGATAGGCTCATCCCTCACCCTCCAGTCACCTGGCCGCACAGCAGACAGAATGAGTCAGCAAATACAGCAGATTGTTCTGATTTCTAAGCTGCCACTTACTTGCTGTTGCATAAGTGGAAAACATTGATACAGCTAACCATGACTTAAGGTTGTCAAGCTTCATGAGCCGAGAACGAGTTGGGACAGAGCAAATGAAAAGAGATTTCAAGGAAAAGTTTGTCTTGCAATGCAATGCAAGTAGAAGGCCATTAACTTTGCCTGCTTTTTATCACTGCCCAGTGACCTGGACAGGTGCTCCTTGACTTACAACCATTTATTTAGTGACAGTTTATACAAAGGCATTGACAAAAGTGACTTACAACTGGTTCTTGTATTTACAACCAGTGCACTATCCCCATGGTCATGTGATCAAAATTTGTGTGTTTGGCAACCAGCATCTATTTATGAAGGTTGCAGTGTCCCCCCGGGTCACGTGATCACTATTGGTGACCTCCCCAGTCAACCTCTGAGAAGCACTCAGTGGGGAAGCCAGGTTTATTTAACAACCCTGTGATTCATTTAAGAATCACAGTGATTTGCTAAACAACTGTGGCAAAAAGGTCATAAAATCAGGTGGAACTCACTTAAGAACCAACTTGCTTAGCCACAGAAATTCTGGCCTCAATCATGGTTGTAAATTGAGGACTATTTATAGCGCATCCTTCAAAATTACCAAAAAAAAAAAAAAAAGAAAAGAAAACAACCCACCTGGCCCTATTCTAAGAGATTAGTGTAGGTTTAAATCTAGTAAAATAAACCTTTTTTTTGCAGCTGAATTGATATTATTGGCAAAATGGATTTCCTTTTCTTGGCTCACGTTAAAAGTTTACTCCAGATACTACCTCTCTGAAGCACATTTGGGGGCAAGGCGGAAGGAGTAATGCCACCATGTGAGCTGGTGTTGAAGGTCCCCTTTTCTCTAGTTTATTTAGCATTTTTTCCATCTTCTGTGATCAGCAACTGAAAAAGCTATTTAACCACCAATGCAAAGTAGTCTTTATAAAATATGTCTTTGAGTGAGTGGGAAATAATATGTTCTGCTAAATAAAACTTTACTTTCCACTGATGGGCAGTCTTACTTTGGTTATTATTTTCTAGTTTACAATTTTCAATCACACTCTATCTTTCTCCACCCCCATCATAAAGCTTACCATCTTATTATATACAGAGGAGAAATATAATATGCATGATGATCGAGAATTATTTGAGCAGTACGGTTGTGCATTAACACATTCTGAAATGTAAATATTGCTAAAACTTATTTCTTGGGGCTTTGGCCTCTTTTGGCTTGATTTTGCAGTTCTTGAACAACAAGAACCATAATTCAGAAAGAGTCCAGTGCCATGTGTAGCCTCTATTTTCATTGCCCACCTTTCAACACTTATTAGCAGGGCCTTCATATTCGAAGTATCAGTAGTTACTTCCTTGAATTTCCAGGTGTGTGTGTGGTGGTTCCCTGAAGATTTTCTATACTACAAGCAGCAGCTATCTAACTGGGCCCGTTGTCTGCCTGTTACTTCCTTTCCACTGCACGTGGAAACATTATCTTTTCGCTCATGTGTGGTTTGCTTAGGTCAACTTTTTCTCATGGAAATTCACAGAGCACATTAATTCTGGCTTGGATGTGTGCTCTGCAAACTCTTAGGAAATCACTCTTATTTGTCATCTTACTAAATAAGGTGTCCCTCTTGCTTTTTAATGAACTGATTTGTAAGTTCCGTTAACAAACCATAAAGCATGCGCCTTTTTGTCCTTTCTCTCTCATGGGCCATTAGAAGACTGTGTGTTAAGACCACTTTTCCCAGCTGCTGTTGACACTGTAACACAGATTTTTGCTGATATTTACAACCCTAGAAAGTGAGGTAACGGTCCCTTCAGTCTGCCTCATCTCTCATGGAGCTTCTTCACAAATCTTAGTATCTAGGATGCATTGCTTTGCAACTAACCTCACAAGGAAAGGGAAACAACGTGTCATGATCCAGAGAAGTTGGCTCCACACCTTAGGTCTAACATTTGCATATGTGGAAGAACTCCTTTGGATGCTGGGTTAACTTCTTACTTTTGATAGATTTGAATTAGATGAGGAAAGTTTACTACTTCCTGCTGGGTTGCCCGGGATAGTCTTAAGTGTATGTGCTATGTGGATGGCTTATACCACGGGTCCCCAACCATGGCCACTTTATGACTTATGGACTTCAACTCCCAGAATTCCTCAGCCAGCCATGCTGGCTGAGGAATTCTGGGAGTTGAAGTCCATAAGTCATAAAGTGGCCAAGTTGGGAACCCCTGGCTTATACCATAGGTGTCAAACTCACCACGTCACATGACATGTTGCAATGTATCATGATATTTTTTGCATTGCCGGAGCTGGGGTGGGCATGGCCTCCATATGATGCAACCAGCCCTGGCTTATACAGTTCTAACATAGTTTCTGCCAAGAGGTGTGGCAATTTCTAGAAAACTTGGCACAATTCTACTCTCAACCCCCCCCCCCAGGCCAGGGATAAAGTTAGGAATCACTAAATAAACAAATAATTAAAAATGCTAGTCATAATCCAAGGCTGTTCTTGCTCCTACTCCTCAGAGGAACAATTCACTCACCTGCTAAATGTAGAAATGCAAGCAAACTAGCTCATCCAATATGCTTTCCAAACATGCATAGCTCTAACTAGCATGTTGTGAGACTAAAATTTTTTTGGGATATGTCAATGCTACAGGAATGGCAGAATTGAGACAATTAGTACCAGTGCTATAAAAATGAGGGAAAAATGAGACTGAAGACAGAAAACACCCTTTTGTACTTCAGAAACTGTAAGTCCTTGGGAATAAAAGGTACGGTTAACTGAAAACATTCCAAATAGTCATCACAACATTTACTTTAATCTACCCTGATACAAAAGAGTCACTTTGAAGAGTGAGATGGGCAGCATATAAATTTCCAATGCAGGACCCATAGCACTTTCTTTGAACTTAGCAATTAAAACTTCCTGTTGGGCTTGATTTGAAGAAATATCAAAAAGAAAAGGGGATTGACATCCTTCAAAGCAAAGCACCATCCTACACTTCTGGCTTTAATTCTACGCATGCTCAAGGCATCACGTGGGCCCCACAGATCTTTTTCCCTGCCCCCCCAAAGACCACAGAGTTAAGAGACAATTCTGAACAACATGGTGAAACGTAGTGGAGTGGAAACAGAGTTGACCTCCCAGGATGGTCCGGTTGAAGGTTGTGATATGCCAAGTGGAATTAGAACTTTGTGCAACGAAAACGTTCTTTTCTAGTCTCGGCTAACATGAAGTTATTTCCCTCTCTGTTTTTTGAGACAGAAGAACGAATGCAAGTGATGCTTGGTTTGCTCTCCTTTATTGTTTGGATCAGGGGCCTCTCTACAAAACAAGGGGCCTTGTTCTCCAAAAATATGGTTCTGAAAAGGAAACAATCCTACCTTGTAGTTATCAGTGCTTTTCAAATCACACTGGCTTAGTAGTAATAGCAATAACAGTAACGTTAATTTCCCCCTCCCCATTTTTTGTGTTTCATAAGTTTTTTTGAATTATAAAGCACATCTGCTTCGTGAATTTTAACATCTCCAAACACAATAGAAAGAAGGTAGCAAAAGAGCTTAGCTGGATGGCCACCCTCCTTGCTAGTAACAAACTCAGCTACAATGTACTCGTATTTTTTTTTTCATTTTTTTTTCTGTTTGCACATACTATGCTAGATGGTTAAAATCACATTGAAGAAATACCCGAACAAGATACAGCTAAGAGCTCAAGTTAAAAATAAACACAACTTTTAAAATTTCAATTGTACGAAAGAAACCACTTCTATTTGGGAGGAGGAGTGATTAGTGGTGGCAGGTGAGGGGTAAAGATATTCTGTAGGGAGGCTGGCTGGAGCAGATGCTCAGTTTGTCAAAAGTGATCATAATACTTTGCATGTCAATAGTAGCACCTTTAATCAAAGGCTATTCTAGCATTTGGGAACCCAGCTGGAGATAATTTTACACAAACTAAAGAAACTTCCTACCCATTAAAGCCTTGTTAAGAAGTGAAGGGATCTTGAGCAGTGAGGTTTTTATTTAACACACTCAGAGCCTTGATAATGGAAGCCTCATATCATTCTCATCCTCCATGAGGTGTGGAAACATTATTCCCATTGTACAGATGGACAAACTGAGGTAATGAGAAGCTTGATAACCTCCCTTCCCCCTCAATTGTCTCCATGGCAGAAATAGAAAGAAGACCCAGTGTCCTGCCAAACTCCACCAACCCATGCAAACACACACATACATAGACACAGAGAAACATATATACATGTATATATATATATATACACACATACATTTCTTCTTTATATTTGTATGACTTTCAATTCCCCATTAAACGACTCCACCCCCATTTTTTTTAAAAAAAAATGCAAGCCTATGAACAAATGATTTATGATGCTGCTTTATGAGATATGGAAAGTTTATGCCCACATTAGAAGGTGAGATTCTTTACATAATTCCTGTTATAATGTTATACTGTATCCTTAATCCTCAGTAGTCATTTGCTGAAGATAGAATTTTTCATACTGTATTAGCAGTTTCAATCAGTGTGCATTTGAGTGGGGAATTCCTCATCGTGCCTACCTAGCAGGGCTCAGGTTGTGGGGTCACTGAAGTCTGGAGCTGCTTTCAAACTGGCTGAGGGATTTAGGTGGAAATGCTCCACATGTACAGATGGATCTGTGAATATTGTTATCAGTCAAAGTGCATTTTTAATTAAAGGGCCCACCGCAGCCTTTTATTCTGTTAATGTTTGACAGCTAATAAAGTGCTTGATTAATCTCAGACTTGGGCTTCAAAGGCCCTCAAATACAGTGAGAAACTGACACATAATCAGCAAATTCTGCCTACATGGTGGCTTACAATTTGTACAGAACTGACATATATTTCTTTCAATTTATTTAAGCATATCATCATGTCCAAAATCATGGGAACAGAGTACTAGCTTGGAGGAAGCCAAAACTGTAGGCTTTGTTGATTTGGGAAAGCATATATCTGTATGTGCGCTCAGAGTCATTGGGTGAGTCAATTTCCACTAATGGAGTCTAACCACCCTTCCCACTTGTTGATGTCCCACTTTTCATTACTCTTTATACTTTCCACTGTGGAAAGTAGCGGAGAATCTAAAATGAAGAGCTATAATGGCATGATAAATGTTACATTTCTTGGAGCTTACAGTGACAGAGAAGCTGTAAATCTGGTATGGTATGTTGTCTAGGACTCTATATGACCTCTTAGGAAATGGATAGAGTGTGGTTTAAAATTTTATCTTTCATCTGTGGATTGGATTATTTTTTTTGGTGGACAAGAGGCACCAGGATCTTGGAGATGGTCAGTGCTTCCCTGCAAAGGTTGGTGACACCTGCAGCCTTAAAAAAAAGGCTGTGGTAACCTCTTTTAAAGGATCTCTTTGGATCTAGCTAATTTTTCATATTGTCCAGTGTATAATCTTTTCTTCTGGGGAAATGCTGTTGAGTGAATGATAACGAGGCAGTTACAAAAAAGAACTTCAATCTTTTAGGGAAAAATCTAGCAAATTAATTACAACTTTGCAGTTTCTACATGTCTGGAGAAATCCTTGCAACTTCCAATAAAAGCACCTTTCAAATGATTTCTGAAGTTAGAATAATTTGCTTTGTAAACATGTACTGGGACATAACTTTGTTCCAAACTGAAGCTTTTTAATGTTTCAGTCAATGGCTTGTGTTTAGATTATCTTTTTTGCTTGCATTAAATAGCCTGATACAGTCAACTGATGGAGTTTCGAAGCTCACTCAATAGTTTTTTATGAATTGTAAAGGAGCAAGATGGAATTAAAGTTTCATTGGGCAAAACTGATCAACTATGATGACCATATAATTAATTTAAAAAGTAGCTCAGTGACAGTGATTTTACTTTGAAGTCAGGAAGAAGCTGAGGAAAAAAGTACTGAAAACAGGATTGAAACAAATACTGCAATAGGAAGTTAGCTATGTTCCAGTTCCTTTTTTGACATAAAAATTCTTTTTGTTGTTTCAGTATCCAGTATTTTGTTTTGTTTTGCATCTAATTGCATGACAACTATACAGGTGAGCATTGTTGTTGTTGTTAGTTGCGAAGTCGTGTCCAACCCATCGCGAACCCATGGACAATGTTCCTCCAGGTCTTGCTGTCGTCTACCATCTTCTGGAGTCCATTTAAGCTCACTCCTACTGCTTCAGTGGCGGGATTCCAACCAGTTCTCTGGGTGGATGCCTCTTCTGTAAGTGCATTCTGGGCCTGGGCAACAAAAAATTAGCTACCAGTTCTGCCGAAGTGGTGTGAACCGGCTGAATCCCACCACTGCAGGTGAGGCAGAAAAACAATAAAATAAAGCCCTGCCCATTTCAATACTCTATTTCTTTAGCAAGATATATTAAACAAATGCTAGTTGATTAATCATGCCTTACTATCACTGCTCCCTCAATAGTAGAATAATAAATAGATAAAAATGGGAGCTTTGATTTTAAATTCCTGGCCCACTTGAGAGGATGCCACCTCCCCCAAAAAAGCCCTAGAATGAGGTGGGAAACTCACTTATTACAATTCAAATTTTCCTGGTTCCTGATTTTTCTCAAACCTTTTCTGGTTATTTTGAGTTTTTCTCTTATTCCTGCATGCCTTCATTATTCTTAGCAATGTCTTGATATATGTATAAAAATATGCCTGCCAGAAATATAATTCAAGCATCTGTACATCATACAGGGGAAAAATTCAGTAACACACTGACTAAGTCTACAAAATATATCCCTATAACTCCATCACAAATATTATGTACATTGTAAAAGTCAGTCTGTTCAAATACATTGACAGAACAGATCCATGGATTAGTTGCCTGGTGGAGGAAACTAAACACTGGGACATGTAACAGATTGGAACATGTGTCCCCACAATCAATAGCCAAGACTGGAGAGAGGTGTCAAATGCTCTACTGTAAGCTATTGACAATCTTTTTCTATGGAAAACTTATCTGAAGAGACTTCAAAGAAGCAAAATGCTGCTGTGCTGTTGGTTATAAACTTTGTATCTGGAGGAGTCTTTTTTTTGGGGGGGGGAAGGGAAACAAATAAATTTTGTGTGTGAGGGGAGAGGAATGCAAGGAGAGGAATCAACTGGACATAGGGATGAGGACTGGGAGAGAAGATGGACAGAGGTGTAGAACAGAGGCGATGGTCTATAGAAAGTTACCAGAGAGGCGATGGACAACATTGTGAAGAAGAAGCTGGTATTATGAAATTGCAGTAAAATTGTGGAAACTAAATGGCCTGAAAACAACAGAAGAATGTAAGCAGGACCTTTCTGGATCAGACTGCTGGTCTATCCAGCCCAGCGGTCTATTCTTATAGTGACCAGCCAATTGCACAAGGAAGGTGGCCTTCAGAGGCAATCATGTTGCCATCAAAACTAATATCCATTGATCCCTATGATTTCCCTGATTCAGTCCAACCAGCTAAGCTGGTAGCCAGCAGTCACATCTTGTTGAAGTTGAAGTTGAAGGAGTGAGCAGCTTTAAAATAATTCCTAGATTTTCAACCAAAATTAATGAGCTATCTAGCCATTTTATATTAAACCAAAATCTATTCTTTTCCAAAACTACAACTTTGGGTTTAGCCTACTTCACTGGCATTATGACTAGAAAAGTCTAGAAGTTGTGAGAATCCTGTTATCCATTGACTCCGGTACTCAGTGCAGGCCTCACCCAGTTGAACATCCTCCTTCCTTACTACAACCCCTTCTGTTATCACTGAAAAATGTTTGCTTTCCTTATGACTTTATAGCATTGCCAAAATGATCTTGTTACTTGCCCATCATGTTTAACTAATTCTGTCAGTCTTTGGTGTTTGTCAGAGTCTGTAAAAGTGTTACTTTGCCTGTCAATATAGGCATTCCTATCCTCAGAGAAATGGATCAATACGAGCAATCTCCCCTTTGGTTCTAATAAAGCTGTTTAGGAAAAAAAAATCAAAATGGAACATTGGTGCCACCTAACAAATATTATGCTCCCTTCCATTTTCCTTGATTTATCTGTATCTCATCTCCCATTGCTCATAGAACAGAAGGCTTTAAAACTTCTTGTTTTTATCTATGTTGTTGTCAGCGACAGTCACGTGTATTATCTCAAGACTTGGCATCACTTTCAGATAAGGAATGTGGTGAATTAAAAATACCCACCAGCTCATCTTCTCTCATAGGGGACCAGGTGGCATATTTATTAAAATTGTGTTATAGAGGAAGCAAGTGAAGATTCTGTGATAAAGGTAATGTCTGCGGAAAATGTAATAATAAAAAAAAAAATCTAAGTCTTGAATCTCCCTGTTCAAAGTCACTATTGCCTAGAGTTCCTGCACCAAAAAAAAAAAAAGCATTCAGAATCCTTTCTTGCAGCAGAAGTAACTGCTCTTGTGTGCAGAGATGGCTTAAGAAACAGCATAGAGTGTCAACGCTGCTAACATCAGATGTTTTTGCATTGACAACAAATGGGAATGTAGCCATCTTTTACTTTTTGCTTTTAGAGCTGGATGATGCTGGGAGGGGGAATGTGAGTGAGAGTCCAGCTAAACATAACAATGCTGGACCCAGCCTGAGAAACAAGGTTATTGTAACCAGAACTGATAAGAAATTGGCAGGCTGGAGAAAGCTTCACACTAATTGGGAAATATGATTTATGACAGTTAATTGGAGGAGGGAATTGTGCTTTGATACTATGTGCTCAGGGGAGGGGAATTTAGTTTTTGGCTTTGATTATACTAGTGCCGATGCTATGCTACTCAAAATAAAAATTCTTTAAGGTAAACAATGCTTCAAAGTTCTTTGAAGCATTTCATCTATCGGAACCATGACAATAGGGAACAAAAAAAAAAAATCAACTAACACTATCTTAGTAGTAAAAGGTATGATAATCCTTACTGCTTTTTATTGATGCTCCAGATCAGTGATGGCGAACCTTTTAGAGACCAAGTGCCCAAACTGCAACCCAAAACCCACTTATGCATCGTCAGGTGCCAGGTGGGTATGGCCCATTGGGTGGGTATGGCTGTGGTGGTAACAGCAGACTGGGTGCGACTAAAAAGTTCAATCAATCAATTCCAACTTTGCAAGCTCTTTTTTTTCCCCGCGAGAAGTTGAAATTGACTGATTGAACCTTTTTTTTTTTTTTGTACACAGCAGTGGAGGCCTAAAGCGAAAAGGTTTTATAAAACTCAGCTGAAGGCCTAGGACTGGGGTGATGGCGTGCGTGCCCACAGAGAGGGCTCTGAGTGCCGTCTCTGGCACCTGTGCCATAGGTTCGCCACCACTGCTCCAGATCTATCAGTTGTAGCTGCTTGCCTTGGGGCAGGACCAACCATGGACATTTTAAGGCAGATTTCCTTAAATAAGTTTCATAGGGATGTTTTTCAAATTCTAGGAAATATGACACAATAGTTTGATGGAGAAAAAGAATGAGAAGCCGAAACCACCATCTTGATTTTCTTGAACCAACTAGCCTGTCTCTGTCTAGAGATAGTGGCATGCAACTTCTGTTGGTTTAAGGGCTATACCGAGGGATGGCTGGGATATTGAAAATTGCATGCCAAAAGTGGGCAGAAACTATTATTTGATGTTAATACTTTGGGTATTTGCAAAGCTTAAAGTGTCCATTTTGCTCCCCCCCCCAATGCAAAAGAAGATCAAGTTTTGTTTTTCTCCAGTCTGAGTTGTTGGATCACAAAAGAGATCTACATAGAAGGCATATGACCTCAGATTGCACTTTTTGTGCCCTTAATTCAATAAAGATAGGGAAGAGGATCTTGTAATAATTTATCCTAAGCAAATAATTTAAGAAGTGTTATGATAATTATTGCCTGACGTTTGAAGCATTGACTCATAAATAGCAAAACAATTTTGTTTTCTGTTGTGCGAGAGAGGAAGATCTGAATCATGGTTTTAAACAACAGAGATTTCAGATGACCACTGGAAATTTCCTAAGAATATAGACCATTAGATAAGTGAGAAGACCGCTTTGAAAGATCATATACTTTCTTCTCATGTAAGTTTTATGAGAAAGAGACCATTAATAAGGAATAAACCAGTAGTGGAATTGTTACTCAAATAACTTGAGTGCACTATGATTTTGAGTTTCCTTCCAGCCATATCATTGCAAACTGAAAGAAGGTTCCTAGCTCTACTTTTGGAGCTATACTATTCTATTTCTTTATCTTCTTAGTAGATTTCCCATGGTAGGAAAAAGCCTGGAAGAACTGGAGGGAACACATGGAAAAGAGACAAGGAAGACATAGCTATCTGGACCTTCCATGGAATTCTGTGGGTTAAACTGTGTGACACTGCACGACAAAAGCCGCAAGTAAAAGCATCTTGTAATTGGATAAGAGCACCTGGCAGTAATCTGGAAATGTCATTTCAGAATTGATTCATGCAATCTTGTCTATGACACATTAAAGGAGAAATTAATTGTCTTCCAAGTATATTTTGTTTAATGGATGCTAAAAAAAAGTTCAACAAGTGCCATCTTGGATCACAAAACTGCTTTGCACATATATCAAGGCATCCATTTTCCATAGCAGCTTAAGTTTTGAACACAACACATCAGTTATGTGAATATGCAGTTAAAATCACAATGTTGCTCAGTTGCCACTGCACCCATCAGGAGCTGGGGTGGGGTGTGGTAGATTGCAGTGTTAGCACTGGATGTTTTATGATGAACAATCCTTTTTTTTACAGAGCCTTCCTGATTTGGAGTGGAAAGTAGAGAAGCTGTCAAACATATACAAAATAGTTGTGGACTGTGGCTAGGCTCACTTTTGTTTAATTATTACAAGCAGGATATGCTAAATTTGTGATAACCTGCTGATTTTAATACATTCTATGTTAAGTGAATTAACCTGAAATTAGCTACATTGATTTATTTTCAGAGTACCTCCATCCCTGCTTCAACACACTTGTCTTCTATCTTTTTATGCTAACTAGATACCTAGAAAACTGAAGTTTTTCTATTTTTTTTCCTGATAATGATATCAGGAGAAAAATTAGGAGACCATAAGGTGTTCTAGGATCTGAGGGAAAAACAAATCAAGATCTAAGTAACTAAAGGACACCTAGGGTCTCTGATTAGCAAGCAGGGGTAATTTATTATATAAAATAATATCCTGAGATGTACTTAGTGGAAGTGCATGCTTCTCTAAAAAGTCATACACTCATGAGTGATGTAAGTTGTTAATGAGGTGTTCATTACCAGGCAATCTATCTTACAATTAATGGGAAACTGACTGGTTAATTGTATTGCTGCACGCTTGTTCCAGTGGAAGGACTCTGGTCTGGGCAAATGCCAGCCTTGGAAACAAGATGGAGAAGAAAGATGGTACCAGTGCAGATTGAAATAGGTAGACTTCTTATGGCTGATTGGATGGAACAAGTTGTGAGGGAAAATTCAGCAGTATTTAACACGTCTCTTCACCACTGACAGATCAAAGGAGTAAATAAACATTAGTTTCTCTCTAAGAAACTTTAGTTTGTGACACGTACTTCAAGGCTTCCAGACCTGAGGGCCATCAAAATAGCTTCCTTGCCTCTCACTGTTCTCTTTTCCCTCTGACTCCAAGCCTGGAAATCAGCTGCTTTCCTTTCTCACATGGCATAAGTTCTTGTTGATCCCTGTGAGGCTGACAATCCATTCCCTTAGAAAAACAATTTCTCTGGGGCTGAGGGAAAGAAAACACAAGTGACACATAAATGCTCTTCATACCTAGTTACAACACACACGCATACACACACACACATTCAGTTACTCTCTCTCTCTCTCTCTCTCACACACACACACACACACAAAATGCACCCAGAGGGCTATGGGAGCATCATGGCTCCTCTCTGCTGAGAGGCCTGGCTAGGATAAAGGTCTAGCCATCCTTATTATTTATATTATTACTCTTACAAGTTGTATTGAATTATAATGAAGCCACCTCACTGAAACAGAGCAAGTGATCTTGCTATTCCCCCTCTCAAGTCTGTGCACCCACAGATGAGGGCTAGCTTTCTCATGGCAGGGCAGGCTACCATCCTAATGGGCCTTTGGCTGGAAGAACGCATAGGCAGTCTTGTATGGCGATCACAGATTCCTCTCCTCCCATTACTTCAAGGTCCGTGCCACACTGCAAACTCAATCAAACCAAGGCTGAAGAGGCCTCTTTCATTTCTCTGGGCTGAAGCCCCTGGAGAGCGGCTCTCCTCTATTCTCGCTCTTCCTCTTGCTTGTTCTTACTAAGCACGAAATCTGAAGGACGGGCTAAAGCAGGAGGTCGGGTGGTCACAATGCTCCTCATAGTAGTACGTGCCGCTGAACCAGCATAAGGGGCACTGACGTCACTTTCCCATGCCCAGAGTTTTTTTTTTTTAGTACATATTTCAGGTTTACTCTCTTAGCCTCTGTCCATCCATCCCCAAGCTTTTCTCTCACGAGGACACCTCAGTGCAGCCGCTGTGCATAAAGTCATGTCATGAGAGTGTAGCCAATAAATGCTGACTTGGTGCACCGAACCCCAGAGCGAGACCTTGGCTTCTGCCTCTCAAGCCTTCAGCTGATGCCACTGTGCCACCGCCTGGCGAGGGTGTGAAATCATATCCTTCCAGTGCTTCACTTCGCCTGGTCCACTCTTCCACGACAGGTAGATCTAATGGGGGCAGGGAAACAAATTAGACAGGACTGGTCAAAAGCCACACTGTTCATTCTTATCCCCATCTCCTCACTGAGTTACCGCTCTGTGTACCTCTTCCTCCCAAACAGGTCAGCTTTAGCACATATCTTAGTGCTTGCATAACTGCCTGCTATGAAATTTTTAGCCCAGAGACAGAAGTGGCTAAGTCTATTGGAGGGGTCTTCAGACTTGGCCCTTTTATGACTTGTGGACTTCAACTCCCAGAATTCCTCAGCCTGGTATGCCCAAATGCTTCTTTCACATTTTCTCCAAGGTCAGCTGCATATGCCTTTAGCCAGCTACATGATTAAAATAGAATCATGCATTGGAATGGAACTTGTGTATAATGTGGAAATGTAAATATCAGCATGGCCAAGGCTTATCTATAGTAAGAATTCCTCTTGGAGTAGGAGGGTGCTGTCCTATGGTATGGAGAAGTGGAACACAGAAGAATGGAGCTCTGGAGAGATGGAGTTAATTTTCCCGCAACAGGGCACTGTCTGAGAGGTCCCCAGACTAACTGATGGATATTTCATGCTCTCAAATGTGCACGACAGGATACTGAGGCTTGTTTCTGACAAATCAGCATAAAAGAAGATAAAGCATAAGAGATGTAGGCAAAGAAAGCCCAGATTCTGCTTTTTCTTTACCCTTAATAAGTTTGTTATTTCACACAAGCAATTAAAAGGGCAAGGTTTCTCTTTTGGTTTCTTTGTTTTTTGTAAAATTGTGATTTGCCTTTTTAAGCAATGATTATATTTCAACTGCTTGAAGATCTTTTGTTTGATTGTTTTACATAATAAACTAGATGTACTCAGAAGCACCATTTATTGGGATGCACAGAATTGTACCTGGGCTATGTAAATCTGGTTTAAGATATGATCAGGGGATTATTTAGTCTGGTTATCTATATTTTATGATGCATTGTTAGCTAAAGCATTAGTTCATCTGGATGTATATAACAGAAATATGCTGAAAGCATTCCCAGAGAATCCAGTACAAATGGTTTTTTCATATATGACCAAAATGGCTGTTTTCATATGCACCAACATTTCAAAACATAGTAACAGGAATAACTTCATTCTATACCATCAGAGGAAGAAGTGATAAGAAAAATCCTGGACTGTGCTGAGATGGACAAATTAACAAAAGAGATAAAAGAAAAGGAAGACACAGAGTACTATATAACATGGAACAAGTGGTATGACTGGTTGGAGACTAGAAATAATAGAGGAAAATAAATATGGAAAGGTCAAAAGTGAAAATATGTGTATAATAATGTATAATAATAATATGAATTATACTTAGTAAGAAGTAGAATATGAAGGAAGAAAAATGTAAATAAGAAACAATGGGGCAATAAGGACAAATATTCTAAAGAAGAATAAGGGGGGAAATGTAAATAATAGAAGATTACCGTTACATAATCGCTGTTAAAAAAAAGGGGGAGGAGTATATACTGTGTGTATATGTGTGTTATGTTTTGCTTTGTTTTGCTTTGTTGGTTAATATATATGTATGTATGTATGTATGTATATATGTATGTATGTATGTATTAATAACTTCTTTCTTTTTCTTTTTTTTTAATTGGGTAAAATCTTTATTACAGTTGTAAAATTTGAATGATACATTATATTATTTCAATACAGTTTAGTTAACTTAAAACATTACTTTTTTTTAAAAAAAGAGAGAAGTATTATATCAATATTATGATATAAAATGTCAGTGTTAATGAGCATAAGATTATTTGGCTTTTTCATCCGAAACTGAATACAACCATTAAAAAGCTGCTCCAGATTGCATCACAGTATTTGTTGTACAGTACAATAAATTTCTGTCTTGAGTTGATTACTTAGCATTAAGATCTCTATTGTATTGTTGCTTAATATTATCTGTGCATGTTGAAGGGGAAAAAAGAAGGGGAAATGAACAAAGCAAATTTGATAGCAATCAAAATACAAAGGAAAAGAGGATGAGAAAAAGAAGGCCATCTGGCTTCTAACTTCCCTCTCTTGTGCTTTTGCTAATTTACAATATTTATAAGCATATGGACCCTTTAAAAGCCAGACTATGTGTTTGTGCCTGCCATTCTTACTTAAAATTGGTTAAGCTTCTGATGTGAATATATACTATTAATTTTGCCATTGTTGCATATTCTCAAGTTAAGTTCCCAATCAGATATTGTCAGAATTGTATCTTTCTTCCAGCATTAGACTAAATTTATTCCTGCTGCTGTGAGCATGAATCTTATTAAATTTGATGTTTTTTATTTATTTACTGTATTTATTTTTTCTGGGATTATACCTACTGAGATAAGATGGAGTTCTATTTTACATTTAAATTCCAAAATTTTCTGCACTGTTCTTTCCTAGAAGTCAGGGAAGAGCATTTTGTTGGTGATATGCATTATCTGGAATTCTTCACCTAGCAGGAATTGCCACCTGAAAAAAGCCCTTCTTGGTGGTGGTCTATGGAAAATTGTTCCTCTGAGGTATGGTTGGCCCCTAACCTGCCACTTTTCCAAAAGGCCCTAAAAACATGTTTTTAGAGATGCAGCCAATCAAGTGACTGATTTAATTATGTTGTTGCTGCCATGGGGGGGGGGGAGCAAGTGATTTTTTTAAAATGGGTTTTATTAAATGGTAAGGTTTTTAATTTTTGTAATCCACCTGGAGTCACCTATGTGTGAGTTGGGTGGCTATATAAATGTCAATCATCATCATCATCATCATCAAGCCTTAAGAACAAATGCATACCAAGCCAAAATTGAGAAAATAGCAACAGAGTGCAGTGCCATCTCTGCAAAGAAGCTGAAGAACAGTGGACCACCTAGTTAGCTGATGCAAGAAGATCACTCAGACTGACTACAAGCAACGGCATGACAAAGTAGCAACAATGATGCATTGGAAGAAATCCCATGTGCATGCAAGCAAGAACTGGTGGGTCCATAAAATAGAGAAAATAATAAAGAATGAAGAAGCTAAAACGCTCTGGGTTTTGCTGGAGGTTCTTAAGAAAAGACTGGACAACCATTTATTTGGAATGGAAAAAGGACTCTTGTCTTGGACAGGAAATTGGACTAGAAAACCTTCAAGGTCCTTTCCATCCCTATGATTCTATTTCTATTATTAATCACTATGGGCCCATTAAAGAACGTGAGTTTCTACCAACCATATTTCCTAAATTGATGGTTTCCCAATGTGTTGGACTGTAACGCCGTCTCCCATAGTATCATGACCATTTTGGTTGTAAATGATGGGCATATGAGGGGGAGGGAACACTAAGTTAAGAAATATGAATTCTGGATGGGTGGTAGCAAGAACTAAATATGTGAGACAAACTCATCAGACAAATGCTACAACATATGTATTTGTATTAAAGGTCAGGCTATAAATATGTAATGATAACACAGGCATTGTGACGTAACCACGTACATGTTATCATTTTGGCATCACTGCTGCAGACAAAACAGAACTCAGAGATATAACTCCAGTTCTTACTCCCAGGTAACTGCCCTGGATTTCACATCTTCAGTATGAAGTTAATGTGTTGCTCTGTTGGCTGGAATTTTTCACCCACACCAGCTACCCTCCAGCCTTTATTTCTCTTCTGCTGCGCAAATGTGTTGGAGGTGTCAGAATTAGTTTACATGGCAAAGCTAAGAAGTGTTAATCCCTGTGGTAGATTTAGTTATTTTTATCAACTGGGTTTCTATACTGCTGCATGGAGGATGTGTGTGTCATCTTCTCCCCCACAATGACAGCCAAGATCTGTCTTCCAGAATCACTAATGTAGCTTTCTGACTCTCACTCAAAGCCATGTGATTTCATAACTTGACTGGAGGTTGACAATAGTAATTATTCACTCACTCATTATTATCACATAGTTTCAGCAGAGGCTGAGGCAGCTGAGCTATTCTAATACTCAAATTGCGTAAGTTTTGCTTTTAGTTGATCTTGATGTTTTATTCTATTTAGTGACCGTGGGTTTCATAACTGAAACTTAGCTTTAACTTTGCTCAGAATCTCTCCCTAACTAATCAGAACCTGAATGAAATCCCTTCTTTTCCTACATTTCCATCCAATATCTTTGCAAGTATTTGGGAAGATTGTTAAGAATCTTAACAATGCTTAAAGCATTGCCCTGCAGAAAATTAGCACAGAGCACGGTCATTATTTTCCAAGCCTGACACACAAGCCTTCTTGTGGAGTTGATTTCCTGGTCTGGTCTGACAGTTAGCTGGTTTTCTACTTACTGCAATTCCAAACAGAAGCAACCCATGAAAGTCAAGAATCGGTACCCTGTGTCTGCTTTCCTTCCTCAGGAAATTGGATTCTCTACAGAGACTTTACGGGTCTTGAGCAAAACTAATCACTAATTTCTCAAGGACCAGATCAAGCATGCATTACCTGTACAATTTTGTTATGCTTAAATTGTCATCTTACTGACGCTGAGTTCATGTTATGTTGATTTTAATTTGATACACATGCCATTTGTTTTAATATCATGTCATATTATGGAACAGTTTTCTCTCTGTGGCACAAATCAAACATCAAGATTAGGATGTCAATTTATTATTATTCACTAATGAGAACAGAATTGTATATATTTAATGTATTTAAATCAGATTTAAAGCTAATTAATTTAAAGTGCTGTATATAAGCTTGCAGTTTAAAACAAGAAGTCAACTCTTCAGCTATTAAAATGTTCCATTTAATATTTCCTGAAGTTCATTAAGCTAAATAGTTATACAATATATCATTGAATTGCAAAATGTCAAAGGATAATTGACCTTGTTGAAAAAAACAGTACAAAATGGCATTGGGTAAGGAAGCATGACATATAATTTTGTGATTACTTTGCCAAGCATTTACTTCTGTCCTATACTACAAATTATAAGCTTTGGATGGATCCATTTGACTAATATTTTCCACAAATTGCTTTAAAGCAGAAGTCACAATATAATACTAGTTAGTAGAATAACTATGCACAGATTCAAATCAGAATGCTGAACTGTTGTAGCAGAAATTGCTGGACATGCCAAGGAACTGTGCTAACATGTTGGTTCCGATTTGCTCTTAATATTATCTCAATACCCAGCTGTGATATCTATAAAAATTAAAAACTGAACTTGTTGGCAGCACACACACTGTTTGCACATAGAGTGCCCAAAGATCTATATCTAGTTAATGGTTAATTTAAGATTTTTGTTAGAGACTCAGATTGGAAACTCAGATTCAAGTTTATCCTAAGTAAATATTCTCTACTCCAGAAGGATGAGGACTGCAGGAATATTTTGAGACAAATCAAGATATATTTAGTACAAATCTCCTACTGTGCTATTCTTGTAGACATTTGAGATATAGAATTTAAAGTAGGACAAGCTGCAAGCACTACATGTGCCAGCAAGGGCAGAAGCTATGTCTGGATATAGTAGAGTAAATTTGCTTTCTTTTTATCACATCCCACTTCAATTGTTTGTAATGGAGAGAGAATTTAGTTACCTACTCTCCAGACTCGTGTTGTGAAAGATTCAAGATTTTCTAAGAGGACAAATGATTGGATCCATTTCTGTGGTGTATTGCTCCTGACCAACCCATGAATTATTCCAGGGTCTTCTGCTGGTTTCTACTGCTAGGAACAGTAGAAATATACTCAGGACTAAAGTGGTAGGCAAAATAGCCCTAAAACTAATGGACCAATCTACCCCATCTGTTCTTTTCTGAAATGGCTGCTCAAGGGAGTTAGGATTGCTCTGAATATTAAACTACAACTGAATGTTTTGGAGGGAAAGTGAGGGTCAAAATGGGAGCTGGAAGCCTTTGGGAGTCAAAACTCTGTTCTTTCCACTTGGAGCACCCCTCCCCCCCAATATCATACTGTTAAAGTCCAGCCACCAAATTTCAATTATAATTCATCCCTTTCTGCCTTTGGCATAATCCTTTAATCCTAAACCCTGTACAGAAATTGTATCTTCCATTATCATTATGCTTTAGTTTTCATCCTGTGTTACATATAGATTGTCTCATCTCTTCTTGTTACCTCTTACTATTGACATTTAGCTGTGGGACCAAAGGTAGAGGAAATTTTCTTTTTGCAAAGTTGTTCTTTCCTGGACTAGTGATTTGAAATTATTTTGGCTTACATCTATCATACAAGGGGTTCTAATAAAATATTTTTGTTCAAATATACGAGGAGGGGTTCAGCTGATGTAAAGCTGCAAGGAACTAAAGCAGTAATAGTATTTCTGACAGGAAATCATGTGTATTTGAGGAGGAATGTAAATCCTAAATTCTGATAAGCAAGCAAGGAGCTTATCCTTAGCCAAAGGGATAACCTACCTTTCCAATGACATCATTCCGGCTCAGCTTGTCCTTATCCATGACTGTAATGATTATGGTGGTCTCCCTCAGCTTCTCTGTGGGGATGTCAAACATGAAGGATTCATTGAACACTGGGTTCAGGCATCGCTTCATCACCACTGTCTTCTTCTTTTCCACCCGCTTATCTTTGTACATGAGCCACACCTTCACATAGGGATCTGATGCAAGAAAAATGGACATGATTGCTAGGATTTAACTGAGGAAACAGTGTAAGTTATAGAGGGAACATGCCAGTAGTTAAGCATCACACTTATTAAAGCTGCTAATAATCAATTTTTTCTTACAGTGTGATGCACTTGAATGAAATTTGAAAGTACAAGGTTCAGTTTTATTTATATAAAAAGCTCCAATTGTAAGTTTAAGTTCTACATAGGAAAATGAATGGGCATTCGTTCTATTGGGAGCCTGTGGGGCATGAATACAGTATGTATGTAGTTCCTTAAAGCAGCCCTGCCATTGCCAAGGGTGCCCATAAAATCCCAGAAAAGACACAGCTACTTTAAAGACTTGCAAAAAAAAATGCTATATTCAAGTTTCTGAATACTTTGTACCATTTAAAAAAAAAATCAAATCTGAAATACTGCGTAGCATCAGTTGTTATATTTCATTTCCAGGAAGTTATTTATACATGTGACTTTTAATCATTCTTCTGTAGACTGGAAAGCCAAAGACAGCCTTGTCCATTTTCTCCACTTGATCAACTTTGTTTATGCATGGGGATGTGCAGCCATCAATCCACCACTCAACGTCACACTGAACTCTTAAAACCCAAATGATTACCTATCTCTGATATACATTGACATTTCTCCAGCCTGTTTTTTTAAAATAATTAGTTAATTTTGGCATTTCCCATTTACAATGCATCCTAAAATGATGCACAATGAGTTATGCTATTGTTCCAAATATAGAGGACACACACAAGCACATAGAGACACAAATTTGGCTTGTCTTTTCAGCCCTTTAAAGGACTCTTCTGCTATATGGCACCTGTTGTTTTAGGAAGACTTTTGACCGTGTAAGTGGAATACCGCCTTGGTAATGGTTAGTATTTCTCCTGTTACACACAGAATCCTGGATAAGGTAAGGCTGCATCATTTCTGTCAGTCAGTGATGTAAAACATAAATAACACCCAGTTCTTGCATCCCAGCTGGAGGAAAAAGGTCTGCTCATCAAACACATTCTGATATTTCACAGATTTCTACCAGATTTACCACAAACATAAGTGTCCAAGCTTCTAAGGCAGAGTCCCCAACCTGATGGGCACCAGGGACCAGTTACGTGGAGAGAGACTTTTCCACGGACCAGAGAGGGCGTGATTTTGTGTGCTGCCTGTATTTCCCAGGTGGGGCTTTGCTTGTTTGTGTAGACCCATTGCTGGCATGCCATGGCCCGGTACCGGTCCATGGACTAGGGGATGGGGATCTTTGTTCTAAGGAAAAGGTTAATTTGTAAGTGACTTTTGACTTGAGATTATTTGCTACTGTTCTGGAATTCAATACCTGATGTTCCCCCAATATCCATGGCTTTAAGATTCCGAGCTTTGATAATATTCACAGTAATGGAGTTAGCAGAAGGATTGTAGCAAAGGGACAGAAGTAGTTCTCCTCGGCTTCCCTGGAAAAATGAACAGAGATGAGAAAATTTTGTCTGATGTTTGACATCACTGATGCCCCTCCTAAAGGTTCACTATGCTTGGAACTGAAGTCTTCTGAGCATGCCTCTGGATTTGGTCTGTTCATTCTATACAGAATACAGCCCCCATCTTAAATTAGGGAGTCCATAACTTTCATCTGATCAACAGCCACAGCATGCTGTGTGACCTAATGAAAACTGCACTCCTACAGGAAACAAAACAAGGGTTGAAACAAGTGTTTTTAGTACAGGTAGTCCTTGACTTATGACCATAATGGAGTCTGCCCATAACTGTAAATTGTGACAATCATAAAGCAGGTTACCCACATGGCCAACCCGATTTTATGAACCTTTTGGTGGTGAATTTGCGACCACTAAGCAAATACTAGGATCGTTAAGCAAATGCTGTGATCGTTAAGCAAAACCATTTGATTGGTTTTGTGGAAATCTGGAAGTAAATACCAGTTTTTGGCAAACATGTAGTCACATGACTATGGGACATTGCAAGTGGTTGTAAATGTGGTCCAGTTGCTCAGTGCACAGAATGCATTCATGTGACTGTGCGGGTGGGGGACACTGGAATTTCAGAACTTGGTTGTAAATACCCCTGGGGAGGTCTGACGTAACTTCAAATGGTTGTTAAGTGACTATCTATATATTGGTGATTATCTCTATCTGCTAGTCTTAAGGCACTCTTTTCTCCCTTTAGCTCTTCTGCAGTGCAGAAATTGGACCAAAGGCACTTATAAAAGAATCTACAGGGGCACAAAAAGATGTTGGTAAGATGTTTGCAGCTTTTGAGCTGTTATTTTTGTACCTTTGTGCTAACTGGTAAAAATATTGGCTGAAATAATTATTTGTATTCATGTTAATCAAGGACAACAATACTTATGGCTGGTAGCCGTGTTCTGGAGTGCCAGTTTGGATTACAACAGGATAGCATAAACAAGCATGGGAATTCAAAAAGGAGGCAAGACTAACAATTTTGCTTTTGGATTGAGTACGTTGGAAAAAAGGACTGCTTTTTAAGAGCATTTGTTATAGTCTTTTTTTATAGTAAAGGAATGCCTTCTCTATCACATATACTGTAGTTGCTTGATTGTAGCAATACCATTCAGTGAGAAAAATTCCCCTTGTTACGATTGTGATGTCGATATGCAAGCTATTAAACATATTGTACCAGATTGCCCATGACGTGCATTCTCTGGTTCCCTAGATCTGCGTGAACCAACTTGAGGCGATTACCTGGATAGCTGAATTGGACATCCAGTTATGAAGCCACTGCCATACCCCCCCCCCACAGAAGTTTTACTTATAATTACGTGGACTGTGTATATATGTTTACTTCCATTTTGTCATATTCTCATCATAGACTAAACAATAATAATAATATTTCAGTGAATATAACAAGCAAACTTCATATACTGTGTTTTGTGCTGCTGACAAATAATCAGTATATTTAGAAGCATTACAGGTGGGTGTTAGGGTTAGTGGCTTCTCTCACTCTCTGTATCAGCCTTACATGGTATCTACCACCATACTTGATATCTTGCTGGTATTAAGGTTTTATGCCCTTATATGGCA
Source organism: Crotalus tigris (assembly GCF_016545835.1). Classification (NCBI taxonomy): domain Eukaryota; kingdom Metazoa; phylum Chordata; class Lepidosauria; order Squamata; family Viperidae; genus Crotalus; species Crotalus tigris. Next base: position 1,464,215 of record NW_024096711.1, read on the forward strand.
TTATAAAAAGAAGCAGGAAGGATCTCATGAACAGTACTTCAGAAGCTTGATACCCTCTTGCCATGCTAGGGAAAGTGTGCAAAGTTGCAAAGTAAAACTAGTATCTTACACTCCCATCACTGCAGGGCTTTAGGTCTTTCCAGAAAGTCTGCATCTGAGTCAAGTCCAATTTGTTGAGAGGAATGGAAACTTCTCCAATTGGATCATTACGACTAAACCGATCATAATCCAAGACCTGTAGATACAGCACCCGCTGAACCACTTTTTCATATGGGAAACCTGATGAAAGCAAAGAAGCAGATGAGAAAGAGACAGAGAGAAATAAAGAAAACAAGAGATGAAATATAGTTAAGCAGAGTAACAAGAATTTGAAATGTAAAAATGGCTTCATCTGAAGACAGTCATTCCCTTGTATGTAGTGGTCTTTTCCATAGTAATGTACCAAATCGAATAAGGATAACGGCAACTATGCTTACAGATAATCTTGTAGCTTTGGATAACTTTTTAGTCTTCTAGACTTTTTTTGTCCTGTGCCTTCAAGTCTGTCTTGTCTCTGGAGTATGCAGTTTTCTTGGCAACAGTTCTGGAAATGGTTTACCCTTGCCTTTTTCTTAGGGCTGAGAGACAGTGACTGTCCCAAGGTCACCTAGCTGGCTTCTAAGGACTAGAATGCCTATCTCTAGACGGCTATCTTAACCACCACACCAAATTGGCTTTCGTCTTCTAGATCAGTGGTTCTCAACCTGTGGGTCGGGACCCCATTTGGGGTCGAACGACCATTTCACGGGGGTCGCCAAACAACGCAGTCGCCATTTTTTTTCCTCTTTTCCTTAGCTGTGCTACTCCCTTTTATTCTATTGGCTTTTGAAAGCCAATAGAATAGACTCTCTTGAATAGAGTCTAATTCTATTGGCTTTCAAAAGCCAATAGGAATTGTCCAGGCTGTCTCTGCCTGCTGAGCCCGCCAAAAGTCCCATTCTGCAAATGGTGCTGCACCAGTTGAGTAGTCCTCGACTTACGACTGGTTGAGTAGTCCTCGACTTACGACCGGTTGGGGTCGCGGCATTAAAAAGATTGAGAACCACTGTTCTAGATTAACGAGTAATAATAAAGTTTTATTAATTCAAATTGATGCTTCAGGGAACTGACTGGCTGCTCTAAGAGCTAGGACTAATCCTGGCCTTCATCCATAATTTGCACTTAGATTACTAGTAAAGAATTTGGTTCTTTCTATGTTTCCCTGGAGAATGGTACTAAATGTAATGGAATAAGGGCACGATCTAACTTGGCAGAAGGCAAGACAATTGGATAAAGTAAAGGAGACATAAGGTAACACAAATTGACCAGATGAAATAGGTGGACCATGGTATGACTTGAGAGAATGTAATAGATCAATGATTTAGAGCTGTATTCCTCAACTTGACATCCTTCAGTACATTGGACTTCAATTCCCGTAATACTCAGATGCTATTGTATGTACAACAATTGCATGCTTATGCCCTCAGTACATGCACATTTCCATATTTAAAATATTAAAGAAGCTTTTTTTATTTCAGCCTTTAGTAGGAGTGGTCAATAGCAATGCTTTTTTGTTGTGATGTAAAAAAACTGTTGTCATGAACCACCACGTCAATACTGCATTCTTTACAGCTATAGGGCACAAAAATGATATCCCTATTGTGTTGGGAGAATGAGAATAATCTCACACAGAATCTCCCTACTGGTATTTGCATTACTTTAAACTCAGATCTGGAGCTTCATGCTACCTCAACTTCACCTGTTTGGCAGCTGAGATAATGTCCAGTTCAACAATCATGTGCTTGAAGTAATAAAAAAGCAGGCTTTTATTTTACCTCAATGAACTCTGAACAGTTTATTGGCATGAAGACTTACCTTATCTTGTCTCCTGGCCTCTGGGTTTCAGCTAATGCAATTCTGTTCATGGGCTTTTAAAAGGGGAGGGTAGCTTGATTGTTTCACAAGCTTTCTTTCACAACAACTGCTCAGAGTTTTTTTTTCTCCATTCAGCTAGTCAAATACACATTATCATGATGATTGTATTTTAAAATATTGACGGCATTTATTTAAGCTGTACAGTATTTGAATTACTTGCTAATCCTTGAAAATATATCCAAATACATAGTAGGCAAGGCAAAGGGAGCTACAGTGAAGTCTAATTTTTGTTGCTCTAAAACCGTCTCTTCCACCCAGTCATCTGCTCACCAAAAATCTTCAGTATTTTGTCGTGATGCCAACTTGCAGGCATTGTTTAGAATGTACCATTTCCCCCCCTCCACTAGAACAACATTCAGCTATTGTTATAATGCTACTTGGAAGAACACCTGATTGAAAAATTGCTTCTATGCTATTTTTTCATCATCAGTTGTAGTCATAGGCTTTTAATAGCAACAAAGGAAAGAGAGTTTGGCAGCACAACAGCTCCTCCTTTTACTAACTGTTATAACATTTTGTAAATGGCAGACAACACACCCAATGTGTTCCAGAAATGAAGTTGGAAATTGGGACTAGAAATGCAATTTTGGAATTTACTACCAAGAGATGCGAATCCTGGTTACCAGCAGTGGTTGTCTTCAAAAACGTGTTGGACCAATTCAGGGAAGTTATGGGATGAAGGGCTGTTAGTTTTGATGGTAATAGGACTGTCTCTAAAGACCTTCTGCTGGGAGACTAGTGGGCTTTCTTTTGTGATTGGTTGATTAACATTGAGAATGGACTGCTGGAAAAGATGGGCCAGTGGTCTGATCCACCATGGCAATGCTTATGTTTTTCTTTTCTTCAGTGAACATATTCATTTTGTGAGAGCTTTTAACTCTCCCATGCTAGAATATTAGTAGAGATAAAAGGAGGTGGATTATGGTGTGGTCATTAGGAGAAACCCTGGGTGTGTAAACTCTAAAGCCTTCAAACATGTTTGTGTTCTTCAGAAATAGTTACACTAGCCTGGTGAAAAAAGGCAAGAAGAGTGATGAACATTGTCCACCCTTTCTTTCTGTCCCATCTGGAGAAGAGTGGCACCTCCCCAAAATGTTAAAATGTTCAACTTTGAAACATTCCTTCTAGGACAAAAGGATTGCCACAGTTAATCAGTCCTCCTCTGACCACACTGTCTTTTTCTATTCACAATCAAGTTTCCTGCGTGTCAGCAGTTTTCTTTCAACTATGTTACTTGTCTTTAAGTTTGGGAAATGAAGACCACTACCATGCTTGAGAGGCTGAAAACCTAACTATGAGACAGATTTATTTAGCAAAGCCTTGACTTCAGTAATCAGAATCTTAGACCTTCTTACCTACCTTCAAAAAGAAAGGTCTCATTCCAATGTGGATTTAAGTTCTTCCTTTTCACCTTTGTCTCCAGTTTGTGCTTTTTATCTGGCAGGAGATAAATTTTGACAAAAGGGTCACTTGTGCCACTGAAATCCTTGGCTGGCAGCTCCTGAGCTTTCAGTATTTTGACAGTGAGAGTCGATTCCTGGAAATTATAGCCAACACTAAATTGGATGCGGCCCAGATTCTCTCGGCTGGAGCTGTCATGTCCCTCATCATCCTCAGATCCAGGGGAAAGCTATAGTGCAAGAGAACAGGAGAAAGACATAGCTGTGAAGGTCTGGTATGTGATGTTTATCTTCTGTATCCAATTAAGTTTTAACACAAGAACCCTCAGAGGAATTTGCTCTGCTAGCTAATAGAGATCTCCTGTAGGTTAAACATGAGCAACTGATAAGAACATATTTCTCATGGTTCATTACCTTTAATAAGGTAATGATAATGTTATGCTTTATATTTTATTACTCCAAAAGAACATTTTCTTTTACAGTCAGCTTCATCCTAGCTCCCTCACAGTCAAAAGAGAAGAAATTCCTGCAGCTCTTTGATTCTGAGAGTTTGAGACATTTCCAAGCTGTCTGATGTCCTTAGGTGAGAAACAACACTAAAAAAAACCCTGTCCAAGTATAAGCAGTGTTGAAAGGAAAGAGCATTGGGAAATAAATACAGAGAGGAGATATGCTGTTAACATAAGCTCTATTTAATCACCGACCCAACTGGGAGTAAGCCTGGGGGACAGGAAATATTCTATTAAGAACAGTGTAACTTGGGTACTCATTAGTAGGGTGTGAAGTTGAAAAGCTCAAAAAGACTTTGTCCCACTGTCAGCAGCTACTGTTCCAGCCTCCTTGTGAAGTGACTCACTTTTCACCTCCCGTATCATTCATGACTTCACTATAAGCCCCCCGAGGTTGGATCAAGAACAGGAAGCGCTCTCCATTTACCTACAGCATTTTCAGTTTGATTTCATTTTATTTATTTGCAGTCTGCAATTTCCCATGCTGCATGAATTGTCAAAATAATAATAAATAAACAATTGTGTAGCACAATTCTCTCTCATAACACACAAACAGATGGTGGTGCTGTTTCTCCTGCTTATTTTTCACTGGTGCAGACAAATAATTTCAGAACTTGGACTTAAAGGTTTTAGCTGTCCATTGTGCATTAGTTTCAATGACTCAACAAGCTAAGATTATCTTTTCCCTACCTGTTGAGATTCCATGTTTTGCAACTGTTTTTACATTCTCTATAATTAAAATATCAGTAAATAAAAATATAAACCCACTGATGAATCCTGATCAGAGGAAATGTTCTGAACATGTGCCTGGAATTAAGGAGAAACTTCTTAACAGTGAGGACAATTAACCATTGGGACAGCTTGCCTTCAGAAGCTGTGGGTGCTTCATCACTGGATATTTTTAAGAAGAGACTGGACAGTCACTTGTCTGAAATGGTACAGGATCTCTTGCTTGAGCAGTGGGTTGAACTAGAAGACCCCCAAGGTCCCTTCCAGCTCTATTCTGATTGACTGATTGATTGAAATTCATGATACTATCAGAAATACAATAGCATTTGCTTCAGCTGCTCTGATTCTAAAAACAGTTTGCAGTAAGTACTATTTTTTTTTGCAGATGGTATCCTCTGTTTAAGTGAAAATAGAAAAAAATAAGATGTACATGCTCAGCGGGCAGCACCTAAACTACAACTTTATTATTTTTTTTAAAAAAAGGGGGGGGGGATTAAAGGAAGATATTAAAAGGGACATGAACAATGTATGTCTGTCAACCAGAATACTGTTGCTGGCTCTGTTTACTCATACTACTACAAGTCTTAAGACTTTCAAATCTCTTCTTGCCTTCAAGGCTGCTGACTCTGCTCTTGAAAGGCCCCTGTTTCAATTCTTTAGTAATTCTGTTCAGCTCAATCCATATTTCTATCCCTGCTCATGTGTTTTCTGTGTTATCGCTAATGTTAATTAAGACATTTTTAGTATTTACTTTTTCCTTTACATTCAGCCCTCAAGTAATTTTCTGCACTAAGGAAATATTCCCATTTTGGTCTTGTGGAAGAACTTTTCTGTCCAAGACAGAATGATTCAAATTGTATGGCTAAAGGTAGTTTGTAAAGGATTACTACAAATAAAACTACTGCACTGCTGAAATTGATTCCACAAAATAAGAGTAGACAATGTACTGGATACACCCCTTGACTAATCTGCAACAGCTATAGCACTATGGTCAATTTTTACTCAGTATTCTAACTTATATATCACCCATTAAATATTCTATAATTTTCTTTATACAGTACCAATTTCTATATTCCATTCATCCTCACTCTTTTTATAATAGTGTTTAAATTAATTGTGTGTTAATTTAATTACACACATTCTAATTTAGCATCACACTCTTCCTTCTAGGGAAGCCAAGGAAAGAAGTAAGGTGGCTTTAAACCTCTAGAAACTGTTAAGCAACATTCCATCCTTCTTCTTTTAATTTCAGGGAAGCATTAGGGAGACAGACAGTTGAGTGTTATAGTTTAGGCATCAGGCTAAAAATTGGCAGAGCATGAGTGCTAGTTCTACCTTAGACATGAAGCCAGCTGGGAGACCTTAGGCTAGTCACCCTCTCTCAGCCTTAGGAAGCAGGCAAGGGCAACACATTTCCTAAAAACCTTTTAAAGAAAACTACAGGGATATGTCCAGGCAGTTATCAAGAGTCCACATTGAACTGAAGGTAAAAAAACAAGGAAGAGGGAAGGAATTTGGAGAGATGTAAAAAAAGAAATCTATGCTTCTTTTTTTCCTGGAGTTATTTATCACTACATGCATAAACAGATACTTAAGTGGGAGCAGATAAAATACTCTTTTTAAAAGTCACTGGATTCTAACTGCACCTTCCTCCCAAATATAACATAAGCATTTATGTTATACAGCTATACACTTGCATGCTGGTCCCAAGCTTGGATAAATGGGCAGGATTGAGAAAGACCTGCAACTTAATTTGCAAAAAAACTTTGCCAAGAAAAATTTATGGAAAAGCTCTCAAATGAATCAGATATGGTAAAATCCTTAGGCCAGAAGGTACCCAACAAGTATTGGGAAAGAGCAAGGGCCCACAGTAAGTGGTCGAGGCATGAATGATATGCCTCCACCAAATCTAGCAGGAATCCCAGCTGCTGATGCAGCCCCTGGTGAAAACAAGAAAGCAAATCCAGAAAGCAACATGGAATGTCCAAGGAATGAGGCAGCATAAATTGGATATACTATAATCAAACAGGAAATAGCCAGAAAATCAACCTTCTTGGCATCAGTGAGCTACAATGAATAGACAATGGTTATTTCTAGTTTGATGAATTCACTATCTATTACTTGGGACATTATACCAGGACAATGAATGGAGTGGTATTTATCACAAGCAAGGAACTTATCCAAACAGTTAAATCATAACCATTCAAATTATGTCGAGCCCTTCAAAATCACAATTGTCCAAGCCTAGGCACCGACAACTGATGCAATGGAACTTGAAATAGAAAATTTCTATGCCACTTTTGAAAAAAAAGGAACAAGTATCCCCAAAAGTCATTGTTTACATACTGGATGATTTTAATCCAAAAGTTGTCAGCCAAGCAGAAACAGCCATGACTGGCAGTGTTAGACTTGGGGACAGGAATGATGCAGGAAATCATTTGATTCAATTTTGCAAAGGGTTTTGATTTCAGATCACGGATATCTGGTTCAAACAGCACAAGCATGCTTATACACTTGGACATTAATTAATCTGGGAACAATCTGAGAGCATTCACCTTTCCCCAAAGAGTAAGGTTTAATGACTCCCATTTATGGATATTTGAAGAAACCTCTCTCTGTGTTTTATCTTACACATTGCTAACTGATTTATATCCTTTGGTATATACCAGTGGTTCTCAACCTGTGGGTCGGGACCACATTTGGGGTCAAACGACCATTTCACGCGAGTCGCCAAACAACGCAGTCCGCCATTTTTCCCCCTTTTCCTTGGCTGTGCTACTCCCTTTTATTCTATTGGCTTTTGAAAGCCAATAGAATAGACTCTCTTGAATAGAGTCTAATTCTATTGGCTTTCAAAAGCCAATAGGAATTGTCCAGGCTGTCTCTGCCCTGCTGAGCCCGCCAAAAGTCCCATTCTGCAAACGGTGCTGCACCAGTTGAGTAGTCCTCGACTTACGACCGGTTGAGTAGTCCTCGACTTATGCCCGGTTGGGGGTCGTGGCATTAAAAAGGTTGAGAACCACTGGTATATATCTTCAATGGAATACATGGATGACCTTGAGGAAAGAGGGGAAGAGATGCTGCCTAGGAAACCATCAGACAAGAGAAGCAGGAACAGCTAATGGCTTAAAAGTCAGAGAAAGAAACTTAGGAAAGAACCACCCAGTTAAAAATGGTGGCAGGAAGTTTGTACTTTCAGACTTGCAAGATTGTGTTAATGTATCCTAACAATTAAATATAATTAGTTCACCTAGCCCTGTTTACTGTCTAGTTTATCTGTGAGGGTTGACAATACGCACCTAAATATTTAATTGATCTGGTGCGGATATGGAATTTATATTCAAAGGAATGAATAATCCAATTTTTACCTGTTGGTATCAGTTCCAGTTTGAACCAGTGAATAAAGTATCGTGCTATTTTGCTAAAAAGACATCTATATTTTGCATCAACAGCAGAATAGTAGTATGAGGTTTAGAAATAATCATAAGAATGTTCTCTGCAAATGAACTAATTTGTCTTCATATATTATTTTGTTTTTAACAAGCTATTGCCATGGCAGCTAAATCCCAGCGGTCAAGAGCTGATCTAATTTCAACTGCGTCACCATCTGCTGAGCCAGGAAAAGTGGTAGAGGATGAGGAAGATTCTTCTACTGACTTGTTAAAAAGAGATCCTAAGTACAAGTCTTGAAGCCAATCCAGAAAGATCTGGCTGAGCTTATGATTTAAAATGAAGGCAAGAAATAAAATGGTTAGATATGAAAATTGATTACAAACCTACAGTATCATAACTCAAGCCAGTCTTAATATATTGACTAAATGAATTGCTTATTTAGAATCACAACTGCACAGGAAAAATTTGTGTGAGACCAGCATTGAAAATCCTCCAACTCAATCAAACCTGAATTATATGGAGCATTTTTTTCCGAAAGCTCTTCTCTTTGGGAATGGCCTTTCTAGTCAAGTTTGAACAAGTGTATGCCATTCCTTTAACAAGACAGAAGATTGGAGCTAGTTCAAATACCTTTCTTATGCAGTTCCTTCAGGTTACCACAAGAGATGAGATTTTATACATATTTTGCCAGGAATCAGAAAAATCTCCACTGACATGGGGTTCTAGACAAAGTAACATATCAATCTATCCTGATTTTACCAAGGTCTTTTCAGAGAAACTGAAGATTGTTTATAAAAGTTCAAAGTTTGCTAGAGTACCACAGCTATAATAGCTCATGAGCTTTCCCACTCCATTCTGCATTAATAATCAATATCAGACTCACAGATTTGATAACACTGTGAATGCAGAGGCCTTTATCTTCTGGTTGATAAGTCTTATTGTGTTTCACTTTATAGAATTGCTAAGGGAGAATTGTGAGTTTGCCCAAGGAACAATGGGGGGGGGGGGAAGGAAATCCTCATTTGAGAACTTTTAAAGTCCCCCCCCCTACTCTTGTTAATTTGTTGATAATGAGTCTGGGCATATTGCCAACTTTAGTCTTTATCTCCATACTTAGCATCTGAGTTAAAATGATTGGTTTGCAAACTGTTCTGTATATTTATTTGTAATAAGAGAAGTCTTATAAGAAGAAGAAGTCATGCATTTCTTTCTTTCTTTCTTTCTTTCTTTCTTTCTTTCTTTCTTTCTTTCTCTTTTCATTTTTTATAAGAATATTACTTTTTAGCAATTCTATTTTCTTACACATAATCACATTTTTTCTTTTAAGTAAAGATTCTCTCGATATATAATACAATGCTATTTGAATAGTAATTTGAGTTCCCATGATTCTGTAAGCAATATTAGAAAATATGATAAATATTTTTAAAAGTCCATTTTAGAGATTTGTTAAATGGTACAGGTTATAAAATAATCTGGTTTTGGGAAAATATTAATAAGTGGACAAAAAATAAAATTAATGGATGAAGTTAGTATTTTACATTATGGGCTATGGGAATCTAGGATAAAAAATGTAATTTTAGCATATTTATAGTAATTTAAGCACAGGTATTGCTTATCTATAAAAGACTCATCCAATGGAACAGTATCTCTATTAATGAAGGATTGAGTGGGACAAGTTTATTTCACAGATACTTCGATGATAGCTAAAGATGTGGCTATTTTGGTTTGAACAGGATTTCCAGCTGATCTACAACATATTACTGATCTAAATGGGCCTTATTTAATTATATGTGCTAAAATAGCAGGGACTGTAATAGCTATGGTTAATGTTTATATAGCTAAGTGAGACTCTCCTGTTACATTTTATCAAAGTTTTGACACTTCAATGGGTGCATTTATGATTAAGTGGTAATAGGAGATTTTTAACGAAATATTGGATCCTGAGCTGGATAGAAATACATGTACAAAACCCTCTCAGTCATTAGTAGGGAAACAATTAAGATCTATATGTACGGTTTTGGTAGACCCTTGGCATTTGAGATATCTAACTCAAAGAGAACACATATTTTATTCAAGTGGCAGCAGAATTTTTTAAAGTTTGATTATTATTTTAAAATAACATTGACTTTCTATCATCAAATTCAAGAATGCAGTATTGATGTTTGTTATCTATCAGTCTATGGTGCAATTATTTTAAACTGTGTTTCAGAAACCAGTCAAGATGTTGAGAAATTGTTATTTCAAGATTTCCTTATTGAATTATAAAGAATTTGTACAACAAATGCAGGTAGAGACATCGAAATAGTTTGATTTGAATTCAGAAACATCAAGTGCCCAATTTTTGAAAGGGAAGCATAAAAATGTTATATTCATCAAATAATTGCTTATGCATCATGTAAAAATAAGATTAAAAATAAAAGGGAGAATAATTTGAAAGATGAATTAAACATTTATGGGCACAGATGCCCATCTCCTTCTTGTACATAGAAATACAGAAGAAATATGAACTAAATACTATCATATTACTGAAGACAGATTTCATATAAACATGTTTATGACAGAGATATTAGGAGAATGGTGAAAGACCTAGCAAGATTTTGTCTCATCATTTCAAACAAAAGAAAGATAGGGCAATGATTCCAATTATTAGCATTGAAAGAAATGAAATGTATAAAATTTAAAAAGATTTAAATTGTAAATTTCTAAAATTCTATTTAGAACTATATATCAAACTTTAAAATATATTGGATGAGGATATAGAGGCCTTTCTAAGCAATGTACACTTACCACACTTAGATGATATCTAAAACAATTTTTATTTCCCTCATTATCTTTAAACAAATAATTTTATGAATAGCAAGTGGTAAAACACCAGGATTAAATGGATTCCCTATAGAGTAGTATAAAACATTTATAGATCTTTTGTTGCCAAAACTTTGTCAATTTTATAATGAGATACTTGATAAGGAAATATTATCAGAGACATTTATTCAGGCTTATGTTGCAATTATACCAAAATCAGGTAAAGATCATACCCATATGCTAATTATGATGCAATCTGACTGATTAACATTGACACAAAGTTCTTAACAGCAAATAGATTACAACAAGAGTTACCATACATTATTAAAAATGATCAAGCAAAGTTTATCAAAACTAATCAAGCTGCAGACAATATTTGGTTAGTTGTGACTTTGGGATGTAGAAGAGTTAGGTAGCACGTATAAACTTTCTCTTATGGTTATGAATAAATAAAATGCAGCCAATGGTTGCAATAATACTTTCTGTTGGGTTCTTACATTTCATGCCTTCCCCTAAGAAAAAAATCCTTTTCATTTTTTAAAATGGTGTCCAACATTTTAAGTCAGTGTTTCTCAACCTTGACAATTTTAAGGCATGTGGACTTCAACTCCCAGAATTCCACAGCCAGCAATGCTGGCTGTGGAATTCTGGGAGTTGAAGTCCACATGCCTTAAAATTGTCAAGGTTGAGAAACACTGTTTTAAGTGAAGCTATTCTAAGGATTTTTTTTTTGAATTCTCCAGAGACTTTTCTCCCTTCTCCCTCTTAGCGAACTTTTCTGCTATGCATTTTTGCCAAATCTTGCTCCTAGGTTCTTTGAGTTATTTCTTTGTGTTTGCTCTAAATATAAATCTCATGAGAAGGTAGCAGGACAGAGTTGAACTCTGACATGTCCCGCTTAGTAGAAATGAAAAACAGTTTATCTTGGATTTTTGACCATGACTTTGGTTTTGTCCAAGGAGCTTGTCAGTTGGAATGGGGGTTGGGGCCCTGGCTCTGAGCCATAGTCTTGCTTCAGGAGGGTTCAGAGAATCAATTAAATAAATCTTCCTGAAAGTTGCTCCTCACGTTTCCAAGTCCCCTTCTAAAGAACTAATATGGCAGCATGGACGCACTTTGTCATGGAATCATCAGAGACAGAAGAAGATGACTCGAACCTTGTTAGGCTATCTGTCCATGGCAGAGATGCTATTTCATTCTTACTCAGCAAAACCGATGCTAATAAATAGTTTGTAGCACAGAAGGCTAATTAGCCTGATAGAGATGAAATGCCATGAGACTTAAATAGCATTTCCACTTCACTTGAAAATTCACAGATTCTTGAAGTTACTGGCTTCAAACTCTCAACCAAATTTTATTTGTGCTTCATCCTCTTACTCCTCCTGTAACCTGGTGTTTGTGATTTTGACTTCAGAATTCTTTATTTTGTGGTAGTTGTGGTTGATTTGATAGCACTAGGGGACTTACACAGCTTTAGATTGAGGAGTGGGATAGCATTCAATATATCTTCTCTTTTGTTGTTACTTTCACAGCCTTCCCATAATTCTTGAAATCTGGGTGGTAGCTTTGAAGCTTTGGCTTCAAATAATGGACTGGCTTGTACATTCCTTGGCATTTACTGTAGTAAGATCCCAAAACTGAATCTCAGTTTATGTTACTTAACTATTCATAACCTAGTAGCTGAAACATGAAAGTCTTTCTTTCATTAGCAAATAGCTCTTGGGTATGTAAAGTCTTTACTACTATTGACAACCATGGATAGGTTTGTCTGAGCAACTGGACAGTTTATTTATTTTATTGATTTATGGCCAATATTTATATGGCAACTCATCTTACAAAATGTGACAATTCAAAGTAAATGGGGATGCATAGTTTTTAGGCCTAAAATGCAAAACATCACAGAATTTACTCAGCTCCCCAGTGAGATACAATCTCCTTATTCATTACCTTATTAAATCCGAAATATTCAGGACATTTTAAAAGGTCATGATTCACAGTGTTGTAATACAAGTTACACAAGGGGGGGGGAGGTTGGGCTGGAATGAATATAATGTAAATGTAATGATGTAATGTAAAATAGAGAAATATTGTAATTCATGGAGAAACTGAGTGAAGAATTTAGGAGATATGAAAGCCCAGAAGTAGGGTTAGGATATTAAAGGGAAAAAAAAGAAAAGAAGAAAGAAACAAAGAAAAAGAGAAAAAGAAAAAGAAAGAAAAAAAGAAAGAAAAAGAAAGGAAGGAGGAAGAAAAAGAGAAAGAAAGGAAGAAAAAGAAAGAAAGACAGAAAAAGAAAGAAAGGAAGGAAGGCAGGGAGAAAAAGAATGAAAGAGAAAGAAAGAAAAAAAAGAAAGAAAAATAAAAAGGAAGAGAAAGAAAGAAAGAAAGAAAGAAAGAAAGAAAGAAAGAAAGAAAGAGAGGGAGGAATGCATGTTTGCAAAAATCACAGATGTGTCAATTTATAGATGTAGATAAACATTTACCTACTCAAAAAACAGGCCTATCTCTCCATAGTGAGAAGAATTCTTACCTGGTAATCTCCACTGATGGGCAACTCAGTTTTTGATCACTAACTGAACTTGGACTAGACAGGTTTATAGCTATTCAGACAGAGGATGCTCTTCTGATAATGCCTAAAAAACAACAACAACCAAAAAACCCCTAGCCTCTGGAAAGCAAGAAATATAGCTACCCTAAAGGTCCTTGTTCTTCACAGCTTTTTCTATCAGCCCCATTAATAGGTTGTAAATCTGGGGGAACAGAGTTTTAAAAGGCACATAAGCATTACTGAAACCACATGTACTAATGAAAAGGAGGTGTGCAACATCTTTATTAGAGAACTATACATTAATTTTATTGCAACATGTTTCTGTGCAGAAAGTAAGTCCATACTGGATAGTAATGTAACAGATAACTTTGGTGATGTCTTCTCTGTCAAAATGCTGTGATTTGCCAAAGTGCACCCAGTTGTAATAAATGGAATTTAGTGCCATCCTCACTCCCAGCAAAGAATGTTTATGGTTATCGATCAGTATGCACTTGGAAAGTTATGTATAAAATCATTGTTTATTTAAAACTATTGTATAAACAAAAACTACCATGCCTCTGGGAAAGGTACATAAAAAGACAAGCATTTGTGAATTCTGTTTTTGGAAATATAAATCCTATGTACTTAATTAAAAATATTTCTGTGTTGTGAGATACATGGATCCCCTAGCTTTTATGTATCCCCAAGCTCTTAGGCTTGTAAACATCTGCTTATTTATACTAGTTTGAAAACTTGAAAAGCCTGCTACATTTGCCACTGCAACCTACCACCATGCCCTATCTGCGCGTTTTGAAACTTCCCCTCCCTTCTTTAAAGAATGCAATTTAATATAGACTTGATTAAAATCTGCCCACTCCTTTCTGGCATCTAGCCATCTTACTTAAAAAAGATAAGTCAACTGTCCATAGGAATGTTTCTTGCAAGAAAACTCCTGGAGAGTATTGCATTGTGAGAGGCAGAACAAGGAACAGGCTAAAATGGATCTCTTTGAAGTTCCTGACTTAGTCTACTTCCACATTAGTGGCCTAGAATACTTTCATAGTGTCATCCAGCCATTAAAGATAAAAAGCCTATTTTCAATGCTACTATTTTGGCATAACAGAGGATGGTATGTTTAACTATGGAGGAAACAGGATTGAATTTGCTTAATTATATCACGGTACATAGGAATTTGCACAGGGCATCCTGGTTCCAGAACAGTGATGGCAAACCTTTTACAGACCGAGTGCCCAAAAACTGGCCCCGTCCCCACTCCAGCCCCGCTCCGCCCCCACCCCATCCCCCACCCCAACTGCCTGCAGGGCCACTCACCGCCTCCAGGGCCTACTGCAGATTGCCCAGGCAACCCAGCAGCGCTATGGCAGCTACGCTCTCTGCTTGCGCCCTGCAGTATCAACTATGCTTGATGGGGCATGAGGGCAGAGTCTTGTCTACACTGCCTGGCTGCCATGTCCTTGGCTGCGCTGCTCCATGTGGGCCACGCTCGGGGGCAACTCTCCTTCAGGGGGGCTGCTGGTGAGGGGGTCGCGAGGGAAGGCGAGGCTGGGGTAATGGCATGTGTGCCCACAGAGAGGGCTCCAAGTACCGCCTTTGGCACCCTTGCCATAGGTTTGCCACCCCTGTTCTAGAAGATGAGCATCTGGTTTAGAAAATAGATTTTTAGGAGAATCAAATGCAAACAAGCAAAACTAAATAAAAAAATGTCTGTGTTTTACCACTTCTCTGATATTCTTTACTACTTGAGGAAGATTGACTTTAGTAGAACAATACCTCTTCTATAATTCACTTGAAAATCAAAATGGGCAGGGCTATTTAGTCCAAGCCACATTCTACCCTCCAGCTGTTGCATTCTGCTCCATTTCCTTTGTATACTCCTGATAGCAGAACCATGGACATTACTATTTACAGCGACCTGAATAATACAAAGCTTCAAGATGAAACATAGATAGGCAAAAGACAAGGAGAAGAAACTACTAACAAGAAGAGCAGCTTGTAGGAGGATGCTTTAGGAGTAAGATATTTCACTCAGGCTACTTTATAAAAAGACCTGTCAAAGCTCTTAGAAACCGACTAATGCAGGAGAAAGCTACTTAGGGAGCCTGTTGAAATGCATAGGAGACCATTAAATAGCATCTTGTAAGTCCCTAGTGGCAGTAAAATGAGGTAGATCTACATACTTTTTCATGGCAATATCTTGATTGTCTGAAGGTAGTTTGAAAAACTTCAGCTTTGCATTTTTTAAAACTTGAATGTATTTATGTCATCAATTTATTCCAATTTATGCAATTTTGTCTGCCATTTGTCTTGCGCTGTATACTTTTTTCACTAATAAATGCATTATGGTGCACCAATTTCTAATATAAGCATTTCTATAACAATTTCAGTTCTTATGCACTCAGTCCTCATTAATGTTGTTAGAAGTAGCGCAGAATAGGTTTTACAACAATGAAACATAACAAAAAAAAAGTTATTTCCTAATATGATCCCAAATCTTTCTCAATTACTTTTACTTCACCTCTCTAAATGGGCCTTTAGGAGGTTTTTCATCTCATAGTATAGATTACAGTTCTGGTGCAGTTTCACAAATGGCTAGACCTTCATTCAGATGTGATCACTTTTAAATCCTTTTCTTAAAGGTTTGAAATGATGGTGCTTTGCACTGATGATGTACCTAGCTTGGCTATTGAAATGTCTGCAAGAAAACAATTAAGATCAGAGATCACCAAAGATCTCTCTGGTTTGAAATGAATAAAGATCACCATCACCGACCACATTGCTCCCCATGTTATGATACAATTCTTCAGAATACAAATATTTAGTCCGATGTGACTAAGTCGTTTTCCACTTCTCTCCTCTAAGATTACCTTTCTCTCATGGCTGCTCTTCTCAATTCTACCACAAGAGGGAAGCACATGATATATGTTGCCTATGTTTTATGTGAGGGAAATCTGGCTACTTCTTCAGCCTGGTTAAAAACAGCCTGAGGTATCAGCTGATAACTCTCACGAGAGAAATTTTCCACAACTTCTCAATTCTAATTGAGGAAAAGCAGTACAAGCAATAAAAAGATAGCTACAGTTTATGACTTTGTGTAATTGACCTCCATTGCATTTATAACACCTGTGGATTCACTTGGTTCTCAAAGCTGTTTCACAAACGGGGTGTATATCACTAAACCAATTTCTTTTCCTTTAATCATTGGTGAAATCATTCACAAAATAATTGGCATGTGATCATTCTGAAAGTTAGAACAGCTTTATATTAGAAATTTGCTTATATCAGTTAAGGTCTCATTTCCAAACTCGGACCATACATGTGACATTCTCACCAATCAGAATTGCTCTACGATGGAGATGGGAGTTCTCTAAATATGATCTATAAATAAATGTTCTATGTCCTAATACAGTGATCTCCATCCCCTGGGTTGTGGCCCACTACCGGGCCACAGCCCTTTCAGAACCAAGCTGTGCAAGTAGTGGGGGAGTGAGCCTGTACACGAAGCTCCACTTGAGTGAGGGGTGAACACATCTGCCCACCGCTTGCAAAAATGGAGCTGTGCATGTGTGTGCACCTGCCACATACACAAAACCATCCCCTCTCCCCCCAACGCCAGGCTGCCAAGCCAGAAAGTTTGGGGACCGCTGTCCTAGTAGACAATATGAGCCAGCAGTGTGCTGCAGAGGCCAAAAAAGCCAATGCAATAAAGTTTTAGTACTGCTTTATAAGGCCTTGGTAAGACCACATTTGGAACACTGCATCCAGTTTTGGTCACCATGATTTAAAAAAGATGCTGAGACTCTGGAAAGAGTGCAGAGAAAAGCAACAAAGATGATTAGGGGGCTGAAAGTTAAAGCACATGAATAATGGTTGCAGGGATTTGGTATATCTAATCTAGTGAAATCTCTAGATTAGAAGTGACATGATAGCAATGTTTCAGTATTTGAGGGGATCCCACAAAGAAGAGGTCACCTTATTTTCCAAAGCACCAGAAGACAAGAAAAGAAGCAACAGATGGAAACTAATCAAAGAGAGAAACAACCTAGAACTAAGGAGAAATTTCCTGACAGTTAGAACGATCAACCAGTGGAATAACTTGCCTTCAGAAGCGGATGCTCCATCACTTTTAAGTGATGGCTTTTAAAAAGAGACTGGACAGCCATTTGTCTGAAATGGTATAGGGTTTCCTGTTTGAGCAGGGGTTGGATTAAAAGACCTGCAAAGTCTCTTCCAACTCTGATATTCTATGTTCTATGTTGTAAATTTTTAAAAAATCATATTATGATTCATGGTTGATCTGTTCCATTTGTATGTCTCTCCCCCCTCCCCCTGTGCAATTGACACCTACATACCCACTGATTTGTGTCACAGGAGTGGTATAATTAAGGAAATGACATGTCAATCAATGTATAAATAATATAGTTGTTATACTATAAATGTGCCAAATTCAAAGTATTGCATCTTCCTATAATGAAGAAAATATGGATTAATATCATTTTCTGATTTGATCTTAAATAGAATGCCAGCCTTTCAAGAGAGAAGGTTCTCCTGAAGAATTAAGAAAAAATATACTTAACCGGAGCAAAGTATCTTGTTTTCTATAAAGAGATATCTCCAAGAAATAAAAAAAAAATTGTTGATAGTCTCCAGAATATTATTACCTCTGACTAGAGTTAGTGTATAAGAATCCCAGTAACCACTAACAGCCTTGCCTTCCAAACATTTGCCTAAAGTTCTCTTCAAACATTGTCACAATTTGTGGTAGAGAAATCCATTAATCAAATCCTGTGTGAACTTGGGGGGGGGGAGGTTGTATCTGTTGACAATTGTTAAGGTTTCATTTTCTCCTCAGCTTATAAACCTCAATCAAGTGCCTCTCTGTATATCTTCCACATAAGGAGGATACCTCCATTCCCCTGCTGAGGCAATGTGACTCCCAGATTATGGAATTAGCTTCATGAGGAGGTGCATTTGCCTTCTGCTTTCCCAGTATTTAAGATGTTAAAAATACATCTTTTCATCAAACTTTTAGTTGTTAATAATTTTAATGACCGCTTTTCATTGTATTAATTCTGCTTCACTATATATTTAATTTCTGTAAGCCACTTTGGATATTGAAAATTTGGGCATAAATTCACATTTCACCAATCAGTCAATAAATATGCTGTTGCAGCATTAGTGGCTACACCAGCAAAATATATCCTGCCCTGCCTGCTTAGACCAGGAAAGGGGGGGGGGACATTCCAAGTTCCTAGTAAAACCCAACAATGGGGAACAGTATTAATGGCTATCCTGACATGCTTTGTAAGAAAGGAAACAATGAACTAAAGATGTGGAATGCAAGCCTCTAGCATACTGTATACCCCTCTATTCAAATTGTGAGTTTGAGGCTACTATCTCCCAAGATGGATACTACTACAACTTCCATCATTTTCAATTTCCCAGAAGGATACCAAATTGGAGAAGGCTGCTTTGCAATGATCTGACAGTGTACCTTCTCTATACTGATGTTCTTCAGGTTCCATTAAAAGAGGTGGGAGTTCTATCAAATTCTGTGACACACACACACACCTTAGCTGTTATAAATCCAGTATAGAACTTCTTTGTTAGCTTTTTCCTTTAATTGCAAAACAAACTACAAAATAAACACAGAATTGGCTCTTCCAATTCTTAGTCTAATGAAACAGTATGAGCAAGATGAAATAAAACCATATAATAATACCTTTTTCTAGCTGCTGATCATTGATACACACACACACACACACACACATGTATGTATGTATGTGTGTATGTATGTATATATATATGTATATATATATATGTATATATATATATATATATATATATGTATATCTGAAAAGGATTAATGTGATAAACAAAAGGTATTTAAAGCAGATTAGTAGCATATTAATATATTAACATATTACAGTCCTCATACAGATGTATTACTTGGTTTAAGCTTGCCACAGGTCAAGTGTATCTGTCTTGCATCCTCTTGGATTTATTAAGAGGAATAACTTAAGTGAAGGTTGCCTATTGATCATGATACACTGGTCCCAGTTTCTAGCCTTGGGCTCCCTCTCCTCTTACAGCAACTCCATTAAATCATTGGGTGGGTCATTTAATGGCTCCAGAAGCCTGTTCTTTGCCGGCTGTGCTCTGTTTAGACTAGCATGTTAATCAATTCCTAGCAAACAGGACCAAGTTAATGGGCTCTTCCTCATGGCTCATTTAAAGTATTATTCACCCAGCAGAAAATTATATTAGCAGCATAAGAACAGCTGCCCCTGGAGTTAATCCTTACTTTGCTCTAGGCTTGTCACTGGCAAAAGGTGGTGTCTTCATTTATTGCAGGCAGGATGTGTTAAAGGGCTGGCAGATTCTCCTGTTTCCCTTCCCTCTTACTAAATTTCACTTGCAGGTGGGGAAAAAAATCCATCAAATGCTATCCTCAGCATGGGATGAGATTGCAGATTGACAGATGGCTAGACCGGTGGGTTTAGCCATCCATCAAAATTCAAACCAGACTGGTGACAAGTGACCCAGAGACCTGTATGGAAAGGAATCATTTTGTTACATAATGTGCATCCTTTGTCTGTCTGAGCCTGTTATTTGGGTTACTTATGTAGACAGGTTTGTTACTATTTCAGGGTATTAAAGTCATGTTCAAAAGTAGTAGGGTCTGGGCAGAGGAAAGGATAGGGGCGTCTTGCACTGTTTCACTCAACGCTCCCATGTACTTCTCCTCTGCTAAATCAATAAATGTTTAAACCAAATGCCAAACCCTTGGCAATTGACCAATGATGGTGGTGGGGGTGTTGCAACAGTGAAGAAGAGAGAAAGTAAGTTTGTACATCCACACCCAGTTGATCCTCTTGAAGAGAGTTTTTTGAACCTATGCTGAAAAGAATAGCTAACAACTACATGGGGGGGGGGGTATGTGTTTAAATATAATATCTTCATGCCAGAATTGCAAGTTGTGCTTATGGAAGCATGAACTGGTAGGAAAAGAACAATCTCTCCCATACCCTCTTATTTCACTATTCAGCCCCCCAGTACTACAACTGATCAATTACTATTTTGGCTGGTTTATTGATGGGATCACATCACTGTGCCCCAATAGAATAGCCAGTGAGCTGTACATGCTTCTTTCATACATACATACATACATACATACATACATATTAGATGTTTAGTGTTGGATTTTAATTTTTCCCCTGTGGATTCTTTAATTTTGGAGTTTTTTTCTTTTTCTGTTTAGTGTTTTTTGCAGTGTATTCTTTATGATGCTTTGTTTGTTTCATTGTTTACCTTTTGTATTTTTGGATTCTGTTTACTTTTTGCAATCCTGCTACAAAATGTAACAATATGGAGGTGGAAAAGAAAATTAGACTGGTCAACGAAGTGCAGCAAAGTGGCCCACAGTAAAGTGCCAAAGCTGTTGCCTGCTTAAGAGAGGAACACTCTTTTAGCAATACAGAAGCTGAGGAATAATAAGTTAAAGCTGCCTCAGATGAAACAAGGACAGAGCAGAAAAGTAGATTGGGGGGGAGGGGACATCTGTGCCATAGTTAACACAATGGGAAAAGGTTTGATGAGGAGATGAAAAAGACAAGGAATAAAGATGCTACAGTGGAAATAGGGGAGTCAGATATTCAAAGATGAATCTATAGCTGACACAATACATACAGTTTATGTAGTTCTTTTCATGAGGAGAATGCAAGCTACTATTTAAACCAGTTGGACAACCTTTTCAGTTCCATGTCAATGTTGTGCTAGCTTGTGTAACGACCAACCCCTGCAAGGTTGTTTCAAGTGTTGTTGGAAGGCTACATGTCTCAAGATTTTGGTAAGCTCATTGTGAGTTTCTCTGACAAGTCTTGCATGAATTGCACAATTTCATAAGATTTCATATGAGCTCACTGAAATCTCAAGATTTGGTGATCTTGAAACATTCTGGCCTTTCCTTTGCATTTTGAAAATACACCATGTTTAATTTGGGGGTACCATTTGAGGTGGTGTGGACATAGTTTGGAGGAAAAGAGATAAAGGCACACAGAGACCTTTCCTTCTTCAAATCATGCATTAATAGATACTGTAAAATCAGGGGGAAACGATCAACACTTACCATCAACATCTCACTAGTAAGGGAATTTACAAGGTCTGAGACAGATGAACGGGGCTCTGTTTTGTGATCAGTCTCCTCATGCTGGGTCTGACCTAGCACTGGTGTTGTGTTGACAACTTTCCCTCCAGAGGGTAATCTGTGGGAGAGAAGAGAAACCTTTACATATACTTTGAATATAATAAAAACTCAATATTTGTAATAGGGAGAAAGAATGTATATTATGGTAGATCCATTCAACAGTAGAAAAGTCACAAAAATGATGCAGTATTACCATTTAAACATCTGATATATAGTTTTGAATTTATCATTTATGATCCCTTTCATTGGTGGCCCATCTTTTTTCTGATATATGGTATTGCTAGGTTTTTCTGGTAATGATTAATAATGAGGAGGATGATAAAAACAACATAGTGTATTCAGATTTCTATTCTGCTTTTTCTCCAGGAGCTCAAAGTAGCTTATATGGAAATCCCTTCAATTGATCACCATTCCAAAAACACTTTTCAGATTTTAGGCTGAAGGAAAGTGCTGGCTCAAAGTCATCTTGTGACGTTTCCTGGTGAACCTGAATCTGGATTTCTTTGATGCTAGTCCAGCACTTTAACCACTATACCACACTGGCTTTCATTATCTCATGAGGCTGAGCCAGATCATGAATGCTGGTTCGATTTGCTGTGGAGCTTGCTGCCAATTCCCTTCCTACCTCACAGGCCATTAACCTTCTCCAAACACAAACATTCCCTCTGTCAAAGAGAGAAGTGCTTTTGTTTACTTTCCTTGACAGGCAATTTCTGAGATGACGTACAGCCAGATGGTTTCTCAGCCAGTGTACTCAGACCACTTAGGAAACCTGAGTGCTGGGTGACAAAGGGATGTCTTCCAGGGCCTTAGAAAAGGAACAGAGTCAAAAAGCTAGGATAGATTGTCTATGACAGATCATATCTCTAGTTCAAAACATGACACAACCTGAGTTAAACCACTCTACTGTAGTTTACTTTTTGCCAGATGAATCAAGCTGTTGCAGTATTACCTTATTATCCACTGATTATGCCCCACTGAGCTGTATCAATGAAAGCATATGTAGGTACTGCCTTCCAGCTTACTTCTATTGAAGCAGAGAGGAAATTGCTAACCAAAAGTTTCTTGGCAAACCCTGGCTTCCTTTGTGTCTCCACAACGGCATAGCTATGGACTCTAAGTCGAGCTGAGACGTAATATCTATGGTACAGATAAAAGCTTATTTCACCTGTTAATAAAACATTCAATATGGATCTCCATATAACATGACTTATTCCCACATATCCAGCACACCTAGTCTGAATTATAGGTTCACCAAAGTATATTAAAAACTTAGCCTCCTTCTGCTTCCTACCAGGGGATTCAAACATGAAGTAGGTGTCTCATTGGCTTCTGTTTTAATCAGTGGTCATCTCCTTCTGACAAGCTTAGCAAACGTAAAAGAATCTAACATTTTCAGTTAGTCAGGAAGGGGTGTTATTACCTCTGGTAATAGGATAGAGAAGTGAGATAGTAAAAAAAGAGAGGAACTAGTGGGCATTAGAAAGTGAAAAGGGCATCTATAGAGGGAGAAATATAAATATCCTATTGTCTGAAAACTATTTGGGACAATGAGAGAGCTGGTTACAATTTCCAGAGGCCGGACATTTAACAAAGACATATCGAGATCCACACAATGATATACAAAGACATAGAAGAGAATTTATGCAACCCCTTTTGGGACAAGTTGAAGAACAAATGCAATATTTAGTGCCCAGTTAAATAAATAATATTCATCTCGAGTTTAAATACATTATATGTTTAAAGGTAGAAAGCTAGAAAACCTGCCCTTTTCAAGATCCATTCTAATTTTTCTGTGTGAGGAAAATACTGAACACTGAACAAATCTAGGGTAGAAGTCCTTTGTTTGAAGTGTTAAATTTTCATTTGGAGGGACCTGCAGTATGTGTTTCTTGGCCAGAAACCTGCTCTTTCGAGGCCCCTTGTGTGAGTTTTAGGGAAGAGTTTTATATTTTTAAAATATTTATAGCATTCCCATAATCCACAGTTATTACTGGGTATCATTTGTGATGCTCTATGTGTTTCCTCAGAGACAAGGAAAGTGCATTGCTGAATGGTAGTATTTCTTTTTCACTAGCTCCACAATTGGAAGGAACAAAATGTTAAAGAAATACCAACAAGGGTTGTTTGCCATAAATACAGCAAGTCTGTTCCTATAGTTGGCCTCTGAATGTTAACCAAGGCATAAAATCTCACCCATCATAAAGCCTAGTGACTGGTGCTGGGGGGAACTTGGAATGCCACTTTCAATTTCTGAAGTCACAGTTGATAATTAAAAACATCAGAAAGGGAGTTTTGAAAAGCAATGGCCTTTATTAATCTAACATGTGACAATAAATATAGCTAGCAAGAAATAACTACCCCCAGAGCTGGATGTGCTCAAGAATGGTCTCGGGGGGGGGGTAGGTTTTGTCTGTGCCTGACATCCATTCAGGGCAAAATTCTTAAAAAATCATCAGAACATATGAATGCCTTAAGGATGATGGGATTATTTTTCCATTTAAGCTAATTGCATTTGCTCTGATGTGATGCAATGTCCAGTGGTCTCAGGCAGAGCTGTTCCCACCACTTACTACTGGGGCCTTCCAATATAGAAGCCATGGGTGGAAAAATAACTCTATTCCTGAGCTGCAGTCCTAGTTGTAAGAATACATGCTGGGGGTTCTTTCTGCATGTTATGCAAGGAGCTCCAAAAAGAGCAGGTCTCTCAATGCAGAGATGGGCTTGTAGAGCAGTAAGCCTGAAGCTGATTGTTTTCAACCGCAACACCAGGTTTAAATCTTGTCAGAAGAAGAGACTCACTGAAGTTGCCAATAAAATACATAAAAAGAACTGAAGAAACATATATAAACGTTCAGTGACAGACAAATAATATCAGACAGATGCTAAGGGAGAAAACATCCAAGACCATGATGAGATAGGAATCTCTTTCCATGTAATACAAAGTGTCAGATGCACCAATGAACTGTTGCAATGGCTTATCACATGCACATCTGTAGGTATCCAAACATGCAGACAACTCTCTCACACACTCATCCTTACAGAATCAAAAATGCTGCTATCAAGAAACAGAGCAATAAACAAATAATGTACAGGGGCAGGTTCAAGCTTGTTAGACATACGCAGGACAGATCAAGCCATAGGAAATTTCAGATAGAAAGGTTATATTCTGAGACAGACTGGACACATGCAAAGAACTAGACATGCTGCCGGTGTATACCTAGAATAGAGACTAGCACATGCATACACAGATAAAAGAGACTAAAACAGCTGAAGAAGAAGAAAAAAGGTTAAAAATAAGTGTGTGTATGGGTGTGTGTAATAGAGAGAAAGTGTAAGCATATGTGTGAGATCAGTTGTCAGAAGTTATAACAAATCCAAAGTTTATTTTTGCAACCACACTATACTGAATCAGCTGCAAAGCTGTCTGGGAGTTCATGAATGCTGCATAGTCACAAGAAAAGCAAAGAGACACAAAAAAGACTAAAAAGGAAGAAGGTCTTCTATTACAGGATCTGCATGGTGCCTCCTGACAGAACAGAAATAGGGTGAAAGAAATGGGTAAGACAAACACACATACACACACACACAAACATTAGTAAGGGAGAAACAGCACACCCACAGGACAAGGCACTAGACTGGAGTTGGCAAAGCTGAGAATGGAGGAAAGATCAGGCGGCAGCAGTAGAAAGACTAGAAAGAAAAAGAGAAGGTGCCAGAAGAAGATATTATAGAGGGAGGGGGAGAGACACAGGGCATGAGAAACTCATAGGCTCACTGCAAACAAGATCAGTGGAGAGAGGCCTAAGTCAGATGTGGCTGGAGTGCAACCAGAACCCTCCCGGCAGGCACCCCCAGGACTGCATCACAAGGCTTGTTGCAACCACTGGGCAAAGTCAGCATTCCAAGGGCCAAGCAGACAGAGAAGAGGAAGGGATGCAAGGCACAAAAGTGAAGGGAGATGCGGGAAAAGGAGCACAGAGGAGTGAAAGCAGCATGGCGTGTGTAGGGTAGAAAAGAGCAAACTGAACACAGTTGGAAAGGGAACAAGTAGAGACATGTTTCTATGAAACAGGCGGGAAAGAGAACAGAGGGCTTGAAACTAGCATCCCATTCCAATGTTATCCTTGCTGGTAATATTTGTCCAGTCCACAAACCCCACGAAGGCTCCATTGCAGAAGGCTGCAATTTTCTGAGCCAATTACATCAGTCTCTTCTACACATCAGTATCTAGAGGGAAGGGGAACGAATGATGTGATTAGCATGGCCTAATTTTGATCATTGCTGAGGGTATTCTCAGGAAGATGTAGGCCGAGTAACATTTGGCCAGCAGGTTTACTGCATATATTAGTTATCAAAAGTTCTCACAGGAAACCAAGGTCAAAGAAAATGATTTTTGATTCAGATAAGTCAGGAGTCTTCAAACTTGGCAACTTTTAAGACTTGTGGACCAACTCCCAGAATTCCAGCTGAGGAATTCTGGGAGTTGAAGTCCACAAGTTTTAAAGTTGCCAAGTTGAAGACCCCTGAGATAAATGATTGTACAAAATTTGCTTCCCGTTGTATGGGATTTACTTCAAATATCTGAAGCCCTTAAGACTTGTCAGGGCATGGATTCTAATCTTCTCTTAAACCAAAGTTACAAGATCTCTGCATCTTTGGTTTAACAGACACATACCTTGCTTGTTCTGACCTATTCCAAAACTTCCAAAAGGAAATGCTTGCTTTGCTAACATCTACATTTAATCTGACAATGTGAATATTTTCCATATGAAACTAAAAACACCAGCTGTACTTTTTTTAAAATATAGATCATGCAAGATCCTACCAAGGCATATCTAGGGCACTTTTATGAAAAATCTACTGTACCTGCCTGATATTAGGTATTCCTGTTCCTGCTAAAGATGAATTCACATGAAATACAAAGTGTAAACACTGGAATACAGTGAGGCAGCTATATTAGTGGAATATATCTAAACATTTGACCCATAATTATGGCAAGATAGATTTATTTACTTATGAGCCATCTGTAGCTCAGTTTTCAAATTACACAATGATACAGAAATTACTAAATGGGTTTAGATCTATGCTCGTACTTTGCATTGTGTGTTTTTTTTTAAACATTTTGCTTTATTATATAGTCTTTTACTGATTTTTTTTTACTGTTATTGAATGTTTGCTTAAATAAAGGTAACAAATAATTAAATGGGTGCATGCTGAAGCTATTGTAGGTTATTTCATAAATTAAAAAATGAGTTTTAAAAAATGAATAAATATTAAAATATGGACTTACAGAGATACCTGACTGATTACACTGTGAATAGAAGGGCCTTCTTTTTCTAAAGGAAAACTGACCTTTTTAAGTTGTTATTTGTCTAAGAGGCAAACTGTTATGAACATCAGTGTCAGCTTCCCTTCAGCTTGTAGAAAGGAAGACGTTTCATCAAAGAATAAAGATTGGGGAGGACAGTGTCTTCTCCCCACTGTCCTGATCTGATTAGGGCCCCTTGCAATGGCTTTCTTTTTTGCTTTGTTTTATAAATACAAACAACAACAACACAAATATGATTTGTGAATGAATGCAGGCTCAAGGTTCCACAATTAAGTAAATTATTAAGACTTCTAAACTTAGAATGTCTCACACAAGCCGATGTTATAAAACTGGAACTGGTCTTCATAACCACTTCTAGAAAGATATCTTTTATTGGCTATTGTTTATTAACTGCCCAACAAAGGATACTTTTACTAAGTTAAGCTTATCCAATAGAGATGCCATGAGCCAATACAGGGTATTTTCTCTCCTGGAGCACTGCAATGACTTGAGAGATTGTTCACCTACTACTACTTAAATTATACATTGAAAAAGCCATGTGAAGCATGCACCTGAACCATCAAATGGGAAGTGGGAAAAGATTTAGTGAAACAGTGCCTCAACAGGGTTAAAAATAACTGGTAGGTGAGAAATGATGCCAATAAATTAATTCACTGATTTTGTGAAATCTGCTCCTTCATATCATTTCACACTCATGTCAGAACTATTGAGGGCTTTATAAAATTTATAAAACAAAGCTAGGCAGTTCTTCTTCTAGAACTCCCGCTTATTTAGCTCTTTCAATGAGTTAAACAACTATACCTTAGTAAATCTCTTTAGCCTACTGAATGGAAGGTAGGGAAGAGGAAAAACAAGGAATCATAGCTTATCATGGAGTATTGTAGCAATATGTTTACTACTAGGTAGTTTATTTTAAGTCATCCAAGAGCCAAATACAAGGGCATTCTAACTATGGCAATGTTGTATAAATAATCTCAATTTGGGGCTAGAATTTATCTGATGGGCTTCATTACAATGATAATTCATTATGAAGATGGCTTAGGTTCCTCTGTAGTTTACTTCAGCAAGATTATCTTTTTTAAAAAACAACATTTTGTTTGCCACACTGTAAACAGTATACTTTAATTGGGCAGGTTACTGAGAATAATTCTCCACCAAGAATTCTCAGCATTATGGCTGAGGAAAACTTCGTATCCCCTTAAAAATCTAGGTTCATTTTCAAGAAATTTCATTCTGATGATAAGAGGTCATGGCTGTTGAGAGGCAATACATATCAGCTTATCTTTTTATTCTTCAAACCTATAGTTCTTTTTAGACATTTATAGCATTTGAATATTATGCCTTCTCCATCTTTATAACAAACCTGCTGACCTTGAACTAATTTTATGAAGTAAAATTAACTCACGTCCTTTTTAGTTAAATCTTTGTAAGTCATAGACAAAAAATACTGTCCCAGTTATTCTTATAAATATATCTGGAAACAATTCCTAGAACATTCAATAGAAATTTAGTCCTCAGACAAGGACACACAGAATTCCACTTTACTTCCAAATTAATATTTAATCATCATATGTAACGGATTTGTCTCAAGCCTAGTCTTAAACCTGGGAAATGATATTTTCTTTTCTTCTTCAGTTTATGTGTCTATGCGCGTGCGCATGCGCTAATGAGAGATAGAGAGAGAAATGCTGGTAGCGGGATGTATACTCTGTGTTCACATGTTTTCAGGGATACAAGTAAAAGGACTACATGAAATTGGAGAAACGTACTAGGATTTATAGGAGTTAAGTACATAGTATAAATTTGGGAAAATATTAGCCATGAGATTCCAGTGATTTTCCTAGAGAAACTCAGCAACCAGCAGGGGAACAAGAATGCCAGCAGGATGGTTTTAGAGTGGCTTAGATATTCATCAGCTGATAATTTCCATTTCCAGAACCAGCCTTCCATTTTTTCGTTGGGCTAGGATGGAAGGCTTTCTTTCCTCTTGCTGGTTCTTGCGGCTGAAAGCCTCTGTCTCCTACTCATACCTCTTGTCCCCCTGAGAATTCTGGTTCTGCTGGTTCCCAGTAGTTTGTAGATCAGGTATATTGGCAAAGTCGTCCTGTTCTGAGAGCCCCAAAACAAGTGATAGCACCACCATACGGCCTTCCCTGTCCAGAGGTGATCCATCCAGGGGAGTGAAGAGGCCCCAGAGTCAGTGAGCAGGATGCAGATAAAAGAGGCAGACAGGAAAGAGAAAAAAGAACAAAGCATAAGACAAGAAACTAGAAAGAACACAAATACTGTAAAATTACAATGAACTGGAGAGTATAATATGTAACTACTGTTCCCACAATACACATTAAATTCTCAATCTTCTTTGACAAGATTCAGAGCAAGAATTAACAGAGGTTAGAAGAAACAAAAGAATTTATTAAAAGAGAGTTACATAAGACAGAGCCACAGAAAGCAAATTTTCAAGAGAAAAGCATCTTGCTACATTGACCATTCTTTGGCACAGATAAGAAACTTGATGTATTTCTAGAATCATTGGTTCATTTATTATTTTTACTTAATAGATTTATATTCTGAGCTCAAGGGATATTTACGGTATTCTCTTCCCCATGGGTTTTTTTCTAATAATCTGGTAAAATAATTTGGACTGAGAGAATAACTAGTCCAAGCCATCCAGTGAGATACCACAGAGGAAAATGGATTTGGATAGTGCTGATTGCTGATGGCAGTTTGAAACAATTGTGTTGCACAAATAACTCCACCTGTTGCAGTATATTTTACAAAACTGTAGCTTGCCGCTGCACAGTTATTAAGAACCACTAGATATTTTGGCATTATCCACAATGATTATTGTACGCTATCCAGAGTCACTTCTCGTGAGATGGGCAGCTATAAAAATTTGACAAGTAAATAAATAATAACTGGAGATTATTGTCATTGGAATGTAGTTATTGGAACTACTCTGGGGTCAATAGCAATGATGGATCCTGCAAGTGACTGATATAGTCCAAGAATAGCTATAGACAGCAATGCAAAACTATGGAAACCATTACCGATTTATTTAGTCATTCAGGCATTCATATTGGGCGTGTGCTTCTTTCAGATTGCTATTGAATGATGTTCAGTTCTGTAAACAGCAAGGACTCTCAACCAGGACATTTATTTAATCCCAATCTAAAAGTGGTTTCAGTATAGTTTTAAAATCATAATCTGCATAGTTTTAATGTTTTAACATTTTAATTACTTTTTTACTTGTTTTATAACTTGTAATTCACCCACAGTCACTTTATAGGGGAGATGGGTGGAATAAAAAATAATAAATAAATAAATAAATAAATAAATAATACATGTGGATTGGCACCGAAGAAGAGGTGCCTTGGTGGGAATTTATCCAGTCCATTGGCAATTACTGCTGCAGTTAAACCTGTTTATTGTTTGGGGCTAGAATTTTATATTTTTCCATCTTTTGTAGTAGAGAATACTACTCAGATTCTTGCATATATTTAATCTTATCATGGTCAAATCTAAAATCACAGTAAAGGATGTTATGGACATCTGAAATTCCAACCGGAGAACACAGGTATTCCACTTTGATATATAGGCCTTATAAATTTGTGCCCAATGTGATTTTAAAGCTGATTTCTAAGTTTTAGAGAATTCCAGGCATTTTTGCTCTGAACAAGAATGTTTTGGCCTTTGTTGGCCAGCAGCTATTATTACCTCAGGGTGCAAAAGACAGTGGTGCATCAAAAAACAGTGCTGTGACTACAGTTCCAGTGTTGTTCATATGTCACTGAAGTATGAGGTGTCTGCACGCTGTCATCCAGGCTACCCTGTTTGTCACTCCTTGTGAGACCTTCCACATAGCTGAATTCAGAATGGGTCAGAACATTCTTGTAACTAAAATGGACTGAGTAGGAATTCTGTGATAAAATCTGAAGCTGTCTGAGCTGCAATGTACCAGAGGCCACACTTGTCATTTGTGAAAGGACATGGAACTAGAAAAGGGAGCAATTATGACAGGCTAAATGTCATGGGGTATTCAAATACATCACAACTGGCCATCGTCCTCTGTTCTTTCCTCTTTATCTGAGTTTCAAAGATGTTTAATAAACAGATAATTATATGGTTTTGGATATGAATCAACAAAGAAGCAGGGATTTGTAATCAGCAGGATCTTGCTCTGTTTTGTCTCAAATGTGGGCCAGCTTAAAATAAAACCCCGAGCAAAGTCTAAGCCCATGAGTGTCATATTGGTCTGTTTGTTCTGTAAATAATAAAGGACTTCCATAGAAACTTCAATATTGAGAGAACTAATCTATGGCAATAAAATTAGAAGTAATGCTAAAGTATAGCAACTAAGATGATCAAAGGCCTGCAAACTAAAACATATGAAGAATGGCTGCTAGTTTGGCTAGTCTAAAGAAAAGAAGAAATAGGAGAGACATGATATTCCAGTATTTGAGGGGCTGTCACAAAGAAAAGGGGGTCAAATTATTCTCCAAAGCACCAGAAGGCAGGACAAGAAACAATGGTTGGAAACTGATCAAAGAGAGAAGCAACCTGGAATTAAGGAGAAACTTTCTAACAGTGAAGACAATGAACCAGTGGAACTGCTTGCCTTCAGAAATCGTGGGTGCTCCATCACTGGAGATTTTAAAGAACAGACTAGACAGTCACTTGTCTGAAATGGTATAGGTTCTCTTGCTTGAGCAAGGGGCTGGACTAGAAGACCTCCATGGTTCCTTCTAGCTGTATTCTATTCTACTTGGCTATTTTTTAATATTTTATTTATCATTTCTTTTACATTTCCTCCTTATTCTGGATCAGCACACAGGCCTATCTGGGAAATTTAGTTTTGATTAATAAGGCTCCTGTTATGTGCTTTATTTAACAGAAAGTTTCATGGACAATGAGCACAGTTAAGAGTGAACCAATATTTTGCAACATCAATAATATTTTGCACAGGCTTATGAACCAGACCACAATATCATCAGGAAAATGCTGCCAAAATTAGTCACAAATTCTCTCCAGCCCAATTTCATATAGCTGTACTGCTGAGAATGGTTATTTAGGAATTGCATTAAAAATCTGCAGTGGAATCCCATGTCATAAGAAGAGTGCTTCTGCTTATGACTCCAGCCTACCTCAAGAAGAGGGAAAAATTGAGGTTTAGGTCCCTGTTTTGGATGTGTCCCAAACCCTGAGCTTGCTGTAGTAGGAAAAATGTTTTTGTGGGTTTGATCCAAGAATAACTTTCTAATATGTAGTAACACTGAACATTGCCATCATAAAGCTTGAATCCTCATTCTAGGTAGGCTAGGGAGTATAATTTTTACTTTCCCAAATTTGGCAAGCATCATCTCTTCAGAATGTAAAACCACTTTTGCTAATGTCACTGTACATTTCCCAGAAATGTTTGGGGGAAATTCATGTTTGGGGGGAAAAAAGAGAAAATCTTCAAATAGTACCAATCTATTTAAAATTTCAGTAAAAACTTTAAAAAGTTTCTCTTCTGTCATTTGGTAGGAAGACATACGAAGCCTAGAAATTCTGAAGGGAGCTTTGTTTGGATCAGAGATGAAGCAGGCAATTCCCAAAATAGCTAGAGGTAAAGCAACCTATTTTCTGAAATGCTAAAGCAAAATTGGGGGCACATTTTTTTTTTGATTCTTAGACTGATGTACCATATGTTTGATGAGATATAAATTCAGGAGAATTCAATCCGGCAGCCATTTTAAAAATTAATGAAATAAGAAGAAGAGTCTGCAGCTGGATTACTGAGATAGTTCATAATATCTAGAAGAACATCTCTGCCAATGTTAGTTGTCTATCAGAAAAGAAAAAATTTCTAGACGTATTTTATGCTGTCCTAACTCCTCTCTCAACCTTCCTCACATTTTTGAGACTTTCCCAGGCTGTTCTATAAAATGCTTCTGTATCTTACATTCGCATAGAAAAAAGCAAGGAGAGTGTAGTTCAGAAGATAGGAAGATAACTCTACACTTGCCCTTCAGAGTAATTATAATGAGCTATCCACACATAAAAATGTAATGGACAGCTTGCTCTATCTTCTATGTACTTTAGAATCCAAAGTGATACAAAGGCTAAAGTGCTTGTTCTCACTTTCAAAATCAGCCAAAGACAATAACTGATTCCCAGACTCTTAGTTTCTCTGTGGCTCACTGTTCCACAACTGCAGTTAAAAATATGTCATCTCACAAGTCCAGCCACATTGTTTTAATTAACAATTATTTTAATTCATAAATGTATATGGCTCTGCATATCTTCTGCATACCCTGAGTTTGCAGAAGCCAGGACCTTAATTTGGGGAGCTTGTCTTGCTTCCAAACAGAACTGTTAGGTTAACAGAAGATACTGTAACAAATAATGATAGGAATGCTCTTTGAAGTGAAAAGTTATAGAAAAGCTTGATGATTTTAAAGAAGATGAGTGCCACTGGTTTAGCCATTTTAGCTCCTGAATCCCTCAAAATGGGAAGTATTTAAGATTGTCTGAAAATGTGTGTGAGGGTTCAAAAAGGAGCATTAAGTCTCTGCTTTATTATGTCTTTTAACAGACGGGGTAATCAGAAATGTATACAGTATTCCAAATGTGGGCATACAATAAGAGTTGTAAAAAAGGATTGCAATATTGGCACTTTTATTTTCAAGCCCTTCCCTAATGATTTCTAGCATGGAATTTATATTTTTCATAGACACTCTGCAATTTCATTGGACTTTCCACTATTAATGTCCCCAACTTCTTTTTCTTGATGACAAACTACTCACTCTATCAGTATACAGTATAGGTGAATCTATGCCTCAATGTAGTTAAACTGAATTGCATTTGCCATTTGGCTAACCACACACCTAGTTGTCAGAGAACCTTCTGAAGCTCTTTGCAATCAGTTTGGTTTTTATCACTCTGAATAAATTTCAGAGGACAGTTGGATTGGGTTGGACCAAAACCTACCCAATCTAGCATTCTGTTCCCATATTGGCCAAAAAACAAAGAACAAAATTGCACACAGATGGTAGCTATCACATGGAAACAGTTTTGGCAGCATGAACTAACCATAATGTGTACTCTGGATCTTAGTTATGTCTTGATTTATTTCATTCCTAACATCAACTTCCCTTAGGAACCCAGGGACTAACTTGGCCTAAACACATCTCTTCCTTACGGTTATGATCTAACCTTTAGCTTCATTTCATTGATTCCAATTGCAGCCATTTTCATAATAATGATACAAAAATATTTATAGAGAATAGATCAGCATTTCCTAAGCAGACCTTCTTAGATATCTTAGACCTCAATGTTCATAATTTTCAGCAACGATGTTAATTAGGACCCATCACACTGGGAAGACATTAGATTAATGGGATAGAAATTGAGACATATAGAAACACACTCTTTCACAACCACAAAATTTGCTCTGTAGAATTGATGGGTTGGAAAATTGGCAGAAAGGGGAAGTTTAGTTATGCAGACATTGCCTCAAAGATAATCCTCTCTGAAAACAATAGTTTTATGAATTGTTGTTTTATTGTACAAACACTATTGGCATGACATGCTCTGATCTATTCTTAGCATTCTGTTTATACACTTCAGCAAGAGAATGGAAAAGATACCAGTTTTTTACCCAAGATCTGTCAGAATAGAGGTTTCTTTTGCATTCATGAATTAACTTTTAATTGTGTCTGATGGATTCATGACCAAGGGCATCTAAATTTCTGCATTGGTTGAGCAACAGGTGGAGAGAGTGTAGGGATTAATCATATTCAGCACATCTCAAATTTTCAGATGACATCTGCTATATACAATGTATAAACTATGATTCTGCTTTTATAGATCTCTGTAATAATAATGTTAGGTTTGAGTTATTCGTTCTATGAAGTAATCTCATTCCGCAATCACTAAAATTAAGGGTTTGCTACTTGCAACTTACCAGTCAGGCTGGAAATCATTTTATCTTGCATCTGTTAACACCTGGAACAAGTCTTAATTCCTTGGCAAGGTTTATTCTACTGTTACTACTAACTCAAAAGCCAGAAGATGTTTCTGTTATGTCCTGAGCCTTGCAAGCAGGCTCGGGGCATTGCAGGCGGTTCCGGGCAGGTGCAAGCTGCCCGGGACCAGACAGGCTGTCGCCAGTACTTGTGCGCATGCGCAAGTGCTGGCGCGCAATAAGTAACACATTTACCCGGGAAAGTCCTATAAAAGGAAGCCGCGAGTTTTGGGCATTCCAATGTAAGCTGAACCGAAGAATAAAAGGTTTCCTGAGAACTACAACTGCTTCTCGTGTCTTCCATTTCGTGACGAACTCAACACTGGCGACGAAGGTGGGATGCCTTACATCGAAGAAGAGATGGTGTAAGCTTACCCGAGTGACTCCGAAGCGGCAGGAACGGCGTTGACTCGGCAGCTACCCGCCAATCCAGCATGCATTCGGGGGTAGGCTGGCTGATAGACCCTTCCTGATACGAAATGGCAAAGATTGGAAGGCTTTCGGAGTTCGACGTCTCACATCCAGAGAGGTGGGAGTCCTACGCAGCCAGGGTGGAAAACTACCTCAAAGTGAACCAGGTGAGGGAAGAGAGCTTGAAGGCTGCCACCCTGCTGTGCGTTTGCAGTCAAGATGCATTCGAAATCGCTGAGAACCTCGCAGCACCTGTCCCTTTAGAGTCTGTCAGCTACGCAGATCTAAAGAAGTTACTAAAGGAGCACTTCCAGCCTAAGATGTCTGTCATCACGTGGCGCCACACCTTCGAGCCGAGGGATCAATGACCCGGAGAATCGGCCAAGGAGTACATCGCCGCATTGAGGAAAGCCGCCAAACATTGCGAGTTCAAGGACCTCGAAGAACCAATGAGGGAGCCACAAACAGCCCATCCCAAAATTCCGCAATTGCTCCCAACAGGAAGTCATGGAGCCCAACTAGAACCCAGGCACCAATGCCTACTCCAGCCAGGGAGTCACCCCGGGGGCATGATCACTTCTCACCCGCATCACTCAGTACTCCAGTCAGAGAGAATACCCGGGAGCATCCCAACAATCCATCCCCTGCAAGAGAGCTTGCACACACTCCTCCTAGTTGGCCTGACTTCAACCCTGTCCCTAGAAGGGGGCAAACACACAGGGAGGTGGTCGAGGAACCAAATCCCGACTACAACACCTCTGACTACACTCAGGGGACAACTGAGTTTTGGGACAGTACTGAAAGCCACACAAGCCCGGACACAGAATGGGATTCAGGAAGTGGACAGCCTCCTGACAGGTCTTGGACGGACCTAGGAGGTCCTACAGAAACGCCCAACAGTGACTGTCACTTAGAAGGGCCAGAGAGCCTACAGCTAGGCAGGTCAACCAGGTCACAAAGTGAAAGAAGCCCTGGCCTGACGAGCCCGGTGGGCAAGCAAGCAGGCCAGGCATTGGAGCACAGTCCTTGGGAGTCACCAAGGCATAACAAGGGGAACAGGCACACGTCACCCCTCAGTCAGGGGGTACCTGTCAGACACCCAGAGCTTAGGAGGTCACAGAGAGCAAGGAAATCTCCTAAGTACTTAGAGGATTACATAACACTATTGGCTAAACAGAGCCAGTAGAAAGGTAGAAACACTAAGGCAATGGAAACGGGGGAAACTCCAAACATTGGGGGAGCAGAGCACTGTACTAAGAATGGGTTGTTTGTTATTATGGCATTGGTCGTAGTTTTAGCCTGGGAGAAAGGGGTGTTATGTCCTGAGCCTTGCAAGCAGGCTCGGGGCATTGCAGGCGGTTCCGGGCAGGTGCAAGCTGCCCGGGACCAGACAGGCTGTCGCCAGTACTTGTGCGCATGCGCAAGTGCTGGCGCGCGAAAAGTAACACATTTACCCGGGAAAGTCCTATAAAAGGAGGCTGCGAGTTTTGGGCATTGCCGCCATATTCCAATGTAAGCTGAACCGAAGAATAAAAGGTTTCCTGAGAACTACAACTGCTTCTCGTGTCTTCCATTTCGCGACGGACTCAACAGTTTCTGTTCCAGATGGAAATAGTATTGTTAATGTTTGAAAATGCCTCATTATATACATCTAATACTATGGCTGATTTGAACTAATTGTATACAGATATTATGGATAGTAATGCAGAGTTAACCATCATGGTTATGATCGCTATATATAGCCACAAGCAAAATGACTAGGAATCTAGACCATCTTTAAGATGCGCAGTGGTGGATCTTCTAGGTATGTTCAGTTTTCATCATTGAACGGTGCAGTAATTGGAAAAATGGATTTTTTTTGAGGTGGAACCTTATTATGTGATGCAATCCTTAATAAACTTTCATAGTAAGCTTTAGATCATATGTTAATTTTTTAAAAATACACTGGATATTGAGTCAGCATTTACTGATTATTGATTAAGACTTTTCTACTGAAAGGCTTTATTCCATGGATTTGTTTTTGTTTATCCTGCCTTGTGTTTTAAATCTCTAAGCTGTCTTAACTGCTGTTTTTTTATTATTCTAAGAATCTTATTACTCAACAAGTAGTCCTCAATGGTACTACATCCATATGGAGAGAGGTAAGCAGTTGGGTACCACAAGGTTCCATCTTAGGCCCAGTACTCTTCAATGTCTTCATCAATGTCTTAGATGAGGGAACTGAAGGGGAACTCATCAAATTTGCAGATGACACTAAACTGGCAGGAGTAGCCAACACCCCAGAAGACAAACTTAGGATCCAAAAAGATCTTGACAAACTTGAACAATGGGCCCTATCCAACAAAATGAGTTTCAATGTGGAGAAAAGCAAAGTTTTAATTTAGGCAGGAAAAATCAAAAGTACAAGTATAGACTGAGTGATACCTGGCTTAAAAACAGTAACTGTGAGAGGGACCTTGGAGTCCTAGTGGACGATCACTTGACTATGAGCCAGCAGTGTGCAGCAGCAGCCAAAAAAGCTAATACAATCCTGGGTTGTATAAACAGAAGCATAGAATCAAGATCACACAAACTATTAGTACTGCTTTATAAAACCCTAATAAAACCACACCTGGAATACTGCAGCCAATTTTGGTCACCATATCACAAAAAAGTTGTTGAGAGTTTGGAAAAAATTCAGAGAAGAGCAACTAAGATGATCAAAGGCCTGGAGACTAAAACATATGAAGAACAGCTGCAGGATTTGGGTTTGGCTAGTCTAAAGCAAAGAAGAAAATAGGAAGATATGATAGCAGTATTCCAGTATTTGAGGGGCTGCCACCAAGAAGAGGGGGTCACATTATTCACCAAACCACCAAAGGGCAGGACATGAAACAATGATTGCAAACTGATCAGTTTAAAATTTAAATTTTTTAAATTTTAAAAATGTTGCTGCAGCATATAGATTTGGGGTGGGGCATTAGTATACACAGAGGTGGGTTTTATGGGTTTTTATGTTGTAGATTTTTAATGTTATAAGCTGGCCAGAATCGCTAGAAATCAATCAAAGAGAGAAGCAACCTGGAATTAAGGAGAAACTTCCTGACAGTGAGGACAATTAACCAGTGGAACAGCTTGCCTTTAGGAATTGTGGGTGCTCCATCACTGGAGATTTTTAAGGCGAGGCTAGACAGTCACTTGTCTGAGATGGTATAGGTCCTCCTGCTTGAGCAGGGGGCTGGACTAGAAGACCTCCAAGGTCCCTTCTAGCTCTATTCTAGTCTAAAGATGTTAGCTGCTAACTATTGTTAGCTGCATAACAGGCTATCAAAATGAAAGGAAAACTGATTTTTAAGCATTTATTGCTTGATCCTGCATCCACTTGCGAAAGCTGAAAATGTTTGCAGCAGAGAGATAGCAAATTCACTATTCATTGTATATAAATATAAACCATATCATGTAAATCATGTAAAGTTCACATTTAGTTCTCAGTGCCTGGTTTTCTCAGTTACTAATTACTACATTTACTACCATATGGGACTTCCAAAGATGTGATCTCAGTTGGAATAGGCCAGGGGTCTTCAAACTTGGTCCTTTTATGACTTGTGGACTTCAACTCCCAGAATTCCTCAGCCAGGTACACTGCTGAGGAATTCTGGGAGTTGAAGTCCACAAGTCATAAAAGGGCCAAGTTTGAAGACTCCTGGAATAGGCTATATGTGGCTTCCCAAAGGCTGTTAGTGTCCACTTATCTTCTCATATTTGGCTGGGTTGATTAGTAAAGATGGGTCTTGGAAGTAACAGTATCTGAGGTATGAACATATCTTGTAAATACAGAAGGGAAAGAATGCAAATGGAAATCGCACCAGGATCTGTATTCCACTAAAGAAACATTGCTTCAGCAAACTACTCACTATGTCCATATTTCTGGGCTTTAGAATAAAGCCTGCGTAGTATTCACTGACAAGAGCTGTGAAGAGCAAGGAAATATCTGCTATCAATAACTTAAACCCTGTTCTTTGCCAGCCACCATGCAGTGATTTCCACCTATCAGGTGACAACCACATTCATATGACAATGTCGTTCTTCAGTTGCACGTCTTTCAAGTGAGGTGTGGCACATTCAGAATGGCAGTTCTTTTGCTGATCTCATTCTATTAGTACATCATCTTTTCCAATTCAAAGTAAGCCATTTGGCAAGATTTATTGTAAAATGCAGAATTTAGAAAATGAACTTCGCTGAACTTAGGGGAAAACAAGTAACAATGAAGAGGGAAGACTATTCTGACATTTTTATGACTCTTACTAATCTTTCCCCAGATGTCCTGCATCTACATAAAAAATTAGCTCAGAGATTTACCATGGCAAGGAAGGAGAATCTCCAAAGAGATTCAGTTTGCTCATCTAGCTGAAACTATTTATTAAGACCACCATATATTACAATGTACAATATGTACATTCAGGTCAAGACTAGCCAACAGCTAAATGACCTAATGCTCTCCTAGGCTTCATTATGTTTGATCGGTACTGAACAAAGGGAGGTCATGACTGTATCTGCCTGCTTCTATATCTGATAACAAGATTAAGTGTTTGTCATTAGTGTTAGCTGAGATCCATTCTTTTACCGGTGCTTAAGTATCAGTTTTCCAGATAACTTCCATTAAATTATTATAAAGATTATTCTGTTCCTGGGAACTTGCAATTTCCTTGCTAAATTTGGCGAAAGCAATTGTTATTATAACTAATCAGCTTTATAAAGAGAAAAATGAAACATTGGCTGAAGTTTAAGACCATTTTTTAAAGAGGAAAAAACCCCACCGAAGCAGAGTGGGTGGGTCTATGGTACTACCCATTTGTGACATTTGTGGGATCTTTGTGAAAGAATGGATTAATTAGCTTTTCTGTTGTCCATTTATACTGAAAAGTTGTTTGTTGTTTATACCACAGATTTTGTAACTGGTGTACTATTTTTAGGGTTGGATGCAGGGGCACTTTGGATTTAAAACTTTGATTGTTGGTCTATTCTGTACAGGGTTCACCAGAGAGCAGCACTTGAGTCTGGTTAGTTCTTGGTCGGAAGATTTTTAAAGAATCCCAGAGTCGTTGGCTAGATTAGATGGCTGAAAAACATCCCTGACAGTAACAGTGGCAAAGAATTTTCTTATTGTTGTAAAAAAAAAAAAAAAAACCCTGCCCAAGTGTGTTGACTCAAATGAGCTTTTTATCTTCATTCTAAATTTATAACATATAGAATTCTTTTTAAAAGGTGCAGCTGTGATCTCTGTCACAATGAATATTTTGCCTGCTGACCAGACAGCAAGGCCTTATTATATTGTAGCCTCCAACCCAGATTTCTTTTTAAATATAAACCTAAAGGTATTGGCTTTTCTAGTGTTTGGGCTAGGAGAGTGAGAGTATTAAAAAGCTGTAGCTTCTTGAAAAGGAACATCAATTGGACTAAGCAGCTTGTTCTTATTTAGTGGAAGCTTTTCCCCAATCAATAAGCAAATGATGTTGTGCAGAGAGAACCACAATCCCCCAGAGCTCAAATGAAATTCATCTATAAGTCAGGAACCATGTGAATGAAGAGAAAGCTAGAGGCACTTTATACACAGGGCTTTGGCCTCATCACTTCTGTTTTGCAATTTGAGATGCTTGGGCAAGATAGGCAGATTCATAATGTCCATCTCTCAGGCTTTACCTCTCTCAAAGCAGCATAGCCTTTGTAGGGCCACACCACCATTTCTCTGGGCTCTCAAAATAGAACAGAGGGCCATTCTGCCATTATTTTATGTTCTGTAGTTGAGCCTTTTAAATAAAGCCCCAAAGACAACCATGGAAGGAAGCAAGAACGGGGAGGGAAACCATGCTTCCTTTTTTTTTTTTTTGGCACTTCCTCATTAATTGGAGGGGAAGAATTGCTTAGGCTGTTCAGCTGGAATTCTCAAAATTGCTGCCCTAAATGATTGTAGGCTTTTCTCCTATTGTTTCTAGATGTTGAGCTGATTGGTTAGCAAGTAAAAAACACTGGCTCTGTAAACTTATATCTCTATGCCTCTCTCTATATATATCTCTATCTCTTTCTCTAACTGTAAGCCAAGAGAAACAAAAATGAATAAATAAATTTGCTCCACAGTTATTAAAGGCTATAACGTTCTTTCAATAGCAGACAAACACATTTTACTTTCCTTGTCCTCTTTAAAGTCATTTTTGAACACTACTTCTTTGTCTTTTGTTTTCTTTGACTCTTCTGGAGTTAATCATAGTCTTACTATTTAAATGCTGCATTTTATGATATTCTATTTTTACT
This sequence comes from Crotalus tigris, assembly GCF_016545835.1. NCBI lineage: Eukaryota > Metazoa > Chordata > Lepidosauria > Squamata > Viperidae > Crotalus > Crotalus tigris. The sequence goes on from NW_024096711.1 coordinate 1,505,791, forward strand.
GTATCTTTATTTTTAGGGTTTTTTTGTAAACCACTCTGAGCTTTCTTTTTTTGATAAATATATAATTTTGAAAGCACCACCATCCTCACTATCACTATTGGAGTCCTTCTGTGAGGGAGCTAGGAAGTTCCAAATGTGATTGATAAATAAATAAAAATCACTGCCTACAGTTTAATTAGCCTGGACAGAAAAAAAAAATTCTCCTCAACTCCAATGATGGAAAACTATTTAAGGTTGGCATCGATAAAAACCAGCCCAAAGAAAACATATTGAGTGGCCTGCCTAAGATTGATTATGTTGTATACATGGGCATCATGCCATTGTTGTATTGATAAATCATCATAATTTGCATGTTTCAGCTGAAGACTGGAAACACAGTTATATAAATCAATTAAATATTGGACCCCATTATTGGAAATCTTTGACCCAAGTATTTCAGTGCAGCCTCATTTATGCACAACTGAGTTCAATCGCTCTCCAAAATGTCTATTCCTAATTCAAGCTGGACAGATTAATCCATCCAGCTTTTTTCTTTTGTAAACAAATGGAAAAATCTAGCTTGGGGGAAAAGCAAGAGATTGTTGTCTCCTGTTCTAACAAAAATACATCTTTTACAGAAAGCATCTATGAAGAATAGCTGCTTTCTCTGTTGCATTAATAAAGCATTTAAGAAATATTTTAAATGCAATAATTAATTAAAAAAGAGCTTGAAGGAATATCATTAAACACCATTTTGGATAAGATCCTGCCCTGAAAAATATTTGTCAAGCTATTCCCTGAAAACTTCAGAACATCAGATATTACTACCAATGTCACACTGCTCTAATGCTGATGTTAAAAGTTAAAATATTAAAATATTCTACCAATATTTTAGCAAAATATTTTCTAAAATGAAAAGCCTTTGCACATAACTTTGATTCCTGTGAGTAATTCTCTATTCTTTTTTCTTCTAAATAATATTTTTTCCTTTTTCTTATTCTTCTTCTCACTAAATACATTCAATGCCCCCCATTTTTCATAATGTAATTTACCTTTAATCCTGCTACCATTCTCATAATCATTTTGCTTATTTGCAACAAAGTTTGATAGACATTGTATTATCAAGGGTACCTCATCACTGTCTTTTTGCTCTATTTGGGAATATATGCAAAACTAAAGACAACAGCAATTATTAGTAATTAACACTATTCCTATACATTTACAAGATGGTTCTATGATGGTTCTGTTCTCCTATCACTATAGACACAATTTTACATCATTTCTTGCAACAGTGTTTACAAAGCTGATTAACAAAAGATTTTTAATCAGCTTGGAGCAGTTATGCTGTTTTAATTTTATGCACTATGAAACATAATTATGAGGTAAGGTACACTAAACAATGTATTGTTGACTAAACCGATTATCTCTATGTGTATGTGAATCTTTGATCTCAACTATTCCTGACCACCAGTGAAAGAAAGCAGAATCTATTAGTGCTAGTATTATACAGATGTGTTTGTATTTGTATTGTCAGTGATGTACAGCTGTATATAATTATGAATGTAATGTTCAGCTACAGAAATATAAAATGCAACTTACAGATTTTCCAGTTATGGAAACACACAAGACAAGTACACACAAGTCTATGTACTTTGTGGTCTTTACATACTCCACAACCTCGCTTTGCTATGTCCCATTTGGATCAACAGATAATAGAAAGAATATTGTACGGGCAAACCAAATGTAAAGGATAGATGATAGTACCCCATTCCAAAGAAAATAATGGATTTTGTCACACCTCTAGATAAGGGAAGAGCAAAGCTTCAGATTATTTCTCTGGGCTTGGAATTTAGAAACTGTCATCAACAGGGAAAGTATTGAAAACAGATTAAAAATAACACACAACTTCAAACTGCTCTGACAAATCCCTTTCAGAGACATTTGCCAGCTCTCCTGTAAGGTCAGTGCACAAAAAAGATTTTTCCTTTAGCATTTTGTTTTCTTTTCCCTCCCACTCAAGACAAAATTATTCTAGGGAGAAGAGGCAGTTCAAATCCCTCGAGAGTCCATGACATGGGTCTGTCCTTTATCAGCGAAGGTGAGCAAACGGCCCTCCACAGGCTACTGGAACACTTGTCGGCCGTGGCTTCTTCTTTCTCCTAGCCTCTGAAGCCCCCAATTAACTTCTGAAAACTTGAGGATGTGATACAATTATACAATTCTGCTATACACCCCTGTGTTGCTCAAATGATGCAGAAAATTACATTACCCGGACAGAGAATAAATTAGAAGACTGTCTAATTTGACCCTTATTCTGAGGCCTTGTTCTCCATATTCTAAACACTTTATGCTGTACTTGTTTTCTGAGAGGACAGCAAGTCTATATTTGTGGCTGTTAAATGAAAAACCTTTGAAGATTTTCACTGAGCATTTTAGAAAGGTTAAGAAATGAAACCGTATAAGGGCTAGAATTGTTGCCATAGGTAAGAGCAAGAAAAATCTCCTCATCTGGAATTAGGAAGCGTCTTTTCTGTATTGCGAGAACTGACACTTCCACATCATGTTACATGTTCTGAGGAGTTTAAAGGAAGAAGTTACTTCCCAACAAAGGCAGGCAACTAATAAGGCAAGCATTTTACTGACTTGTCTGCAATCAGCTTGAAGCTAACTGCACCACAGCAAGAGCCTCATCAAGTGGACATTCACCAAACAGAACAATAAAGAAATGCAAGTCACACAGAGAGAAAGTGAAAAGAGCAAAGAAACTTACAGGAAAGATTTCATATCCAAGCCTCGGTTCCGAATCTGCCCCACCATATGATCCCAGCTCCCAGGGTTGGAGCGGCTACGACTACCAGCTGTCCTCTGCTTGGAGCCAGCGGAGGTCCCTTGCCGTGACTGCCCACTCCGACAGCCCCGAGGGTTGCCAGTGGCTGAGGAGGAGCTGGTGTGGGACTGCAGGTGACCCAGGCTCTGGCTGGTGGTGGGCTGGCTGTGGCCGGGGTTCTGATGCTGGCTGAGTGGCTGTTGGAGGCTTTGCTGGCGCAAGAGGGTGCGCGGGCGCTGGCATTTCGGGTCTCCTGCTGAGGTGGGGATATACTCAAGGGTAGTGGCTGTGGACATGGTGGAATCCTCAAAACTTACGGAGATGGAGGGCAAGGAAAAGGAGAAAAAGGAGAAGAAGGTAAAAGGGCAAAACTGGAGGAAGGAAAAGCAGAGTGTTAAAGAGAAGATGCCCCAGCACAGCATTCTCTCAGCCAGGCATGGTTGGAAGCAACACACTGTCCTTGGGAGCTGTGCCTCTAGCTCTGAATTTTTGGCAGCGTAGGTCCCCTGCCTTGTGGCCATTTTGTACCCTTCCTTGATCACAAGATCCTTTCCAATCTTGGGGTTCAGCATGAGAATGTTCACACGCCACTTCTCCTTTTTCTTCTCCCAAGCTTGAAAGGAGAGTCAAAATGCCAATCCTCATTTCAAAACTAATTAGACTGCTTTCTGAAGACAAATTCCCTGTTGCCTGTGCTGGGTTGCTTGTGACATGTGACACATTCCACAACTGCTTTCCTTATTGGCTCTCTCTGAAGCCACACCGTTTCTTGAAATGGTGGCGATATTTAGCACTGTCACCTATCCTGCTCTGTTTTATTTTCCCCTAGTGGAGTTGCAGCCCCATCTCTCTCCTGAGTAGGTGTAGCACTGTCCTCCAGAGCACATCATAATGTTATTAGGTAACTACATGTAATAATGGTGTCTATCCTCTTTACTGTCAGCTTTAAATGCTTTTGAGAACTGCCTGAGACCCAGAAACACACATTCTATAGCCTGCTGAAGTTGCAGTAAAAGCTCCAGGCACCTACAATAGACAATGACAATCCTACAACTAAGGCAAGGGTGTTTCGGATTATTACAGGAGTGTTGGGGTTAATGTTTTCTGTTCCTGAACATTGTCCTATCTCCTCTTTGAGCAAGGAAACTGAGGGAACTGCTTGAGAAAAGAACTAGCTTTGCTGCTAGCACGTCTGTTTCTTCAAGCTTCTGTCATTGTCAAAGAGTTGCTAGAATTAAGGGGAGACAAGATGTGTTAGCAGGAGTTTAACCATTTGTTTCCCATTTATGACTGGCACTCTTCCATGGTTACTTTTCTCCTGCTCCCATCTGAGCTTAATTTTGGTCAGCTAGGGAAAAAGACGCTGAGGAAAAGATTCTGTAGAATTATGAGTATGTATCTGTAGGTGTTTCTTTTTAGCAGAGGAGATAATGAAGAGGAGATTCAACTAGTTGATCTTGCCCTAGCTCTCTTTGAAATGGATTTTGCTTACTTCTCAACTGTTTGGTAAGAATCAGAACTTAACATCACAGGTTTCTTGCCATCACATCTTGTTCATCCCCCAAACGCAACTCAGAAATACATCATAAGGAAAAAGATCTGTGCTTAAGCTTTCCTCTAAACTCTTGATAGTAAGGGAACAACTAGCACATTGTCTCTGTTTTCTGGTGTGGCTATACCTGAATGGATGGCATTCAGAGTTTTTGATCATAGGGCTATCTCAATGGATTCAGACAAATTGCAGCCTTTTTTTCATTATGGTCCTTAGAGGATTGGATTTGGAGGTCATTTCACATCTCACAAAGTCATACATTTCTGTGCAATGTTGAGCATATACTCAGTCTGCAGCCAAGAACAGCTTCTGAATGAGTGCATCTACATGATATACATGTCTGTAAGCAAATGTGTGTTTTTTTTAAAAAATGTAATGCTTGAAGTGGCCATTAGGAGTCTAACTACACGTGATATACACACATATCTCTATAGAGAGTGAGAGAGGTCCAGGGTATTTGTCTGAGTAAGAATTACCATTTTGGAAAAGGAAACTGGGAGTCCAAAAGCAGGGGAGTGGAAAAGGTCTGCCTTTTAAAAACACAAGGAACCTGGATAAGCCTCTTGGTGAGGCAAGTGTAATAAAGAAATGGCACACACATCTTAAAATACTTAAAATGCCCTGTGTGTGCTGTCAACTGTATTTTCGAAAGAGACTTTTCTAAGGTTACAAAACAAAAATGGTACTGAGTCTCTTCTCATAGATGTCTGCTCTATGTAAGAACTTTTTCTTGAGCAGTCAGCCCCCTCCCAACTCATAAACCAGCGGGATACCTATACAACAGTCTCAGAAGGCACTAACTCTAGCATGTTGTAATGCTCTCTCCATAGCAGTTCCGAAGGGCCAATACAAAAATGTCCTGTACGATCTGAGATTGTTGCCCTGCGGAAAAGGGGCGGCTGAAAACACAATTCATGTCCTGTTATATTGTACCCTCTGTGACAGTGATGGCGAGACTTTTAGAGACTGAGTGCCCAAACCACAACCCAAAACCCACTTATTTATCGCAAAGTGCCTGGGCTGCCTCAACATTGTGGTGCCCTCAGGGGGGGCATGGGGGCATGGGCCACTGGGTGGTCATGGCTGGGGTGGGTACGGCCACTTCGATGTTGCTCATGGGGGGATGCCTGTGGGGGCCGGGCAGGGTTGGGGGAGATCCAGGGGGTCTCTTGTGGGTAGGGCGGTGGGCAGGAGGCCCCGCATAGATGGGAGGAGGTACACAATCCTAGCTGGGACTGGGGGGCCATGGCACTGATGAGGATCCAGCTTTCTCTGTTCGAGGTGGCCTTTGGCTTGCTGGGTGTGGGCGTGCTCTACCACTTCTACTTGAGCTTGCTAGTTGGCCACTTCGCCTCCTTTGTGCTGGGTGGGGCTGCTGCTCCAGGCAGCGGCAGTGGCCTAATAAATCTGTGCAAGCTGCTGGCAGCGGCAGTGCGCATGCCCACAGAGAGGGCTCTGAGTGCTGCCTCTGCCATGCGTGCCATAGGTCCGCCACCACTGCTCTATTAAGATTCATGGAATCATAATTGCTTACCTGGTAAAATATCTGAGAAATTCTGATTTCTTTTATTACTATTGGATCTGTATGATACAGCTTCTGTTGAGTGTAGCTTAAATTCTCCTATATTATCTGTGAAAATTGGGCAGACTTTGGCTGCCCATTGATGATGTCAGCACTAACTGTAATATAGTAGTCTATTTTGTTCTGCTTTGTTCTATTTATTTTAATGTTTTAGTTTTTAATTCTGGTCTGTGGCTGTAATAAAAGATTGACTGATTGACTTTAATAGATGCATCTGCACATAACGTGTAGTTAGTCACCTAGTTGGAAAAAAACCCAGGAGGGATAAGTAGGAAAAATATAAGATGGCCACAAACCTGTAGATGTGAGAGAACCCGTGTAGGTATGATCTGTAGCCTGTGGACAGTGAAGCACAGGACAGAACATATAGCTTGAAAGACAGGACAATAAGTACAGAAAGCTGTCACAACTAATGGCACAGAGCAAGCCATTGAGTATCACAATTCACAACATAGCTACCCATATAGCCAAAAACAAGAGAAAAACAGGCATGGTTGATCATAATGACATAAGACAACGCAGAAGGAAACATGCAGGGATAAGAAGGAATTCATGATCAAGGCTGTTCATTTTCCATGAGGCTGCCTTTGCACATTTTGCTAGGAATCAAATATGCTGTGCAAGTTTTAAATTACTGAAAATATCTGAAGAATTGGGGGGAGGAGGGGGAGGATGTTACCTCATATCAAATAACTTCATCAACTCCATTGACTTGCCAGGGGCTTAGGCGGGCATCTTTCTCCAGCCCTAAATGCAGGACTGAATATGAGAACATCTATATTCGAAGCTATCTTATACATCTATTTGTCAACGCTGTGACAATGGATGTTGTTGCTCTGACAACTGAAAAACCAGCAGCCATTTTTTTCCTCTTGCTTTTAATGTGCCTTTCTATTCTTTTAGAGCAGGGCTTTTCAACCGGTGGTACGCCTACCACTTGTGGTACATTAATGAGTGGCAGGTGGTATGCAACCCTGCCTAGCCAAGTGTAGTGGGGAGGGAAAGAGACAGCACAGGCAAGGACTTGCAGTGAGAGAGTCCTCTTGAGCTGCAAAGGCCCCAGGCTCACTTCTGGCTCACCTTCCTCCATGAGAAAGGAAGAGGGGGGCGGAGACAGGAGAGGCTATAAAAAGAGGCAGTTTGGGCAGGAGAGGGAGAGAGAAAAAAGCAACAGCCTTGGGAGGAGGTGGAGTCAGCGAAGGAGAAGGAGAAGGAAGAGGAGGAGCAGCAGCAGCAGCAGCAAACAGGCAAGAAATGCAGTGGGGGAGGGGTCGCCCTCCAAGAGGAATGAAAAAAGGTAGCAATGGCCGGAGGTGAGGCACGAGGGAGGGAGATGGAGAGTGGAAGGATTCTTATGTGCTTTTGTGACTTTGAAGATCTGGGATTTGTGCAATTGGCTTTGGCAATTTCTATTTGGTTGATGTCTCGTGTTAGCTTCTATTGCTCTGCTGTTGTTAGCTGTAAGTTTTGCTGCAAGGGATTTTGAAGTATTTTTCTTCTGGATGGATTTTGCCTGAGCATTCCTTCACTTATGAATGGAGCCATATGGGGAGGCTGCCTTAGCTGGCAGCCAGTGCTTACATTTTTTTTCTTCCTTAAGTGCTGGCTGTGCTCCTTACTTTCCTTTCTAGCAAGTAGCTAATTCTTAAAGGGGAATGTGCCTTTTTAAGCTAGTTTACTCAGCAGCTTGTCTTTTCTGTCTCTGGAGGCCTTTCCTTGTTTGATCAATATATGGAAGAGGGAAAATATGGGGGGGGGGTTCAAATTCTTCCTTCAGAAGGAGATGGGAACGAGAAAAAGGGAGGCAGGGAAGGGAGGGAGGAAAGGAAGTCCCGCCTTAGCACTTGGCCACCAGCAGCTCTGCCATTGACTTTGCTTGTCAAAAGGTTGCAGAAGGGGATCACATGACCCTGGAACACTGTGACCATTATAAATATGAATCAGTTGCCAAGCATCCAAATATAAATTACATGACCCTGGGCATGCTGCAATGGTCATAAGTGTGAAAAATGGTCATAAGTCATTTCAGTGCAATTGCAACTTTGAACAATTTTTTTTTGGTCATCAAGTTTTTGATACCTCGCTAGGTGGTACTCGACTACTGCCATATCCTAAAAGTGGTACAATTGGTAAAAAGGTTGAAAAGCCCTGTTTTAGAGTTCAGATGTAGAAAGAGGGGGGGAATGGGGTAAATGCCTGAAGGTTTAGCTAGCCATAACAATGTAGAAGTGTGGGAACTCAAGGTCATATTCTGATAAGCTTTTGGCGGGCTGAGAGGCTGGAGAGAAAAGCCCACGTTTTGTGCTAATTGGGGAATGTGATTTATGACAGCTCTTGTGGGGTGGGAATTGCAATTTGTTACTTTATATCTGGGAGGAGGGAATCTCATTCTTGGGTTCAGCTACGTAAGTGACAATACTTTGTTTCCTAATAAAATGTTCTTTAAGGAAGAAATCTTGCCTTGAAGTTCTTTTAACTGGTTTCATCTATCGGAATCATGACACTATTCTTGCTTCAAATACTACATTTTTTTTCACAAACTCCAATATGGAGATCAAATACAGATTGCAAGGACCATACATCTGCATAATTTATTTGAAGCACAGAATATGTGTTTTGGTAGAATATGTTTCCATTTAGCTTCTTTTTAAAAAAAATAATACTTGAACTCCATTTATAAACAACCATGATTGCAATTAAACTGAAAACTGGACTTTTGAACAGGCCAAAAAGAAGTATGGAAAATGCATGGCCAAATGTAAAGCAGTAGAATACGATGGGGTGGTTGAATAAGCAAACTGGTGAAAATATTCTAGTTGGAAAGAATACCGTATATTCCGGCGTATAAGACGACTTTTGAGAGCGTCGAAACAGCCTCTGAACTCGGGGGTCGTCTTATATGCCGAGTCATCTCATACGCCGGAAATAAGGTAGTTTCTGGCGTATGACTTTCTAGGCATGCGACTCGGCGTTGATCGTCTTATACACCGGAAATACCAGTAGTTTCCGGCGTATAAGATGACTTTCTAGGCATGCGACTCGGCGTCGATCGTCTTACGACTCGGTGTCGATTGTCTTGCGACCCGGCATCGAATTAGGGGGTCGTCTTATATGCCAGGTCACCCTATACGCCGGAATATACGATGCTTCTGGGTACAGTATTCCCTGAAAGGCATGGCTATCCATTTGTCTGAGTATCTCACAAAGGCAGCCACTCACTGAAACAGGAAGATGAACATGTGAAAGCAGAGAGGAGCACAGTCAGCTGATCACCCACCAGTCTTATTGCTCCTAACATTTTTTCTAGAGCAGCCAGATGGAGTCAGTAGTCATAAAATAGTCATTTTTCACTTTGTTAAAAGTAAAGCCAAACCAGTTAAGTATAACTAAGAATATTCAGAAACTTAAGATCTCATAGCAGTTGGAATCTAGCATATTTTGCCTGCTGCTGACCCTGGCCTGAAACCATCTTAACTCAAATCAGTAGAATTGCTTAGGGAAGTCATAACAAAATAATGGTTGAGTTTTTGTAGGGTGAAGAGTAGTCAGGAGATAGATAGATAGATAGATAGATAGATAGATAGATAGATAGATAGATAGATAGATAGATAGAGGCAGAAAGAGAAAGAAGAACTGTGAAAATCTGTGTAAGAAATGACTCACATCTCTCCCCATTTCCTACTTTGGTACAGGTTTTAAGTACTTCTGCTTATGTACTGGCCACCTCTAGCTTAACCTCCTTCCTGCTTGGCAAAGGCAGACATTGGCCTTTCTCCTCCCTGCTTGCTCCACAGGTAGTGACCTCATTTTTGTTTTTTTGTTTTTTTATCAAATCTAAAATTAGTTCAATTTTAAGCCTCTCACTCAAGGAAACTAAAATTGGCTCTTTTGGGTTGGGAATAAGTAGAACACATATATTTCTATCAAGGTAATAAATGTGTGGGAAGTAGCCCCAGTGCTTTAAAGTCTGTACCTGCTACACCTGGCTCTCTGATATATCTATAGATACCTCTGATGGTTACCATCTAGTTTCTGCCACAAGGCCACTGTGCAAGCAGACAGACAGAAGGGCTATTTCAGACAGACAGACAAAGCACAGTAGCACTCAGTCACAAAAAACGCACATGCCAGATACAGAGACAAAAGTCTTCATTAGGAGGGATATATATATATCTCCATATATATATCAGATTGGTTTACTCCACAGAAAGTGCTATATGATCAAAAACCCTCCATGTCTGGGACTAAATGTCTGGAAAATATTAATATACTGCTTATGTATTCATTTACACCCTGGGTAAATACTCTTTTCCCCAAATATTCATTTATATTTTTGGCACAATAATAAATGATAACAGACTAGAGGGAACCTGATTTTTTGCTTTGAAATAGGTAGAATAGAGTCCTGGAAAGTATCACAAATCCGATGGTTTTAAGATATAGTTTAAGAAAGTAAACTATGCTGCATGTACATTCTGGATAGCTATAAGACCAGCAATTGATGGTAGACTTCAGAGTAAATGATTCTGTGGGTACATATACCTTAGGACAAATCTTTGCTTCCAGTTATGGGGATGATAAAATATTCTATCATGGGAATCGCTGTAAGAAACCTTCCAACTTAATCTTGCCACTTCTGATAGTGACATGTATTTCTGAGATTACTCTGTTTAGATACCGTGAGCTTGCAGTTGAGAATAGAGTGGGAAACAGCATTATGAAACAACTTCCTTCATACATTTCCATATTCATTAACATATATAAAGTCATCTCTTGAAGAGCTAAAGATCAGAAGAGTTGCCCAAGGGATGCTGATTCCTTACAATTCCAAAAGGATTCTAGGGCACACACTGTTTAACTTAAGAAGATCACTGCTTTGAGAGGAGACCACAGGGAGATCCTATACTATATCGACCACACTGAATTCCATGAATTCTATCAAAGAGTTGTCAAATATACTTAAAAACTCTAAAAGAAAGTTTCCAAATTGTTGGAAATGAAAAAGATCCACCTTGAGGAACTTTTCGCTGACACTGGAACTTACTGGTCTGGTGGGGAGGACAGGCAGTAGGACAAGATTTAGTGGGTCATTGATAAACACGTTGGGCTCCGTGGGTCACGGGAAGAGCCATAATGTAATCATACAAATCACAGGAGCAGCAAGGTGAGCTTGGCTTTGGTGACAATGGCAGCTTTGTCAGCTCTGGTGTCTCCAAACTTAACAAGCCCTTAATACTGATTTTGCAAAGCACATTTTATCCTCGGTGGACTAATGAAATATAATTATTTTGAAAATAATGAGTGGCAGCCTGATACACCATTTTATCCATGATAAAATCATTATCCTACTACTTCATACAGCTTGAGATTTGTATGCTGTTTCCATCAAAGCAGCACATGCTGATATGGAGACTGCCTTTGCCTTGCCTCAGGGGTGGCAACTGCATAGCACAAGATCTACCAAAACTCTTTCATCATGTGCAGCTTTCTCCATGTATAACTATTAGAAATTTGCACTTCAGGTTTTATGGGGTTCTCAGGAAAAGATTTTGGACTGGTCATCCCTCTCTAGCAAGACCTTTATTACTGCCTATTCTCCTTTCTACTAGCTTGATCTCTTTTCTTGGAATCAGTCCGTATTGTCACACTTAGAGAAAGTGCAGACTGCTGCTCTTGTTTTTGTTTACCTAATCAGAGCACGTGAACAAGCAAAGGGAATAAGAGGAGGAGTAGAGTCTGGCAATACCAACATTGCTTGTAAGATGTTGACCACCAAAAGTCTCTGGTAAATACAAATTATCTTAATAATTCCATAAAAGAATCCTTATTAAGAGAAGATTGCTCATTAGGGCTTAGGTTTATATTTAGCACTAGTATTCAGCCAGACTCATCTTCCATTGTTTCTTTCTTGCTTGTCAGATGCTTTTTTAAAAAAAATAATGATGAAATTAAGCAAGCAAATGTGATAAATTATGGATAACTGAGGTATTTTTCAGTACTTCATTTTTTTCAGTTTAGTTACAAGAAATTTATTTATCATCAAATATATAACCCGTGTTACAGGTCATCAATCTTTGGCCTATGACTAAGAACATAATGCAGTAATAGATTTCACAGAGAAATTCTTTAGAGGGAGCTACTTAGGGAATATCTGATACAGCAAGTGCTTTACTCGTCAGTTGTTCCTTCCCTTGTATAACAGTTCACCAGTTTGAGATATTACAATATGATTCTCTTGCAAAAGAGTAAATAATGAAAACTGGATTTAAATTAGACTTAGAAATTGATGGATTATATGAACACATTTTTTTTTGCTTTTCTGACTGCAGAAGGATGGCAATAAATCACATGACTAAAGAGTATATTCTAGAATTATGTTGTGACTCACAGTATATTTTACTCTGAAGCACCCAGCAATATAGCCATTGATGAAAAATCTGTGGTCAAAGATTTTTAGATTGCCCCAACAGGAGAGCAGCTTTTACATACTTATGTGCAATCTATCTCAAAGCATTAAAAAGTCAAAATGCTCTTCTCTAACCATCCTTTGTGTGTGTGTGTGAAGAACACAACCGTCTGCCTCAAGATTTATTTATCCCCACCACACTATGACTATTCTGTTATATTGTCATAATGACAGCCCTTATATTTTTTATGTGCTTGTCTGGACTTCAGCAGAAAGATCATTATGGGATTTGGACATGTTTATCCTCCTAGCTGCAATGTCTTTGGGGCCCGCAGGCCAGGTCACGCCAGGCCTGGGATGCACTCTCACTCACTTGGATAAGCTGAGCTTCCCTGTTGCTAGGTGGCTCTGCACCATTTGCCATCGGCCTCTCCCCGCCTTCCCAATGCTGGGCTCGCTGTGGGCAGACACGCTGCTCTTCATGCCGTCCTCTCGGAGCTGCTGCCTCTCTCCATGGCATCCTTCTCGCTCTCCTGCCAACCCAGCTGTGGCTGAGGCAGCCAACTTTGCACCTGACAGCAATGAGCCACTATGGTATGTCAGGAAAGGAAGGTGGCAGGTGGCAATGAGAAGGAGGTCACATGAAGAAGAGGAGAACAGACAGAAAGAGAGAGAGAGAGAGAGAGAGAGAGAAGAGAGAGACAGACAAGGGACAGACAGACAGACAGAGAGAAAGAGAGAGATCAGCACTGCAAAAGAAAGGGCCAAGTAGAGCCTTTGTCCCAGTCAAAGGCAGCAGGCAGCCCTGGCTTGTGAGGTTATGATTGCAGCCAAAGTTAATTCCATAGACAACGAAGGGTTGAACAATGGATAAGACCGTTAGGAGAGGCACTGTGCAGGCGAAGGGAGAAAAAAGCAATGTTAGTGAGAGAGCTTACCACTACCATCACCACCACCACACAGTGCAGATGCAGAGAATACGCTGAGAGGGTGACCAAAACGGGCAACCCCATCCTGTGCTGCAGAAAAGGAGTGGGTGGGTGAGGGAGAGGAGAGCCAAAGGAACCAGGGGACAGGGAGGGAAGGGGCTGGCCTTTCTCAGTGAGTTGCTAGGCAGTGGTTCTCAAACCACTGGAAGCACCATATCAGCCTAGCAGGGAAAAAGCCTGGGCTAAGACCTTAAGTAAAAAGAATGGCTTTTGATGCAGATTTAAGGGTTAAGTTGCTACCCAGTGCCAACCCTTTCAGTTGGCTGAAATCATAATGCATTTATTAGGTCCAAACCCACCTTTTAAATCGGCTGTATGATTGACTACTTCAAACTTTTATGAGTCAATGACTTAATCTGGTTTCAACAAACAGTATTTTCCATTTCACTGGGACCAAAAATTGAGCCCAGGTAATAGAGTTCCTGGGATAACGGAAACACAAATCTGCTATTCCAAAGGTACCATCCAGTAGTTGTGAACCACTGAAAGAGCAGGATAGAAGCAGAAGGGAGGAGGGGTTGCTCGTCTCCATGGCCATATGTCCATGGGGAAGGAGTAGAGTGCATGGGGAGGGGAAGAAGAGGAGGGGGAAAAGGAAAGCAGGAAGGGGTAGGTGGGAAAGAGGTGTGCATATACTCACTATGTATGATCAAATCAGTTAAAGAGAGACTCACTTGAGGGAAAGTCGTGGATCACCATATGGGGCGTAAGGTGATATGTTTAGTATAAACTCCTTGGGAGGGTAGGAACTCCATTTCTGCTGCACTGTGTTGTCATTGTTATTCCAAAAGTCTCTGTCTAGATCACTAGATCAGCCGGTGAGAGGGGAGAAAAAAAAAACAAAGGGAAATACAAGAGAGAAAATCTAAATTCCTGCAAGGGGAGGAAGGAGGAAAAAAAAAATATAACCCAAACGAGAGACAGCAAGGTTAGTGTTGACTTCTCCTCCTGTGGAAGGTAAAGCTTTGTGCCTCATACCCATGTGTCCACACAAACACACATACACACTCAGATGATATATAGGTAAGGCAAAGCTGAAAAAAGATAGGAGCAGGCATCTCCAGAGCTGATGGTAAGGGAGAATGAGACAGAGAAAGAGAGAAGGGGGGGGGGGGGAAATGCCTGTTAAAGAAACCTCTGTTAAATTACTCTAAGACTTGTTTGCTTGGGACTCTACCTTGTCTCTTACCTGTATTCTTCCTTCCAGAGGGACAGGATTTTTGCCTTTCTGTATTTTTTGCATCCAAATTAGGTAATGTGGAAAACAAAGCAGCATCTTGGACAATAGCAACACTTTTTATAAAATAGTGGGAACATTAGCTAGATCTATTGCTGTTGTGCAGAGAAAGAATCTTTTTCGGTTTCCTGTGCAGTATTTATTTGTGCATCAAACTGGAGAAAAGCACCTCTTTGCCCAATTAGAAAAGATCCTTGAGAATAAGTTAATTGGCAAATCCCGTGGGATAATTTCCAAAAGAAAATTATCTTAAGGTAGTTATTTAGATTTCTTTCACCAGACTATAATAAAGCGATGGTGGGAAAACAGCTTCAAGGTTATGGAGGAATCTTAGTCCATGCTCAATTGTCATACTGAACCTAGGGTCACTTCCACAAATGGGCTTTGCAGCTACTGAATCTGTTCTGAATCTAACTGATTTGTTGATGATAGCTGTATTGCAGATCCAGGTCATTTGCATGTACCTGAAATTGCAGCCAAGCTAATAATTTTTACCTGGGCTGCTACAGCTTTGCATTGACTCCATTCCTCTATTGACAGGGACTCTTTCCTCAACCATTCTCCTGGTTCATGTCTCTAATAACCTTCAAATAAGTTCAGAGCCTCCACTGTTGCTCTTGGCCATTTTAAGTTGATAAGCACAATTGTGGGTTGGCTTCAATTTGTTTCTGTAGGAATGGAGAAGGGCAATAGTGGTCCCTTGAACAGGGAAAAAAAAATCTTAATCAAAACAATAGGCTGGCTTTGAACATTCTTCCTGTCCTTGTCATTATAGCTTTGGAGCCTGGGAAGTGATAAAACTTAAGATGCTTGTCCTCAAGAAGAGGCCTACTCAGCCTGTGGGACGTGGCATTTCCTTGTGTAGATCTTCTGCTCAGCTGTGCAGAAGGAGCCAAGGAGGGTGATCTGCCTCAGGCTGGAGTTTGTGGGCTCACAGGGCTTGCTAAGTAGGTTATACCACCTGTTCTGTAAACAGCCAGAGCCTAACCAACCATCTCCTCCTGAATTTAGAGTGCCTCCAATGGCAACTGAGTCACAGCATATTAGATTTCACAATGGCTTTTGAAGTCAAGTGGTTGTCTAACAAATTTATTAGTGACCTCAAAGGTTCCTTGCAGGCTATCTGCTTGCATCCACTCACCTAGTGTCCTTGTCGTTTGCAGGAATTAAAAGCCTTTTGATGACTTCTTGAGGCACGTATAGAAAGAAGATGAAAAGCTTGCTATAAAGGACAGCTGAGGCTCATCAAAGAACTCAAGGTTCATCCACAGGATACCAAGAATAGGGGGAAAAAATGAGTAAAAAGTGTTGCAAAAAAGTAGAGAAACCAAACTCGCCATTACACCTGCCTGCCCGTTTCCATCATCATGTGACAAGTGCCTTTGGGTCAGATTTTTTGTAGAATCTTTTCAATATGGGGCTAAGAAGTGAACGTTTTCGCAGCTGCAGAGCGTAAGAAGAGAGTTTCTATGCATCTCTGTTACTATTTACTGGCAGGTGCTTAGGAAGAAAAGTTTTAGGG
Organism: Crotalus tigris; assembly: GCF_016545835.1. Classification (NCBI taxonomy): domain Eukaryota; kingdom Metazoa; phylum Chordata; class Lepidosauria; order Squamata; family Viperidae; genus Crotalus; species Crotalus tigris. The sequence continues at coordinate 1,521,885 of NW_024096711.1, forward strand.
CTATGGTTTCGTAGTGGTCTTGTTCTACCCTCAGCATAATTATCCATGAACCCCAGGTAAGCTATGCAGAGATCAAAAGCACAAGAGAAATAACTATCAGATTCACACATTTATAATGGCCTTGGAGCATGATATCCATTGGTCTGATTTAGCTAAGGGATTGGCTAATAGTGTCATCTAGAACCATAAGCTACTGATGAGACCATGCATCCAGGAATTAACAAACAACTATTGTATATACGAGCACATATCTTCAACATACATATATACATATTTTTCACGCACACAAACACATAGATAGCTACATATTATGCACAATTATATATATATATGCACAAATACATATAAAGGCATGCACAAACATGAATGCACACAGAGGGGCAGAAATTTTATCAACTCATTTTATCAACCCATCTGAAGATGTACAGGCAGAATTGCAGGTGTACTTTTTAAGGTAACACTTCTTTTGCTAAATCACCATAGCTCCAGGGCCAATAACCAAGGTTCCTTCATCCAGCTTTTCCATTGAACGTCATCAAGCAAATCTCAAAACTCTACAGTGTTCTTTATTGTAGAAAATTAGATTTGGGAATCCCATAGGCAGATGTCAGAGAAGAACCAAGGGAAAGCTTGTGTGATTATATCAGAAGGTGAAACAGCTATTTTACGGAAATTATTACTTAATCGTGGTTTCAAGAGTGTAACATTTTTAACAATTCCTGAAGATGAGATTATATTCAGTCCCACTACAAGGGAGCCTAGATATCAAAAATTCAAATTACGGGACCATGACAGAGAAGCATTATTTCACTGTGATGTGTTTCTATGTGCAATGACCATAAAAAATTAACTCACCTTAAATATCCTTGCAATATGAAGTAAAAGAAATGGGGGAATGACGATCCATTGTCAGTTGAGTTATATTGCTCAGGAAATAACTGAGGTAACCACAGGGTTTCCAATATCCTAATGTTTGGTGCAATGGCATCACATGCCAGAAGAAGATTAGTTACTATTAATGTGTCCTTATTTTGTTTCCATAAGCAAGTTTAAAGGATAGGTCTGATTCTTTTCTGTGTAACTAAACCTACACTTCTAAACCACTTATTAGAGAGGCTTCCATATAAACATCTGTGTGGTTGCATAATAACTTCTCTATTCCTCTGGATGCTAACTTTGATACTGCACCTGGCTATAAGATTAAACCCTACCACAGGGACGGGAACCTACAGTCCAGATGTTGCTCAGCTACAATTTTTAGCACCCTTCCCTATCAGCCATGTTTCTGGGGTTGCTTGGAGTTGTAGTCTGTTAGTATCTGGAGGATCATAAAGTTGAAAATATCATTTGACTGCTTTTCTAGGTGGAGAATTTATTATTTGTCAAAAGATGGAAGAAACATTAATCTTTTCAACTGAATGTAACAAGTGAGAATAGCTTACACATTAAATAACATTGGGCATTTCTTAGAAAGCTTGCCATCTCTTAATAACTGGGGAAGAAGATAAGATATGAAAAAGAGGAATGTGTCTGGATGAATGGGTTAGCCATTTATAAATTGTTTGATAAAAACATGCAAAAGAGAAAACAATTTTACAACATTTGCATGTTAGCTTTTATATACTAGTGAACATTTTGAAATGGTGCATATAAGACATGTTTTACAATAGCTGGAAACACTGTTGGGGTGATTTATGTTCATGTGATGATTGTTCATGTGCTAACAGTTAAGAGGAAAGTCTCTCTTTTTAAGGTTCCTTAAGTTGGACTTTGTTTAAAAAAAGAAGATAGGCGATTATGATATGGGGAAGTGTTAATGGAATAGATATAATTGTACATGGTATGAACCTGGGAAAGGATGGAAGGCAGGTTGGTAACAAGAATTAAATAGATTTTGAAATCTTGAGGTATGCAGTAGCCCTGGAATAATGAGATATGGGATATTACAAAGAAAGGAAGGCCACTCTCTAGGTAAGTCCCAAAGATGCTTTTTCATGAGGCATCTGGACTTTCTTTCTTTGAAGACATTTTGCTTCTCATCCAAGAAGCTTCTTCAGCTCTGACTGGATGGTGGGGAATGGAAGGATTTATACTCCTTGCAGACAGCTGGTCATTTGCATTCTTTTAGAGAATCGTTGAGGCCACTGGAGGCTTATCTTTGTCTTCAGGGTCACCTGAGTAGTGCAAATGGGTTTGGAGCCTTCTTAGAACTGTTGAAAGGAATGTCTTGTAGACTGGAGATAGATGATGTTGTATCCCCCCCTCTCTGTTGAGAGAGGGCTGTTCAATTTTGACATAGATGGCCTCTTTGACCCCTCTTTCAAACCAGCAGTCTTCTCTGTCCAAACTGTGGATTTTGCTGTCTTCAAAAGAGTGGCCTTTGTCTTCAAAGAAAAAACAAGAAAGACCAGTTGCCTTGTGAAAAAGCATCTTTGGGACAACTGGATGACCTGGATGACTGAGAATCTCCATAGATATCTAGATAAGTCAATGTGCTAAGATAATACAAGGAAAAATATTAGTATGTTGAATAATGAAACAAAATTATCTGATGAGGGAGTTGAAGAACAACATGGTGTTTATGGAAACAGAGGAACAATTACCCAAAGTGAACAAAATGAATAATGTGCAAGAGTATAAGGAGTATGCACTTATATTTGGTGTAATAAGATTGTGGAGGAGATGGGAATTCGATTTTTGGACCACTGGAATCAAAATGACTGGAAGTGCCTTGTTTTCAGATACAAGGTAGCTTGAAGGTATAATATCAAACCTATCCTTGTGGTGCAGGTTTATGCAATGACTAACTCAAACACCTCAAGCCCATTCACTCCAATAGTTTCTACTGGGACTTACTTAATGGCTTTCTTTTCACTCCGACATCTGCTGGAATCTGGCGTTCCCACAGTCTCCAAGGAATTTTTATAACGCTTGCCCTAAAATGAAATGAAAAAGAGATGTGGAAGATAAATATTCACTTGAAAGGAGTCATTAAGAAAATGCTACCATACACATAACTTTATATCAAGCACACATCCTCATTCCTATAGTATTACATCTGCTTATGTTAAGGCTGAAAGTAGAGGAATTTTTTTAAGCAGGGCTTCACAACGCTTTGAATTTGATTCGGAAATAGTGCTTTGGAGGTATGCTGGTAGCATCTTTCAGGAATTCTTTTTAAAAGCAGCTGCATAATTTTCTGAGATTATGCAGCAACTTCAGAGGGCAGCTGTAACAATCCCAGAAAAAGGTGACATTGCTTTAAAGAACTGCAGACTGAATCTATACTCATGCTCCCACATGATCTGAAAAGCTGTTGATGCGCTGCATAACCCTAATAATGAAAAGTAACTGGAGACCTACTAGAAATACAAAATGAAGTGAGACTTAAGCTCACTTTGCTGAAATAAGCTTAAAACTTGCAGTTATCATGTGACACCTCAGCTTCCAAGTGACACTTCCCAAGGGTAGCACTATGGTAGATTTTCTAGATAGAACCTGAATTTAGGAAAAAAGTGGCTAACAGTATCAGGATGAAGGTTTAGGTGATGTAAGATAGTATTATTAATACTTGAAGACTCACTTGCCTCCTCACTAATTAGTCTTCAGCTATGTTAGCTTTCACTGAAGTTTCATGTCAAGAAATTGGTCCAGCAAGCCCAAGTCTCTATTTTGAACTATTCTTGGAACAGTTTTGTAAGGACGAAGCATCTCTTAGGTGGCAAGCAACAAATGCACTTGAGACTTTTTCATTTAAATTACTGAGATTGAAATTGATTATAATATACAAATACAGGTAGTCATGTGATGTCTCAGCAGCCATCTGCACACCCTCCTCACCTCATGAACCATCAGTGCACTCTCCCCAGCCCAGCCTTAACCACCCCCATCCTCCCACCTTCATGTTAGTTTTTTTCCCTCTCCCACCTGGCTGCTGACCTGCTTGCAAACCACCTGGGACTTCCTTAACCACCTGAAAACCTCGCTTAATGACAGAAAAAGGAGTGCTGGGATTGCCATTGTTGGGACAATCACATGATGTCACACTTTATGGCAGCACTGCTTAAGCAATGGAAATTCTGGTCCCAATTTCCATCCTTAAGTGAGGCATATCTGTAAGACATATTTTTTTTAGTCCTTTTCTCAACTTGATTTTCTTCTTTCTTTACCCTTTTTTAATTTTACGATGATGATGAAATGTTCGTATTTAAGATATTAAATAGAATTGATTAATTATGTGCCATCAGGTCAGTAATGAGTTTATGATCTATGACCACGTAAACAGAACATCTTGAAGAGGACTTCAAGAGATCTTTACTCAGCCTGGTCCCTTAGGTCTTCCCATGGTGGACCATCACTGTTATAACTGAGTCTGTCTTGCTGCTGATCATCCTCTTTTTTTCTTTCTTTCCAGCTTTGCCAGCATTAGAGCTCTTTCAAGAGAGCTAGAGCTTCATGTCATTTGTCCCAAGTAGGATAATTTGAACCAGGTTGTTTTTGCCTTGAGTGGGTTGATACAGAAGGATCTTGACAGACTTGAACATTGGGCGCTATCTAACAAAATGAAATTCAATGGTAAAAAAAGTAAGGTTCTACATTTAGGCAAGAAAAACCAAATGCACAGGTATAGTATAGGTAGTTCCTCACTCAATAGTAGTAACTGTGAGAGGGATCTCGGAGTCCTAGTGGACAATCACTTAAATATGAGCCAGCAATGTGCTGCAGCTGCCAAAAAAGTCAACACAGTGCTAGGCTGCATTAACAGAGGAATATTATCAAAATCATGTGAAGCGTTAATACCACTTTATAACACCTTGGTAAGACCACACTTGGAATACTGCATCCAGTTTTGGTCACCATGATGTAAAAAAGATGTTGAGACTCTAGAAAGAATGCAGAGAAGAGCAACAAAGGTGATCATATAAAGAACAGTTGCTGAAATTGGATGTCTAATTTAATGAAAAGAAAAACTAGGGTGACATGATAGCAATATTCATATCTCAGGGGTTGCCACAAAGAAGAGGGAGTCAAGCTATTCTCCAAAGCACCTGAGGGCAGGACAAGAAGCAATAAATGGAAACTAATCAAGGAGAGAAGCAACCTAGAACTAAGAAGAAATTTCCTGACAGAACATTTAATCAGTGGAATAACTTGCCTCCAAAAGTTGTGGATGCTCTAACACTAGATGTTTTTAAAAAGAGATTGGACAACCATTTGTCTGAAATGGTATAGGGTTTCCTGCCTGAGCAGGGGGTTGGACTAGATGACCTTTCAACTATTCTATTCTATTCTGTTCTGTTCCGTTCCGTTCCGTTCCATTCCATTCTTGTGGTAGGTTCCTGTTAGTTCAGAGTTTATTTATTACTTAGGATACCTAATCATATTTAAGCTTTAAACCAATCAGAGGTCTTTTAAAAACATTTTGCGGAGTCATCATAAGCATCTTAATGTTTTGTTTTCTAGAAATGATGTGTTCAATGTCTACACAGAATATGATAGAGCAGAGAAGGAAGCCAAATTTCTCTAATCACCTTGCTTCCTGGCATTCTGAGCTGGGTATGTATACATATGTGATTTATGTGTTTCAAAATGGAAAGCGATGATGACCATGATGGCTTCTTTCACTTGTTTTGCCATGGGGCTTTGCTGGATACAGGGCTGAGGTTAGATGATGGTACTTAGTGAAATAATAAACAGAAGTCTCAATTGTTCTTTTCTCTTGATGAAGAGAAAAAATATTAAAACTGATGTTGTGCAGTGATAACGATGGGTTGGGGCAGTCTAGACATTTTTGTACATATGGAGGGCAGGGGCAGGGTGGAGGGAGGTGGGATCTGCTGTTACTCAATCAACCATTTCCACTGTGCTGCTTCCCCACCGAGGCCCCAGGCTAACTGGCAGAGCCATACCTTTAGGCCTTTATGAAAGGATAGGAGGGTTGGAGCCAACCTCACTTCGGGGGGCAAGATGTTCCAGAGGGCAAGTGTAAAAGCAGAAAAGACCCTTCTCCTGGACCCCGCTAACCAGAATCATTGGGCTGATGGGCCCACAGTATGCCTCCTCTGCTGACATGGGTGGGATGGGCCAATTCTAGTGGACAGCAAATGCAACTGGTGTTACAAGGGCCATTCTTTGGGCCCCAAGAATTGACTGCATCACCACACTCTGCACCAGCTGTAGCTTCCTAATGCCCTTCAAGGGTAACCCTATGTGGAGCGCATTACAATAATCCAAATGTGAGATAACTAGGGCCTGAACAACTGAGCTCAGGGAATCCTGATTCAGGAAAGGCCACAATTGACACCCCCCCCAAAGTTGTGCAAAGGGTCTAGCCGCGACTGCCACCTGTTCTTCTAGCAGGAGTCGCGAGTCCAGGAGAACCCCCAGGTTATGGATCTGTCTGGGGCAGTGCCACCCTATTCAGAATAGGACAAAAGAAGACAAAGTCCTGGATCCTTGAGCCCTGTGTACCCAAAATCATTTGGTCTTGCCAAGATTCAGTCGAAGCCTGTTGTCCCCCATCCAGGACCCCACAGCCTCCAGTTAGTAAGGAACTAAAGACTACCTTGCCTTGTCTAAGAGGAAGGGATATCTGTCAGAATTTCAAGATGCTGTTGTTATAGCTCATAAAAATGAGGTAGAGTTCCAGTAGTTCATAGGGTGGCCTACTTTGAAGGACTAACATTAATCTTCTAATATGTACTGAAACTTTCAGAGTTATACACTGAATGAAATACACCTTTCCCCCCCTTTATTTTTATTGCTTCTAAACTAAGAAGTCTGCAGGAGTTCACTTATCACAATTCCTTCTGCTGGTCTTCTGGAAACTAGATTGAACCCTGTTCGCAGTGAGAATTCTACACTCTACCAAACAAAGAGGAGTCTCTAAGACCAAGCTTGCCTTCACTACCATCACATCCACAGTAGGGAAAGAACAAGCCATTTTTGGATTAATTGAACTCTAATTAATTATGTTTGCAGTAACAAAACATGCCATAAGATAATGAAATGTGCATTTTCTTCTTAATTAGGTCTTGATTATAATACCACTTGGTTATGATTTCTGATGGCAGGTTCAATGTGCTTCATGATTCTAGGGGCAGACAAGAGACAATTATTGCTAATTAGGAAACCATTAGCAGATGAAAGCACAGGTGCAGAGGGAAAGCAGTTCTGTGTGCAAGTTCTCTGGTACAAAACCAGTAATATAGTTCACTTTATCCTAAGGCGTATCAGGCATCAAACTCAAAACATCTTCCTTTTTTGGTTAAGAGGTTTGATATCAAAGGGCAATAAATTTAACATAAAAGGATGGAGCTTCCAGTGAGGGCTATGGTGGACTGACATCTCCAAAGTTGTTATGGCCAAGAACTCTGGCTGGAGGGTAGATGCTGACCCGTGAAATCTCTGTGGATCAAGAGAGATTGTGAGATAACCCACTTGTATCCAGAATGGCTGATCCTCATGAGCAAACTGCAGAAATGAAAGTTTTTGCAGTTGTTACAGGAGTTGACCAGCTGGACATTATTCAATTCCATCTATACCAGAGGTCCCCAACCTTTTGAGCATCAGGGACCAATTCTGTGGAGAGAGGTTTTTCTGCAGACCGGTGTGTGCGTGCGTGTGTGGTTTCATGTACTGCCTGCATCCTGCTGATGTGCTTTGCTATTTGATGTGCTATTTTCCCCACAACAACTCTGTGAGATGAGTTGGGTTGAGAGAAAGTGACTGGCCCAAGGTCATCCAGTTGGCTTTCATGGCTAAGGCTAGACTAGAACTCACAATCTCCTGCTCTCTACCTTCTATCTTAACCACTAGACCAAACTGGCTCTCTGAATTTCTTTCTTCTATAAGTCGCATAGATCTCTCAAACCACAAGAATACAATCCCCCTTTGTGACCTACAACTTTAAAAAATACAATCAACAAATCAAAATCATAACGTTAAAATATAAGACCCTGGGAATAAGCTTTTCCACACAATGAGGGGGGTATCCTACTTACCTGTGTGCCTACCTATGTAGAAGAGATTTTTTGCATTCTGGGACCGGAAAGAGAGGAGGCAAGTCTTTTTTTTTTCTGTGCTATTTTTAGGGTAATCCCCCTCTGTGATTAAAAAGAATGGTTTAGATGTGTGGTTTAACTTATAAGTCTTTATGTAAAAGGTGAATCTTTCAGGATGTTAGGTTCTGAAAAGTTATGAATGTGGTTGAAGCTCTCCAGGGATTTGAACAACACAGCTGGGAATCAAATCTTTATTGTAACTCAGTCATGGTAGCCATTACAAATAGTTGACAATCACTGAGAATCTGAGGATGGTAGAGAATGCATATTCTCTTCAGAGTTGAACATGTATTCTGTCTTGAAACAATCTAAGTCAGATAGGATCAGCAAAAAGTTATAGAATACTACAGTGATATACAGTATAGCAGATGTGATGCTTAGCTACATTTCAGGTAACTTGGTAGAATCGTCAGTTTTTTTTTAATTAAATGGTGTATGAAAATGTATTTCCATATAGGAAAATAATGTTGGGTGTAGAATAAATGAATGAATAAAAGAATGAAAACTAGATTACACCAAATAACTACACCATCCTTTCAAATGAGAATATATATATATTTGTGTGTGTGCGTGTGTGTGTGTGCGTATGTGTGTGTGCGTATGTATGTATGTGTGTGTGTGTGTGTGTGTGTGTGTGTGTGTGTGTATATATATATATATATATATATATATATATATATATATATTCTGAGGTTTTCGCGGGTGTTTGTATGTAGGACTTTGGTTGTTCGGGTTTTCTCCCGCGTAAAATTGGAAGTGTCTTGGCGACGTTTCGACGAAGTCCCATTCGTCATCTTCAGGCTGGTGCTTTCAGCTTCATGCTTCGAGGAGCAATTGCAGAGGCAGAGGCGCCAATGTGAGAGACCTCCTTGGACTGGCGGCCACTTGGAGGGGAGGTTGGGAGGGCCCGGACTTAAGCAGTCCCTAGGGGGTGGCACTACATATACTATAATGAAAATGTTATTGGTGTCATTTAACATCCTCAACCATCTGCTACCATTAAAATGGCATTGAAAATGAGTGGTTTTAATTTTTATTGACTAAGAACTATAATCACTGCCCACAACAACTACCGGTAGATAGTAAGTGAATGCTTCTGCTTGGATCGATTGATCTAAAAGCTAAATGTTTTGTCTGCACTGATACTGTATACAAAACTATTTAGTGAATTGCCCAAATCTGAGATTTATAAGCACCTATTATCAAATATAGACATCTAAGAAAACAGTGGTTCTGCAGTATGAGACTCAGCACATTGTACATGTTTCTGTGATATGGAACTTAAACATATATAATAAATTGGCAAATTAATGATCATAATGTGGCCCCACTTAAATTTTGCTTTAATACTGCAGGTAATACTCTTTTTGAATATGAACAATGGATACTTTTGCCTACCTAGAAAAGCCACAAGAATTCTAATAGGAGGGAGTGGCAGGAGAGAGAGATTAGTCATACCGAAGGTAAAAAGAAGTGCAAGAGGGGAGATTAATCATACTGAAAGAGAAAAGATGGGTGTTGAAAAATTGATTTTGATTATTAGAGCTTAAAAATAATAAGCAGAGGTTTTAGCGTAAGTGTGGTTAAAAAAAAAGGAAAGAGGTAGATGTGCCATCATGTAGAACTGTATAAATAGCAGCATTAATAAAAGAGAAGTATTTAAAGCTATTTAAAAAAAACGAGAAGGAAAAAATGAGAAGAAATTATCAATGTAAGACAGAGGTGTCAAATTCAATTTCATTGAGGGCTGCATTAGCATTGCGGTTGCCCTTGGGGGATGTGTGGCCAGGGTGGGTACGGCCTACTGGGTGGGTGTGGCCAGCTCTACATTGTTCACGTCAAGGGTGCTTGTGGGGGCCTGGGCAGGAGGGGACAGATCTGAGGGTCTCTGGCAGAAGGGGGTGGGACCAGGGCAAGTGCCAAGGCATGATCCACTGGAGAAGCCTCACTGTTCCTCTCAGGCCATGTGGGGGGGGGGGGCTGGATGGTGGCATAGGCTGCCCGGAGCCCTGGGCAGCAGAGGTCAAATGCCCAGCCTGGCCCTCAAGCACCTGCAGCACCAAGCCCAGCCCCACTTCTCCAAGGGGGCACCCAGCTGCACTTACCTCCTCAAGGCTGCTGCTGCTGTGCTTGCTCTCCTTAACCAGGTTGCTCATGATGGATACGAGGGAAAAGTCAGATGGAGGCCCATTCCCTCTCCATGGGAGTAGACCCAGCTTTGTATCCAAAGCTTTCTTAACAATAGGATGGGAGACCCCAGAATAGGCCCGGAGGAGATGGCAAGGGGACAGTGAAAGGATAGCAGGGCAGGACTAAGGCAGGACTTCCCTCAGACCCTCCCTCTCCTTCTTTCCTTCCTTCCTAAGTACAGAGTGTGGGAAAATATTTGAGATGAGGGAGGGAGAAAAACAGGCAAGAAACACAGCTGGGGAGGTGTCACCCTTCATGAGGAATGAAGAAATGCATCATTGCCTGGAAGTGGCCGGCACATGGCCCTCACCTACTTCACATATCTGGCTTGGTGGGCTCTGTGGGAGGGGATGCCATGAGCAGCGTGAGAGTCAACATTACCTGCACAATGCCGCCCAGCCCCCATCCTACCCGGTTTCAGCAGGCAGCGAAGCGCTCTCCTCACAGTGTCGAGAGGCTGAACCAGGTGGTGCAAATCTGAAAAGAAGTGCGATGCCGCCCAGCCCCCAGCCCGCCCAGTCTCGGCAGGCAGCGGGGCGCTCTCACAATGCCAAGAGGCTGAACTGGGTGGCACGAATCCAAAAACAAGCAGGACGACAGCCAATCCCTATCCTGCCTGGTCTCGGCAGGCAGCAGGGCACTTTCGTTACAGCGCCGAGAGGTTGAGCAGGGAGGTGCGAAGCTTGCCAGCTTTGCACCTTGCTCTCTGCTGAAACTGGGCAGGCTGGGGGCTAGGCAGCATTGGACTTCTCATCAGATTCACGCCACCCAGCTCATGGCGCTGTGAGGAGAGTGCCCCGCTGCCTGCTGAAATCAGGCAGGCTGGGGGCTGAGTGGCGTCGCACTTCTTTTTGGATTCGCACTGCCTGGCTCAGCCTCTCGGCGCTATGAGGAGAGCGCCCCGCTGCCTGCCAAAACCCCTCCCCCGTAGCCCATCAAACCGCATATGTGAAGTAGGTGAGGGCCATTTGCTGGCCATTTCCAAGTGATGGTGCATTTCTTCATTCCTCACAAAGGGTGACACCTCCCCAGTATGCACCCAGGGGGCACGGCCAACGTGGCAGGGGCTGGTTCCTCGCTGTTTCCAGATGGCCTTGTGGAGCTAAGATTGAATATGTTTCAGCATAGATGACCACCACAAAATTGTACATTGGCTCCCGGCTGGCCTGGGCCAGGGCCAGGGCCAAGGCACTGGGGGCCGTTCCCTCACTGTTTCCAGGATGGCTTCGCGGGCCACATGAAACCACTTCGCGGGCTGCATCCGGCCCCTGGGCCTTGTGTTTGACATGTCTGGTGTAAGAGATAGAGAGGAATCAGGAAAGGAAAGTCCCATAAAACCATATGGAAGATTATATTTTTAGTGAGGGCAAGTAATAGACTCTTAAATTTGACTGGAATAAATTTTCTAGCAGAGGTTTTAATAGAAAATAGTATATGAAAAAGGATTGATTTAGGTTGCCTAAGAAAAGGGGGGGAAACAAAGATCCTTGGGAGTGATTCAAAATTGGGAAACGAAATAGGGGATAGAGGAACCATTTAAGGCTAAAAATATTGAAAGAGGAGTGTTAGTGCAGAAAATGCTAAATAAAAAAAGGCACTGGCACTTATCCCATGTATTATAAAGATATGGCATATCTGAGATAGCAGTTTGGCATCTGGTGCCTAGTCTCACCTTAGGAATAAAACCAACTAGGTGACCTTGGACCAAATGCTCTATTTCAGTCCTAGGAAGTAGGCAATGGCCAACCACTTCTTAAAATTTGCTCTGAAAACTGCAGGGACTCATCCAGGCAATCACCAGGAGTCAACACTGACTTAAAGCGAACTGAGGAGTTTACAACTGAATAACAAGAGTCCTATCAGTAAATCATAAGACAGTAGGGGCACAGTAAAATCTCCTGTGGAGATAAGGCAAGGCAAGGCAAGATAACCTTTATTGTCATTTTTTACTGTGGGCACAACGCACATCAAAAATGAAATTTAGGTGCTTGCTCTCAAAGTGAACACATACATGACACATACCTAAACATACTATATGTAACACATACATACTACATACAACATATGTATAGACCTACACCCCTATATATACATAACATATGAATATTAAACACTGTCCGTCTTGAATATATAACAGAATTAAGAGAGAATATAAGAAAGATGCAAGTATTAGTGTGAATTATGTATCTCTTCAATTTCAACTGAAAGAAAAGAGAAGAAGAGTACAACTGATAGCAAAGTGGATGGACTCAGTTGCAGCAGTGATGGGAGCAACCATGGGGAATCCTGAAGGAACTCGATGGGGACAGATCTCCGGGAGAAGTTCCACCTATGTGGTCATTTCATGATCTTCTGTGATTTGCTTAACAACTGGGAGTGTTGTAATTGCCATTGCTAAGTGGCCTGGTCACGTAATGTTGCGCTTTATGATGGCATTGCCTAGAAACAGCAATTCAGATCCAATTACCATCATTAACTGAGGACTACCTTCAGCCTTTCTAGGTAAATGGAGAAAGTAAATGTCAAAAGTTTTTAAAATTATAATACACTTTTTAGAAATAATATGGGTATATAATGGATTAGTAATCTTAGTCAACTATTAAGTAATAGTTAAGATTACTAATCCCATTATGAACCCAGTTTTTTTTAAAAAAATGTATTATAATTTAACAGTAAGAATCACTGGAAATACTGAGAGTTGCATTCCAACTAGTGTGATAATTTGGAAAGTGTAAATTAAGACAGTCTTTAATACAATGTAAACAATGTATGTTTTTGTCAAACTTACTTGTTTGAAAGAAATGAGATACATTTTTGTATCAGAGGAGGCTCTTTCTCTCCCTATCTGGCTGTTTTGTTTTTTTTTTTAAAAAAAAAATCAGCTCTCTCAAACTGCTACTTTTATTCCAAAGGGATTTTCAGTTGCAACAATGAAAGCTTCTTTGAAACTCACACAGTCTGAACTTACATAATTAAACCATTCTTCAGGAACAATTTTTATTTTTTGTCACTCCCAAAATAGCTATTTTTTGCTAAAAAAAAAAAAAAAAAAAAAAAAGATCAAGCCTGTATCTTAACATCTCAAAATGTCAGCTGAGCAAGATTAGAATGGCTCCTTTAGGCAAAATACTTGTATTTGGCAAAATATTGTATAACCAGAAAAAAAAAAACAATTCTGGAAAAGTATTTGGTATATGAAGGTATCCATTTTGTTAAGAGATACTTAACATTTTGTATGATGGTTGTGATTTATTAGTGTTCTAACACTGTCTGCAGCAGCAAATCATAAATGTATGAATAGAAATGTGCTTTTTAAACATATCACATGTTCAACAATCATATGATTTGTTCAGTTTGGGCTGACTGTTTCTACGAATCTTGCCAACTATGTTCAATAAACAGGGTTAAACAAACCATAGCTTAATGTGAAACATGAGCCAGCCACGATGAATCCACATCTGAGAACTGTTATGAAGGGTCACTCATGCTTCAGTGGCTGGATATATTCTTGCTGCTATCTAAAGCAATTTTGTTCTTATTATTTGTTGTACATTGAGTACAAAAAACCTTGAAAAAAATGAATAAAAGCAAATGAATATGGCTGCCCTATTGTGCTCCTTTAATCTCCTGATTGTAGCACAATTTCTTGAGCAGCAAGGTTAGATTATTTCTCAAGGGCCCTGTTGCAGAAGGAGATTTGAGCCAAGTTAGGTAATTATACTTCTCACATTCAGGTTCAGAACCCCGGATCCTTCACATAATACTACTGAGGAATAATAGCCATTTTTAATCTTGCTTTTAATCAGTCAGCCAGATGTTTAGACTGAATATGGCATTTTTGCCCGCCTATCGAGTCCTTCCCAAGGTCCTGGGATAGGCAGATGTGGACGTTTGATTGTGTTAACAGATATCGTTGCAGGATGTGAGCTGTTCCGAGTAAAGTTGCCTTTTGCAATTGACTAATGGTGAATTTGTTAATGCTGATTGTGTTCAAATGATGCTCCAATTGTTTTGGGATTGCACTCAAGGCACCTATGACTGTTTGGACTTCTGATGCCTTCTTTTGCCATATTTCTTCTATTTCTATTTGCAGGTCTTTGTATTTTGTTATCTTCTCCAGTTCCTTTTCTACAATTCTGCAATGCCAGACCTACTATCCAGATGGTTTTGTTTTTCTTATCATCAACTGGTAAGTCTGGGGTGTTATGTGGCAGGTGCCTGTCTGAATGCTGAACTCCCATAGCACTTTAGCTTCTTCATTTTCTATGACTTTTTCCATTTTATGGTCTTACCAGTTCTTTCTAGCAGAAAATTGATACTTCTTGCAGATCTTAACAATGCACCATTGTTGCTACTTTGTCATGCTGTTGCTTGTAGTCAATCTGTGTGATCTTGCAGAGGTGGAACTTGCTATCTGTTGCTGTCTTCTCAATTCTGACTTTGTATTATTTGTTCTTAAGGCTTGGTCTGGTGTAGCCAGAATTAGCCCCTCTGTCACTTTCTTCAAATTTCCTGCTCTTAGACATTGCCAGTTCTTGTTATTATCTGCTTTCCCTGTTATTTTTAATGTACTGGCCATGTAATGCTTTGTCTTCCCATGTCTCCTTTCTTTTTTTTCACTTGGTCTTTCTTGTAAATGACTTTGATCTCTCTAGTACTCAGTAGGCCTTCATGGTATACTAGCTTCAGTGGATCTTCTTCACTATCTTTCATATATTCTTCCAATTCCTCCTCCTCCTCCTCTTCTTCTTCTTCTTCCTCCTCCTCCTCCTCTTCTTCTTCTTCCATCTGATGTACTTGCAACATTCCCTGCTCACCTATTTTCCTTGGTAACACAGTCTATTAACATCACTGCATGGATGAAGGGCATAATTCATTGTCATTATTTTTCTGGTCTTCCTATCCAGGGCCTCTTAGTTCTGGTTGAGTCCAGTCTATTATTCCAGCTGTGTATCTAATGTTTGGAATTACCCAGGTATTGATTTCCTTGATGGTATTTTCTCCACTGACTTTAGATTTTAAGATCTTCTTCACTCTCTTGATGTAGTCATTTCTAACCTTTTTCTTGACTTCAGTATGCTTAATGTTATTACTATTATTATAGATAATTCAAAATAGTGAAGATAATTAATACTTATTTCTCCTCCTATTTTTCCCAAAACAACAACCCTATGAGGTGGGTTGGGCTGAGAGAGTAACTGGCCCAAAGTCAACTAACTGGCTTCCATGCCTATGGAAGGACTAGAACTCCGTCTCCAAGCTTCTAGCCTGGACTCTAACCACTTTTCAGATCATTGTGCCATTATAGGAAAGACTAGGACTACAGAGTAGGCTCAGTTATATACATTATTTATACATCAGCTTTGTTTACAATTGTTTAATGACCATAGAGAAAGAATCTATTGTATGTCACTGAATACAGGAAGATAAAGTTATTAATATAATCACAGAATTAGGTGCTAAGATTGCTGTGATGAATTCTTGGTTCAGGGCAGAAATCCAGATCAAAGTAACCTAGATGAATTGTAGTCTACCTGAAGTCTGAAAAAAAAAACCCCAATGAAGGAGAGTCCACCATTGCTCTGGATAACAGGTTTTAATGTCCATATGCTAGTATTAGGATTGTTCCCCTTCTCTGTCATTATTCAATTAGAATTTGCCTTTCTATAACTTAAATCTATTATTTCATGTTTGGCAGTTTAACTTATTTTGACCTTCTTTGCCAACACCACCAGACCATGTATTATTTTAAGTACTGAGGAAGGCTGATGAGTTAGATTCCAGTGAATTAAAGCTAAAGCTACTAAGCCCGCAGCTGGATTATGATATACTGTTTATATTCTAGGTTACCATGGCAAAGTAATCTTGTGATTGTATAAAAAGGAGAGATCAAGATGCTTGAGATCAAGAAATGTAGAAGTAACTCAGCAAAATTTATTGGGAAGCATTAAGATGAATTCATGGAAAAGTATAAAGGAAAATAAACAAACAGTATATATTCACTTACCAAAATCTATCCTGAAATAAGCTGACAAAAGAACATTAAGAACAAAAATTAAGATGTCTTCAACATCACCTGGTTATTAAATATAGGATAAATACTCATATATGATATCCAAATATATAATAACCTAACCTGGTGGCGCAGTGGTTAGACTGCAGTATTGCAGGCTAACTCTGTCCACGGTTTGGAGTTCAATCCTGATGGACTCAAGGTTGACTCAGCCTTTCATCCTTCTGAGGTTGGTAAAATGAGGACCCAGATCATTGGGGGCAATATGCTGATGTTGTAAACTGTCCAGAGAGTGCTGTAAAGCAGTATGGGGCAGTATATAAGTCTAAGTGTTATTGCTAATCTATTATCCAAACAGATACAAGTGGTTGAATGTTATGTTGGTCTTACTGAAGAATTCAAACCATTACTTTGAGTAATACAAGATTTTGAACTAACAAAGAACATATACACATCTATAAAGAATACTTTTCTCCCTAACTGGTATTCTAAAGGAAACTGACACATAGGCTTTAAATATGTCTCCATAAATGCTATGGAATTTCTTACCAATTATTAGAAGTTCTTATGAGTCATTTAAGCTAATATACCTATTTTATAGTACAACTCTATGCAGATCATTCTATTTCTACCACTGTTACCACAATTGGAAACAGTGCTAAATATCGTTAATGCCAGAACTAAAAGTGACTAAGACTGATTTATTTTAGTAGGTTAAAAAAAATAAATCTCTTTGTGTAACTCAAAACATTAAGAAGAAATAAAGGCAAGAAATTATGTACTTAAGGTGCAAGTTAGTATGACAGGAAGAGGAAATCTTGTTTTTAAATCTGGGGGAAGTACAATCACTTTCTGAAACACAGCCTGTATCTCCTAAAGTCATAATATGGCACAAGGAGCATTTATACTATTCTTTACCATTCAAATCACAATCCACAGAAAGAATCCCATTTTTAGCACTAGTATTGAGAACATACAATATCCTTACATTCAGAGCACATCCCCAATAAGATGTATAGCTGCATTCAGCAACAATAGAGTTTATATTGAGCTATGTACATGTTGGGGGGTGGTGGTACAGAAAGTCCAGATTAGGGGGCTGGGAGAATGAATCAGAAAGGTGAACAGAGAACAAATTTCAGAAGAGGTTGCAATGATGGGCTTCAGAAACAAGGCATGTTTTATGTCTTGCAATAACAGCTACATGCCTTGTGTAATCAAATCAACTCCATAGGAGACCTGGAAGGATCCTGGGGAAAGCAACGGAAGACAAAGAAATCCTTTGATCATCTAGGCTGACTCAGTCTCTTTTAGACATGCTGATTCAAAATATAGAGATAAACTGCTTGCAAAAATCATGATGTCTTGCAGATTCTCTCCAACTGGGTCAGTAACGCAGATATATATACTGTCAGGGCAGCATGATTCATAAAGTCAGAAGCACAGCCTCTTAATATGGGATATACACAGCAATTTTCAAGCAGAAAGCCCTTGGTTAGTCACTAATAGCAGTAAAACCCAATTAGCCAGGACATCACCAGCAGACAATGATTTGAGATGATTTATACAAGAGTATTCAAAGCTATGGGATATGGGAATCCCACAATGTTCTTCAGCAAAGAACAACTCATATAGCTGGAGGAAGGTGGGGTGAAGCTTATCACATGCCATCTGTTGCTGCTTCTTATTTCTCTAAATGGTAGTAGATAAAGATGCTCACCTGCTCCTCCCTGTGCATAATTCATTTCTTTCCTAAATGCTTCTGCTCTGTGCCAGCAAATGTCCTTGTCAAATGAGTCCAGGTGGTCTCAGGACATGCACTGGATTAAAATCTGGTCTGCCGTATAGAGACAGAGAGGGGGAAAAAAAGCCCTCTGTCTTAGTTCATCGATAAAACAATGATAGTTCAATTCTGAAGACAGAAACCTTGTTGGGAACAGCAGGCTCCTCTAACCCCTGTCTCATCCAAAAAATTGTATTGCTGAAGCTAGAACAGGAGGAAGGTAGATCCTGATTAAGGACAGGGTGCTCCTGTTTTATCTGCATTTTGGCATAAGGTGAGAATTTCACCTTCTATTATGCTTCTAAATTTAACCTGACAGAAGAACATAAGTGTCCATTGAAATTCTGTGCTATCAACACCCCATCATATGCGCATATCAATGGACTATATGGTATTTGCAACTTATCTTCTACTTCCACCTTTCCTGACCCCATAGACCGGAGAGATGTCAGCCGCTGGCTTTGGAAAAAGATCCTTCTGGGTTTTGGAAGAGCTTTGACTCTTAATGTGGACAAGGGAATAGGAGACTATCTTTGCAGCAGTTACCCATCTTACAGATGGAGTAAAAAATTACCCTGAAGTGAAATACAAAATGCTTTAAATCAGTTTCTAGACTTTCACTCACTCACTCACTCACTCACTCACTCACTCATTCACTCACTCACTCATTCATCACATATCTACACTATCCATCTCAGCTAAGTGACTCTACTGTAGATGGCTTTCAATAAAAAACATATTACAGCATAAAGGACTACCTGTATTTCAACTTCATTATCTTTCACTATTTATTAAACAATGATTAAACAGTTTAAAAGTTATTTTAAGTTATTTGCTGAGACTCTAAACTAAAAGCATTTTTGTTAAGAGGAAGACGGGAAGCACAAGTTTTATGATCTCTTATAATTCCTTCTCACTTGATAAAATAGTCTGTCATATGGCACATCTTATTAGAAACATGTTAGGTGGCCCATTCAAACTCCCTAATGCAGATGCTTGTTCTGATCCCTTCCCACAACAAAATTGCAGACTGCTTTCAACTATCTACAGCAGGGGTGTTGAACTGCCGGCCCTTGCCTCTGCGCCCACCTCAGTTCCGGCAATGTGAAAAAAGTCACAACACGTTGTGACACGTCACTTGACAAGGCGAGTTTGATACCCGTGCTCTAGAAACTTCTCAGTGACACACATATGGTACAGCTGGGGATGGGAGGCAATGTATACCTTTTCTGTGGAAGTTTTTTCTATTTCTTGCCTGCCCTGAAAGGAGATCTTCATCAGCCATTCTCTCCTGCCTGTAGTAAAGATTGTGTTACAATTTACTACTGCTTTTGTAAGTTCTATATGCCATTTCAGGGAATATTACCTATAACCTTGGGGACTTAGGGACTCTTCTGTGATCCTTTGGCAGGGAATCCAGTGATCATTGTTATTTGTGCATTCTATAAAGTATAATTTGTTGTCTGTATCTCCAAACATTTTGGTTCCTAATTTAAATTGGCATTTTTCCCATAATACCGTCTTCCCTTTAATAGCACAGATACTGTGGAAAAAATGCATCAGCAGCAACCTCCATTAGTGGCACATACATCCTATGAGAATGCAACAGTATTTTTATATCTTGTAAAGAGAATGAATTTACACACACACACACACACAGAGAGAGAGAGAGAGAGAGAGAGAGAGAGAGAGAGAGAGAGAGAGAGAGAGAGAGAGAGAGAGAGAGAGAGAGAGCATTCTTGGATAACTCCTCACATATTGTTTTTCCAAAACAAACAACCCTCTCTTTTATTTGCTCCTCTCCTCAAGATCAAAATGTATTTATATTTAATGTGAGTTACCTACTGCCTCAATGCAGGCAAAATCTGTCTCATGCTGCTATAGGTCAACAAATCAGCTGGATCTGGTCAGCTAATCGTCTTTTTAAAATATAATTATACTGAAAGATTTAAAAATAAAAGTAAGAGGAAGAAAAAAAGGAATGAAAGAGAAATTGCAAAAAGAAAAGCAGATAGAAGAAAAAGAAAAAAGAAGTAGCTTCTGAACCTCTTTACAGCTGTCATGAAAACAATTGTAAATTTATCTTTCTCCAAAATTACATTGTGACTCTTTCTATAATCTGTCCAATCATCAAAACCATAGTTCATCTTCATTTTTTTCTGTTTTGTGCAAAATGTCCATATTGTCTCTTTTTCGAATGAAACAGGTCAATTTGGTCATCTCCTTAAGTTATATTATCTCAATTAACTATTTCTCCGTTGTAGATATCGCCAAATCTTTTCAGCTTTGGGTGTATAATAATCTCACTGAGGTTATCATATATCAAAACAACACACCACAATGTTTTTCAAACTGTTTATCCATCAGTTCCATGAGAAAAACTTCTAGTTTCAGTTGTATACTAATCTTTAAAATCCTCTGAATTAGTACGTGCATTTGAACCCAAATTTTTTTAGCTTTTTTGCATGCTCACCAAGCATGGTAAAATGACCCTTCTTGTTGTTCACATTTCCAATATAGATTTGAAGTACCTTTATACTTTCTAGATACTTTTTCTGGTGTCATATACTAACGGTACATCATTTGATAAAATACCGTATTTCCCAGAAAATAAGACAATATTAATATTTCAAAAACTAAAATAAATAAGAGAGGAAAAAATGGGCATTCCTATCTTCCTTTTTTTTGTATCTCATAGGGTTTTATTAAATCTCCACTGAGAATTATTAAACAGGAAGATCCAGTCAAATTGTCAAAGGCCTTTTCTATGTTTAAAAAAAAAATCAGTGCAGCTTGTTTTTCATTATGTTGCTACAAGTATTCCAAAGTTTACAAAACATTTCTTGTATTATCTTTTAACTGTTTTTTAGGTTAAAAACTCACATTGATCCTCATAAATCCTCATTCTTGGAAAATCATTTTAAACCTCTCAGCCCAAATCATGAACAACTTACCTTGGGCATGAAAGCCTGAGTAAAATAGAGTTTGTTTAAAAGTTCATCCTCAATGCATTTATAGCAAGAAGCCAGTAACCATATGGCCCATGGACTTTTCCTGTTTTTTGTTAGCAACTTCCCTTATTATTGTAGCTTCATTTGTAACCTGTTTCTATTTCTCTGTAATCCTTGGTAAATAATACCATATTTCTTAAATATTAATCTATTTTCTTCAGGAATATTTCTTGTCCTTTTGGTAAACTGGAATAATATTGACATAATATTAATAATATTTTGAATAACCACATTATCTGTTATTACGGTATCTCCCTCTTGTAATTTCAATATTGTTTCCTTTCCTTTTCTTTGTGTAATTAATATGCCAACCATTTCCCTGGTTTATCTGAAAGTTCAGTTCTTTTGTTTTACATAATTCATTTTTGTCTCCATTTCTCTTAATGTCACCCAATTTTTTGTAAGTCAAATACTTTATATCTTTTTTTCTAATAAGCATTTTTGTAAGCAAATTAAATCTTTTTATTTTTTAAAAAATAATGTTTTTTCCTCTTTTAGGAACATTTGTTCCATTTACATTCCATATTATTATTTATAATCCATAAATCAGGACAAAAATTTTAAAAAGTTTGTAATTACAGTCGCCATCGCAATCTAGTTCATATTATCTTTACTTTTATTTTGTAAATAAGCATTTTTTTAGCATTAAGGGCATTTTTTTTATAAAACTGAACCAATTGTCTACACCCAGGGTAGGCAACCTGGGCTCTTTTATGACTCATGGACTTCAACTCCCAGAATTCCTGAGTCAGTATAGCTGACTCAGGAATTCTGGGAGTTGAAGTCCATGAGTCATAAAAAAGCCAAGGTTGCATACCCCTGGTCTATACCTTTAATGCTAAACAGTTAATATTCCCACAAAAACAGATAACATTCCCACAGATATACACATTTTATCTGTTTAATTCTAGTATTTTCAAAAACCCTTTCATCAAAATTGAATATTTCAAAATTACTGACCCCTTCATCCATTTTAAACTTTCTCATACCCAATTCTTGTTAGCTTTTTGCTGAAAATTTAAATCCCCTAAAGCCTTTTCCCCTTCCTCTTTAATCCAGAAAGAATGTTGACTCACCAAGTGGATTTATTTTATCCTGCCACTCAGAAAAATCTCTCTAAGTATACATTAATTACATCCAATAGTGGTTAAGAAAGTCAGGCTTTTGCAAACATTGTGTCCATATAGGCTGCAATCAGGCTATGAGCTTGCATGAAATCCCTTGATCTCCAGCTGCTCAACTCATGAGTTGACTGCAATACCCTCAGTTGCTGCAGTTTCCTCATGAGGAGCAGCTATCCAGAGTACAAGTAGATGATTTCATGATCTCTCCTTGTCTGTGCCAGATAAAATTCATCATCTGGCCATCTATCTCTGCTACAATACTATCCCCATGTCTTTAGGACATCTAGTCCACAGTAGAATCCTACTAGCCCAGCGGATCACTCTTCCAGATTCTCAGTTACAATTCCACTGTAAGCTAAGGGAGACTCATGCTCCAATTCAAACTCAGCATTGAACTTCTCTCAGAGACCTTAGGTCCCTTAGTATCTCTCAACAGAGCTTGAAAGAATCACATGGGCAAAGGGCGTGAGGGGAAGCTGCAGTGGAAAAAACTATACAGTGGGAAAAGGTAGTCCTAAAGGTAGTCCTAAACATGATTGTCCAACCTTGACAACTTTAAGACTTGTGGACTTCAACTCCCAGAATTCCCCAGCCAGCATGAAGGCCACAAGTCTTAAGGTTTGCCAAGGTGGGATACTCCTGACCTAAAGGCAATTAATATATAAAGAAATAAATTCCTTACATATCCCTGAACAAAGATGCCAGGAAACCAATGGGAAATAGCAAAAGAACTACCAATACCAGAAAGGAAGCCACACAAATCAATTATGGGGAAGATGGCTACTTCACAGCTTTTACCTGTCATTTTACCAGCAAGTGTCTGGTTTTCTTCAGCCTCTCATAGTTATCTTTTCCAGCTGGTCAAAGCAAAATAGTGTCTTTCAGCATGAAAGCTTTTTAAACAATTTATTTGGGGTTTGGTGCCATTTTCATTTACTGGAATGGAACTGAGCTAGTCAAGGTTCTCTCTATTTCTTTTCTCATCTGTGAGACCTTTAATTCGTTTCGTCTTGCTCACTCACTGTCAGTTGCTTTTATTAATCTGGCTGCCAAGTGAAGATCTTTACTTATTAATGCTGCAATATCACTGCTTAATGCATGATTGTATTTCATAGACAAGCAAGCTCTCTTTTACGTCATGGGCCAAACAAGTAGATTGAACCAGGAAGTTGTCCTTGGTTCTCCTTAGGAAGGAATGGGACGATGTCCAGATAGAAGCTGGTCACAATCCTGCTAATAAGTCAGAGCAAGTATGACTTTCATCTCAGGATGTAAAGGGACAAGCAAGGCAGCTGGGATGCTGCTAATGTCTGCCCTGGGACAGTCTGCTTTAAAATAAGTATCTATTAGCTTTATTCTTTTTACTTCATCACACATTGCTCCCCTGCTGAGGAAAAGGAAACCTGGGGAAACCCCTCCTTTTTTTATTTGTGCATTTTGGTATTGATAAAAGGAAAGAAATAAAGCCATACTTGAAGTAGCTGAATTCCCAGACAAGCCATGTGAAGGTTAAGTTCAAGGAAAAATGAACCAGTTTGACTTGGACAGCAAGGACAGGGCAGGTTCAGGAAGCAGCACTGGGCCTTTTCATCTCTTTTTTTTTAAGAGGGAAAAAAAGCTGCAGACTATTTTTAGCACTCTAATAGTCTTGACAGAGGAAGGATCTGGGAATGTCCAGTGTCTGTTCACAAATTCCTAAGGAGGGAACACGGCTGGAATGAAAGGAAGGCCACATACATTTTGTTTTGGGTACTGTCATGATCAACACAGTACATTATAAAAAATGAATGTAATGAACTTTAAATATTTTATTTATTACCCCACTTTTATTTTTATAAATAAAGTAGCAAACATACCTAATATTTCTTCTTCCTCCTATTTTCCTCACAACATCCCTGTGAGGTAGGTTAAATTGAGAGAGAGTGATTGGCTCAAATTGAATTACTTAAAAGCATTTTAAAAAGTGTAAAGGTAATATTCTGTTATAATATTCTATAGTACAAGAGAGAGAACGACACAATTTATTAATAGTAACACAATACTAAATGATGTCTTCATCCCAGCCAGGCAGATTTTTACTTGAATGTAGATTATTTTTACCAGTCCTAACAAACACTTCCACTAAAACAGGGGTCTTCAAACTTGGCCCTTTTAGGACTTGGCTGAGGAATTCTGGGAGTTGAAGTCCACAAAAGGGCCAAGTTTGAAGACCCCTGCACTAAAACATTCAAGTAACATATCTTCTAACAAGCTATATAACAGATAAACCAACCAAGAAAACAACTCATTCAGCAAGAGCTATTCATTGGTTGTTACATCTTAGTTCATTCACAGACCCCATTCCCCATTAGCAAACTTTCACTCTGCCAGAAGTCAAGGATTATATTCTCCATCACAAAGCCTGGATTTTGCAAACAATTCTTTTATTACTTCATTAACACAACTCTTACCCGTCCCTTTTTTTTTCCACATTGAAATGCCAAAGAATGAAGATGCAAGACTCACCACCCACCCTGGACTTCTATTCTTAATCTTTATTCTTGAAACACCTTTGACTCATTTATCATTTTTCCTTTACAGAAATAGAGACGGTAGGATGCAAAATCATGTCTCTAGATAAGATGCATCTCACGGGAAGAATGTATGTGATATATCTTTCCATTTGTTCAATGACTTATTTTTTATTGCACTTGTTGCCTATTTCATGTTGCTAGGCACTTCCAAATGGAAAATTCCTAAGGAAAAGGCAGTTGTACAATTACTATTTTGTCTATATGTAAAAAGGATGGAAGTAGTGGAAAAGATGGACTTTAAAAAAAAGGAAGACTACATTATCTCTATCCCCTATAAAATGTTATGAATACAGCAGGATGATTACTTAGTAAATCCCTGAAACATGATTTGCCTGCATCATAAAAAATTGCAAAAATGCTGGTACCTATATTTTTTTTTAATCTGCGCAGGTTTTTTTTTTAATGCCTTCAAGTCAATGCTGACTCCTGGCTATTGTCTGGATGAGTCCTTGAATTTTTCATGACATGTTTTCAGCCTGCAACTTTTATTTTCACCTTTCAATAGCCTTTGAGCCATTAGGAATACTCTTCTGGCACCATACCAGACACATAGGGATTACAGGCTACATGAGAAAGCAGCAACAGAAATACAGCAGAGATATGTCATGGGATTCTTTTTAAGTATACAGTGGCTTTCTTTGAAAGCCAGTTTGATGTACAGGTAGTCCTCAACTAATGACCAAAACTGGGACTGGAATCTTGGTTGCTGAGTGAAGCAGTCATTAAGTGTCATGTGACTGCTTTGCTCAACAACTACAATATAGTATGCCTGATTGCAGTTATTAAATGATCTTGTAAGTCATTAAGTGGATGGAGTCCCAGATAAGAAGTGTGGGGTAGCTCAGGGGGAAAGAAATACTGGGAAGTCCAGGACAGGCCATGTGCGAGTGTGTCTCTGCTCAGGAGCTGCAAATTCTCCCTGCCAAAACCCAAGCAGGGTTTTCAGCTCCTGAGTGGAAAAGATACTTGCATGCAGCCTGTGCTGGGATTTCCATGACCTTTCCCATTGCCCTGAGGTTCCCTGCAATCTTTACATTACCATGCTAAAAAGCCTGCTTGGATTTCAGCTCCCATTTGTCTCTGTGAGATGGCTAAAAGAGCTGCCTGCCTAAGGGTTTCAACTTTTGTACCTGCTTGGATTGCCAAATTTTTTAGCAGGCAGCTCTGTCATCCAGCTACAGAGACAAGAGTCAGTCCTCTTGTGAGTATTGGAACAGGACACGAAACTGGTTGAGGATATATTAACACTGGACTTATAGTTAAAACCTGAACTCTTCTTGTTGGGAATAACAACAGAAAAAATACGACAAGGGAACAATCTACCTGCTGCTACACATCCTGACTGCAGCTAGGCTTGCTTTTGCACAAAAATGGAAGAGCAAGGAAATTCCCACAGAGGAAGAGTTAATACATAAAATATTAGCATGTGCGAAAATGGACAGGCTCACAATGATAGTAAAAGATAAATGTGGATCAATTTATTATGAAACCTGGGATAAATTTTACCGCTGGAGGAATTTGAAGAGGATGGTTGGGATTAAAGATGAACGTTAAGATAGAAATATATGTTATTTTAGAACAAGTATTGTATATAAAACTTAGATGTATATGTAGAGATGAAGAATTGATTGTAAAAAGTGGAATAATCTGATAAGAATGTATATACTGGAATGTCATGTCAAATCCAATGTTTGTTTGTTTTTAACTGTATTATAAATAAAATTTGTTTTTTTTAAAAAAGAGTCAATCCTCTCAGCAGGCAGGCAGCAGCAGCCACTTGCAACCTTCCCTGCCCGCTTCCCCACTGACTTTTTGGAGAAGCTGACAGAGAAGATTGCAAATGATGATCACTGGTTGTAAGTGTGAACAGGTTACCAAGCAGCCAGATTGCAATTACATGATTATTGGTGATGGTGATGGTGGGGAATGTGAGGAATTCTGGAAGTTGAAGTCCACAAGTCACAAAAGGGCCAAGTTTGAAGACTCCCGCTTTACAGTATTGGGAAGAACTGTAAATGTTGCCATTATAATTTCCAGCCACCGTGAACAACTTACTGAATGGAATTCTAGGAGTTACAACTTAACTTGACTGGAGGATACCTTGCAGAGGAAGAATGATGTAATAAACAGTCAAGAAAAGACTTCATAACCTCATTGGGTATCCCACATGGAGGTTGTATGCAGCCAGGAGCACCTTGAGCAGAGGTCAACGCAAATGAGAGAAATTTATAGCACTTGTGGACAAGTGCGCATTAAGTAATGGCCAAGCGGGCAATTCATTCTAAATTTAATGGGAAGAGAAAAGAGATTTTTACAGT
Organism: Crotalus tigris; assembly: GCF_016545835.1. Classification (NCBI taxonomy): domain Eukaryota; kingdom Metazoa; phylum Chordata; class Lepidosauria; order Squamata; family Viperidae; genus Crotalus; species Crotalus tigris. The sequence goes on from NW_024096711.1 coordinate 1,548,960, forward strand.
CTTCTTATAATGGGATAATTCTGTTCCCTTCCTTCTTTCTAATTAAACATAAATGAGGTTAGACATGCATTCCAATTTTCTTGACTCTTTCAACAGTGTCGTAGGTCAGTGAAATGGTTACACTTAAAAAATTAATATTTTTTTAATAAAATGAAGCATAGCCAATAAAATACAAATGAAACTGGGGGAATTATCTACTAATTCTTCTTTCTTGAAGTAATAAATATATTGAGACAGTTTCTAATGTTTTTTTTTAAAGTCGCAAAGCCATAACATTGGAGAATTCTGTAACTATTGACAAATGCTACATTTAAAGATAGCATTAAAAAAAAGCACAAATATGTAATGAATGTTAAATAGAGCGGATGTGTGATATCTGCTGCTAGACATGTCTTCAGCAATAGACCAACAATTCAGCATATAGTACAGTCTGTTTAGGGCCAAAACCCAGGTCAGACTCTTGAAAAACCTTGACAGCAGCCTTCCTCCCAAATATAGGTGGATCAGGAGAAGGAAATGGTCATGTTAAGGAAAAAAATTATATTAGATTTAATTTAAAGGAAATTAGATCAATTACTGTTAATATAGTATTCTCTGATGCATTTAATACGCTTCCCATTCTATTGCACTGAAAATGGCCATCTGCCAGCATTTATGGAGATGCTTTGAGAATCTGGGCTTATGAGGCTTACAGGCACCTCAACGGGCCCTCTGTATTCTTCTTCTGTGCTTGCATTGTGACACCTATGTATATAATATAATAATAATGATAAAATTGGAAGGTACCTTGGAGGTCATCTAGTCCAACCCCCTGCACAGGCAGGAAACCCTATACCATTTTGGACAAATGGCTGTCCAGTTTCTTCTTTAAGACTTCCAGTGTTGGAGCATTCACTGCTTCTGGAGGCAGGTTGTTCCACTGGTTAATTGTTTTAAATGTCAGGAAGTTTCTCCTTAGTTCTAGGTTGCTTCTCTCCTTGATTAGTTTCCATCCATTGCTTCTTGTCCTGCCTTCAGGCGCCTTGGAGAATAGCTGGACTCCCTCTTCTTTGTGGCAGCCCGAGATATTGGAACACTGCTATCGTGTCCTCCCTCGTCCTTCTCTTTAGACATACCCAATTCCAGCAACCGTTCCTTATATGTTTTAGCCTCCAGTCCCCTTATCATCTTTGTTGCTCTTCTCTGTACTCATTCTAGAGTCTCAACATCTTTTTTACATCCTGGTGACCAAAACTGGATGCAGTATTCCAAGTGTGGCCTTACCAAGGCATTGTAAAGTGATATTAACACTTCACGTGATCTTGATTCTATCCCTCTGTTAATGCAGCCCAGCACTGAGTTGGCTTTTTTGGCAGCTGCAGCACACTCTTGGCTCTTATTTAAATAATTGTCCACTAGGACAATTTTAAGTAGCATTCAGAACTACAATAACGAGGCTTTCTGCTGCAAGGAAAATGGTATGTGTGGAGGTGCAAAAGATTATGACTGATGTGCATGAGAATGAAAGAGACGTGACTACAGATTATGTAAAATGCCATTATAAGACATTGTCTAGAAAGGACACTTTCAAACAAAGGGGCAAGATGTTAACATTTATCCATCTAGCTCCCAAATTTGGATTAAACAAAATACCAAATACTTGTTTATTTAGCATCTTTCTTCAATGAGATTAATGTTATTCTTTTATCTCAGATTGTTTGACTAATGAACCGTTGAGAACTCTCTTGTTACTTTCTACTACAGACTTTGCTTACTGACCACCTCATTTAGTGACCATTTGAAGTTACAATGTTGAAGAAAAAAAAACAGTTTCATGATCAATCCTTGCATTTATGACTGTTGCAGCACCTTGTGGTCACAAAATTGCCGTTCAGGCACTTTGCAATGGGCAATATGTGGCAGTTTTCCGCAGTCACGTGATCATGCTTCACAAACAGCTTCACAAACAGCTTTCAACAAGCAGAAATAATGGAGAGCTTTATCCAGCCAATTTACACATGGGAGTTAAGCGGCTTAAGGCTACAGAGCAGAAAAGCCCCAATTAGCTCATTTCTTTTCCCCTTTCCCCTGAATTTCCCCTTTATAATAAAGGAGTTATCCCTCTCCCACCCCATCCTGTCATATAGCCTTGGATTGTGTACAGTGTTTCAAGCGAAAGTATTAAACAGCTTAAAACTCCATGATGTCCTTATATATATCTCTCAGCCTTGGATACTGTCACTGCAGTTGACATAAAAGAAGCGTTAAGCAGAAACACCTCTTTTCATTATTCTTGGCTTAGCATGTGCACCCTCTCCCTTTGTCTTCAGCTATATTTGCTGAGTGCCATCAGATGCCCAGATCTGATATCTTCCACAACCTCAATTCATATTTTTTCAGCACCATCCCATTGTGTTGAATAATATTACTACTTTAAGCAGCAGGTGTTAGTATATCATGAAAAGAGAGAATCACAACAAATAATTATTTATTATTGCTGTATTTTTACTGCAAAATATGCAGACAAGTGCATTCTGGTTCATTTGCCCAAATAACATGGCCAGCCTTAATCAACATGCACCTTCATTTGGGTGGCAGGATGAAAGAACACAATATCCTATAAGGGCTCTGATCTTTTAATCCCACGTCCTATCTTTAATGTTCACCTGTTTGCCTCTTTCCACCTCTCCCTTCTTTCCAATCTAGTGTTGGTTTCAACTCTTTCCCTGAAGCTCTGGATCTTAAATTAGTGTGATTAAAATAAATATGCAGACCCATTGTAATTGGTGGCACTATATCCCATGATCATTCTTTTGCTGTTCTTTGCAATTAAACTCCTGCTTTAGTCTTCCCCCTTCCCCAGAAGGAACTTCTCTTATAAGCTTTTATAGCTTATTTCATAATTTCTCTGGGGTTTCCATGCCTTTAAACAGATGGTTTGCCAAGGAAACACAACCACTTCTTTTGCCACCTCTCGGGGACTTCCTCCTTTGTGTAGCTGATCATATTTAACTACAACTTACCAGTTTGCGCTGACACCACTGGCAAATTCCACACAGGACAATGGTGACACTAAGGCTAATGGTGATGATGACTGAAACCAGGAGGACATCACGGGAGGGTGTCCCTGAGAAGAGAAAGCCCAAAGTTAGCCACATTCACCTGAATAATAATTTCTCATCACATCGCCGCATTGTCCTTTACAGTTTTTACTTGCTTTTGTCCACATCTCACAGCAATCCTTACAAAATGGAAGGTCTGCAAGCCATCAGTTTCTTCTCTACGCATGTGTCAATTGCCTCAGATCCATACTTTTCAAGGTCTTGTTCTATTTTGTTTGGATTTCTACTGGGCTTAGTACTTAGTACTGTTTTCTGTTAAACTAAACGGACATCTGGTTCAATCAATATTTTTTTTAATATTTTGCTCTCATTCCACCTTGGAGAAGGGAGTGTAAGAAGAAAAAACAATTATGAATTCTTGGCAGTTCCTTTGCCAAGCAAGGTCTCAGACGGGGGAGATCAAACCAGTGATTGAAACTCTGCTGCTTTGGTTGGTAATGGAAAAATTCCGCACATGTCCCTAACATGGACAGGGCAAGCCTTATTGCAATGCAGCACCCAGAATCAACCATAGATTATCATTAGTATGCTTTATGATTTCATGGCACTCCAGCTGCACGGCTTTCTATAGAACAATTATCGCAGCAAAAGAACATTGCATTTTTTTTTTTAAAAAAAGGAGAACAGATCCAGGAATTTTTAAGAACTACTCCCCTCTCACAAATTAAAAATAAAGTAAAATAAAAGTAAAGTTTTTTTGGGGGGGGAGGATGGAAGATGATATTTGGCTGGGAGGAAATCTGTATTTAACTGCTATTTGTCTGGATTATTTACTCTCTCTTACATCCCTCAAGATAATTGGAAAGGAGATGGGGTTTAAAGCCACAATTTTACTCCCTGGATTCATGCTACTTTGCTATTTTTATTCCAATTATTTTATAAACATTGGAGCAAAGGATCCTGAACAAGGACTGTTGTTTTTCTTCTGGATAATAGTAACAAGATAAATCTATTCCTTACTGCTGATAAAATGGGTAGTAGAGAAAAATATCCCTGAGTTACAGGCCAGAGAATGTAGCCTGCTAGGCTGTGGGCTGTCCATGTGTGATCTAAAGTTTAAATAGCACAGGTTCTAATTAGAGCTCAAGAGAATGAATTCATATTCTAAAATAGTGGCCTTGACCTAGAAAAGTATGACAATATTAAAACTAGAGCTACTTTAATTGCAATTCACATGGAAGGGTCCCAGTTGTTTAGAGCTAGCTAAGGTAAGTAGATGATTTGGCTACCTCCACAAGATATATAAGGGTCAGAAGTTTTTGATAGCTTAGCACAACTTTAATTCCACACATAGGCCTCCACTTAAACATGCCTTACATCAAATGTACATAGTTATGCAAGGTATTATGACTCAGCCCACATTTAGCAGAGGAAGATAAATGGAAGGCAACAGATAAGTAGTCAGACAAAGCATGTATTGTGTAACATTTTCTTTAACAGACTATAATTCAACATTTATTTCATTATTATTTTTTGGGTACAAACAACTAGAGAAAATTTAGAGCAACCAAGCAATAAATCAACAGAAGAAGCTAGAATTCAATAAATTCAAGGTAATACTTATTGCGAAGATGTGGCACAGTGTCTTAAATGAACAGTAACCTCTTGTGTAAGAGGGTGAAGTGCTAACACGAAAAACCCTATAGATTTCTTTCATTACAACACAGGAGATGGAAATAAAAGCAGAAGGCTAATCCAACCATAGGTAATAATAAATGTGGATATATAGACCAATGGGCTAGCTATATCATTAAGCAAAAATAGCATTCAGTCCTCTTATTTGCTCTAGGATCTTGCACTAATAAACAGAATATTTAATTATCTGCCTTGATGATAGAAGATTGCCCGTGAAAATACATTGCAGCTACTGGAGAAAGAAGAGGCGTGACTGTTACAAATGAGCCATACAAGCCGATCGGGACTGCCATCCTCCCTCTCTCTTTCTCTGGATTCCTGGTGCCTGTCCTAGGTGAAATGGTTCTGCCCAGACCGATAGTTACATGGCCATTACCTGCTCTTGAAGGAGAATTGCCAACCCTGAATCTGGATGGAGCTGAAGATCTTTTGTTAAGACCAAACATAAATAAATGTTTCCCATTTTCCATCTTAACCAGGGTTAGAGGATGTTGTATTCTAGGGTACTAATGTGATCAATAAAGCTGGAGTACTTTTTTTTTTTTTAACTGAAATAGCAAAGGAGTTTTATTTTAATAATGGCAACAAAATAAGGAGTAAATAGGTTAACTGCACTAGATTCATACCAAAGCTAGCAGTCAATCATCTGCAAACAAACTGAATGAAGAGATAGAAGAACACATGAATGAAAGCAGACAGTGGTGGGATTCAAAAATGGGAACAACCCGGTTCTCTGTTTGGATGCCGCTTCCGGAAGTCTGTTCTGGGCCTGGGCAACAAAAAATTAGCTACCGGTTCTGTCAAAGTGGTGTGAACTGGCTGAATCCCATGACTGAAAGCAAAACTATGTAACTAGCAAAAATAGCTCCCCAAACAAACAGCCAAGACTGACCAGAGACAAACAAGTACAGATCCTTCCCCCTTCCCTTGGCTCTCATTAGAAAAATACATGGCTTTTATTATATTTAGAAACACCCCTAGCCTGCAGGCCCCTAGATCCATTAAAACCACCATCAAATTTAAAGCACATTCTGATACAGTAACTCTTCCCAATATAAGTAAACTAAATGAAGCTACAGGACGTTTTGCAATAACAGCACATGTTTTTTTCAAGTTTTCTTTTGTAAATTATACTGGTTGTACTCTAATAAAGGAAGAGGTCTCCTTACTAACTTAATAGAGATGCAGACGATAGGGGCTATATTGATTCATTATCTCCATGTTGTTCTCCCTGTCACTTCTTAATGGTTTCATCTCACCCATTTCTGAGATTTCAACTATGGCATTCTTCGGGGGGGGGGGGCTTGTATCATTTTATTCTCTACTCTGTCATGACAAGTCTGAAAAACTGCATCTTTTTTTTTATAATCTGTGCAAGCTTGGATCAGTCTGAACCTATAATCAGATAGTTAAATGCATTGCTAACTGATGCTAATCCTGCTGTGGAAAATAATCTAATATTTATAACATTTATGTACAGTTCAAACCAGTGAACTCTAAGCAGATGATCCTATGGAACTTTTGCTATATTACTAAAGTGACATGGAACAGAACGATAAGGTAGTCATTGCTTTCAGCAACTTTTCTGCCCTTGTGATGATAAAGGAATTGTGTCTCTGAAACTGTGGGGGCTTTGGGTACAGTCCTTGATTCCTATGCAATGATTTAAATATTATGAAAAACACTGCCAGGAAAATAAAGAATAGAAATGTATAGAAAAGCATCAGAAACAGACAGACATGGCAATCCCTTTATATGAGCTGGAATGGAAGGATTATGATAGTTTGAGGATTTTTTTCCCCAAACAGATGAAAGAAATGCGGAGTTCTGAAAAACAATGAACATCATAAGCAGAACAAACTGAGTGTTCCAACATATTTTGCTGATATGAATATGAAGAGGCCCAATTAAGTGCAGTAGAAGCAAATGCACATCTATCGGTAGTAACAAAACGTATTTCCAAATCATGTCATTAACCTGTGGAGGAACTCAAGGCAAATCAGAAAATCCTGGAGACAGGCGCTTATTAAAATTCAGGGTAGTTTGCTCATGTATAAAAACAATACAAGAAAGAAATGCAAGAAATCCTTTCTCATTTATCTGACTCCTCTTTAACTCTGTTCACCTTTTTTTTTTTTTTTACCACTGATTAGAATTCCAGTGGGTACATTTCACCAGTATAAATGATTGGTATTAGGCTTAGATATATTACACAAATTTGAATGCCTGTAAGTAAGGCTTGAGGACAATAACCATCTCTCCCTACTAGTCCACAACATACTGCCTCCCCAGTAACCATCACGGCTAGTAGCTGTATCCTCCATAAAGAATTTGTCCATCCTCCCTTAAAGTAATCTAAATTTACGACAATCATGAGAAATTTAATTCAATGGTTTTACCCTAGGCTATGTGAAGATGCATCTGTCCTACCAAATACAACCTCTGTAAATGATCCCACTTTTAAAACAGGGAGGTCAATTTCTTCTTTAGCTTCTGTCAGTCCTTTGAGATAGGCTAGGTCAGGAAACAGACTTTACAAGGATTACAAGAATGCTACTTTATTGTTGTAGGACAGGCTTGTACAACATGCAGCCTGCCAACCAGCCTTGCAGCCAGGTGCTTTTTGAAAATTCAATAAATCCATTGCTCCCACCGCCAGGAATGATCTGCCATCACTGCCTGGAAAGACAACAATGCCTCCAGGACATGGTCAGCTTCCTCACTGTCACAAGGCTGCTAGTCACCAAACAATTCAGTAAAAAATAACTATTCCTTTATGGCTTGCAATTATTTTTAATTTATCAATGTGCCTCTTTCCACCCTGAGTTGTAGAGGTCTGCTATAGGAGGATATAACCACAATCTTCCTTCTGCTTTCTCTTATGCCAATCAGAATCAAAGCCTTAACTTATGTTCAGTTTCTTTCTCACACCTTCCTCTTTCCCAGGTCTGAGTTGTCTTTTATGTTCTTAATGGCTCCTGAGTATCTTTGTCAGAATTATATTTGCATTTCTCTACAGCTTCTCCAACACCATGCTTTACATTATGTATCTATCTTGCTTTTGCTCTTTTTCCCCCAAACTAAAATGGCAAAACATTGAAATATTTCCTTATAAATAATTGTTCCAACCTTTCTGTCACTTCAGCTGCCCATTTCTGGACCACTGCCAAGTCCCTAATATACATTTCAAGAATCTCAGAAATAAAATGGTGCAATCTTAATTCAATAACAAGATAATTTTCCTACATGTGTAGCAGCTGTGCTACATTTGGAAAGAACATCTGGATCTGCCAAACGATTGAGTATTTATTGTACAATAAACAATGCCCTTTAGACACTCCTCTCTGAAATCTTTGGGGAATGAATCCTCTTTGTTTACCAAAGAGCCTGGATTTCTAAAAGCTTTCTATTAACTATCAGTTGTAAAAACATCTGACACACAGCAAATGAAAGAAATGCAAAACAAAAGTGAGGTACTGCATACACATAACTGTTCACTAGATTAAAACTATCACAATATTAACATGAAGCTTTGGGGTTTTTTTTGAAGATCATTAAATTACTAGGACTGATAGGTTAGCCAGCATAAAAGGTATTGTACAACAGCTGAAATCTGACTGAAATTAAAGGTAATACCTAATGAAGTATTGCGCATTAGTATGTGCCTTGCCTGATAAGTCATATTTTCCTTATATAGAACAGGAAAAAAGTACTTTTTCATATTGCTGCCAACCACACAGCTTAAGACCCCTCCACCTTACAACACAGGGCAAAAGGTCCTATTTCTTCTCTAACTAGAAATGCTTGGGACTAAACATGGACCCCTTTCTATTGATGGTAGCACTCTATTTTTTATTATTCCTTGACACTATTATAGTCCCTGTTTTATGCATGGGTTTATGGCTAAGATCAAGTTAGGAACTAAGCTACAGTTTGATAATTGTTTATTGAATATTTCACAATTGCCTAAGTTCATAAAACGTGCTAAGTACAAACAGTCAGTGAGAGGTACAAATCAAGTATGTTTTCCCGTCCGTGTATTGGGGGGGGGGCTCATTTGCTAGTGAAACTCATGCCTTAAACTTGAGCTAATAATTGTAATTATCAGTTATTAAGCTTAATATATTGGTGTTGTGATATTTCCATCTAATCCTTCTACCAATTTTTCACCTACCAACAGTTGCTTTATAAGCCAAACATAATTGAATCTCTGTAGGCTATCAAGAACAAACAATTACCATACTTCTTATATTTGGACTGAACATCTGGAAATGACTTCTAATACAGAAGAACCATTAAGGTTGGTCATTTCCGGAGTGGAAGATACATAACTGCAATTAAAAGCTGAAGCATGGTTCACACATCCTAGTTAAGTCATAACCACAGTGGCTGTTGTTACAACATACTAAGCTCAAGGCAAAAAAACCACCCTAGCATGATCTATGTATATCTGTAGTAAAATAAATTTATTCAGAATTAAACACAAGGAGAGATTTTATGTCACTGGCAAAAAGCACTCAAGCATGCGTGCAATAACAGAAGAGGAAGAAACATTAGAAATGCACTTAAGAGACCAGACCAAAGACTTGTCTACTGTAGTGTCCTATTTCTCACAGTACTCAATGCCTCTGGGAAGCTGAGAAATAGGAGGAAATAATCTCTTCTTGATCCCTTTTTTCTCCTTAGTAACTGTTTTTTTCATTCAAAGGCTTTGATCTTTGAAGTAACATATATCTTCATGATGAGTAGCCTTTCCTCTATAAATTTATCCAAATCCTATTAAAAGATATTCATGTTAGCTAAGCATCATCTCCTCTGGTAGCAGAGTCAGTAATTTATTATGAGTTTCAGATTGTGTATTCCTCACATCATCCATGAAGAATTCTGAAGAAGTGATTCTGTTGTCTCTTAAGGAGGCGCTGCGATGTTTAATATGATGAAAATCTTCTTTCTCAGGTACTGATCAGTAGAAAACCACTTAAGGATATCCTTACCTAAAGCAATTTCTGTTACCTTTTGAAATTGTACCGTAAGATTAGATCTGAAAGAATTACTGTAAGGAACTAAGGAAGGAAGAGCATTTAATGACAACCTGATCAGGCTGCCTGATTTGATTTGATAGTGAGTTAGTATAGAATTTAGAGAGCTAGATTTCTGTAGTGGTTAAGGAGCACAATAGTTAGAATGCAGTACTGCAGGCTAACTCACTGCTCACTGCCAGGAATTCGATTTCACTGGCTCAAGATTGACTCAGCCTTCCATCTTTCTGAGGTCAGTAAAATGAGGACCCCAACTGTTGGGGGCAATATGCTGAGTCTGTAAACCGCTTACAGAGGCTTAAAAGCCCTATGAAGTGGACATTTAAAATGGACACCTAACATCAAAAATGTAATTGAAAAAGCACAACAAAGAATGTTCTTCCTGCGCCAACTCAGAAAGCTCAAACTGCCCAAGGAGCTGCTGATATAGTTCTATAAATGAATCATTGAATCTGTCATTTGCACTTCTATAACTGTCTGGTTTAGAAGTGCAACCCAACAAGACAGACGTAGACTTCAACGGATAGTTAGAGCTGTAGAAAAAACAATTGCTACCAGCCTGCCTTCTACTGAGGACCTGTATACTGCACAAGCAAGAAAGAGGACTATGGAAATATCTACAAACCCCTCACATCCTGGACATAAACTATTTCAACTTCTTCCCTCAAGACAATGCTATAGGGCAGTGGTTCTCAACCTGTGGGTCGCGACCCCTTGGGGGGTCGAACAACCCTTTCACAGGGGTCGCCTAAGACCATCGGAAAAGCGGCGTTGTCTTACTTGAACGCCTTTTCTCAGCATGAAGATGTAGCATCCACCGATTGGGTAATCAAAGCTCTCCTGCTCAGATTTAGACTAAGACCAAACTTTAGCCACGCCTCCCTTGGGCGCTCCTTTCCCAGTTTTGTTGAGGCGAAGCGTTCATTAGGTCCGACACAGTAGCTCCTCCTGAAAAAAATCTGCCTAGACTAAGTGTTAAGGGTGGGTGTGGATGCTACATCTTCATGCTGAGAAAAGGCGTTCAGGTAAGACAACGCCCCTTCTCCAGCATGATAGATGTAGCATCCACCTATTGGGACATACCAAAGCCACCCGTGTCCCTGTCGGGAGAGAAGTCTAGGCTTGTGGCTCATGCGTAAAGACTACCTGCTGCAGAACCCTTCTGCCGAAGGATGCGTCTGAGGCAGCGAATTTATCAAGCTTGTAATGCCTTATAAATGAAGAGGGGGAAGCCCAGGTGGCTGCCCTGCAAATTTCCTCAATCGAGGCCTGAGTGGACCAGGCCGCAGATGTAGCAGCGCTATGTGTAGAATGAGCAGTGATGCGAGGAGGAACAGGAAGAGACTGAGTCCCGTAAGCGTGAGAGATGCAGGCCCTAATCCATCTACCAATGGTCGAGGATGATACTTTCAGACCCATGGAAGAAGGTTGGAAAGACACAAACAATTGCTGAGGAGCTAACAAAACTGTGTCCTCTCTGAGCATAGACTACGACAAAACTGGGAAAGGAGCGCCCAAGGGAGGCGTGGCTAAAGTTTGGTCTTAGTCTAAATCTGAGCAGGAAGGCTTTGATTACCCAATCGGTGGATGCTACATCTATCATGCTGGAGAACACATATTTCCGATGGTCATAGGAACCGAGACACCCCTCCTCTATCCGTCTCCACATGGCTTTGAGCTGGGGGCCGTTGCAGCATCGGATTCATTTCTGTCAAGCATCTCCTAAGGGAGGTTGGGCTGCTTAGCGGCCCTTTCTGCGGAGGAGGCTGAACTAAGCTCTGCTTGCGCTGTTGCCCTCTTGGCTCTCTCTCTCGCTCTCTCCCTCTCCCCGCCTTCTCCAACCAGGCTGGGCGGAGCCAGCGGAGCAGCCTTCCTGCCTCCCCTCCCCAGCCAGCTGGAGCCGGGCAGGCTGGCGACCTTCAGAAGGGAGGCGAGGACAGGTGAGGCACGCTGAACCCTCGGCCCGGCGGGTGAGTGGGTGGTGTCGGTGCACTTGGAGAGCCCTTAGGGTTGGGGGTCACCACAACATGAGAAACTGTATTAAAGGGTCGCAGCATTAGGAAGGTTGAGAACCACTGCTATAGGGCATTGCACACCAGAATGACTAGACATAAGGACAATTTTTCCCCCATGTTGTCACTCTACTTAACAACTAATTCCTGCAACACTCTCAAAATACTAGTAAAGCTGTATTACTATGATGTTCCTCATCTTTCCTATTACCTATCCTTATTTTCTTATGACTATAACTTTGCTGCTTGTATCTTACAATTTATATTGGGTTTTTTTGTACCCTAGTATGATTTATGTTGTATGCTTAGCTAATACTCTATGACTATCACTAAGTGTTGCATCTTATGATTTATGATGAAGTGTTGTATTTCACGATTTATGAATGTATTTTCATGTTGTATATGATCATGATTATCACTATTACTTGTATGTACACTGAGAGCTTATGCACTGGAAACAAATTCCTTGTGTGTCCAACCACACTTGGCCAATAAAGAATTCTATTCTATTCTATTCTATTCTATTCTATTCTATTCTATTCTATTCTATTCTATTCTATTCTATTCTATTCGGCTGTAAAAGCCCTATGAAGTGGTATATAAATCTAAGTGCTATTACTATTGCTATCACTCTAAAAACCAGCAGACCATGAGTTTTAGTCCCACCTTAGGCACAAAGCCAACTAGGTAACCTTGGACTGGTCACACTTGCTCAGCTCCAGGATGATGCATTTAACTCTGTCCCCTAGCTCTGCCTGCTCTTCTCCTATAAAAACTATTGCAAGGAATGCTGCTTCTTGCATTCTTAAACAACTACCTTTCCATCATCTTTGAGATAAATAAAGAATGCAATCAAAGAAGAAAAAGTAGGAAATACACTGAAACCCATGACCCTGTTTACTAACTAAGGTGGGGTGCAACAGAGGACAGGGCTTATCTATCATTATTAGTCATCATGCAGAAAAGGGATTTTGGCAGATTCCTGGTGTCAAGTCCAAACTGAGAAAAAGCACACTCACCAATTCTTCCTCTTCTATATAATTTACATTTTTAAATTAAAAAATCTGTCCTTCTTATCTATTATGATATCTATGTAGGCCTTGGAGACTATAGAATAAGTACATTCATCCCAGCAGACCACATTCAGCTGCATGTAAAGGTTGTAGTGCTGGAAGGAGAAAATACCTAAACCTAAATGTGATACACAGCAATATGAATAACTGAAAGGATTTGTGCAATTTGTTTGAATTTTATTTATTTATTTATTTATGAGACTTATATACTGCTTTAAGTGCAAGCACTCTCTAAGCGGTGTACACCAGTAAGCAATGTATATATATATTTACATTGCCCCCAACAATCTGGGTCCTCATTTTACCTACCCCGGAAGGATGGAAGGCTGAGTCAACCTTGAGCCGGTGAGATTTGAACCGCTGACCTGCTGAACACAGTCAGCTAAAGTGGCCTGCAGTACTGCACTCTAACTGCTGCGCCACCTCAATGATACGTAACAGATCAGATTTTTTAAGGTTCTTCAAAAAAATAAGCAAGGAATGCTAAATTTGCTTGCCTTTAAGGTGAAATTCATGTTGGTTTAGATCCAGGCTAAGTTCACTACAATCATTCAAGTGGAATGTATTCCAATATCTCAGGGGCTGCCAGAAAGAAGAGGGAGTCAAGCTATTTTCCAAGGCGCCTGAATGCAGGACAAGAAGCAACGGATGGAAATTAATCAAAGAGAGAAGCAACCTAGAACTAAGGAGAAACTTCCTGACAGTTAGAACAATTAACCAGTGGAACAATCTGCCTCCAGAAGCTGTGAATGTTCCAACACTGGAAATTTTTAAGAAGAGACTGGACAGCCATTTGTCTGAAATGGTATAGGGTTTCCTGCCTGAGCAGGGGGTTGGACGATGACCTCCAAGGTCCCTTCCAACATTATTATTATTATTATTATTATTATTATTATTATTATTATTATTATTATTACTTTAATACTGTTACTGTATTGTCTAACTGAACATGTCTTTATAAACAGGTACAGGATAATCAGTAAGGCAGTTTTTAACCCCAGGAGTTACAACAGACTTACAGGAATTAGTACCATTGTTGAAAACCCTCCCTCCCAGACACTTTTTTTTCAATTTAATGCTATAGGGCAGCGGTTCTCAACCTGTGGGTCGCGACCCCATTTGGGGTTGAACAACCATTTCACGGGGGTCACCAACAACGCAGTCTGCCATTTTTTTCCCCTTTTCCTTAGCTATGCTACTCCCTTTTATTCTATTGGCTTTTGAAAGCCAATAGAATAGACTGTCTTGAATAGAGTCTAATTGTCCAGACTGTCTCTGTCCTGCTGAGCCCGCCAAAAGTCCCATTCTGCAAACGGTGCTGCAAGTTGTCTGCAGCGAAGGCAAGCTATCTGGAAGTTTCCACCCCTCTCTGCTGAGCAACTACTAAAAATGTAAGTAAAAGGGCCAGGAGTGGGAGGTGGGAGGCCGGTGGGTGCAGGGAGGGTTGCTGGTGCATGTGGGGCCCAGTGGGTGCCTTACCTCCCTTGGGCTGGGCCAGCTGGTGGCCCAGCCGGTGGTCGGCCTGCTCCATCTCTGCCACTTGCCAGCTACGCTTCGGCCGGCGCAGGGGGCAGCACCACGCATGTGCGGCGCTCTCGGGCAGGGAAAGTCCTTGACTTATGACCGGTTGGGTAGTCCTCGACTTACGACTGGTTTGGTACTCCTCAACTTATGACTGGTTTGGTAGTCTTTGACTTACGACCGGTTGGGGGTCGCGGCATTAAAAAGGTTGAAAACCACTGCTATAGGGTTAAATGGGGAACACTTAAAAGCCAAGAGGCATTTATCATGGGGTTATGAAGGTTCATAGGAACAGTGATAGGTGGACCCTCCAAACAAAAGTGTTGTTGCTGTTCTCAATGTTTCAAAATTTTGATTTCATACCTCAACACAAATAGACAACAGGGGTTTGATTATTTTTAATCTAAAGATGTACCAGGTCAATTTTATGTTTATTCAAATGTAACACCTACTATGTTTATGGGACTTATTCTATAAAACTATCCAACTTATCCAGGAATAAATATCTATGAAATAGCAAATAACATACATTAGTCCTTTTTTGTTGTTTTTCTGTCCAGAGTTATTCTAATGAAAGCTAAAATTGGTAGAAGTCAGTAGGGGGCACATGCACTGCACTTTTGGAAATAATTAGAAACTGTATTTCAAAACATTCATTTTCGTAGACTTGCCTATAGCAAGTGAAAAATCCCACGGCTAGTTAGTAAGATGGGACATCTGTACTCTAACAAAATCCTATCTATCATACTACTGACCTCCAAGAACACATTAGTTTGTTGTTGCCCAGATTTTGAAAGACACAACTGCCACAGTATTTTATCTTGAAACTGTCTGAAATCAGATCACATTTATTTTCTTATTTATGAATTGCATAATAGCTTTGTAACTCCCCCCCCCCTAATACTGAAGTTTAGGCTTCAGTATTAGGCTGTAATAGGCCATTTGAAATATATGCATGCAATCAATCAACCAAGGAAATATCCAAGATTAGAGATAACTATAATGTGTCCTGGTAATTTTTGATGCTGCAATCATTTTTGCATATTCTTGAGCTTAACATTTGTAAACTTATTTTTTCTTTCACCGAATTGGCTTATTTGTAGCCCAAAGAAATGGTATAATTTATTCTAGGTCAGGAAACCAGTTTCTAACAGAGGGGGAAAAAAGCTACAGGCTCGTTTGCCTGTTATCAAGGCTATTTTTATAGGTACAGTATATATTTTAAAGATGTGACCTGATTTTATTCAAAAAGACCAAATGCCCACTACTCTGAATTTCTTTTACTTGTACATGCATGAAAGCTAGCCCTAATAAGCCTGCTTTCTGCAAGTGAGAATTTTTTTTGTTTTTTTAAAAAAGTCTAATATGGATAATCACAATGCAACAATAAGGCTTAGGAGAGAGTTGTCATCTTTCTTCAGTCAAGTGTCTCAGAAGTGTCAAATGGAATTTTATCAGGTTCTGCACACATACATTTTAGAAACTTACTCCTGCTTCCAGGAAAAGCTGGACAACTGTCTCCCATCCAGTCATTTCTCTTGGCAACTGTGAATGGAACTGCCTCCTCAGATATCAGATATTTTTGCTTCTCATAAATCACTGGGGCCAAATGGTATTTTTCCTAGAGCTTGGAAGGCTTTCAGGAACAACGTGTCAGGGCCACGAAGCAAAAGGGACAATTTATCATGAAGAATAGCTACTTTTCCACTGGTGCACTGGAAAGTAACTAGTACTATGTTCCTCTCTGAAGAAAATATACTTTTGGCATTATTGACAATTGCAGACTAGTGACATTTATTTCTAGGGTAGCTTGAAAGCAGAGGAAGCTATTAAATCAGTGCAGTCTCACAACAAATTATTTAGACTACTAATTAGGAAAAATATGCAGGCTTTAATGCTTCTGTTGAGAAGCTAGGCTAGGGTGCTTAAGCGTGTGGCCCAAGGCTTAAAATACTGAATTGGAATAACAGCATGATATAAAAATTGAGAAAGGAAGAGGAGAGAATGAAAACATTTTAATTCTATAGAAAAAGTATATAGTTATAGCTACAGAAATGCACTAGGTCCATGGTGGCGAATGCGTGCCATAGGTGGCACACAGAGCCCTCTCTGTAGGCACGTGCTCTGTTGCTCCAGTCCTAGGCCTTCAGCTTGGTTTTATAAAACCTTTTTGCTTTAGGCCTCCGCCACCGTATGCAAAAAAAAAAAAAAAAAAAAAGGTTTAATCAATCAATTTCACTTCTCGCAGGGAAAAAAAGGATCTCGCAAAGTTGGAATTGATTGAACTTTTTCATCCCACCCAATTTGCCGTTACCACTGCAACCACGCCCACCCAATGAGCCATGCCCACCCAGCACCCAACGATACATAAATGGGGTTTGGGTTGCAGTTTGGGCACTCAGTCTCTAAAAGGTTCGCCATCACTGCACTAGGTATTTCTGTATTGTAAATATTCATCAATATCGTGATTAAATAAATCAGAAGATAAATTTGATTTCTTGGCAAATCTGTCTGCCATTAGTCAACTTTTTTTGACAGTAACAATGTGCTAAAAATGTTATTTTTTGAAATTTTTGTTATGCTTTACAGTATTATGCCTAAACAGTAACATAGGGAAGGATGGCAGAGGAGAAGATGGAGGAGGAGGCTCATGCTATGAAAACAAATGCTCCAAGTTCAATTCTTTATTTCTCCAAGCAGAATGTAACATGCTTCTAAAACTGTCAGTCAGTTCTTCTTGGAACATAAAAACTTTAAAAAGCAATTACATATATTAGTTTGAGTTTGAGACAAGGTTTAGTATTTTTGAAGTCCATATTTGTTTGAATTATTACATTGAAATTCACAGCTGGACAATGAAATTGGATTCTTATTGCTAAGAGACTAATCCTTCAACAATGGAAAGATACATTTATAGACCCATTTACTCAGTGGATTGAAGATCTGCTGTTACTTATAACTGTATGCATTTTCTTACAGATTTACATTCTGTATAGACAATTTCAGTGAAAATGGTCATCTATTCCTGCAACTATTGTACAAAATTTCAGATACATAATTTTGTTGTTCTGATGCATTTTTTTCCTTCCCTTCCTTCCCTTTTACTATTGTTTTAGTTTTTTCTCTTTGTTAAATAAAGGCAAGAAATAAAAATAACCGAACCAGTCAATTTCAAGAATACAAAATTAATAAACCAATGGGGGGACTTGCTATATCCAAGCCCTCTGTATTTTGAGCCTATATGGTATAGTGGTTAAATTGCCAGATTAGGACTTGAGAGATCTAGATTCTCATTGGGTGACACACTGGGTGATCTTAGATCTGCCACCAATGTTCTATTACTGTGAAACATAAGCTGGGAATCAACTGCAACTTTCTTCCTTTCTACCACAATATAGTATTTGGGACCGGAAATTACAACTATTGTAGAATACAGCAGTTAAGCTACTGGTTGGATTGTCAAACAGCACGTTATTTCAGCCATCTGTGTACTAACCACAGTGCAGTCTCCCCCCCCATCCATTCCTGAGGATGCTTATGCATGCTATAATGGAGTTAAAAATTCTATACTATCTCTAGCAGTCTACTACTAATTCAGATTTAAAGAGTCACTATTAATATACAAATCCCTTGAAATCATATGATCTTAAATAACATCTTTAGTTTCTCTAGCCTCTTTGACACCTATGGTTTTTAGAGAAGGGGCGTTGGTCTTACCTGAACGCCTTTTCTCAGTACGGAGATGGATAATCCACCGATGGGTTTTCTCTGTCTGCCTGCTCTTGAGACCAAGTAGCCAAAACTTGACACGCCCCCACTTCCTGTGGAGTCCATTCTTAACGAGGGCGAATTGGCTGATGATTGATGATGTATTGGCTCTCAGCTCCCTACTAGCGGCCTGCTGCCCTTGGGTTGGGTGTGGATTATCCATCTCTGTACTGAGAAAAGGCATTCAGGTAAGACCAATGCCCCTTCTCCAGTACAGGAGATGGATAATCCACCAATGGGACGTACCAAAGCCTCACTGTCCCAAGGGGTGGGAAACAGATAAGGCCGGTAGATTAATCTCTGAGACAATTTGCTGGAGGACCCTCCTACCAAAGGAGGTGTCCGCCGATGCAAAGCGGTCTATCTTGTAGTGTTGTATAAACGGGGAAGGCGAGGACCATGTCGCGGCCCTGCAAACTTCCTCGATTGACGCCTGGGTAGCCCATGCCGCCGAAGTTGCAGCGCTTTGGGTGGAATGGGCCGTGAGATGACTTGGGGGCGGCAGGGATGATACATTGTAAGCTTCTGCAATACAGCTTCGGATCCACCTTCCAATGGTGCCCGCGGAAACTTTCCGCCCCAAGGTGCCCGCTTGGAAGGATACAAATAGGGCCTCCGATTTGCGGAAGGGTTCTGTACGCTTTATATAACGCCGCAAGGCTCTGCAGACGTCCAATGTATGCCACTGCCGCTCCCGGTCATGTGTTGGATTTGGACAGAAGTTTGGGAGAATTACTTCCTGTGTCCTGTGAAAGAGTGAATTCACCTTCGGTATGAAGGAAGGATCTAACCTAAGGACCACCCTGTCCTTGTGGAAAATGCATAGGTCGTTTCTGACTGACAGCGCGGCCAGTTCTGAAATTCGTCTGGCCGATGTGATGGCAATCAGGAACGCCACCTTTAGCGACAGGTGTCGCAAGGAAACGGTCGCCAATGGTTCAAATGGTGACCGAATAAGCGTGTGAAGGACTCGCGGTAGTTCCCAGGACGGGTACCTGTGAACTACTGGAGGTCTGGTGTTATAGGCGCCCTTGATAAAGGCGCGGATCCTGGGGTGGTGAGCTAAGGGAACTGAATCCGTGCAGGTGAGGAGGGTGGACAAGGCCGCCACTTGCCTGCGGATGGTCGCGGGGGCGAGGCCTCTGTCTAGTCCCTCCAAGAGGTAATCTACTTCTGAGGAATGTAGAGTTTGTGTAAGTCAAACTGCCGTTCCCTGCACCAAAGGCAAAAATTTTTCCAAGTGGAGTCGTAAATGCGATTTGTTGCCGGACGGCGTGAAGCTTGAATTATGGTAATGGCCCCGGGAGAGAATAGTTCCTGTGCCATTATCCGGCACTCAAGTGGCAGGCGGTCAGTTGTAACCATTGGGGTTCCGGGTGACTGATGGTTCCCTGGTGTAGGGACACTTGATGAGGGGGAATGTTCCATGGGGGCGACTGAGACAGGTTCATCAGGTCGGCAAACCACAGTCTCTGTGGCCAATATGGTGCTACTAGGATCACTTCTGCCCACTCGTGAATCAGCTTGCGGATGACCGCCTGTATGAGTGGGAGTGGGGGAAAGGCATAAGGCAGACCCTGAGACCACTGAGTTCTCAGGGCGTCCGTCCCCTCTGCTCGCGGGTTGATGTAACGAGAGTAAAATCTGGGGAGCTGGGCATTGTCTGACGATGCGAACAGATCGAGGATCGGGTACCCGAACTTGCAGGAGATGTCTAGGAACAAGTTCGGGTGTAGCCCCCACTCCGAAGGGTCCACTGTGGTGCGGCTTAGGAAGTCCGCTTGCTGGTTGTTGACCCCCGATATGTGTTCCGCTTTTAGTGACTTCAGATTGGGCTCTATCCAGCTGAATAGGAGTCGTGCCTCTGTCATCAGGGTTTTTGATCTGGTCCCCCCCTGCCGATTGATGTGTGCCTTGGCTGCTACGTTGTCTGTTAGGACTAGAACGTGGTGGCCTCTGATTCTGTCTTTGAATTGTTGCAAGGCTAGGTGGATAGCCCTGAGTTCTAGCCAGTTGATGTTGTTTCTCAGATCCGCGGCAGACCAACGTCCCTGTACAAACTGGGAGTCCAGATGGGCTCCCCAACCATACAGACTGGCGTCTGTAGTGATGGTAACTCTGACTGGTTCCTTGAAGGGTGACCCCTTGGTCACGGCCCGAGAGAACCACCACCGTAGCGCCCTGCGGATTTGTGGTGTGACCCTGACTAGGTGGTTGGATGCGCTGGTGTTCTGCCGTTGGTAAGGGAGCAGAAACCACTGTAGTTCCCATAGGTGGAACCTGGCCCAGGGTACAATGGCTATGGCTGATACCATCTTGCCCAATAATTGGGAAAGTGTTAGTATCGGAACTGAACGCTGCCTGTGAACCCAGCGAGCCAGTTCCCTGATGCCGGCCACCCGCTCTTGGGAGAGATAGACCATACAGTTGGTTGTGTCTATCGTGGCCCCCAGATGCAGCAGCCTGGACGAGGGAACTGTCTGGCTCTTCTGAAAGTTTACTGAGAATCCATGTAATTGGAGGACGCGAATGACGGTCCTTACGTCCGCCTGAGCTGTCTGTAGGGATGTTGCTTGGATTAGTATGTCGTCTAGGTAACATTGGACGCGTATTGGGATTTTTCTCAGTTTGGCGGCTACCACTGCTAGTATCTTGGTAAATACCCTGGGTGCCGAATATAGACCGAAGGGGAGAGCTCTGTATTGGAATTGTTTTCCCCCGTAACAGAAACGTAGGAACCGACGGTGGTTTGGGTGGATGGGGATGTGAAGGTAGGCTTCCGTGAGGTCTATCGACGCCAGGAAGTCTCCTTCTCTGATGCTTCCCAGGATGGACTGAAGGGATTGCATCTTGAATTTTTTGTATGTGATGTAGCGGTTGAGGTTTTTGAGGTCCAGGATTGCCCTCCATCCTCCTGAAGTCTTTGGAACCACGAAGAGGATGGAGTAAAATCCTCTGCCTCTGTATTCCGCTGGGACCGGTTCTATGGCTTGAATGTCCAACAGGTGTTGGATGGCCTCCTGCATGAGTTTGCGTTTGGTGGGGTTCCTGGAGACCGAGCAGTTGATGAGTCGGTCTGGGGGTGTGACCAGGAACTCCAGGGACAGCCCGGACTGGATGGTTTGTAGTACCCAGTTGTCCGTGGAGGTCTGCTCCCACTGGTGGAAGAAGTGAGCTAGTCTTCCTCCAATGGGTAGGTCTATGTAGGAGTCATTTTGTCTTCCGGTACGGACGACCTGTTCCACGAAAGGGTCGTCTCGACCGGTTTTGTTGTCTGGGCTGGAACCCCGGTCTGTCGTAGGGGCGGCCGTACGGTTTGTTCTGCCTGGGAGTGAATGGCTTGGGTGCCTGACTGATAGGCGTGGTTGTCGGTTGGCGAAAGTACTGCCTACGAAAGTAAGGTGTGGTACGTTTGTCTGACCTTTTGTTCAAGTGTGCCATGACCTTCCGCTTGTCTTTGTTCTCTACAAGATAGGGGTCCAAGGCCTCCCCAAACAGACCATTGCTTGAGTAAGGGGCGGTCGCTAGCCGCCACTTAGCCTTGGTGTCAGCTTGCCAGTGTTTTAGCCATAGCATTCTCCTGGCAATTATGTTGGATGCTATGGATCTGGATGAAAAAATGGCCGATTGGAGCGTTGCGTCTGCAGCGTATTCCGTGGCTGCTACCATCTTAGCCAGGTCCTGGTGTGTTCGTATGTCATCCATCGGAACTATGGCTTGTAGTTGTTGCAACCAGATGAGGGTGGCCCGGACAAAAAAGGAAGCCGAGGTGGCTGCTTTGATGGCCCATGCCGCTGTCTGGTGGGTTTTGCGAAAGGCTTGTTCCCACTTTTTGTCATCTGCCTTAAGGGCCTCCACTAGGTCCCCAGCCATGGCTGTCTGGGAGACCAAGGGGGTCCAGGCTTCATCTACTTTAGGTATTTCTAAGGTCTCATTGAGGTCTGCGGCAGTGCTGTATAATTTTTTGTCCGTACCTCTCACTGATGGGAAGGAAGCGGGAGAGTCCCATGGCTTCTTGATCCCTTTCAGGAAAATGGCGGGGCAAGGTATATTGTGCTGCGTTGTCACCTTTTCTACGAATACGGGTCTGGATGTGGTGGCCGGTGTCGCTTGCGGCTGAGAAAACTGATCCGTCCCCATGTCCGCAATGGCTGTGGCCTTGCGTAGTATCGTGAGGAAGCGTTTGTGATTAAATAATCCCCCTGAGGGGGGCTCAGGGGGAAGTTCTTCATCCTCTGACATAGAGATCCCAGGTTGATCCTCCTCTTGTGGTGAAGAATAACCACTCATGGCGGACTGGGCTGGGGAGGCGGGTTCCTGAATGCCTGAGGACTCTGAGGGGAGTTCCGAGTGTGGCATGGCTGAGGTGGAGGGCCCCTTGTTGTGGTGGGCGGAGCACTGTGCTAGGGCTCGGTCCACCACTTTGGTTAATAGGGCCTCTAGCTGTCCATCTGCCCAGATGTCCCCTATGTCATTACCTTTGGGTGTGGTGACCGCAGGTGGAGAGGTGGACTTAGTGGTTGTGCCTGCCGCCATGGTTGTTTGTTGGGCCAATGTGGATGGCAAATCCAGTGGTTGCGGTGTTCCTGGAATGGACCACATGCTCTGGGTTGATGTGGATGGACCCAATGGTAATTCCATCTCGGTGGCCGCCATCTGAACCAATTCCAATTGGGCCTGCCTCTGCGCTCTGGAGAACTCCTTCTCCAGAGCCTGGTGCCTACGGCTGGCTTGCTTTTCCGCCAACTTGGAGGGCCTCTTGAGCGAGTGTTTTGTCTTCACTTTGCACTTGCCTGCCGCCTTCTGGTCAGAAGGTGTGTTGCAGCCGTAATTGGGAGATGGAGGGGTCGTGCTCATGGATTGAGGCAACGAGGGTCCCTCCATTCCTCTGGAGCAGTCCCAGAAAAACTGAGAAGACGCTCAGGCAGGCAAATATTGGCGGGAGCGAAATTGGAACAAGTACCAGGACTGTTTCCCTGATCACCCGACCACAACAAAAATATTCTCTCTGGGCTAAGGTCACAGTAGCTGAGGGAGGTACCGAAGGCACGTTTGGAACCACTCTTTGGGTTCTGCCCGGAGGCCTTAGGTGACCAGGCAACGTGCACCAGTAGAAAAAGGGGAGGCAAAAAATATCAGTGGCGACCTCAAAAGGGTCTGTAGGCCTGACCTAATACACAACAAGGTATCAAATGGTGGTCACCAAGAGCGGAATTTATTCTTATTAATATTATTACTATTATAATAGTAATAGGAACAATAATAATAATAATAAAATAATAATAATAATAACAACAACAACAATAATAATGATGATGATGGTAATATTGTGTGTTCTGCCTTTAGGACTGTTGGCCTTGCAGTGGCTTAATTTTTAGCTTTAATTTTTTTTAATTATTTATTTTTATTATTATTATATTTTATTCTACTATTATATAAGTATATCGGGGGTGGAGCGCTGGCTGTGCGCTCCTATTCCACCGCTATCAGGGCTTCCAGGTATGTTGTGGAGCTTCCTTAATCTCCGTTTGCCTTCCTCTGGTAGGAAATGGCGGCCGCTGCTCGTTTCTCTCCGAAAATGAGCTCCGCGGTTCCCAGGAAGGTTCTCTAGCCCCCGGTTCTTAGTTGGGGCTTACTCCCTTCCCTTCGGCTTTTTTTAAAAGGGAGGGTGGCCGCGGCTCGTTTCCCTCTGAAAATGAGCTCCGCGGCCTCCCAGAAGCTGCTTGTGCCCGGGGATTTAAATTTGGCACGCTGGTGACGTTTTAGGGGAATCCCAGCCGGGGATTGCCTTTGTTGCCTAAAAGCGGCAACTAAAATGGCTCCCGCGGTTGCCCTGGGCTGCTAGGTAATCTCCGACAATCCGAATTCAAGTTTGAATCCGGACCTGGAGATTGTTATTTTTTTTTTCCCCCAAATTGAGGAAAAAAACAAAAACTTTTGGAAGGTTGGAGAGAAAAGCTCAGCAAGTGGTCTCTGCTGATGCCTTCTTCCCCCCTTTTCCACCCCCAGAGCCCTGGGGCTGGCTGGGATCCATGGGGAATTTCCCCCCCCCCACATCCCTTTTTTAAATTTTAGATATGAGATCAGGGATGATCCCAAGGAAAAATTAGTGGTTGGGGAAAAGGTTCAGCAAGTGGTCTCTGCTGATACCTTCTCCCCCCCCTTTCCACCCCCAGAGCCCTAGGGCTGGCTGATATCTGTGGGGAAGTTACCCCCCCCCACCAATCCCCTTTTAAGTTTTAGGTTTGAGATCAGAACTGATCTCCAGAAATTTTTTTGGTTAAACTCCTATAGGTGGCAATTTTTTGGAAGGGGAAGCCAATTATTAAGGGATAATCAATCAATGGATTTCTTTGTCTGACCTGATAAGCTGAGAGCCACGCCAAAATGAGTCTTCTCGAGCAGAGACCAAGTTAAGAATGGACTCCACAGGAAGTGGGGGCGTGTCAAATTTTGGCTACTTGGTCTCAAGAGCAGGCAGACAGAGAAAACCCATCAGTGGATTATCCATCTCCTGTACTGGAGAAGATCTGCTCTCTGTAACATCAGAGAGATTACTGTTTGGCAGCATGTTGGAGAAATATCTCTGTGGACGCATCTATTCCCATTTGCAGCAGAACAGCACACAATGTTGATGTTTTTCTAAATCTTATGATAGCTTTAATTCATAACAGTCTACTTTTATTTGATTTTTTTTTTTTTTTAAAGTGGGATATGTTGTGATGTTTGTTTTGACTCTTCCTTTGGGTTTTTTATGCTATTTTTATTTTGAAATGTGTTTAGGAATAGTGAATCCCTTGGAAACCTTTGTTTTAATAAACAGTGATATAAAACATTTTTAATAAATAAATAAACATAGCATGTACACCAACTTGACCTTTATAGAGAAAAGAAGACAAATTAATGTAAGAAATCAGATCAAACAAAGGGAAGGAAACTATGTTATTATTATAGAATTATTTGAAATAATAAACTTAGTTATTTTTTTTAATTCTTTTTTTAAAGTCTTTAGCAGGTTGTTTATTGCACATGTCCTCCTGTCTTAATAATATAAAGAATTGTATAATGTAGTATTTGGGTAGTTTCATTTACTTGCTCTGACTTAAAAGGATATGGAATATTTCCATGAGTCCATGCTCCCAAATGAAGGCAAATTAATGACAGTCCAATTGGTAGAATAAACAGCTCACATGTACCCTGTTCGAAATTTAGGACCATTAAGTGGGTTCATGCTGCCTAGCAATAATGTGGAGTTCTAAAAACAGAAAGAGAATGGAAAAGTCAGTAGGAACGATGAGTCTCTGGTTTGGACAATTGTTTTTAGAGCAGATCTGTTTAAATACATTGTCTAATATTTCTGGGGTTTTTTTCCCCCCCACAAGCCTTGTGAAATTATTGGATAGAAAAGTCATGCTTTTTTTCTACAGATATACTTGTGTTAAGAATGGACCTATAGGAAAAATGGAAGAAAAAAAGTAAAAGAAATGAGTGAAAATATTACAATTGTTTGTGTATAAGTCATGGTGGTTGATGACTTTTAGTGGAGCTGGGACAAGGGGTGTCAAACTCAATTTCATTGAGGGCCGCATCAGCATTGTGGTTGCCCTTGGGGGACTGGGTAGGTGTGGCCAGGGTGGGTGTGGCCTACTGGGTGGTCGTGGATGGAATGAATGTGGCCTACTGGGTGGGCGTGGCCAGCTCTACATCATTCGCATCAAGGGTGCCTGTGGGGGCCTGGGCAGGAGTGGGACAGATCTGAGGGTCTCTGGCAGAAAGGGGTGGGACCAGGGCAGAGCCCATCAAGCCAGATATGTGAAGTAGGCGAGGGCCATTTGCTGGCCACTTCCAGGCGATGGTGCATTTTTTCATTCCTCACAAAGGGTGACACCTCCCCAGCATGCACCCAGGGGGCGGGGCCAACGTAGCAGGGGCTGATTCTTCGCTGTTTCCAGACAGCCTTCTGGAGCTAAGACTGAATGCATTTCAGCACAAATGGCCACCACAAAATTGTACATTGGCTCCCGGCCAGCTTGGGCCAGGGCCAAGGCAGCGGGGGCCATTCCCTCACTGTTTCCAGGATGGCTTCACGGGCCACATGAAACCACTTCACAAGCCGCATCCGGCCCCCGGACCTTGTGTTTGACATGTCTGTCCTACATGATCTCTCAGTGGCTTTTAAGATTGTAGTATCCTTCTGGTTTACTTATTAGGAATAGGAGTGCTCTGGTGGGTTCTCCTCTTTTTGCTGTGGTCAAATGCAACGGGCTTTGATGGAGAGGACAGAGTTTAAACCAGAGACCCATAGTATTAAGCATGTCTCAGGCTTTCTTGCCCTTCCTGTTTAATATTTATATAAGGGCACTAGGTTGGGTCATCCATTGGTTTGGGGCATGATATTATTAGCTCAAAATGGATGATAGACACCTTATGGGATATTTTTATTATTTAGCTATTTGAATTTTACCCAGATTTTCTTTGTGGATTATAGAATTTATGTTTTTTTTTAACTGTTGTATCCTATAAATCAGCTGCCCAAGTTGCAAAGACTAAGGCAGCCTATAGATTTAATAAATAAATATGGTACAAGTACAGAAAGAATAAAAAAGTAGCAGAAGATATATTCATCTCCTAAGAGAATGAATGGAAAGTAGACATAAGGAAAAAGAATGTGGAAGCTGCTTGGAAGTGTATTTTTTACTTCTTTGCTGAGCTCTGAATAACATTGCTTATCCTCAAAGGGCGATGGGCATTTACATATCTTTGTGTGCACATAGTTGTAGCTGGAATTTTAAAAAGGAATACTGAATGGATTAACATTCCTGAAATATTAGAGAGGTTCCAGAATGTCTTAATATGTGAAAAATAGTGAATGAGAAAGCCAAATGCTCACTCCCAATAGCAAACCATTATAGATAATAGAAGGTATCAGAAGAGAATATTTTGGCTTCTGTAATCCTGCTATTCTTTGAACCACTTGCATGGGAAAGTGTTACAAAAAGGGCAAGAATATGGTCACAATATCACAATGTAAGTTCACCCCTTTGTGCATCTGTGTGAAGTTGATTCATTGCAAAATCACATGAACCACCCTGCCTATTTTGTCCCCCACTACCCATTTCTCTGCCTGCTCGAGTGATTAGTTGACAGTCCCAGAAAAATAGATTTTCCTTCCAGAATGCACCCATGTCAGAAAGTTACTATGCTTACAATATTGGTTTTAATACATCCACACTCACTCAACCACACCCATTTATTTTCTTCCTTCCTTCCTCCCTCCCTCCCTCCCTCCCTCCCTCCCTCCCTTCTTTTCTTTCCATGCAATAATTGAATGGGGCTCTGCTTGCTTCAACCCTTTAATATGCCCAAGGCAGTGAGCCACTGCAGGTCAGCTTGTGTTTGTGGATGCTTGGCAAGAGATAATTTTCCAAGTTAAAATCACCAAGATAAAACCACCAAGTTCCAGGAGATATATGATCCTCAAGTACAGTACAATGAAAACAATTCTTTTTTCTTTAGTATGCTAGGCTCCAAAATTATTTTTTAAGCAGGTATGTATAATTGTCAAGGAAAGGGATTTGTACCTTGCCTGAAATTCTTGGGAATTCATAATAGTGAGGCCATGGTTCATTAAGGCTCATAAGTTGGGAAGAGATGGCATTCTGTGATGATACAGAATGTTTGTACTAAAGATCTGAGTTGCTGAGCCACATTTCATTGAGTCAGTCTCTCTCTCTCTCTCTCTCTCTCTCTCTCCACGTGTCGTGAGTGGACATACTGTAGCTATAAGCAGAATATCTGCTTTGTGGCCACTAGTAGTATTTCCCAAACTGATCTCTTGATTTTAATTTTGAATTACCTATGCTTATGTTCTATGTAGCATTAGCCTTCATTAGAATATAGGATTTCTCCTGTAAAGAGGTCAACTGGTAATCTTATTTATAAGAACTTTCATTGGCTTGTTTAAAACGAATCAGTTCTCATGGTTAGCATTTTGGGGCTCCAGCTACCTTGGATTTTGCCTGACTTGTTAAAGGGTTTGGTCTTCCATTGTATAAAAGGAGCAGGATAGGCTCTGCATCTGGCTGAAAGAGTAGTGAGAATAAATTATTTTAAAAGCTAGAGCATCTAATTCATAGTTTTTGTGAGTACTTTTGGTTCAAATGGCCCACAGGCCTAACACACATCCATAATTGGATCATATCTCCCTACTCCAGTACCAAATGAAGTTCATGAATAGAATATGCACTTTTTAAAGGTTTTATACAATCTTAAAACAATATAATAAGATAAAAATGAGAATATGTAGTTAACATACCCACGGGATTTAAATTCAGTGTAATCACAGGCAATCACCATTCCTGAGACTCCCATCAGTAGTACAGTTGTGATTTTCCCTTCATCTCTTCTTAAATTATAAGCTTTTCGGAACAGATTCCTGCCCTGTTACATGCATTGCAATGCCTAATTTTGCTCACAACTGAAGAACACTCTAAAAACATACACACAGACACAAACCATGTTACTGTGAATACCTGGTGCAGTGGTTGTGAAACTTGACTCTGTGGTTGACTTAGAAGCCTAGTAGAGACTTCCTCAAGGAAAGATAAACAATGGAGGACAAGTTTCTCTGAAAGGCAGCTGATCTGCTGTTATCAATGTTTCCCTGTGCAGCCATAGGAGAGAGTTAGCTAAATCACAGTTGGGACAAATCAATGAAGTTAATAAGGCTTGGCACAAATCTTGCTTGCATGCCAGTGTGGGACTTTTAATAAGCTTACTGCAATTGTGCACTTCGTTGATGTATTCTAGACAGACATTATTTATATTTCTCATAATTCCTCAGAATAGCTTTTTGCATGCTGGGCATCTTCCAATTTTGGACATCAATTCACACAGAAGCCGCAACATGCCTATATTAGTTAGCTATTCTTGGAATTGAAGTCCACAGATCTTGGGAACACTCACATGAGTAAAGGCTGCCTCAGCATAATTCCATATTGGAAGCACCGTTGGAAACCAAGGTGTTACTTACTGCCTTAGTGTGCATGATAAAATCTGCACCCCGAGGATCAGAAATGTACTAGGATTCTGTGGAAAGAACTCACAGCATTTGCAGTGACTGGTATTGATGTTAATTGGCTGTCTTCTCATAAGGTTGTCCTGCTGCACAGCAGAATCAATTTTCATTGGGCTTATCTACAAAGCATTTGTACTGAAGAAAAATTCAAATGTTGGAGCTCCATAGGACCACGGAACAGTCCATTTTCCCTTTCACCAGGAACTCCTGCTTTACACTTGTTCTCCTCCGACTTTTTTAGTAGGTCTCAGGGGCAACCTTATTAGTGAATCTGAACACCATCCTTTTAGCCAGCTTTACAATCCGTATACAAGAACACCTGATTTGCTTTACAGATAGTCCTCAACTTATGACCGCAATTGAGCCCCAAATTTCTGTTGCTAAGCAAAACAGTTGTTAAGTGAATTTTGCCTTATTTTACGATCTTTCCTGCCACAATTGTGAAGTCAATCACTGCAGTTGTTAAGTTAGTAACACGGTTGTTAAGTGAATCTGGCTTCCCCATTGACTTTGCTTGTCAGAAGGTGCAAAAGGGAATCACATGACCTTGAAACACTGCAACCCTCACAAATTTGAGCCAGTTGCCAAGTGTCCCAATTTTGATCACGTGACGTGTGGATGCTACAACGGTTATGTGAAAAATGGTCATAAGTCACTCTTTTAGTGCTATTATAAATTTAAATGGCCACTAAATGAAATGTTGTAAGTCGAGGACTACTTGTATATACAATTTGTAGGTTAGGAGTATTTTTCCCATTTTCATGTGGAATGGGCTGAGGAGACTTTTGCTATTCCAAGAACTGTCATTGCTTGGCAGTTTTAGTACTCTGCTATTGGTCAGTTAAAACAGCACTGATTGGATCATGGTATCGGATGATTGATTTTCCCATACTGAAATCATTGGAAGTGACAACAATTGCAAACTGTTCTCAAAATGAATAGATTGGGGATTGAAAACAGTAAAATGTGGAAATAGAGCTCAATATGCAGCCCTTTTAATTGACACTTAAAACGTGTAAGTGGTTGTTGCTGACATAATAAACTATAATACAATTCTATGGTATGATTCAAGTCCTTTCTATCATTTCTAAATATGCCTCCCTTAGTGAACTGTGTATATATGCACGTGTATCTCTGGCACAAATTGAAGAACAATGTCAAGGATATTTATTAATAGTTCAGGAAAGGTATGAGCAATGAGATGGCAAATTTTGCTGCTGGCCAAACAATTAAGATTAGGAAGAAGGAAAGAAAGAACTCTGGGAAAAAAAGAGAAACTGGGCAAGATATCAGTACAAGAAAAATACAAAGAAATATACATGACTAAATACAGTTAAAACTTTCCCCTTGCAATCATTACTGAGAGCTACAACTTTTGCTTAATGTATCAAGGAGCTGTGGCAAAATAATGATAATACTAGATGCTATTGGACTACATCAACATCAGTTAACAATTTAAATGTTATTGGTAAGCAGATAACAATTCTTGACAAACTGCAGTTCTGGGTGCAGGCAAATAAGAGTAAAAAAGAAGTTAAAATAAAAGAATTTGTAATAACAGCAGAAAAGGTAGAGAAAAGGACAAAGAATATCAGGAATTGGTCAATACCTGGTGAAAATGAGCCAAATGTTTTTTTGGCTGAAACATCTGACTGGTTTACACCCATTTGTTGCAAAGCAGTTTAACAACGTATTGCAAGGAGGTGAAGTTGAAGATGGGTTAGCATCTGTCAAAAGCTATTTGACAATGAAAGATCCAGCAAAAAGGGCAGCACCAAGCAACTATGGGCCAATTACCTGCTTACTAACGACTTCCAAATTGCTAACTGGAGTGGTAACTGATGCAGTCCAACAGTATCTATTTAAAAACTATCTCAGCAGAAAGAAAAAGGCCCAAACAAAAGAGCAGCTCCTAATTAATAAGATATTTTTGGAAAACTACAAGAGAAGGAAGATCATACTGAATTTAGTTTGGATTTATTACAAGAAGGCATTCCTCTCCCTGCCATAAGATTGGATAATGAAGGGCCTAGAAATAACAGGAGTCAATAGAAACACCAAAAGCTTTGTGCAAAGATTGATGGCCCGATGGAGGACATGATTGCTGGTCAATGGTGATAGACTGGGAGAGGTTAATATCAAAAGAGGAATCTTTCAAGGAATCTCATATCACCACTATTGTTTGTTATTGCACAGATTCCTCTGTTAACAATACTGAAAACATTGAGCTATGGCTATCAGATATCAAAAACATCTACCAGGCTCCTTTACACAGACAATTTGAAACTGTATGAAAAAACACCATTTGAAATAGAATAGCAGCTCAACACCGTCAGCACAGCCATTGCAATGGAGTTTGGCTTGATAAATGTGCCACTCTCAGTATCAACAAAGGAAAAAGAGTGAAAACTGAAGGAATCAAGATGCCCTATGAAAATGAGCTCAGGAGTCTAGGGATGAAGACAATGACTACATACAATACCTGGGCATCCTTTAAACTGATAACATTAAGTACCCAGAAGTCTAGAAGAAGTTAGAAGTGAATATATCATGAGAGTGAAAAAGAAGTCTAAACTCAATGGAGAAAGACCATCAAGGGAATTAAGATCTGAGTAATTCCAGTCACTAGCTAAATACCTGAAATAGTGGACTGGACTCAAGCAGACTTAAAAGCCCTGGATAGGAAGACCAGAAAAATAATGACAACGAATTATACCCTTCATCCACACAGTGATTCTGACAGACTCTACTTACCAAGGAAAATAGATGGACATAGAATATTGCAAGTACATCACACAACTGAAGAAGAAAAAAGGGCATTGGAAGAATATATGAAAGACAGTGAAGAAGACATACTGAAGCTAGTAGACCATGAAGGGCTTAGTGAATATCAGATATACCAAACTGGCCTACAAGAAAGAAAAATAGAAGAGACACGTCAAGGCAAAGTATTACATGGCCATACAGTACATCAAAAAAATATCAGGCAAAACAGATATCAAGACCTGGTAATAGTTAGGAACAACAAAATGGAAGAAAGAGACAGAATTCTGGCAGCACAAGACCAAGCCTTAAGAACAAATGCACACAAAGCTAGAATTACGAAAACAGAAGCAGACAGTATGTACTGCCTCTGCAAAGAAGCCGAAAAAACAATGGACCACTGCTCAGCTGCTGTTAAGAAGATCATACAGACTGACTACACACTACAGCATGACAAAACAGCAACAGTGGTCTATTGGAATAAATATCTGGCAGCAAGAACTGGTTGGACCACAAAAATAGAAAATGGAGAAGCTAAAGTGCTCTGAAACTTTAGAATTCCAACAGACAAACACCTGCCACATAATATTGCAGATTTAACAATTGTAAGAAAGACAAAAATGTCTGGATAGTAGACATAGCAGTATCTGGAGACAGTTAGAATAGAAAAAAAAAACACTGGAGAAAATCACAAAATACAAAGACCTGCAAAAATAAGTAAAACTTGTGTAGCAAAAGAAAGAAAATATACTACCAACAATGATAGATGCCTTGGGTGCATCCTACGTTTTTTTTATTTATTATTTGTACCCCACCTTTACTATTTTTAAAAATAACTCAAGATGGCGAACATAGCCAACACAGCTTTCTCCCCCAATTTTCCCCACAACAACCCTGTGAAGTGAGTTGGCCTGAGAGAGAGTTCCTGGCTCAAAGTCACCCAGCTGATTTTCATGCCTAATGTGGGACTTCAACTCATGGTCTTCTGCTTTCTAGCCTGGAGCCTTAGTCACTAAAGACCAAACTGGATTTCAAAATGTTCCATGCTGCAAAATGTTGCATGCTGCTACCTTTAACATCATCAAACAACATCTTCCTATTCCAGGTTCTTGATAGGTGGATAAAAATGCCAAATCTAATTTAAATATCTGGCAGACTGGGTGATAAATCATAATGATAAATAAGTTAAATACCATATTATGATGAGACTTAAGTCAATTGCAGAATGTGAAAATATAATAATGTACTTTTAAACATTAGCAGTCCAAATATTCTGTGTTGAAAAATATTTGTAAAAGATTTGTTAGGTTGCTTCCATAACAAAATACTGAAGAAGAGGAGAAGGCCAATGGCCTAAGGATTTCAGATGAAGGAGAAGGCCAATGGCCTAAGGATTTCAGACGAAGGAGAAGATAATACTGTATAGTAGAGGCCAATCTATAACTATACTGTCTCATAAAAGCCAAATTCAATACATTTTGAAATGGGAATCTTTAATTAAAAACTGAAGTTCAGGATTCAAAATTCCCTTTAAAGAGTCTTTCAGAAATAACACCAAATCATCTGCAAAAGGTCTTAACTGGTTAATTTATGATTTATTATACTTATTAATAATTCAACTAATATAAAGTAAATTTAGTGGATTAGTAGGTTTCAAAATCAATGAATAGAAGACAAAGGATGTTAATAAGAATATAGAAATACAAGAGCAAATAGAATTGATAAATGAAATGTACTTTAAGATTGAGAAGAAGATAAAACATTGGGAACTTCTGTGACAAATATAATCTGTATGTTATTTCAAAGTAAATATCTTAAGACATGGAATGAAATAAAAAAGGTTAAGTTAAGATGGGATAAAGTACAACTGTTATTCTTGGGAGAATCTGATTAAGAGGAATGCTTTACATGGAATGTTATTTTTGTTTCAAACAATGCCTATTTTGACAACTGATGCACTCTACTATTTAAACAATGGCAGAATGATATATCTAAATTAGTATGGGGGAAAATCATGAGTTAAATATAAGACGTTACAAGATGGAAAGGAAAGAGGAAGATTTGAAGTTATATTTTGCCATTGTTGTCTAGTTTGGATGAAAAAGTGGGTATTGCTGTGATTTAGAAGTCTGTTGGAGTTAAAATGATACAATCTAAGATTTGGGCAGCATTTTGTGGTACAATAAAGCTAAGTTTAATGTGGATTTTAACAATCATTACATTTGACATACCATTTGACAATATGGAAAAAAATCTAGGTTGTGCACCCAAAATATCTTTGTAGCTTTTAGCATCAAAGGTGCTTATAGGTAAGAAATCCTAAGCAAACATAAATAGTTGTTGTGATCTATTAAAATTTTTTCAAGTGAAAATGTAAAATGAAATTAAGAGAATATCTGGTAACAGAATTATAGCAATAGCAATAGCACTTAGACTTATATACCGCCCTATAGTTCTTTACAGCACTTTCTGAGTGGTTTACAATGTCAGCACATTGCCCCTAACAATCTGGGTCCTTATTTTACTGATCTTGGAAGGATGGAATGTTGAGTAAACCTTGAGCGGGTCAGAATCGAACTCCAGGCTATGGGCAGAGTTGGCCTGCAATACTGCATTCTAACCACTGCACCATCAGGGATCTTACAATGTAAAATTGTCAATGGTTTTCTTACAACTATTAGAAAGATTCAGAGGATTAATATTTTATAATCTTGAACAATATAAAACTGAGTTTGAAACAGAATTACAGTTATGTACATGTTGCTGTTACAATGTTAAAATTTAAGACAGAAGGTGGAAATGGCAAAGATTTCGGCTTTTTTAAAGGATCAATCGCAAGAGAAGTTTTTTGCGGTATGGAAAAAATGGATAGATTTTATACAACATAAGTTGGATATAAAAAAATATTACTTAGTTTTTCAATAACCTATATATAAATTTTAATATTTTATAGATTGTATTCTTTTTTCTTCTCTTTCCTTATATTTTTTATTTTTATCTCATCTTATTTTACTTCTTTTTATATATATATATCTTTTCTTCTTTCTTTTCTCTTTTATTCTCTTTCTTTTTAAGTAATTTTTTTTCTCTTTTTTTAATATCTATGTTTTGTTTTTTTACATATATATTATTGTTAATTATCTTATAAGCTTAGGTAATGTATTTAGATATATTAATGGTTTATATTTTTTTAATTTTTTTAAAGATTTTTAGAAATTTTAATCAAGCCTATATTCAGCTCTGGGAAGGTGGGGGGGATGGACTGGGAGGGTTGGGGTGGTTGGGTAGGGTTGTTTTTTTTTTTTTTTTTCTCCTTATTTGTAAAAACTTTTAAAAATTTTCAATAAAAAAAAATTTAAGACAGAAGAAGAACAAGTG
The DNA here is from genome assembly GCF_016545835.1 of Crotalus tigris. Taxonomy (NCBI): domain Eukaryota; kingdom Metazoa; phylum Chordata; class Lepidosauria; order Squamata; family Viperidae; genus Crotalus; species Crotalus tigris. Next base: position 1,584,327 of record NW_024096711.1, read on the forward strand.
AAATAATGTATGATAAAATTGGACTAAAACTATTAGTTACAACGTACAGATGAATCAATGGAATGATATGGGTCAAAAAGACTAAAATTTATATTATGTTCTAGTTTTAAAGAGAATTTTGTAAATGATATGCTGTTGGAATATGACACAAGAGTAATTGTCTAGAATGTATAAAGATACTTGAAATTTATACTGGAAATATGAACATGAAGGGACATTTTAAGTTTAGTAGATATCTAAAAAAGCCATAAAAATTTGGATTTAAATATGTTCACTAATTCAGAAGATTTTAATGACTAAAGTAAATTAGAACCAAAGGCTGTACTTTTGCAACAAATGGACAGACAGCTAGAAGGAAAATCATGGAGCTTTTTTACATATATAACAACTATAGAAAAATTATTATATGTTCAAAAGTAGAAAGATTCCACACTGCCCACAATGTAGGTGTCAGGGCCCACTTCAAAACCTCATCCTAAGAAAGCAGAACTCATGGAAGCAGTTTCTTCCAAAAAGAACTTTTATTAGGAGAAGCTGATAGCAGGCATAATAGACAGGATCTGAGGGATTCCCGCTCAGATCAATAGGTTAAAAGTGTCCCAAGCAAACTGCACCCTAAGGCTCATCTGGTCAGTTCAAACGGGCCAATCCTCAGGTGTTAAGTCCATTGTGGGAAAGAACAGATAATACCAGGCTGTCTCAGGGTTTCAGTGATGTTTTGTAGGCTCTTCACATCTTCCCTTCTGAAACGGAGATAAACCAGTTGTCGGAGGTGCATTCCTTTCTTCTCCCCCCCCCTTTCTAGCTGACATCAAGGGGAAAGATAGTTCACAGAGGAAGAAACACAAAGTGCAGAAACAAAAAGTGTTACAGTGTAGTGATAGAGGAAAACAGGGCAATAACCCGCAGTGCTTTCCCCCCTCTCCTCTAGGAGCATGGCAGAACCCAGAAATATAGAGAGAGTAGAGTTTAAGATAGAAAAGGGCCCCCTTAGAATATGGGTTCTGACAGTACGAATGATTGATAAAATAATGGAATTTGCAGAGATGGTTAAATTGACTTCCTTGATTAAAGAAAAGATAATATCTACATTTATTCTTAACAGTTGGTTGCCCCAGATTCTGGCAAATGATTCTCCCCAGTGTAAAATGCTGCGCTCATACGCTATGGCAGTATAAATATTAAACAGATTTAATATTTAATTCACTTGTAGACCTTATGGAGACAAAACATTTCAATGAAATTCACAAAAAGGGCAGACATTAATGTGAGTCTGCACAGCATTAGCAATGACAGCTGCTATCACTGAATAAAAATTGTTACTTAAAGATTAGAAACTTCCCCCAAGAATAGTAGATAGGTATTCAGTGTGCTATGAGATTGCTTGCATGTTTTTCCTAGCATATCAAGAGATGAATTCGTGCAGTAGATACCTTGTGGAAAACTACAAATATGAGAACATTAAATATTTCATAGCTATAAAATTATGAGCTATAGGTTCAGTATATGCAAAAGATTTTTGTCATTTTTTGAGAATGAGAACAATGGTTGTACGCTTTGGAAATGTTAACATGTTTACTTCTTTGCTAACATGGCTATTGTTTGCTTCATCTATTTCTGAGTGCTTAATCCAAGATTCCTACATAGAAATTGCAGTTTATCTTTTCAAGTTATCTTTTATCTGCCTTGATCATCATGGTTACAGGCTAGCTAACAAGCAGCTGGTATAGGTTACTCTCCCTCATCCAGTCTACTCTCAAAACAAGAATAATTATTTTGTGTTCCTATGGCAAGACAATAAAACAGGGCTGTAATATTGACAGCTGTAATAACAGCATCTTGAGTTTAGATCTGATCCAAGTCACTAATAATATAGGAGCCTTAGGACAAGAAAATACTACCCAACTGAAATTGCGTTGCTTTATACACAGGTTGAATCCTTCTTGCAGGACATCCGAAACATGAATGGAGTGTTTTGAATGGAGGGGATATGTGATTTTTTAAGAGTCCTTATGCATTTATTAGAAAAAAAGAGCCCTGTAAAATATTCTGGGGAGCATTTTCCTGCAGCAAGCCTGATATAAAATAAGCCCCTTTTGGCTTGACTAATATTGATGCAAATGAGAAAATCTTATGAGCTTGGAGTCTGGAGAATTCATCTTCAGATAGTAATGAAATAATAGAACTCCACTATGTTTTATACCACTACAGACCACAATACACATGCCCAAGAAAAATGTAATGCAATCTACTGTAGTCTTCCAGATATAATTTGAAGGAAAAATAAGACTTCAGTGAACCTATATGCTTCTAATAAATTGCACAGAAGCGGAAATCATCCATGATTTTCTTTTAAGATATTTTAGAGTAGATTGTGGAATATAGTTGAACAATATTTGCTGGAATAATTTGGATAGTACCTGCACAGATTTTTTTTCTATTGCATGCCCTACTTCTGTAGATTCCCTCAACGCTTGTAGCCTTTTCACTTTCTAATGACCAGAGTACAATTTAACTGCATGTTCTATTACTAGAGGTTCTTATAAATAGACATTGTGGGCATTTTCATCTCTACTGTAGAAAATTTCATTTTACTTCTTCCTCTTCATTTGATATTTTTAAAATAGTTACTATATGTTCATTGGCATCCTTTGATATACAGAACCAATTCAAGGTTGGAAATGCCTTCTGAATTCAGAAATATTTTTGGAAGACTTTTGAGTCTTCTAAGAGTTATCAGACCCCTTCTTCAGTTAGTAACAATTGTTTCCCTACTTCAAAATGTAAGCCAGGCCTGCTGTATTTGGTCTCCCCCTTGCTCCTTCCACTTACCTATAATTTTTGTTCCAAATCTCCACTCTAATGGCATTATTAGATATTTTTATCTACCTAGTATTTTATGTCAGCTCAACAGCTTAGGAGCACACCAGATATCTTGGATTTCCTGCTATTATGGCACAGAGGCTTCTGCTACTTCATGTTGTGTAGCAATTCATGTTAAGAAATGCATGTCCTGTAATTTATGCTAAGAGAAACAGATCAATCTAGCTCTGTTCCCATTGCTCTTAAAAAATTACCAATCTTCCTTGCTATTATATAAATAAAGTAAACTCAGTTTACAAATACTTTACAAACACCTCACATTGCTCAACATGGTGTTGCCCTTGAAAAGTATGCAGAAGGCTCCAGTTGGTTCAAAATGTAGTGGCCACATGGTTTTGTGCAGACCCAGGTGTGCATATGTGTCACATCTCCTCTGGGAGCTGCATTGGCTGCCAATTTGCTTCCAAAACTAGCTGTAAAATCTTGATTGGGGACTGGAAGTATCCTAGAATACAAGGACACAGCTTTTTCAGCAGATATTTAGAAAGAAATTCATTGCCTGTGACAGAACTGAAGGTTAGCTACTGCCTTTTGAAAGGTCTTACTGCATGATTCTATGATTCTAATCCTGTCTTTGTTAACTTTAAAATATGTGGACTTCCAGAATTCTCCTAATAGCCATTTTGGATAGAGAATTCTGGGAATTGAAGTCCAAACATCTTAAGTGGCCAATGTTGAGAAACAGTGTTCTAATTCCATTGTCAACTATAAGATCTACCAGCAGATTTGGATTTGTCTGATCTGGATTTTAGATTCCTTTATTCTCTGGACAATTACATAGTTTGATGATTCTTAACTGGATGGTATGTGAAGGAATGGGTTAACATCACTGTTAAAGTAGAGGTGGGAAGAGACTGTGAACTGACAATACTATCAAGGAGACAATTTGAAAATTATGACAGTTCATTTGGTAAATATGTTGCCACTGAGGATGAAATGTCACCCTTGGAATATTACCACATTCAAAAGCTTTCCAACGATACTTGGCCAATACATGAAAAATTGTCTGTAGCTGTCCTTCTCTTTCCTAGGATTTTTGCTAAACCATTTATCTTTGACAATTAATAATATATCATCATATCTCCAGACAAGCTTCAGAGAGATCAGGCCTCACAAAGAGCTTTGAGAAAATCCTAATGATAATCATATCATGGCTCTACAGCAGAACAAAGTAATTATTAGGCCACAAGTGCTTTATTGCTTTTGTTGAGATGCTGAAGCAAAACAATAATTTTAGGGTGGGGGTAATTTTGTTTTCAGGAAAGAGCCAGGAGGTGTGAAAAGGACGTCGAGAGAGAAATCTGCCTCACTGAGGCTTCAGAATGGTGTTTCAGTATATATGGTGATCATCTAGGTATGAAAGGAAATGTTTTGGGTTTTGTTTTGTGTGCATGTGTGTGAAAGTTGTTTAAAAAGATCAAGATAAGTTTTTTTATTGTGGATGTTATTTATGCTTTTCATTAAATTTCTTAAAACATTTTTACCCAAGTAGATCAAAGAGGAATTAAAATAGAAGCAGCAGCCTTGTTGTTCCTGAATATACCAAGTCTTTGGAAGAAACATTTAAAACAGGGGTGTCAAACTCAATTTCATTGAGGGCCGCATCAGCATTGCGGTTGCCCTCAGGGGGCCAGATGGGTGTGGCCAGGGTGGGTGCGGCCTTCTGGGTGGGTGTGGATGGAGTGGGTGTGGCTACTGGGTGAGCATGGCCAGCTCTACATCGTTCGCATCAAGGGTGCCTGTGGGGGCCTGGGCAGAAGTGGGACAGATCTGAGGGTCTCTAGCAGAAGTGGGTGGGACCGGGGTAAGCGCCAAGGCATGGCCCATTTCTTCATTCCTCACAAAGGGTGACACCTCCCCAGCATGCACCCAGGGGGTGGGACCGACGCGGCAGGGGCTGGTTCCTCGCTTTTCCAGACGGCCTTGTGGAGCTAAGACTGAATGTATTTCAGCATAGATGGCCACCACAAAATTGTGCATTGGCTTCTGGCCGGCCTGGGCCAGGGCCAAGGCAGTGGGGGCCATTCCCTCACTGTTTCCAGAATGGCTTCGCAGGCCACATGAAACCACTTCGCGGGCCGCATCTGGCCCTCAGGCCTTGTGTTTGACATGTCTGATTTAAAGGATAGATTACACTCTTACTTTATGTTTATTTCTTTGGAAAAATGATATGGCTCCCATCTTACATATTATAATTCTGGTCCCTTCACAGCAACAATAATAAAAACATGTTGAAAAAAATCCCCAAAAGGATCAGCACCCACTTCCCAATAATAACAATCACTTAGTTCCCGCTTCACCTTTAAAGCCTGGAGGAAGAGCAGCCTTTTGTGGTGATCCAGTCACTAGCAACCTTGCTGTCAGAGAGCTCCCAAGGAGTAGGATGTTCCACAGGGCAGGGGGCTGCTAGGGAGAAGACTTGCGTCTTTTAAAAATGGTTTTAAAAATGATTCTGAAAATGGCAGATCATTCTTGTAGAAGAGTAGATAATTATGTGTTACATTACTGTTATGTTAAGAAAACATGAGAACTTACGCATGTGGACATACAACATTTTTTTTACTATGCAAAGAAACATTAAAAAAAAAGATACTTCAAGTAATGTTCCAGGAATGGAGGCAGAAGGGAAGTGAAAACAATGGCGCAATGATTGTAGAACAGACACAGACACAGATTCACACTCCTACAATAAATTTATACTGGATGATTTTGAGCCCACAACTATTGTAATCTATTTTAACTATTTTAACCAATCTCCCTTTTAAATATAAAAAATGCAATTAGGTATTTTGGGATATTCAATAATGTGGGGGTCTCAATTTCTTATTCCTTTTAATCATGAAGAGTAGAGGCTCCATCATTCTCTCTCAAAATGAATGCAAAAACAAGCTGAGTGGGAGAGAGGGCCCTATGGGACCATTAAGTTCGGATTAAAGGCAGGGATGGAAAACATGTATCCCTCAAAATGTTGCTCAACCACATCTTCCAACAATTCCCAGTTAACAAGCAAAAGGTGATGCATGCTAAGAGTCGTAGTTCAACAATCTGAAGCCACGTAATTTGTACAACCCTGTACTACAATCATGTAAGCATACCATGTGATTCTATTTGATTGTTGTAAGCACTTCTAGTAAGATGAGCAGCTTGTATAATGCCTTTTGCTCCTTAGAGATTTATGCATGAATATATGTATATATTTCTTTGATTTCTATAGCTGCCCATCTCAGTAAACAAACTCTGGGTGGCTCACAATTCCAAGCATTATATTACAAATACATATTTAATTATTTATCAGACAACAACAGCAGCAGCAGCAACAACAACAATAAAGTTGGAAGGGATCTTGGAGGTCATCTAGTCCAACCCCCTGCTCAGGCAGGAAACCCTACACTATTTCAGACAAATGGCTGTCCAGTCTCTTCTTAAAAACTTCCAGTATTGGAGCATTCACCGCTTCTGGAGGCAGGTTGTTCCACTGGTTAATTATTCTAACTTTCAGGAAATTTCTCCTTAGTTCTAGGTTGCTTCTCTCCTTGATTAGTTTTCAAATTTTATATAGCTGATCATCTTTCCAGAAGTGCTTACAACAATCAAATAAAATCACAATATATAAACAAATATAAAAATAATCGTAATAAAATATGGACAATATTTATTTTTTAAAAAATATATTAATAATTATAATATACAAACCACAAATGGAGAGAGTAAGTTAGGGGAGCCACCTTAAAATGTTATTGGTTCCTTCAGACCCTTAAGCTTGGTGACATAAACAGCTTTTGAGGAACTTACTGAACATTAACAGGGATGGAGCTAAAATTGACATTGGGGTGGAGAATGTTTCATAAGGTAGACAGGAAAGACTCACCCACTGGGATCCCTCAGCTATTAAGTCCCTCACAAATGGAACTCATATTATGCCCTCTCTGCTGAACTGAATCTATTGGGCTGAGGTAATCAGGGACAGACAGTCTAGCAGATAACCTAGTCCCATGCCATGAAGGATTTTAAAGTTGAAAAGCATCTTGAATTGGACTCAGAAGAAATTCCCAGATAACAATCACTGCACCCTACACTCACTCGTGTTTTAGCTGATGCCACACCCAAAACCCAGTTAGGACTATTTCTGAAAGGGCTACCCCGCTTTCCAGACCTAGCCAGAGGCAGATATAATGTAAATATATGCATTTTGTGTTATTGTTAACCCTATCTTGTTTGTTTTTGGCCACCACATTTTGTACTAACTGCAGCTGAGGAGTCATCTTCAATGTAGCTGCATGCACAACACATTGTATGTGATGATGAAGTTGTGAGTCACTATTATCAGGGCTTCACAAAGCAGATAGGGCTGCTACCAGCATGCAAGTTTAAACTGGGCAAAGTGCCTCAACAATGGTTTCTACTTGCTACTCAAGTAGAGCTGTAAGTCCAAAATCAGCTACAATGAGTCCCTTGCAGAGCTGTCATGGGGATCTTCACTGAACCAAGATGTATTTGGACAAATTGTAACAACATCTTGCTGAGTTCTCTTTCAGAAATCACCTATCCACAGATTCCACCTTCAATTTGCAGGAAGCACTTCAATCATTCTTTTGGGGACAGCTTTCTTTTTTAAAGACTTGCCATTAATATTCAGTCAAGCTTCTACTGTCACCAGATTCTTGCCAACCCCTCTCTCCCATTACACTTCTGAGTTCCACACACACATGGTTGGGTGCTATTTCTGGATGTGATGCTTGGTAGTTTAGAATGGAGCCTTCCATCTGGATGACAGATGCTGAAAGCAGTTCGTGCTATTGTTCCATAAGGCAGGCAGTGGAGTGAACAATGGGAGGAAGAGGCAGTTGTAACGTTCTCTGCCTGGAGCAGTTTTGGGTAGGGCTTGTATAGGTACATGCACATGTGTTTATGTCCTTGTGAGGGGGTGCAAAAGCAAAATGTTCCAAAATGGTTTTTTTTAAAAAAAAATTACACATTTTTGCATTTTTCTAAGGGAAAAAAGAGAGAGAAAGAAGGAATAAATCTGACTGACATTTTGAAATGTAACTCAAATTATGGAAACCAAAAAGAGACTCAGGCTCCTTATGGTGCCATTGGCTCAGTGTCAGCTGCACCATGACCCCCCCCTGCTAATCTTTAGCATGAGGACTTAAGAGAGAAAATTAGAGAGTACGGGGATGAATAAGGGAATGGACTCTCTCTCCTTCCCTTATTTCCTTGGAAAGAAAGCTTCTAAGTAAGAACAACGACTTGTCTTGTCCTGATCACCATAAGTATATCTTTTCAGCAGTAAGTGACATGAACTTGATGGCAAGTAGTAGTGTACTGCACTGAAATGCAGAATGAAATAGTCCAAAGGGGGGCTACAGAGACCAGATCTATAAGAGTCTACTTGGTCTCGACAGATTGTTGAATATCAGAAAAGCTAAATGGGCAATTGACTCTTCAAATGGTTACTATATTAGATACATATAAATGTACATTTCATAGATGAGAAGACTTCCAAATGTAAGAGACCTGATAGAAATGAGCTTCAGAGTTTAAGCAGAATATGGCATCCTCTATCAATCAGACTTCTCTACAACTTAAAACTACTGTATGTATGAGACTCTTGTAGAATATTACCCCTCACCTCTGTTCAAATATGTCTGATTCTTGGGAAACCGCCTGGACAAGTCTCTGCAGTTTTCTTGGCACAGTTTTTCAAAAGTGGTTTGCCATTGCCTATTTCCTAGGGCTGAGAGAAAGTGACAGGCCCAAGTTTAACCAGATGCTTTGTGCCTAAAGCAAGACTAGAATTCATGGTTTCCTGGTTTCTAGCTTGATGCCTTAATCACCACACCATACTGGCTCTCAGAATACAATTGGATATTCCTATGTATATAATCTGGTTTGTGATCTAACACCTTGCAAAACAAATAGCCAATTCTCACAAATGAAAATACGTTTAGATTCATCCAATTCTATTTCTGAATGTAACATCATGTGATGTCTCCCTTGGGCAACTCCCCTGATTCCTCCTCAGCTGTCAGCTCAGGGAAGATTGAGTCCATTCCTGGCACATCAGGAACTGGGTTGATGGATGGCTCTGAACGGCTCTGGAGGAGGTTTCAGCTGGGGAAAGTTTGCAGTGGAAGACAGCCAGTGAAGAGGAGGAGCAACTGTCTTCTGCACCTGATCTGAGAACACGCAGGGCAAAGAAAAGGCAGGAGCAGTGGAGATCAGGCAGACCACTTGAGAGGAGAAAACCCACCCGTCTTGGGCTGCACGAGAAAGCTGGCTATTTATCACAGCAGACAGACGGAGGTGTTGCTGGGAACAACATTTTGGTTTTCCAGCTGTTTGTTTGATCATCAAGATTCCTGCTTCACTCTTGTTTGACACATGTTTGGAATTGGGCCTTGGAGACTCTGAACTTTTCTTGCCATGTGAGCTCCCTTGTGTGTGGATTTAAATTTTGCCTGGTGGAGTTATTTTGTTTGAGCAACGTTCAATTACTTTGTGGACTATTAAGCCTGTTTGTGGCTGGACTTAATCGGGACAGATCTGTGTTTTGGTGAAGGTAATTGCTGGGGAATATTAAATAAACTCACTAAACCACAGTTACGTGCTTGTCATTAATATGAAAACAGGTCCAGATTCTGGAAAATATACGATGAACAACATATGATATGTGGAATAATACAAGACAAATTCTTCAGAATCTATCAAAGTCCTTAGCTGTTGAATTTGGTAAAATTTCATTTGTGTTCTCAGATTTTGGCTCCTCTTGTTTCTTTTCTCATTTTTGATGGTTTAAACTGGTCAAATAAAAAGGCAAACATTGTTTGCATGCCTCTTTGCTTATTTTAACACCTTCACTATTTCATATATTTTAAAAAGATGCAAAAATATCACATCATGAGGGGGCTTCTGTATAGATTTTTCTGCTTCTAGAACAGTTTTTGTTCTCTTTTCCTTGATTATTCTATTATAGTCATTATAACCATTCATGGAAAGACATAAAGCTGTTTTTAATGAAATTCAGGCTCTGTGATGCAACTGAAGGCAAGATCAGTTTACGATTCTGACAATCCATATATAGACTTCTATTCTGCTTTCTTGTTATCCAAGTTAAAGTCAGCCACATGAGGCTTCTGCCTCTGTACTGAGGCATGGGGAGAACTATGTATAGAACTGACAGTGCTCCATCCTTTCATCTCTGGATTTTCATGAAGGTTCTCCTGGGTTTTATGAGGCTAGAATTTCTTTGATTTAGATGGGTATATTCTGACTTATGTTCTTCAATGAACATTTAACAGAAGCATAAAGTGGACCTGATTTTATATATACACTATACCAGTCTTCTCTGTCTTTCCCCTCCCCCCCAATAACTTTACTTAAAGTTTACAAATGCAGAGATAGAAAACAATATAAAAATATTGAAATGAAAAAGTGAAGATAGAAAATAGAAAAAAAAAACCATCTCCCTCCAGACAAGTATAAACAATTAGGCTAACTTAAAAAAACGTTCTCTAATACTTCAATTTACACACAAAAAAATCATCCTTTACCAATAGTAAAATCACAAAAACACATCATTCAATCCTAATCAGCAAAAGTCTATTAGGAGCTAGAAATATTAACATACGTATCATAATATTAATCAAAATATTCAACCATATAATCCAAACGTACCCTTTGTCTTTACAAAAGGATTATTAATACAAAAGCTATTGCAGTGTAACCACACTCTGAAGTACCCGGAGGAAACCCTGGACAGATCATTAACCTTCTGACAACACCTGGAAAAAGCAGCTGCAAAATTGAAAAGCTGCAACAATTTACTGAACAGCCTGGCTGGAACATCCTGGGGTGCTGATGCTAACTCCCTATGAACAACAGCCTTGGCTTTGGTTTATTTCATAGCTGAATATTGTGCAAGCGCCCACACCCAAACGGTTGATATCCAACTCTGCCAGACAACACATATAATCTCTGGCACATTGCATCCCACTCCTGTGCACTGGTTACCAATACTTAGCAATATCATACCGTCCCACATTAGAAGACAACAAGCTCTTGCTTGGTTATGGTCAAGGATACTGAACAATAAGGTTTTCCCTATTCACCAGGACAATGCACAGCCCATCACAAGATTAAAATCCCATAGGCCAGCATGGAAAACAGCTATTCAGTTAACATCTCCCCAGTTTAATCCTGAGAATGCCTGGAGAGAGGAAGGGTTCAAAGTGCCTTCTTGTGATCTGATCATTAGTGATCTCTCTACCAAACCACATGGTTTTGACCTCCCTCGCTCTGTCTGGACAAAATTGAACAGAATTAGGTATGATACTGGAAGAAGTGCCTCTGCCCTGTTTCAGTGGGGATGGAAAGATTTCTCCTTGTTGTGATTGTGCTACGAATATGCAAACTACTAAACATATTGTACCAGATTGCCCACAACATGCATTCTCTGGTTCCCTAGAACAGGGGTCCCCAACTGTTGAACTGGTCCATGGTCTGTTAGGAACTGGTCTGTGCAAGCTCACTGGTAAGTGAGCAAAGCTTCATCTGCACGTGGCAGGATCTAAATTGCACACAAAACCATCCCCCCCCCCACATCTGTGGAAGACAATTTTCCTTCCGAAACTGGTCCCTGGTCCCAAAAAGTTTGGAGACTGTTGCCCTAGAAGATCTGCATGAAGCAATACCAGAGGCAATGGCTGAATTGGACATCCAGTTATGAGGCCACTGCCATTTCCCCCCCCCTCAGAAGTTTTGTATATAATTATGTAGATTGTGTATATATGTTTACTTCTCTTCTGTATGTTCTCATCATACAGTCCTAGTCAAAAAGAAATCTAATTAACAGAAATCAGAAAACATAACACATATATTTTATCCCTTAGCCAAGATTCATTTTTATAAATCTTCTTTTTATTTTTTAAAAAGTTGATTTTTACTCCCATCAAGTAGTGTCCCACAAATTGATTTCTTATCACTTTCTATTTCCAGGAACAACTTGAGCAATTTTCTTTTGTCTCATTTTAAAAAGAGTTTCTTTGATTCCACACATTCTCTTTATATATCCAGAATTAAGAAGACTTTTCAAGTCACTCTTTTGATTTATTATTTGTATGTCCCCATGGATTATTAAAATATCAGATGGTTTCATTTGTAAATTAATTTTGGCATTGTTTTCTACATTGTTCTGTCATTTTGAAATCCATTTTCGGATCGACAACATCTTTTTCCATATCAGTCTTATAATACAGCCAAACATAGGCAATCCTCATTTTCTCCTTAATCTGGAGAGGAGTTCTGAGGAGTGATTCCTTCATCAGCTCTTATTTCAGCTACATTCAGCTATCACCTCCACAACAGAAAGCGGAATTGTGCTCAGTCTGTTGTATTGCTCTGGAAGCCTTCCCTGTCTTGAGGTTTTATAAATCTTTTGGGTAGCAACTCTCAGAACTAAGCTGAGAATTGATATTTGGAACATTTGGATGGTATCAGTTTAAGGAAGACTGCCCCATTCTGCCCCAATGAAACAAACAAAATCTCCCCTCCATTAGGCTTATATATTATAAGCATACACACAAACACAAGAAGAATAAAGAATAAATCAATGTGACTTCAAAGCCCAGCTCCCATTGTCTTTTTAAAAAAAATGGATTCAAGGACTCAAAGCAGCCTGAAAATTATACTCCCTACCCTAATCATCAACAGCATGAGAACAGATCATATTCAGCTGCACATGGCACTACACATTCTGAGCCCTCTCTTTTTTGTTCCTTCCCAATTTTTAGTGATTATCCCCAGGCTAGAAAAAATGATCCCAGATTATGCCTTGACTAAAATTAAGCTCAACACATTATGGGAGAATGCTGATTTTGCTAGAAAAGCATTTGAGATGTTGGAGCATGGGCACTGATTTTCAGATGCAGAATAAAGGCCCGTGCTTTGTGCTCCTGGACTGAGTTTTATGAATCATGAGGCACAGGAGAGCTTCTTTTCATAGTCCTTCTTCTCAACTACTTCACAGCATTTCTAAACCATTATTATTATTATTATTACCAAATCCAGTATTATATTAAATCATTCTGATACTATGCCTTTCCTTTCTCCATAAACCTCTCAAATTGCATTTATTAATATCAGTTTCTAATTTAGAGAATTGCTTTTGACTTGACTCTTTGCTGACTATCCCAGTCTCCCATAATTCATCCCTTCATTACTAGCTTCTCAATAAATAGGAAAATGGCCACTTTTGTGAACTGGTATAAATCAGAGGCAAAAATATGCTGCATATAATTGAAAAAGTAATGTATATCAAAGACACTAAATAGAGACCATAAATAGGGAGAATCAGAGAAAAAAGTATCACTAATCAAAAAACAATACTAAGATTCCTCTTTGGAGGAGAATGGATGCAGCTGCAGTCCAGAAAGTAGGAATACAGAGGGGAAATGTAGATGTTTTTCTGGGGCCAAGTTTTTTTTTTAACAATGTAGATGTAGGAAGGTACGTAGAAAAAAAAAGATTGGAGTGGAACAAATATAACTCATCTATGTTGTCCTAAGTCTACACATTGTTTGCAGGGCTATAGGAGAAATAATAACTGGAAGAAAAAAACAGCAGCTTTCCCAAGATGTGATGGAACAACAGGGATATTATAGCACAATTCCCAGAATTTCCATCCAACATAGTTTTTGGCAATTCTGTGAGTTGCAATTCTAATATATCTGGAAGATACCAGATTGTAGAAGACTGGAATATAGCATTATATGTTGGTGAGGTGGGAAAATGATTTCTCAGACAAAGTAATGAAGCAGAGGAGAAAAAAAAGATATGCCTGATTAAGTATTCAACCCCTTCAGTGTCATTGCCAATGGGCTCTAAGATGTGTTTCAACAGATGCTTTCTTTCCTTAAAAAAAGGTGCAGTGATGGAAATAACTATCTTGCAGAGAAATACAGTGAATCAGCTCATTGTAATAATTGTTACAATGGGCTATTATGATGATAGATACTTCTCATTTATCTTCCTAAAGAAACTGATACATACATTAGTATATGTAGATGTGTGTGTGTGTGTGTGTGTGTGTGTGCATGCATGTGTGTGTGTGTATGTAGTCTCTTAACCAGATCAGAAACAATGACCCTTTGTGTAGAACACACTTAGCAACAGTTGCCTAGAAGGAATTTTGACCATCCCTAAATTTTAAACATTTATAACCTGAAACTAAATAAGCTACTATAAGGGTAATTCAGTAAAACTCTTTTAGCCTGAATTGCAGAGGCAGCAGAAGTAGGTAAGAATCACCTGTCTCTCTCCATGGTGCTGATCAAAGACTGTCAGGACTAAGGAACTATAAGTGGCCTTGGATAATAGGGAAATAGCAAAAAAACTGTGTTCTGTCCATGGTACTGAATTACAGCTTTTTCTTTTTCCCTTTCATGAAAACAATAATCTGCAATGCACACGAGCTCTGACAAAATTCATTTTCAGCAAAATGCCAAGGTGATATTGAAACAATTAGCAAAGCTCTTCACTGACCAGCAAAGAAGTGTCAGTCTCTCTTCTATGTCCACTACTATCAAACACTAGATTTGTATTGACCTCAATACATTCTGTGACTTCAAAAGCTTCCCTTCTTTTTCTTTGCAAATTGCTTTCATCGCATGATGATGTCATGAATAAACAGTGATGCATAGAGAAAAATGGCTATCTATGTAATAGTGATTCAGCAGCTTCACTCAACATCAAAGCCACTGGTATACATACATGCTGTATTCTCTGCAGCCGTCATGGAATCTTATTCTACCTAGAAAAGAATAAAGCTAGAAAACAGAGATCATAAAAAGTGAAAACTGCCAGAAACCATGCTCAATCTTTTCAATTTATTACCCACAGAATCTCTGCGAAGTACTACCTAAAGAATGTGGCAGAAGTAATACATCTTTTACTTGCATAGATATGTTAAACATCAGCTCCCATAATTTCCAGCTAGTCAGAAAAGCCATCTTGGCCAGGAATTATGCTGGACTGAAATCCAATTCATTCAGAAATGACAAGATTATCTGTGAGGAATTCTGGAGAAGTGGGATAATACAAGATGATTGGATAAGGGAAAATGTCATCCGATTCTTCAAGAATGGACAAAGACAATCCCAGAACTATCAACCAATAAGTATTATCAATAAGATGTTGGGGCAGCTAATAAATCAGGCCTATGTAGGTTTCTTGTAAGCTATGATTGCTAAATTGCATCTTCTTTGACGAAGAAAATATTTTAGTGGACAGGGAACATAATCGTAGCAAAGCTTCTGGCAAATTTCTACATGACATTCTTTCAGCCTTCCCAAGAAGACCAGAGAGGAAACGTGACCAGATAAGCTAGTTCTACTTTATTGAAAGAAACATTGACAGAATCTTGCAAGTCCAAAAGTACAATCACCCACTGTCTCCTTTATATCCTCAGAATGTATGAGGTGTGTGTCCCTTCTGGACCTCTTTCTTCATCCATTACACAGCTGAGAGCTATGCCCTTTTTTGTTTAACCATTTCTGGGACAGCATCTTCCCCGCCTCCCAATGTCATTCTCAGATAATATTACACAGTCTCTTTGACAAAAGGTTAAATGCAATTTGAATGGCATTAAATAAGGTAGGTTCACAACTGACTCATTAACCATATTCAAAGAGTAAGATTAATGGTGCTACACTGAGCAGGAGAGTGGTAACTAGTGGGATCTGTAAAGGCATCTCTCTTGGGAATATTTTTTATTCATGACCTGGACAACAGAACTGATGATGAGCCAATAGTCTGAGACAGATGCCAATAGGCTCCATTAAGCAAGGCATCATATCAAAGATGTATAAAGTTCTTATTCCCCTGGGTACTATGTGCAACTCTGGGCACTACATGTCCAGAAGGTTACTGATAGGTTAGAACAGGTTCCAGAAGAATGACAAAGTTAATACAGTAAGGCAACTTGAAGACATGCAGTAATAAAATAAGCTGAAAGAACCTGGGATAATCAGTCTGGAGAGAAGAAGACTGAGAAAAGATACTGTATAAGCATACAGGTATGTAAAAGGATTCCATATGGAAGATGATCAGGAACTATTTTCCATTACCACAGAAATTAGAACCAGATATAATAAATTGCATCTATCTATATTTCATTTAAATATAAGGGAAATTTTCTGACCATAAGACCTGTATCACAGTGAAACAGCCTATCTATGGACATTGTGAGTTCTCTGTCTCTGGAGGTTTTTAAGAAGAGACTGGACAGCCATCTATAAAGAAATTGAAATTGATTTTTCTAGGCACTGTATCACAAATCCTTATGGTTCCTTCCATCCCCATAACTAATTGAGGAACATTGATGTAAATATTTTTACTAGTAAGCAAATATATTATAAGGATCATTATATACGATTCTCTTTGTAAAATTAAATTGTGTTACTGTAAAATTCTAATCTTATTCAATCCCACTGATAGGAATGTCTCCTCATTGTTTAAATAAAAGTTATTTTATTTGTATCATTGCTATTTATTTGAATTAAAGGTGAATAAGAATAACATTCTGTACTGCCATTCTCTATAAATCAGATCTTTAGACATGTTATAGAAGTATACCATTAAAGTTCAATAAAGCTCATTCACATCAAATGGCATAGGCCATTCATTTGTTTTCATTACAATACTTTTATATGTTCTCCATACCAATTTTCCATGACTGGTTTAACTAAAAGTAAGATATCTGATTCCCCTCCCCCCAAAATACATAAGCTTTTTTTCTGAGCCAGTTGGACTAATGTTTTAGATATTTTTCTTCTCCTACTAAACAATAACATTTTCTTTCTTTCTTTCTTTCTTTCTTTCTTTCTTTCTTTCTTTCTTTCTTTCTTTCTTTCTTTCTTTCTTTCTTTTCAATCTCTTTTAACACAAAGTATGTCTACATATTGTCTACACAATGCATATAGCAGCATGAATGATACAAGATAAATGAACTAGGAACATCCAAATATAGAACAGGGATGAAACACATATTGCTTATAAAGTAGCTGTAATCTCAAAAGCACTTTTTGCACAGTTCTGAATGTTTAGTAGTTGACCCAAATGTATTTTGGTAATTAAGATTCTTCAATTATTGATTTAAATTTTCACTTAGAATGTAACATTTACAAATGGATTTTTAGAAAACCGCATAGAATGCATTTGCCAATTACAGCTTGGTCTTAGCCAAGAATATAACATACAATACATGTTTTGCATTATTGTGCAAAGAATATAGCCACAACGTCAAGCAAATATTTTATCAGAGGTCTGAATCACCTGCATACAATGTATACTTTCTCTAAAAAAAAAAAAAAGGGGGGGGGGTTTGGTGCAATTCACATATATTTCAGTACTGCAGTCTTGATTTGTATCCATGGAGTTGAACTCAATAATATTTTCCTCAGAAAGACCCTGTGGTCTGAGGAACAGATGGGTTGGCACATTTTCAACTCAAAAGTGGCCCTAATTCAGATCGGCTTAGAATTTATTTCATTGCTTGTTTGTCTTCTTCTGTTTGTTAGATTTCTCATATATGCATTCTATAGGCATTTGGGCATCTGGCTCTTTCTGTGTATGTGCCACATGATAGTCTACAGGGATCTACAAAGATGGCTGATGAATAAATTGTCTATGTTACTGAAGGACAAACTCTAAGTCCTTCACCATTAATTCAACATCTGGAAGGCCACCAGCTCTTCAGCATTGCAATAATTTTCTCCCTGTAAATTCACATTAAACTTAACCTAACTGTAAATATTCAGAACCTTCATTTGGATGACACTCAAGCTATGCTGCTTTTGCAGTGAAAGTCAGACTAATGTTTTGCTCAAATACAGCAGCTATTGCTGTTTATTGTATTGTATTATTATATTATATTATATTATACTTTACTATACTATACTATACTATATTATTATATATCATAGTATAGTATTATATTTTGCTACTGAGATGCATTAGAAAAGATTCTACCCAGCCATCTACCCATCCCCCTCAAATACCCCCAATGTATTTTTAGTAGCAGGATGGGACACTTCCTCTGCCAAAAGACAAGCTAGGGAAAAGTCATCTCAAAAAGTTGATTATTTTGACAATTCATCAAATGCTAAAAGTAGAAAACCTCAAAAAGGAACTGTTACAAGTAAGAATTCTAGGTAACAGATGAAATGGTACTAACTCATAAGGTTCAATTTCTTAAATATATTCTGGCATATGTATCATGTGTGTGCATGAAAGAATTGAGTCTCATAAGATCTTTTGATTGCAGAAAGGTAGCCAAGCAGCAATCTCAAATGAAAGATTATGTCTGTTTAAAAGAGCATTACCCAGAAAGACAACAAGCCCAAAGGCTTTGCCTTCCATATCCATATGGCTTCAGGGTTCTTTAAACATTCTCTTTACCATGTAGAAACTAATTGTCCAGGAGAGATTTCCCGCATAAGTAGAATAACGCTTAAGTGATCATATACTCATGCTTTCATACTTCAAAATTCAGAAAAGTGCAAAGTACATGGAAAAGACCCATGCACAGTGTTTTGGCCTACTGTAACATTTGAAAGACTTTTATGTTCTAACAATAAACTTTTCTAAGATTACCAGTTAATCTTGTAATAAATTAATAAACTATTCTGTTATTTGATCTACAAAGCTTCAGTTGGCCCAGAATGCAGTTATATGGATAGGTAAGGGTACATCTCGATATGCCCATGTAACACTGCTACTTCGTAAGCTACACTGGTTTCCAATAGACTTCCAGGTGTAATTCAAGGTGCTGATTCTCACCTTTTAAAGCCCTAAAGGACTTGAGGAACCACTATCCACCCATCCCACCTGCTCTCACAGACAGGACATACTCTAGATTCCTACTTTTAAACCTTGTCATCTCATGGGGCATAGGAAGGGTGACTTTCCTTTGGTTACTCCTGTTCTTGGGAATGATCTTCTCCTGATACATAACAGACTTCAACTCTGCTGATCTTTAGGAAAACTGTTAAAACCTGGCTTTTCCTCCAGTCATTAGGGGCCAGTTGAGTCCCCCCTTTTTTGTTCTTTAATGGTGTCTGGTCACCATTTTTTATTTATGTACAGTATTGTATATACTTTAATAATATGTGTGGTTCATTGTTTGGCTTTTGTTTTTATTGACATAGGCCACCCAAAGCTACATTGTTTGACTTCAGTGGCCTTATAAACCTACTTAATAACTAATTAATTAATTAAATAGAAACCACTTCACTCTTTGAAAGCCAACATCCATTTTTTTTTAAAAAAAATGAAAGAATGAAAAAAAAATATGACACAACTGCAAACCATCTGTCCCCTGCTGAATTAGGAAATTAAACTTCCAAGTTATTTGCAGGTGATGCTGGTCCTTTGCATGCAAGACCAAGTCTATAGGAAAACTAAAATAAAGTAAAATTGAGTTTATCATGTGTCTTATACTTAACATATATTGAAATAAGTGTAGTTAGAACAAAAGCAGGAAAAATACTCAGGAAAATAAAATAAAAAAATAAACTCAGGAAAATAAAATAAAAAGTAACAAAACTCTGGACTCTGCCATTAATTCCAAGGCTCTTTTTTCCTACAAGATTCAAAGTTTGGGGGAAAGGAAGGAAATTGTACCAAAGAAGAAAATGTACATAAGTGTAAAACAAATAAACTGCCTGCCTGCAAAGAAGAATGTTTCTTGGTCCATAAAGGAAGAAGATATGCAGAATACTGTAGACTAAAAATGAGAACCTAAAAATTCTTTGTTGGAAAAAAGCACATTATCATATAATCTTGTATGGTCTTGCCAGTGATTTATCTATCTTTATCTATCCACCCATCTGTAAATTGAAATAAATAATAAAAAACTGATGAAGACCAAGGCAGTGAAAGATTGTTCAGAGGATTGACATCTCTGAAATTTACAGCGTATAAATAATCTGTCCCATGCCATTTTACTATCAGATCTTTGCCATTATTTTTTTCTTCTGAATTTCTGAATTTTCTTCTGAACTTATATAGAAGTTCTCAAAATTGGACTTTGAAATAGCACTATAGATTTTGAACTTTGATGTAGGAAAGAACTCCTGATAATATCTTGAACCTATTAATAAATGAATTTTAGAACAAAGCAATCTGGACTTCTCACTTGAGGCAAAAATAACCAGTCTCAAAACTATCATATTTGGAGCACATTGTGCAATATCTCTCTGTGTAGTCAATCATGCTGGGAAAGGTGGAAGGAAAGAGAAGAGGACAATCAAGGTGGATGGATTCAATTATTGTAGTGATAGATGTAACAATGGAAGATCTAAGGGGACAAATCATTCTGGATAATGGTTACTAGGAATCAATATTGACTTGATAATATATAATCAATCAATCTCATTACTATTGCACAGTAGCTGGACTGACACATAATCATTAATAGCTCTATGATCACCATTAATGCTCTTGGGTATACAGAAATTGGTGGCTAGATTGCCTGCTATACAGAATATTCACTCAGATTAGAAAACTGAAATATATCAACTGGGGGGACATTGGTTCATTGGCAATTTGTTTTATTTCCCGTTTATTTGTCAAACTTTCCTATTTGCAGAAGAGTAGAAACTTAGGTCAGTTCTATAGTAACACTATCTTCTATAGCAACAGCAATAGCACTTATATACCACTTCACAGTGCTTTTCAGCCCTCTCTAAGCAGTTTCCAGAATCAGCATATTGCCCACAACAATCTGGGTCCTCATTTTACCAACCTCGGAAGGATGGAAGGCTGTGTCAACCTTGAGCCAATGGGAATCAAACTGCCAAACTGCTGGCAGTCAGTAGTTAGCAGAATTAGCTTTCTAACCACTGTGCCACCACGGCTTTATATTTTACTATATCCTCAGCCCATTATGAGTGAGAACAGAAACAATCATGCATAATCAAATCTTATTCTAAACATTGTGCATGTAGATCTCCTACTAAATTTGTCTAGTTGTAAGCAATGGATTCAGACTCTGTTGAAAGTCATCGCCAGTGGGTGGGATTCTTCTCTGCCACCTCAACCAAGCCATTCACCCTGACTGTGTTATCCCTATGTTCACCTTTTAACTTAGTTATTGAATTAATCAAATTACTGGAGTCATAAAATATACTGGATCATAAATGAATCAATGTGGATCAGCCATGCTTGCATGACACATAAAGATGCACATGGATGCATACATACACACACACTAGCAATAGCGTATTTGGTTCAGTCTGGTACATGAACCTATTTATAGAGAAAGCTCCCCTCTGCATGGGCTCAATTCCCTGCAAAATACTGTCTGTTAGAAGATGCTTTTTGTTTCAGAAGCAGAATTATAAGCCTATATTTAAGTAATTTGCTCTCCGTGTCAATTTTCAAGTACAGCACCATTGTGCTAGGGAGAATTAGATAATATGCTCGTTCCTTACATTACTGCTTCTTCATGACAATTTTTGCTAGGCTATACTGAAATAATCATTACTGAAGCAAAAGCAACTCTATTGCCTGTGGCTGCTGCACTTCAGATCATACTTAACATAGCCAGGAAGGCAGTAAGAAATATACATTCTTGTGACACATTACCAAACCATTTAGGGTTTGATTTAAAAGGGGGATAAGCTTCATATAATATAAAATGTATCAGGAATGACAGCTATGCCACATTTGATGTTTGCAAATGGACCACTTTTTTGCCGGGCTGGACGTAAAATATGTTTCAGAGCTTTTTCTGGATCTTCCTGTTTGAACAGCTTTTTTTACTATTTGCTAGCATTATTCCTCTCCAAATTACAGCTCAAACTGTTGCTTTCAGCTATTATTGGGAGAAGAAGAATACTTTCTATGATGCTACCCTAATTGACATGAGTAATTCTTGCATAGATTACCATTTGATGGCTGCATAAATATTTATCAGAGCTCTTACAATGCAAATAGTAGGATACATTGGAATTAAATTACATATAAAGGAAGCACCAGGTATTTGGAACCACATGCTGAGAATCTGTTTCTCATCCATCTCAGTGTAAACATTAAATGATTCCTTTTTTCTATACAAAGAACCAATGGTTTATTCCCACATAACTTTTAAGCATGGAGGAACACATTTTAGGTGTCTTGCTGCACTCGTCTCCTATAACATATAGAACAGTGGTGGCTTACCTATGGCACGGGTGCCAGAGGCGGCACTCGGAGCCCTCTCTGTGGGCACACGTGCCATTGCCCCAGCCTTGCCTCCCCCCATGACCCCCTCCTCTCCAGCAGCCCCCCTGAAGTAGAGTCACCCTCGAGCGTGGCCCACACAGAGCAGCGCAGCCAAGGACATGGCAGCCAGGCAGCATAGACAAGATTCTGCCCTCACACCCCATCATGCAGTTGATGCTGCAGGGCGTGGGCAGAGGGTGTGGCCGCCATAGTGCTGCTGGGCTCCTGGGCCATCTGCGGCAGGCCCTGGAGGCGGTGAGTGGTCCTGTGGGGAGGTGGGGCAGGGGATGGGGGGCAGAGCAGGGGCGGGGCCAGTTTTTGGGCACTCGGTCTCTAAAAGGTTCACCATCACTGATATAGGATGATATATCCATACTATAAAAGCATGATGTAGTAATTTCCCCTTTTCCGACTATTTAAATATATAGATCACAGACAGATATCTGATGGCAACATAATATGGATATAAAGTGAACAGGACACAGGATATAATCTGCAGCAGCAGTTTCATGCTATGTATGTGCCACAAAGTTGGATTTTTCATGTCAAGTGCTGCAAAATCTGTAAGCTAAGTTCCCTCACCTTTGATTTATGGTGATAAATATATACACAGAAACAAGAGAAGACAGAAACCTAGTGGTGAAAGTAAGCCAAACATTTGTCCAGCTAAAAAAAAGATGAATACGTTTGAATTGAATAAAACTGGTGAAACTTCATAATCTTCACAATAACTTCAATAATACATAGTAACCGAAAAAATAAGTAAAAATATAACAATCCAAAGAAATCTACATAAAATACTGAAGCTGAAAAAGATATATATATATATCTCACCTAAGGAGAGAACTGTATGTAAAAGTAGGGTTGATCAGGGCACAACATCATCTTTGTATGCTACGCCTGGACATCCACAGGAAGCTCTGGAAAATATTTCAGCTATCACCCCATACAATATAGACATCTTCTCCTGATGCCTATAGATGAGCTTCAACTCCCCAATTTGATTCCTTCAGCTTGGCGTGTGGCAGAGGATGCTAGGAACTGTATTTCAGCAAAACCCAGATTCCCATCCCTAGTTTAGATGCCCTCTTTTTTATGCTGTTTGTTCTCACGCCATTTGGCACTCTGTGAGAAATTGAGATGGTGCTCTTTGAGTTTCGTTGTTTGTTTCCAGAGGTTTCATTACCGGACTAGGTAACGTCATCACTGCTAGTAAGGAGTGGGGTTTACTTCTTGTTTATATACAGTGTTGCAGTGTTGATGGGGGTGTGGTTTTCTCCTTGGTAGTTCCTTGATTATAGTATTATTTTATGTTACCTACTCAGGTAATGAAATGTCTTCAAACAAACAATCAAGCTCAGAGACTACCAAGGACTTCACAGCTCAGCCCTGAGCTGCCTATATTCTCTTCTATTGAAAATTTAGATATTTCAAGTAGGATTCACATCAGAGCTTAACAACCCCCTTTGTGCTCATTAATCCAGTTAAGCTCATTCATGCAAACTAATGCATTCAGAGGGATCTCTAATAATCCCAATTGTGGTTATACAGTATCTCATCTTTTATCTTCCAGTAATCTGTATGATAAGGAGATGACTTATCACTTTACCGGTAGTGAGAACTGAAAAAACAACAACAAAACTACCTACAACTGACATGATGATGTAGTATGGAGCACAGAAGACATACATTTAAAAAGAGGTGAAAGAAAAATGAGGCAGGTATCTGCAACTGTGTTTTATAATTAGCAGTCCTGATTGAGAACTGAGAACCTAAGCTGAACATTGGAGCCTTGTGTTAGTAGGCAAATGGCAAAGAAGCTTTTTTGTACAGTGTCTCATTATTTGTGGAAGAGAGTGCTTGCAAACGGTATATTGCTCTCAAAAAGTGTGGTTTGCTCTGTCTCTTGCTGGAAATCTGGAGAAGAACGAATTTTGTTACCTCTTTTAGCAACAGCC
This sequence comes from Crotalus tigris, assembly GCF_016545835.1. Taxonomy (NCBI): domain Eukaryota; kingdom Metazoa; phylum Chordata; class Lepidosauria; order Squamata; family Viperidae; genus Crotalus; species Crotalus tigris. The sequence continues at coordinate 1,608,431 of NW_024096711.1, forward strand.
GACGTCAAACTATCATGGGATGTTCTGCTGGGGGAAATAACTAAATTAGACATTATAAGAACAGGTAATTCATCTATCATAACAACTTTTAATATTCAAATGACCGAGGGAGAAATTTGCTGGTGCAAGCCTACTCTGCTTATGGAATAGAGGCTTTAATGCCTGGATAACTATAGAATCCAAAGTGATACTATCTGCTTGCATTCTCTTTTTTTTCCCCACCTCCCCCTCTCTCTTTCTCTCTCAGCAGCACATTAATGTCCTCTTTTCTCTCATGCACACATGAACATTCCCACACACGCACATATACTACACCCACGGACAATCACTCATAGAGTAAGAAACACAAACATGCCCTCCTACACTGCACTTTTAAAACCTGTATTTGACGCCCATGTGCTTGGCTCCAGTTTTCTGCTGGCAACAAATATGCTTGTCTTATGCTACTCTACATGTGGAGGAGGAAAATGTATGGCATGAAGCTTGGACACTGCACTGGGATTGTGTCAGAAGTGCCTCACATGAGACTGAAAGGAATGGATAAGAGTCTTGAGCAGCACCCTGTGAAGTTGTGTAGCAGAGTTGAATAATGCTGCTCTCCAAGGCATTGTTTCACATACATGTTTCCTCCCTCCCCTCACTTCTATCCTTTTCTTCATTGGTGCTTTTGCTCTATCTCAGTCTCCACAGCTTTTCAGTCTTAACTGTAATCTCAGAACAACAGTGATTTGTCATTCCTTTATTGTCCTGCTCCACATGATTTTTTCCTACTTGAAAATTAAAGGTACTTAGCATTAAAAGCTCTCATTTCTCAAATTCAAGAAGTGAGACTTTACAAATTTGAATTGCCATGTATCTGACTTCTGCTTTCCTTGCCCCCAAATTTCTCACAGTCAATCTCCTCCTCTTAGCTTTACTCTCTAACTAGAGCAGAGTTGTATTTGTGTAGGAATGCAGGCATGCATGAAGACTGGTGCTCAAAGGTTAACTAAATGCTCAGGTGCCAGCAATGTACTACCAATGTGAAACCAATTCCTGCATCTTATCTTAATGGAGCTGCAGAGTTATTTGGGTTAATTGGCCTTGGCTTGCTTCTTCTATTCTTGTTTCCTCACCCAAACTGTGGGGTTCCAGATGAGTATTCATCAGAAGAAAAATAAACAATGAACAAGTGCCTAGTTCTAATGCAGTGATGGCGAACCTATTAGAGCCTGAGTGCCCAAACCACAACCACAAACCCACTTATATGTCACAGGGTGCCAGGTGGGCATGGCCCACTAGGTGGGCATGGCTGTGATCATGGCAGACTGGGTGGGTCTGGCCAAAGTGGGCGTGGTCACTCGATGTTGCTCGTGGGGAGGGACACCTGTTGGGGCAGGGCAGGGTTGGGGGAGATCCAGGAGTCTCTGACAGGTGGGGTGGTGGGCAGGAGGCTTGTCCTGCAGGGTGAGGCTGGGCAAAGCGAGGCAGGGCAGGGGTGCCATTGCCGCAGGGCAAGGCGAGGCAGGGGCTCAGGCGGCTGCTTCCTGTCACCATTGGCCCCCGCACACAGAATCCAGGAGTGCATGGGGGTCGACAGTGTCTATCAGCAGCCACAGCCTGCTGGCCCCTCGACCAGCGCACTTTGGGGCTCCGCAGCCCACTGCCAGCAGTTCAGAGAAGCTGCCTCTGAGCTGGCCAGCCGGCCGACAGCTGAGGAGGTGATGCAGTGGGTCGTGCCCGGGAAAAGGAAAGCATGCAAGGCCAGGAGGGATGGGATGGGGGGGGGAGGGAAACAAGCCATGGTGGGATGCATCCAGCCACATGGGAGCTTGGTGAGTTAGCGGGCGGCTGGTTGAAGAGGGATGGTTGCCATCTCCAGGGTATGGTGCGCGTGCCCACAGATAGGGCTTTGAGTGCCGCCTGTGGCACGCGTGCCATAGGTTCGCCACCACTGTTCTAATGCAACCCAGGAATAGAAGGGAAGCTGAAGTAGAAGTCAGATAGGAGTACCTTGTCTAACCTCTAGAGATGAAATGGAATATAGTCTGGATTTCAAGGAGGAAGGGGCTTCGTTCCAGCAGCCAAGAAGGCAGTGAAGCGTGGAAATTTTGGTAGGGAGGAAGAGGGTTAAAATGGCTCCTCCCTGGCCATTCCCAGAGTATATCTATAGTTATGCAAATGGTCTGGCAAGATTCTGTTTGTAGGTGAAGAACAATAAAGGAAACCATTCAGAAATATTTCCATGTGTCATTTTGGGTTCTTCAGGCTTGACAAGAGGAGTCTATGCACTTGCTTTCCTATTGCCTTAGTACTGACCATGTACGATGACCAGAGTGCTTACAAACCCCTTGCTAGCATGAACTGGAATAAGTATAAGTTAAGAATCTCTGGATATGAGGTATAATAAGGCCTCTCATTTCTTTATCAACTGAAACACATTCTAATAGGAGAGGTAAATAGTGAGAGTTGGTTCATGTCGACAGCATCTCACCCCCAAAGTGTTCCCAAAGTCTTTGTCTCTTGAGGGAGACTGTAAGCCCTGCAAGGTAGTCCAGATAAGCAGCATAACCAGGAGTACTAGCCCTATTGTAAAGTTAAAATAAAAGAACCTTGCAAGACTGAAAGTATTTCTCCTCTCCTTTCCTTTTACTTTCCAGACAACCAATGAGGGTCCCTTCCAAAACATTTCCTTCACCATTCCCTCTTCCATGGACTCACAACATGTTTTACATTCTACCTAGGAAATGAGCAGATGAGTAGGGGGAGATAAGATAAGAAGAGAAGAGAAGAGAAGAGAAGAGAAGAGAAGAGAAGAGAAGAGAAGGTAACCTTTGCTGTCATTTTTTTACTGTGGGCACACTGGCACACATTAAAGATGAAATTCTGTTGCCTGCTCTCAAAAGTGTACACATACATAAAACACATATACACATGCTATATACAACATATGCATATACCTACACCCTTATATATAAATATTAATCAATGTCCATCTTGAATAAATAGCGGAAACTTGAGAGTTCACAAGGTTAATACTGTATGGCACAAAACTGTGACTGAATCTGAATGTTCTGCTTCGGATACCACGAAGCCTCCTCCCAGAAGGTAGTAAGGAAAACAGGTTGTGAAGAGGCAATCCTGCGGACCCTGCTCAAGCAATGCTTACATGCTATGTCCTGGATAGAAACGAGTGAACTGCCAATAATGTTTTCTGCCCTCCTCATCACTCTCTGCACTGCCTTCCTGTCTGAAGCAGTGATGCTTCCAAACCAGAGTGTAATGTAATATGACAGGATGCTCTCAATTGTCCCTCTATAGAAAGTGGTAAGGACAGGGGAAGGAAGATGTACTTTTCTCATGCAATGCAAAAAATGCAGGCGCTGCTGTGCCCGCCTCACCAGTGTCTCACTGTTGAGTGATCAAGCTAGTCTACTCATTAGTTGCACACCCAGAAATTTGATGCTGCTACCCATCTCCACCAATCCATAGGCTTGCAGGTGAGACACCTATCTAAAGGAGTTTTCCCTATATGTAACAGGACTTTTTGTCTTAGATATCCAATTGATGAGCAATTGAAGTAAGGACAAAAGCCAACTGACTAAATTCATCAAAGGGAACAGTGGGATGTATTAGGAATGATAGCCCGTAATTGCAAGTACCCTTCCCATCAACTATATAACATTGAAAGTATTGTATTTAGAAAGCTTATCACTATCCTTATTGGATTACAAATTAAAAAATATATATCTATGCAGAAAAAATGCTGAAGTATGAAGTCTGGTACTTTGGGTTTACCAAAGATATTGGCTCCTATTTGCTTCTGGGAAGTTCTCAAATATTTTGTAGGGCATTTCTGCAACAAATGAGAAGCACTACCACTTACATAAATCTCTTCAAGCAGAAAATGTTTTATGACAGAGTAAACATCTCTCTCTCTCTCTCTCTCTCTCTCTCTCTCTCTCTGTGTGTGTGTGTGTGTGTGTGTGTGTGTGTGTTTGTGAATAAATTTCCATGGATGAATGCAGTGAAATAACAAAAATGTCAGGGCTAAATCTAAAAGGATTGGTCTGTGTGTATGGTGCTGTAGTCATACAATATTTTGTATACTTATTATCTAGGCTGAACAGCATTCTGCCATACCCTTTCACATAAACAGAAAACAATGTAAACAGAAAAAGGTATTTCAAAAGGCAAATTGCGTTTTATTACCTTCTGAGAAAGTATTTCTGGTCCACTGATGTTTTATTTGTCTTCTCTTCCCTTCCCTTATGCAAATCAAAAAAAGAAAGCCTGAGAAAAACAGAAGTAATTAGGCACGTGAGAGGAAGAGGCTAGTAATGAGGAATAGCAACCCATGATGTAATAATAAGATGGAAGACAAGAAGACAGAAGTTGATGAGCCTGTAACATTGATTAAGGTATGAAACATCATTTTAGTATTTGTCTGTTGGTTTTTTTTAGACCAAGTCAGCAACATATATGAAAACTCACCAATTTATCAAGGAATTCCAGATTTGTAAACTAGAGTAGTTTTTTTTTTTTAAATCCCAGAAAAGGGTAATGGCAAACCAGTCCCATGTTGTAACCAAGGAAATTACATGAATGCATCCATGAAATCACCAGGAGCTGACTTGAATACCTGAACAGCATCAGGTTGCTGATTTCTGTTCAAGTAAGCATGTAAGGAATTGTAGCCTAATCCTCTTCCATCATTCTTGAATAGATTGTATTTCTCTAGCACCTTCTTTTGTGAACACTATTATTCTCTAACATTCTAGGATATATTTCAGCCACTCATCAATCATGCCCTACATTTTGAAGTCATATTTTTGTGCCCCATGGGCAGAAACCTTAAGCATACATCAAAGCAAAAGCAGTAGTAATAAGGGATGGTACTTAGAAAATCTGCACACTGGCAAAATGTCCATCTGTCAGTTACAAAAGGCCACACTGCTTATATCCATACGTATACTAACCAATACATTATGACATCCTAGGTTCTTAGAAAGAACACAATATGTATGAAGGCCAGCACCAGCTAAAGCTGTGACTTCACATTGTTGTGAGCCCATTAATAATAATAGTTATTACAGATCAAGTCCAACAAGAAGCACTGACAAAATCACCACCAATCAATTGCAAAGGAAGCTTTACTTGGAACAGCTTATATCCTGTAATGATACTTTTAATACCATCAAACAACATCTGCCTATCCCAGGTCTTTGAGAAGGACTTAATAACAAGATAAAATGCAAAACCCATTCTAAATATCTGGCTTACTGTGTGACAAACTAATCCTTTGTTGACCTTTTGAGTCTCCGGTAGCCTTGCCTCTCACCTACTGTAGAATCACAATATAGCTAACTAAATATCATTAAAAGGGCAATGATCCAATAGAACTGTACTGTAACTTCCTGGTACAATGAAGCAGGTTCTTTTCACAGATAGACATGAGGTGACCATGCTTTACTATTTCTCCCTTATCATTTTTTTGGCTGGGTCACAGAACATGCTATGCCTAAGTGAAATAAATCACATAATGGCTCCATACAATGTGTCTGTACGAACTATAGCCAATTACCGTTTATTCAGTAGAGCTTAGTGGGACATGTAATTTAAATAATTGTTTAAAATTACAATATAGAATTTTCCTGACACAATTCTCTGACACAGGTAGAACAGTAGCACCCAACCATTTCACTCTTAAGTAATTCATTGAAATGCCTTTCTGAAATAATTCTGTGACTGTAAGCTTTTGGGAAACATTTCACTGTGCCAGCCATGTAGCCCTTCTTCAACTGATCTCAGAAGCAGGATGTTCAGCTCCTGTTGAAAGCTGTTCATTTATTATTTCCTGAAAAAAATTACACAGTTAATCATTTCAACTTTTCCACAAGTTTGTTTCAGTGGAATTTGATGTATTACAGAATTATCTTTATGGCACTATAGTCATCTCATAATATGACAGATATAAATTCCTGGAGCTCCTCATCGAGTCAGTTCCTATTAAGCCCTGCTCTGGTTTCTCACCTTAATAACATTAAAAACATAAACATACAGTGAGGGGTTCAATTCTATTCTTTACTATCATCCTCTAACTATTCCCCCCCCATTAATTAACCCTAACTAATTAGTTTGTGAACGTGTTACTACCAACACCTACCGCTTATAGACATTTCAATTCTGTGAAAAGCTGGACTAGGTTTTCCTGTGAAAACTGGATAGAAATATAATTAAGTACAGCTACCCATCTGGTTCAGTTGTCAAATGATCAGATATATGGTCTTTTTTCCACATGGCTTTAGCACATAAAGATAAAGTCACAATCCACTGGTACCTAGGGGAGATGCTATCAAGAAGAACAAAAAAAGAGCCACAGTTAAGAAGTATCTGACAGCAATTTGGACATCAATACAGGAAGATTTCTAGGGTAGGTGTAGTGAAGTAGAGACATCTCTGCAAAAGCGGAACTGATGTTTGTGACAAAGATCAAAGAACTGGTGAATAGACCAGTTCTTCAGAACCTTTCCAGATAAGGAAAAGTCAGGAGAATACCCACAGGTACTCTGGATGACTATTCCTTGTGAGGAAACTATAGTTTCAGCACCAGAAGATGAAGGAATTAGCCTTCTTGCTCAGGGTTGAACCTCTCAAAGGACACTAAGTTCTCAAGCCTTATTTTCTAATCAGGTTTGGAAATTGCTTATTAACCATCTTAAAACTATTGGAGATCTTCAGAATAATAAGTTTAAAAAATTGCAACGTGAGTTTACTTTCAACTCTAAACAAAAGAAAAAAAATAATTACAAGCTTAAGAAATTAAATAATTTAAAATAAACAGCAAAAAGTAAAACAAGATTTTGATCAAAGTAAGTTAAAAATGTGTTAAGGCTTCAGTCAAATTTGGAATATTGACTTTTATTATAATAATCTGAAATCAACTATAAAAAAATAAATCAATTCTTGTGAGATCCAGAGTTATTTTGGCTGTCTTGGCTCATAACAAAATTAAGTGCTTTTATGATTTTAGAAAGTGGACACTAGAAGGGACTAAATATTCTAAGTAGAAGGGGGAAAAATGTAACCCAGTTTTTACTATGAATTAATTGGGAGTTACAAAATGACATAAAATGTCTAAGATTGTAAATGTTAAAGGAAATCTTTGAAGAATGAAATCTTACAGGAGGGAAGGGCTCATTCCTGGGGAGTAAAGAGTCAACATAGTTTGGAATCTTTGGTATATAGAAAGAGAGTGAAAACAGACCCCCTCCAGAAGTTTACAGGGTATATCTTTTAGTTATGCAGAAAATTGCTTTAGTCTGGCAGAATTTCTGCCTATAAGCGAGCAGCAATAAATAAATTACTCTGCAATAACTCTTCGTGTCATTCTTAGTTCCGGAGGCCTGACTCAAAGCCAGAAATTACAAGCTATAATATCAGCAATGCCACTGATGATATCTTATTATATGGATAGATTATGTCCAAAAGATGTCAATGATAGATGTGGAACAAATTTTGTCTGACAAGACAGAGAAAGTACCAAAAGTGGAACTACCGTATATTCCAACGTATAGGGCGACCCGGCATATAAGACGACCCCCTAGTTCGATGCTGGGTCGTAAGACCATCGACGCCGAGTCGCATGCCTAGAAAGTCATCTTATATGTCAGAAACTACGTTATTTCCGGTGTATAAGATGATCGACGCCGAGTTGCATGCCTAGAAAGTCATCTTATATGCCAGAAATTACCTTATTTCCGGCGTATAAGACGACTCGGCATATAAGACGACCCTCGAGTTCGGAGGCTGTTTCGACTCTCTCAAAAGTCGTCTTATACGCCAGAATATATGGTACAAATGACAGGCCATGGGAATGATTTGGGAAAGGACTCTTTATTGTATACACCAAGGAAAGTGGCACAGTTTTAAAAATTAAATGGAAAATGCATATGACATATCAAGTTCTCTAACCCTTTAGAGACTTTTTGCTGATACCAAGATTGAATGGTTGCTGTTTTATGTATTTGCTTATAGATAAAAAGATGGGATATGATTGGAAGCAATGCTTGTTTGTAACCTTGTAGTGGGTGAATTTGATTTGTCTATAATTGTTGTAATGAAGGTTGGAAGTTATATACACACACACTTTTCTTTTTTTATCATATTCTTTCTTTTCTTTTTCTTTTTTCTTGCACTTTTTATTCTTTTTTACTATTCTATTTTCCTAATTTGTATTAGTTTTCACTATTGTAATCAAAAACCTCAATAAAAAATATTAAAAAAGGAAATAAACATAGGCAGGCATTATATAATTAAGCAAGCATGTAAATATCAGCATAGCCAGGAAGAATGGAGTGACATAAGTGAAAAATAGGAATGAACAAAGAGAAAAATCATACTGATTGAAGACTAGACAGTTACTGGAGTACTGTGAACGGAGATGACATGGGAAAAGATAGCTTCTTATATTTCCATATAACCAGCATAGCACAAAATTATTTATAATTTTAGGTGTCAAGCAATCTTGTTGTTCAAAAAAGGCTTTTTCGCCTTTGTAATACATGACAGAAATATTCAGTTTCTGTCTGTGAATTTCCATAATAAATAATCTGAACTGTCTGGAAATGTAATGGTCTATAATAAATCAGGTATCTGGGCCAAGTTTCTAATTTTGAAGTTCATGTAATAAGCATGCATATTAACTGTAATGCTAATCTTTGCTTTGCTGTTAAGTAAAGTTTTACCTGCCCTGGTAATAAAATTCAATCCCTTTTAGCCACAGACCAGATGCACTGTAAAATTGTATCTGCTTAGAGAAACAAAAGGCAAGTGAAATATTTACCTGAAATAAATGTTCTTAATTAGAAAAGAAGACCTATTGATTATAGTAGATTTACTTTTAAGTAATAATAGGCTGTGAATGAACCTCACTTTTCAAAAACAAAGGACTAATAATTACTGAATAGGACTGTGTTTGTGAAGTGATAAACATAAATCCATGTTGCTGGGTTAGCAAAATCACAAACGCTGATAATGGTAACCAATGGTAACTCAATACATAACAATATTCAAATAGCAACATAAAACATCACTACAAAAGCACTCACAAGAGAGTTATAGGATGATTTTAATTAGATGGCATATCTAGGATAGACCCATGAAGGCTTACTAATTGCTTGGTCCAGTAGAAAGATTATAATGATATGTTTTAAAAAGTTACTTCTATAACATTTCTCATCCTTGATTTTAGATACAGATCTCTCCATTCATAGACTGGAGCCTTCTTATGTATGACATAATAATGACTCTGTTGTACATTTATTCTAAAGATAGGATTTAATATTTGTTGTGTTCATTTCAGTTTCTCTGAAAACAAGTTAATTTCAGTATGAGGCACTTATTCTAATGCACACACAGGGTTCTAATAGTACCAAAATCATGTCACCAGTCATGGAAAAATGAAGGCCCAGCCATCTTCTCTTGAATGCATTGGCTGAAAATTCTAGGATTCCTGTCATATCATATTAGTTTAGGGAAGACTGGTCTAACCTCTATTTTCAAGGGTGGAGGTAAGCATCTCAATGTAAAATATGGCTGAACCACTGGGCCCTTCAGCATCTCCCTTCAGAAAGAGGTAGAAGAGCACAGTGCTTCTTATCTCTGCTCTGTGCCATGTAGCCATTGGGGGAGGGGGGGCATCCAAATAGATAATTCCTAGCACTACACTGAAAGTCCCAGAGAAATATTCCACTTTTTCCTCCTTTTTTCTATTGTGTAGAAAAGTGGTTGGAGGAAGGGGGTTTCAAATGTATAATTCTATGCATAGGATTCTGCAGAAATCACCCCAAATGTATGTTTTATTTCATTTTTATCCCACAACTCAGAGCAGTCTGCATGTTCCAAACACAACTCTTCTATTCTGTCATCATAAGAACCTTATGGCATTGGTAGGGCAGAACAAGTTCACTCAGCAACTTTATACTACATTATTCAGACTTAACCCACTTATCCAGTCACTCAAGGGTTTGGGTGGAAGGAAATAGTGTCCGCCTATGGGTCTTTGCAGCCCAGAGGATTTTACCTTCCCAGACTCTTGTACTTAGAAGCCCTACTTCAGGGAGATTCTATATACCCCTTCCCATAGAATAAAAAGACAGTGGCTTTACAAGGACTCAGACAGCTTCAGGTATCAGATAAGCTACAGATGCAATTCCAACTTGCACTGATTTAGTCTGATAGCCTAAGCACTATTAGACCATGACAGTATTTGAATGTAGTCATCTTTGCTTGCATCTCCCTAAGGGGCTCCTCTGCCACATTTAGGGAATTATTGCTCTCTGCTACTCTAGAATTGTTTCCAATTACCCAACAACCTTCAGTCATTAGATACTGGAGGCCCCTCTATCTGTACAACCCTCAGCATTATAGAACTTGGGGGGGGGGGGAAGCATGAAAAATGGCATTCATACAAAAGTTCAGTTTTAAACATCTCTGAAGACCAAGGGCATGTACCATATATATTTCAATGTATTCTGAAAGAACAGGCTTGCCTTTAGTTTTAATTACTAATTTTTGTACTACTACATCTATATGTCAGAATAAAATAACTGACATCAGTTTCATGAAAGAAAATGTATAGTAGAAAATTGTTGCTGTGTTATTGCAAAGTGGCTGGTAATTCACAAAATGTGAACATTTTTATAAACAGCAGCAATTCCACAAGAAAAGCTTTACCTTATCTTGTTTCCTATGCCTTTTAGAAGATGAGAACTGGGCACTCCAAATGAGTATATGAGTGCAGAAAGATAGGCATCTGTGCAATTTTTTAATCTTTTACTTGGTTTTAAAATTGGACTTAAAGTAACCCACCTAAGCAGCTGAAAAATTGACAGAATCAGTCAGGAACCTCACCTTTAGCCCAAGAACCTCAGCCCCTCTTATATCAGAATTATCTGCCTTGAAAGTGCCACTGAAAAATGATGGGATCTTGAGTAGGCAAATGAAGTCTGGAATTTAGATCTCTGATGGCAAAGCACAGTAAAGATCTTCTCTCTCCAAAAATGAACAATATCTGGAAATGCTTTTGGCCAAAATGAGCTTATATTGTGGAGTAGCTGCCAATAGAGAGGAGGTATCTTCCGCCCATTCATCAAACATATCTATTTCAGTCTTCCATCATTTTTACACTTACGCATCTTTCTCTGTCTCATTAGGGAAAAATAAAAAGCAAAAGAAGAGAAACAGCAAAGAAAGGAATATTGAGCCATAAGGAGGAAAGGAACAGACACAAACTGAGAAAGCATGCAGGCTGCAGAGAAAAAGTCATGTTTAGGTTGTTCCTAATAATATTCAGATTGTTGCAAGGGTTGATTCACACATGAATGGATAATGAACAGAAGCTAAATGCTGTATGCAGAGCAATTCTGTTAAAAAGCATTCTATGGCTTTTCAGTTCACCAACCCGCCCATTTTCCAAATCTTTAGAATGAACCAGTAAATGATTTCAAAATACTTCCAAACTGTCTTTACCTATTTTAGATCTATGCTGATATTTATAGAACTATCATTATGGACACGTATATGGTTATGTGAATCTAATGGTTGTGGAAATCAATATAACCAGTCAATGCTTTCCCTACCCAAGCAATAATGGAGTGCTGCAGAACTTGCCTGCAAATTCCTTACCTACAACAAGTTGTGAATTAACCAAAAGAAAAAAAATAAAGCAGATTTTTTTCTCTCCTTCACAAAAATAAGACAATTTGTTAGCATTCTTGTCTCTCCCCCAATCTAGATATTTGTCTACCTTTGTCGAGTAAAAAAATTAAAAGATCAAAGGCTTGAGAAGATTGGTGGTTAGGGAAAACCAATTATAAAAAATATAAAAGACAGCCCTGGACACTGAAGCTTAATGACCATAAGGATATCCCAGTAAACCTGCATACAGAAACTTGCCATGGCGATAGGGTAGCATGTAGAAATATGAGAATATTGGAAGCTCTATGGGAAGAGAGAAAAGGAGATTGATTGCATATGGCTGTAAAGCCCTGACTTTACAGAACGGTGAAACTGCTAAGGTTTAGGGAGGGAAAAGATGGGTCAATACATTGATCCTATGTGCTACAACTTGCTGCAAATGCACAATAAATGTTTTCAATATAACAGTATTAATAGTCTCTCTCTCTTTCTCTGTAATTACTAAAGATCTTTAAAAAGTCTGCATTCCACTGGCAGGATAAAAAAAAGTGAGGAATGCCTCTATTTTCGAGGGAAAGTCAGGATATTAGGAATCCTGTAAAGCAATGTTTGATATATAAAGGCTATAGATGAAGTAATTATTTTGTGAATGTAATGGAAACTGATTATTTCTGTATGTTCCTGAACTCATACAAAAGAGAAGAAGAAAAAAGAGTTCTGAAGTCTAGGGAGAGGGCATTTACTGTTATAGGGATGAACATATGACAAATAAGGCACTTGATTATAACCTTCTTTCTTCTTTCTTCAGCTCTCTCAATAAATTTCTTTTATCTGCTCAAGCAGACAGACTCAGAGTACAAGTGTGCGAAACAGCAAGCTCTGGGGCCTGCAAAAGTCATTGCGTATCTTGGTGCCAAATTTAGTGGCTGCTGGTTACATGATTTAGGTCGCTTGCTTGAGACAGAATGCTATGTCCATTGAGTCAAGGAAAAAATCATTGTTAATAGTAGGCTGCAAATGGTTCCATAGCTAGTGTAGCTTCCCTCCCTGTTATTTTGTCATATATACTGCCTCTCTGGCACTGCCTGATACACAGACAGTATGCATAAATGGTCCCAAACAGACCACTGCCTCTTTCCCGTGATCAGAGGAAAGAGATGAAATGATTGAAATGGCAGAAAGCAGCAGGAAAGCTTAGAAACCAGGACTGATTTTGAAGGAATATAAATCTGTTTTTACTGGCTCTTATTGGTTGTTGGATTTCCTACTTTATTAGTTCTGCAAAAGCTTAGTACAGAGCTTTCAATCGTACTATATGCAATTCACAACAAATTAGATGTCGAGTATTTTGCATTCTCCAATGCTGCATTAAACAACATCTTAAATATCTACATTCATCTTTACTCTTCTGTTTGCAAGCAGGTAACTGAAAAAATGGACGGAAAAAGAATAACTATTTGCATAAATCTGCCTAATGGCTTTCTGATGCAGCCATTTTGACACCTTACACATATAATTACCAGCAGAGATTCATACATAGACATTTGCACATGGTTCTTTAAACACCAGTACTTGCTCTATTTTGCCCCCAAGAAAATTTTGTTCACCTAATGTTTCCTTTAGTTTTTTTTTCAACCTAAAAATTCTGTATCAAAGTAGAAATACGAATTCTATTATCAATAAAAATCCAGAAAGTTAAGATATTTTCCACATGATTACTGATAGTGCCTAATTTATTTCACATTTGTCAGACTAGCATGAGGATGAAGAAGAATTATGCTGAACTTCAAGCTAAAATGATAACTGGCCCATTCTAGATTTTACAGTTTCAACAGTTAATTACTCTCAGTTCTTATGTATACAACCAAGAAGGATTTGTAGCCTCATACTAGATGATTCTAGCATGCTAATGGTGCACATGAATTATCAATGACTTGGCAGTCATAAATGATCCATTTGCATCCCATGGATCCTCAAAAACACAGAAATATATACACCATGTACTAAAGCTAGGCGAGGCAAAGGCAACTACCAGAAGATTATATAAACTCAGGGCTTTTTTTGTCATAGAACGCCCAGAACAGAGTTCCGGCACCTTTTTTGGATGGAACTTTGTAGGATAGGCAAGGCGGTTTGTATGACGTGTGTGAGTTCTGGCACCTTTTTTTTAAACAAAAAAAAGCACTGTATAAACAATATAATTACAATTACCCGGGTACCTTGACCTGCATACTGAAAGTATCTTAGGGCAAAAATATTCCCAGGGCTGACTTATGATGTGAAATTGTAGGGCCTTACAAATGCTACCTCACTTGGACAAGTTCAGACTCTTTTTTAAGAAGCATCCTGGAAACTGACAAGAGCACTGGAAGTTTTTAAGAAGAGACTGGACAGCCATTTGTCTGAAATGGGTTTCCTGCCTGAACAGGGGGTTGGACTAGATGACCTCCAAGATCCCTTACAACATTATTATTATTATTATTATTATGGATCATCGCACAGTCAGCCAGATGTTCAGACTGGATTTGGCATTTTGTCTACCTATCGAGTCCTTACCAAGGACCCTGGATAGGCAGATGTGGATGTTTGGTGGTATTACAGGTATCGTCGCAGGATGGAAGCAGTTCCTAATAAGGCCGCCTTTTGCAATTGACTAATAGCGAATTTGTCAATGCCAATGGTGTTCAAGTAGTGCTCCAGTTGTTTTGGGATTGCACCCAAGGAGCCTATGACTATTGGTACTACCCTTGCTTGCTTTTGCCACCAGTCTTTCTATTTCTATTTGTAGGTCTTTGTATTTTGTTATCTTCTCCAGTTCTTTCTCTTCTATTCTGCTATCTCCAGGCACTGCCACGTCCACTATCCAGACTTTTTTGTCTTTCTTATCGACAATTGTTAAGTCTGGGGTGTTATGTTGCAGGTTATTATTATTATTATTATTATTATTATTATTATTATTATTATTATTATTATTATTATTATATCAGTCCCCATGGTCAGAACAGAAATGGTTATCTGCTCCATATATAGCCACTCAATAATTAAAGTTTTCACATAATGGCAGAGGATCCATTCAATGATAGATTGAATGAAGAGGTTACCCAAAATATGGTTAGTAGAAAAAAATAAGTATGGCTCGGCCCACCTCCTGGGTAAGCCGACTTAGATCTAAGTTATTTCACAGCATGGGTTTTCCATCCAGTATTTATTCTCAACAGCCTCTCAAGCAAAGAACATTTTTAACAGAGAGTCCTAGATATCACTACCCAAGTAGACATGGAGCTATTTGGCAAATAAAATAAAATAAAATAAAAATATTTAAATTGGCTGACTAAGAACAAAACAATTTTCAAATTTGAAAAATAGCCCTCAGTGAGTTTGATGCAATTCTTAAGAAAGGCCTATTCTAGAGCAAGATTTGAGTTGTTAGATTCCATGGCCAAATATGGGCACTTTCATCACTTGTCATATTGTGAGATGATGTGTACATGTGGTGTCCCAGTCAACAAAGATATTGCTCATGTTTTGTTCGACTGTCAACTCTATGTCCATTGTAGATATCTAACAGCCCTATTTGAAAGATCAGCCCACTGTGACCTGGATCACAGATTGTCCTCTTTCCTCTTGAGGTCTAATGTGTACATTGTGAACAGAACTGCTAATTTTATAGTCAAGACAGTTCAGCTATGAACCCATTATACTGAACTGATCAGGATATCAAGTAAAGGTGATGTATTTAGAAATTATATATCAGCTAGAAGCTCCTCCATCTCTGATAAGGGGAGGGAGAAGTGACTTTCAAGAAATCTGAATCTTCCTTTTTCTCATCTATGCCAGAACTAAC
Source organism: Crotalus tigris (assembly GCF_016545835.1). Lineage (NCBI taxonomy): Eukaryota > Metazoa > Chordata > Lepidosauria > Squamata > Viperidae > Crotalus > Crotalus tigris. The sequence continues at coordinate 1,623,954 of NW_024096711.1, forward strand.
ACTGAAGAAATGAAGCCAGTTACCACTCTTACTAATTAGGTATTATCTCGCCATAAAAAAGCGTTTGGATGGATGGGTAGATAGACAGACAAGTTGAAAGTGCCAAAAATAAATTGGCAGCTTTTGTCTATGTCTTATAAGATTTGGTGATTTTGGAAAATTTGAGGCATTCTTGGGGGATCTGGAAGGTCAAAACCTCAACAAGTTTTTAGCTTCTTGATTACTCAATTCAGTAATTTGTATGTTTGGCAGTTGATGATGTGTAATAAAATTCCAGTTTATCTCTACTGAAGAAAAACCATTCTGAATATTTTGTTCTTAATAAATTAATAAATCAGATTGTTCTTGCTGTAATTTCCTGCAAAATATGCAACATAGTATTGATCTGACTTTTTTATCTCAGGCTATTTCAGATGTAACCTTAGTCTTTTTTCTCCAGCAATGCAATAATCCTGAAAAGTTTTTGTTATTTTAGATATGAATTATACAAATGTTCTATATATGCAGGACCCAACTAATGTTCTTTAAAAAGATAGTTCTTTGAAAGTAATTATGAATAGGTAAACTACATATGAATAAGCAACGTTTGGATTTTTAACTCATATGAACTCTTCTATTTCATGTGTGATATCCAGGTCGGTATAGCTTTGATCTCAGAACTGCTACTCAAAAAGGAATATTGTTTGTTGATGAAATGCAACCACAGTATACTGTTGTATCTAGCCCAAACTGTAGATAACTCCCTACAGCAGTGGTTCTTAACCTGTGGGTCGGGACCCCATTTGGGGTCGAATGACCATTTCACGGGGGTCGCCAAACCATTCTGTCTGCCATTTTTTTCCCTTTTCCCTAGCTGTCCTACTCCCTCTTATTGGTGGCCACACCCACTTGGGGGTCACCACAACATAGGGAACTGTATTATGGGGTCACGGCATTAGAAAGGTTGAGAACCACTGCCCTACAGAGAAAAAAATAATAATAGAGTCCCTATCCAATAATGACCCAGCACATGAGAATTTAATTGGGTTCCTCTCTGAAAAATGAAGTATTTTGAGCATGTTTGCAATGCAACTGCTTATTAATATGTTTGTCAGGGCTTGGTACATGATGCAGAATTGCTTCAAGGTAGAATTATGGAGAAATGCTTGCTCTGGTTTTTTTTAAAACACATTCAAGTATGTTCAAAAGATAACTCTTTCCAGATGAGTATTTCATTTTGTTTTTACATCCAGAATGCCTCCCATTTTGTTCTATCCTATTTGATAGTATAGGATTTCAAAAAGGCAGTGGATCAATACAAAGAGGACAGAGACACAAGCTTTCAATGAGAAAGGGATATAAGTATGGTCAGTCTTTTCTAAAAAAAAAAGTGTTTTAAAAATTGCCTGTCCCAGTGATAAGAATATTTATTTTTAGAAATAATATCTGATCTCATCTTCCATTCAAGAACACATAGGTCATTTTACAACAGAATAAGAATTCCCAAATATTTGCAATTTTGAGTCTGTATAATAGGAACTCTCACAAAATGGTTAGTTGGTTATTGGCATGGGAGGGGAGGTCAACATTTTACTAGAATGCTACTCGGTAAATTTTATGTTATATTACAAAAAATTATATAGTGCATTCAATTTTTTTCCAGAGATTAAATAACACAATAGTTCTAAAAATTTGAAGTAGGTTGCACATTTAGCCAAAAGTGAGGTACCGGTACTTGAAAAAAAAGAGACATATTATTGTGAGATGACTCTGGAGAATTGCAACCATAGTTCTGAAACTGGATTCATATGTTGCATTTTTCTATATGAAAGCATCCTGAATAAGGATACAGTTGGGAGAACTATATAGAACCCATCTATGATTCATGAATAAGCCTCAAGGCCAATCAATCCAACTCAGTCCTAATTTTTATTAGTTTAGAATCTGTTTTAAGTCTCATCTCTATTTGCAAAATCTAATAATTTGGATTCTAAGTTATTCCCTACAAAGTGATGGCAAACCTTTTAGAGACTGAGTGCCCAAAAACTGGCCCCACCCCCACTCCACCCCCTGCCCCGCCCCCACTCTGCCCCCCATCCCCCGCCCTGCCTGCCCACAGACCACTCACCGCCTCCAGGGCCCGCTGCAGATTGCCCAGGCAGCCCAGCAGTGCTATGGCGGCCACACCCTTTGCCCGCGCCCTGCAGCATCAACTGCATGATGGGGTGTGAGGGCAGAGTCTTGACTACGCTGCCTGGCTGCCATGTCATTGGCTGCGCTGCTCCAGGTGGGCCATGCTCGGGGGCGACTCTCTTTCAGGGGGGCTGCTGGAGAGGAGGGGGTCACGGGGGAGGCAAGGCTGGGGCAACAGCACGTGTGCCCACAGAGAGGGCTCCGAGTGCTGCCTCTGGCATTGGTGCCATAGGTTCGCCACCACTGCCCTATACATACAGTTGTTGCTCTATTGGCCTGCAGAATAAGAAATACAGTGCAGACATTATATTTTATTGGACCAGGATTTACAATAAATAGTAAGACTTTACAGATTCACACATACTTTGCAGATGTTCTGAAGCATGATACTAAGGTACAAAATTCGTGTGAATAGAGGTAATAGAACAGTGTTTCTCAACCTTGACAATTTTAAGGCATGTGGACTTCAACTCCCAGAATTCCACAGCCAGCAATGCTGGCTGTGGAATTCTGGGAGTTGAAGTCCACATGCCTTAAAATTGTCAAGGTTGAGAAACACTGTAACAGAAGATAACTGTTCACATCCCAGATCCAGATGTCTCTTTCACAGAAAGTCCAGATTGTTTGTTTGAAAGGAGGGAGGGAGGGGAGATTCTGGACTGAGTATTATCCTTTAGTTGTGCTTAAAAGCTTAAGCATAGCATCATCTAAGTCAGGGGTCCCCAACCCCCGGTCCATGGACCATTACCGGGCTGCAGCATGCCATCAACTGGTCTGCACAAACAAGCAAAGCCCCATCTTCAGGATGCAGGCAGCACACAAAAACACACACCCTCCGGTCTGTGGAAAAACCTCTCTCCACATAACCAGTCCCTGGTGCCCAAAAGGTTGGGGACCTCTGATCTAAGTCTATACAAAGCACTGAAAGATAGACAGATAGACAGATAGACAGATAGATAGATAGATAGATAGATAGATAGATAGATAGATAGATAGATAGATAGATAGATAGATAACCTGCTGTCTTATTTGCAAGTCAAAGATATTCAGCTATGGCTGTTAGTTCTTCTGTCAAGGACTGGTAACAAGCTGATTAATGCTGATCAAAAAGAAAGGCTCAGTGTGCCACTTTGCCATAGAGAAATCACCAGACTACCATAATACAGTCAAGTGTTCAAGCTACTATGTGAATAATTTGGCAGCCACTGTTAACCCTCTGAAGGCAAGGGCTGGTTTTCAGCTTATTGTTGTAGAATCCAAAATCAGAAGGGAGGCGCTATTCACAAACACAAAGTATACATATGGAAGGAATTCTCTCAGTATCAGCTGCAAAGCATAACTAGGACAATTCTTATAGCTAATCAGCATTCTGTTGTTATTTCAGTAACGAGCACATATTATTCTTGTTTTATATACATACATACATACATACATACATACATACATACATACATATCAATCACACCAGTAGGAAAAAAAACTCAAAGGTGCTTAAAGGAATCACAATAAGAGACACAAATATTGTGTATAGAAATCTTTTTATGAACTCCAAATATTTCTGTTTGGCTACCACTCACGTACACTAATGAAGATGATGAAAGCAATAAGAGTAATAGTAGTTTTGTACATACACGCTACTGTGTAGAAAACCATATGATTATGTTTTATAATTCAAATGGCCCAATGGCAGAACAGCAAGTGTGCTTCAAGTCTATTGGTTGGCTGAATGAAAAACTGCCATATAAATAACACAAGAACAGTTGTATATAAAGATACGAAATGAAGCAAAACATTTTAAACTTAAAGCATTACTTCAAACTATTTCAAATGACTAAGTAAAGAAATTAATATAGTAAGCTATACTGAACAATAAACTGTTTTCACAGATTTCTAAGAAAAGATCGGTAATTGATAACTCAATATTGAGAACAGCCCACTTAGATTTGTCCTAAAGGCCAACTAGTCTATCATTTCATATCACACATTAGGCAGCCAGTATTCGAGAAGACCTCGATCCAAATGCTACAACAATCTTTCTCAAGCTGATACAGAAGACCCAAGAGGTAGTGCCTCTGTGGTTCCCAGTATACTTGAGCATTATGTCTTCTAACAAGATTTGAAACTGAGCCTGCCTTGTAGCCATGAAATTCTGAGGCGTTTCATGTAAGAGATTTTCATGCCTATATGTGTGCGTGTTCATATATATGAGCGTGCATGTACAGAATTAATCTCATCACTACAGCCACGTAAGCTGCCCTCTTAAAATTAAACCTGGAAATATGTTTCATTAGACGCAGCGAAATGTTCTTGAAATAATCATGTGCAAGTTTGCAGTGCACATGATTAATTCAGCCTTTCACGCTCAGAATCCTGAGCTGAATCTAAACGACCAGAGAGCTCAGTGTGATCGAGGGAAAGTGGTGGGAAAGATCTCTTGATGTTCTATTTCATTGATATTATTTTTAAACAAGAGCCCTCTCTGGAAAAAAGCAGGTCCTCAGCAATGACAGCACTCGACACATACACACCCCCTCTTCCCAGACACTAATCATACTGGGAAAGGATTACAATTGAGTGGTAGGTAGAGCATCTCTTTTATTGTCGAAGAACTCAGGCATTTCCAGTTAAAAGAACCATGCAACCCAACCCCTTGGAAAAGAGCGATGGAACAGACAATACTGGATAAGGTAGACAAGGTACAGGTAGTCCCCAACTTACAACAGTTCACTTAGACCATTCAAAATTACAACATCACTGGAATAGGTGACTTATGACCGATTGTCACACTTACGACCACTGCAGCATCCCCAGAGTCATGTGATAAAAATATGGATGCTGGGTAACTGGTTCATGTTTATGGCGGTCGCAGTGTCCCAGGGTCATGTGATCATCTTTGGTAGTCTTTTGACAAGCAAAGTCAAGGGGGAAGCCAGATTCACTTAACGGCCCTGTTACTAATCTAACAACTTCAGTGATTCACTTAACAACTGTGGCAAGAAAAGTTGTAAAATGGGGCAAAACTCATTTAACAACTGTCTCACTTAGCAACTTACAAGTATGGTTGTAAGTTGAGGACTACCTGTATAAAGGAATTTCCATCCCAGAGCACTCATAACGAAGTGAAAGGCTGGCCCTGCATAAGAGAGTTCCAGCACTTACAACAAACATTTACAATGGCTTTTCCCCAGTGACACCCCTCCACTCTGAGACACAACTCAGATTCATTTATTTTCTCATTACAATCCAAAAGGCTCCTACTCTTCTTATCATGCTGAGCCAGCTTTATAATTTTAAAAATGTTCCCCCTGGAAGACTTCATTGATAATACCTCCCATGGTGTGATGAATTTTAAAGGAGTCCATAACAGAGAACAGAATGGGCACATTTACCCGGCTGGAAAGCCCCACAGTAATGGTCTTCATTTCTTAGTTTTGCTGAAAATAATATAAAAGAAGTCATTCAGGGTTTCACAAAGCATGGTTATTGGTGAGATCAATGGTCAACCAGCTGTCTTAATATTTGTTATGCTAGTCCAATTACATGCTATATCTAACCAGGTGAGAGTAAAAACTGGTACATAAATACAAGAAAGCTGGAAAAAGTCATTCTGAAAAATGTTGAGACGGGTGCGCAGGATTAATATGGCAGAAATCTTAAACATCCTTTCTACTTACTTCCATCTCTCTTATAACAGAAGTGCATAGCATATAATCCAAAATAAAAATTACTCCCCTTCGAAGAAAACTGAGTATCATAAAAATAGCCTAAGGCAGAGGTCCCCAACTCCTGGGCCAAAGACCGGTTCTGGTCTGTGGCCTATTAGGAACCGAGCTACACAAGCGGCGGGTGAGTGAGCAAAGCTTCAATTGTGCATATGCGGGTTCTAGGTTGCATACAAGTCCATCCCCCCCCCCAGTCCGTGGAAAAATTGCATTACACAAAACTGGTCCCTGTTTCCAGAAAGATTGGAGACCACTGGCCTAAGCCAGAGTTCACTGTGGGTAGGGTGGGAGGCAGGCATCAAAAAAATGTAAGATAAAATGGTGAGTATGGCTGTGCAACTGAAGCCTTAACTGATAGTAATTTGTATGGGTGACACATATTTAAAAAAACGGTGACCACCATCTTAATTTTTTATCACCATCATCACCACCACCACCATATATAGATCCAGTTCGTCTTTTTGCCTCTTTAGTAAAGAAATTAAATCTGATCAAAAACAAAACAAAACATCATTCTTATCCCAACAAATAGAATGTTACATTTTTCTCCCTAACTGCTACAGTACATGGTGGAAGAGAAGATGTCAAGTGGGAAAGAAAAATGTAATTCTTTATTTCTCACGTTCTGTACTACAAAATCTGTCCCATTACTCATAATATTTGTGACATATACAGAATACACATATCTTAGGTGACAATATTTGTGTCTGAACACTGCACTGAATCTTCTTTGCCTGCTTTGTGGAACGACACATGATTAATTCATTCATACAGCTTATTTGCACTGCCAATTGCCCCGTTGTCAGAACAGTCTAGCAACCATTTTTGAACATTGCTCCATATTCACTCCACCTGATCAGTCTCTTCTGAGAGCGCTTTTCTTTGCTTACTGACTGCCTCGTTCAGCAACTGTTCAAAGTTACAATGTCACTGAAAAACTAGATTTATGGCTGGTTCTCAAACTGATAGCCACTGCAGTCTCACAGTCATGTGACTGCTATTTGTAAGCTTCACAGCTGGCTTCTGACAAGCAAAGTCAATGGGAAAGCTGTCAGTGAATCATAAGTTGTGGTGACACAGTGTCTCGCTTATCGACTATAGTGGAACTGAATTCATAAGTTTGGCTCAGTCATGTGACATTTCCCTTAATGACTTAGAGGCAGTTGCTGGTCCCAATTGTGGTCCTTAAATGATGACTACTTCTACTCCTTTTGCACTTCTACTCATTTCTCTCTAATATTGCCTTGAATACTGCTATTCAGTTTGGTACTTTATTTCATTGCAAGCTAATCCAGCAGATCACCGGCTACTAGACAGGCAGGACTGCATGGTTATCATGGTTTGCAATGTTTACTGTTTTTATCAGGAATACTATAATAGAGTAATAATTACTGTACAACACTTGCCTTGTAAAGGCAAAGTTGTTGACACTGAAACCCAACAGAATATTTTTTTAATTTCCTATGTTTCTTTCCTTGAATTAGTTATTTTCCCCTGGATCCAGCAGTGCACTGTTTCATTGTCTTTGAGTCAAAAGAAAAAAATAGTTTCTCCCTCAGTTCTCAAACCCTCCTGACTCAAGTTAATGGAGAAATAATGAAACAGTACCGTAGTGAACTTGTGTTATTACAGCATTTTTTTTTGGGGGGGGGGGGAATATAACTATACAAAATCTGAAAGATAAGCAGGACAGCATGAAAGGAATTTTATTTAAAATTAGCTGTTGTACCTGCATGTCCATGCATTTTTATGCTTTCATTTTGTATATATAAATTTGATTTAATGTTTTGTATACATACACATATACATGCACATAAACATATAAAGGTATGTACATCCTATGAGAACTACACTCAGGAATTCAGCAATTTCTGAAACAAAAATGGGTGGGCACAACTGCAGAGAAATTGGCAATGAGAAGTTGCTGTGAAAATTGATTATCTTCCAACTGTTGCCAAAGTGTCGCAGTCCAAGTAAGATTTACTTAAAGCCCCTTTAATCAAATCAGCATAAGCTCAGGATAGGAAATGCTTAAGAGTGCAGTGCAGATATGCCCTTAATATTCTGAATTCTATGCTGAATCTAAATGCCTAGGAAAAGCAGCATGTTTATTGGAAATTGGCTTTTAAAAAAGGACTCTTGAAGTAAGAATGATTGAAAAACAGAAACTTCACTCCATCTTCATTATTTTTTGACCACTGGATGCACTGAATAATGGTCCTATCAATGAAACCCTTAGGGATGACCGATGGGGATACGGAAATGAAGAGAGTACAGGTGCAATAGGCTTGACTCCATGGAACTAGATGAAGGACAATTTTATAATTGTTGTAACAAGGAGGAGATTAAAACTCAAGGACATTTCCTTCTTTGCTTTTCAAAATGTCAAGAGATATCAGAAGCATTTCTGGGCAATGAGAGCAGCCTTCCTCTGGGCAGAGAAAAGGGAGGAAGCAGTGAGAAGGATGTGCATTTTGGAAGAAGTAATGGAGACCTCACCAATAACCTGACAATACTCATTAACTTGCTACTAGCTGAGAAACTGACTTTTTGTAGGTAATAGCAGCTTTAGCGCAACATTTTTAGCCCATGCAAACAGAAAAATATGTGTTATATGATCTGTTCCAAATAAGATCTATTGCCAAATCACTAACATTCAACAATAAATGGTAAAACAATAAAAAGAAATACAATTGTTGTCTATTATGCTCCCACAAAGAAGGTGCTTAGACAGCTCCAACTTTGCAGAAATCCCTTGCATTGTTTCTGTTCTCAAACTCCCTCACAATACAGGCAATATATGCTACCTGATAATTGTATGTAATGGGCTAGGACTTGGCATAGATTATCACTATGTTCTCATAAAGAGTCAGGTTTTACCTTTAAGAGTCAGTAAGATAAACCTGTTCAAGAAATACACTGCAGATTATTACTTTCTAGGTAGCAACAGAAGGCTTGGAAAAGATATTCAGATGTTATGCTATAGCTTTACTTTCAAAGATGAAGACCCTGCAGGCAATGGTATTCCCAGTGACACTCTACAGATGCGAACGTTGGACTTTGAAGAAGCAGAATAGAAAGAATATTGGAGCTTTTGAACTTCAGCGTTGGAGAAGACACCCTGAGAATAGACTGCATAGCCAAGAAAACAAGCAAATGGACCATAGAATAAATCAATGCAGAGTTCTCATTCAAGGCACAAATGACTAGGTTCAAATGATATATATACTTTGGATATATTAAGTGAAAATGTATCTCTCTTGAGAAGTCTATAATGCTGGGAAAGGTGGAAGGAAAGAGGAAGACACCAGTAGCAAGGTGGATGGATTCAATCACAGCAGTGATGGGGGCATCATAAAAAGAGCTGAAAAGCCAGGCTGGGAACCGATCATCCTGGGTAAGGTCTATCCATGTGGTCACTAAGAACTGACACTGACCAGATAGCACATAGTAAATCAACCAAGGCAAGTCTGCTGTAGTATTGTAGACAAATGATGGGTGGTTGCTGGTAACTTCCATCCAGAATACTCATCAATTCTCTTTTATCCAGCAAAGCTAACTTCTCACATAAACTTTTAAAATACAAGGTAATCGTCAACTTATGATCTCTTTATAAGCATTCATTTAGTGACCATTCAAAGTTACAATGGTGCTGGAAAAAACTTTGGTCCTCACATTTACAACCAGTCCTTGCACATTTATGACTGGTTGCAGTGTCCTACAGTTACATGATCAAAGCAACTTTTTTTTTTCTCCTGCCAATTCCAGCAAAAGACATGCTGATTTGGAAAAATGGGTTTGCATTTATGACTGCAAGTGCGTTTAACATCTATGGATTTGCTTAATGACCACAGTCACTAACCACAATGATTTGCTTAATGACTGTATTACAATGATTGTAAAATTGGGTACAACTTGACTTATGACTACAACAACTTATAACTGAAATTCCAGTCAGAATTGTGGTCATAATCAAGAACTATCTGTAAAAAACAAGGCAAATAAAAAAGGCATGCTTTCTGTTAGTGATCACATAGATGAATGTGATCCCATAAAGCAACATATTATGTGATTCTAGACAAAATTAATTTGAACTATAAGAGTTATAGTTGGAAGATAAGAAAAGAAAGTTTTGTCCAATTTCCCTCAACTTGCTGCCTTCCAAGGTAGACTCTCGTGAGCATTGGTCCTGTACCATCAAAACTGAAAAACAAAATTGGGAAGGTTTTTCTCCTGTGAAGATTAGACCTAAATTTCCATCTCTCTATGTTTAGGAATGCTTCATTGAGCATTCAAACTTACTCAGCAACATTTATTGCTAAGCTAGTAGTCATTATGGAAAATAAATAAAAACATGACCCAACATACAATTTCAAACATTTGTAATATACTCAACTATATTTGTGTAATAAATCTCACTTCTGTCTGGATGAACACCTTTAAAAAAACCAAAGTCTTTTATTGTCGTAAGAAGTTTCCAGTTTCAACGTTTCTTGTTGTTGAAGGAGCCCATGAGCAAAGACGATAAGAGAACAATCAAACAAACATTTTGAAAATATACCAACCAGAGGAATTACCACACCAGCCAAATGCTGGATCCTAGCCCAGGGGAACAGATTCCAGATCCAGGTATGCTAATTATATTTTCCTGCCATTTGAGATTTTATGGTAAAAGAAAGTAGCTCCTGAATTCAAAACCAGATAATTATGACTGCAGAACAGATGGAGCCATGTCAGTTTGTGGCTGCTTGGGGTGAGTAGTGGGCCAAGAGATTGCTCTTGAGAGTTCAAGAGGCCTGGCTCTAATTTGCTTCATGCCATGATAAAATGATATAATTAAAATACACAGCCATTCTGTCCTTAAAATCACACAAATAAACAGGGGCAGATTTTAAAAGTGCATAGTTTCTCCAAGCTTGTTTTTGTTGCAGATCACTATAATTGGGAAATTATATAGATTAGCAAATAAGTTTGCTAGCCTTGACTATGGGACACTTACATTCAGATTTAATATCAAGGCTGATTTTGCAAAGGTCATTTTTAGAGGTTTAAGCTTATTTTTGTTAAATGGGAACCATGGCCATCAGTTTTATAAAATGATTATAATACTATTAATAACTGCATGACATAAAACCATCCCCAAGGATAAAATGAAAACACACAATTCTCGTTTGAAGACCTGCATGCTTGGCTTGGAAGAACAAATACCAGCTGGAGATGAATTGCATGTTTATCAGGAAAATAGCATAGGGAAATGGTCAATCAATCCTCTCTTCTCACACCATAAACCTTCTCACTCCCCACATAGTTATTTATATTTTCAGACCATCTATCCCTTGTCTACTTCATTTAATTTTGCATAATCAAAATGCAGCTCTTTCTCTGGGGGCAACTAGCTAATCTATCACCAGGGCAGATGTGCTCTGGTGTGAAAGGAGATTTTTATTGTTAGGCTCCCCCTCCCCCAAGTTCACATTAGTATTTTGGGGGATTCTCCCATTTCCCATACTGGCTGGGGAATATGGGGGATTTTTATCTCTCCAAGTTGGTCTAGGAAATATCGGAATTCTGTTTTGTCACAAAACATTCTATGCTGGAATCTAGTTCTGGAGGGAGAATTAATAATTGCACCTATGGTATCTCCAGGGAAATGCATGATTCAGTATCATCCAAAAGGCATGTTTGCTCCGTCATAATCCCACTTAAACAGACTAAGAGAGGTGAAGGGTTATTTTAACCATCCTTGGCATCTAACTGATCTTGAAAAAAACTGAATGTAGTGTCCCACAATCAAGGATCTGCCTCTTCTTCCCTATATTTAGGATTACTTTTCCAAACTACTGCATACTTGCATGCGTATGCAAATGCACGAATTCATATGACTCATTAAACCCACACAATCTCCCTATTATACCCGGCCATGGACCTTCAGAACATACTGCATGCTTGCTACAGTTCTTTTCATTGCAGAGCTAGTTTTCTTCATATTTTTTCTTATTTTCTAGTGCTACTCTAAGCATCCTTTTGCAAATTTACAAAATTGACAGGATAATTAACACTTAATACTCTCCCATATATTGATCAATAGATTTTTAATACCAACTCTATATAAATTAGATAAATAAACAAACTCCCTACAAATCAAGCCTGTGCTGGATTTTGGCCCCATCTATTTTTGAAAAATACAGTATAATTCTTTTAAAAATAACAGAAATGATATATCTCTAAGCTACATTTGGGGGTATACAGTTTTGTTTATTGTTGGAACTGTGTGCTTAACCTCTTTTCTCCTCTATCCTGTGTATATTTTCTCCTCCCCCCCAAAAAAAAATCTTTATAATTTAACTGGTAGGTTGATATGGATTATTTTGAACCTGTGTGTGAATTTGTCCTACTATGTGTGTAGACTGTTAGAAATGTTTACTCTTTGTTTAACTAATCCTACCTATGAGAAAATAAGTGAAGCAGGCAGAGTTCCCTTGCATTCCTAGCTTACTAAGAAACTCAAAATGTTGGAGATTTCCTAGCTCCAAAAGGAGAACAAATAGATTGATAGCCTAATCTAGGGTTTAAATTCCATATATACAACACACCTCACAAAGAGGTCTGCAGATGGACCTTCTTCCATTGCAGTTTAAGAATAAGTCAGTGCCTGTACCTCTGGTGATTCCCATATAGTTGTGCATACAAAATTCCTGCACCAATGTTTATATTGTCACTCATGCTTTGCAAATAATTTAAAATAGCAATTAACTTTAAGTATATGAATTCATACTGTCATCACCACAGGCAACAACATATGAAGAAATGACTAATCTTGTTATTCTGCATAGAGTTCCAGAAAGCATCCTGGGGTTGGCACAGAGCTGCCTATTAGTGACCTTTGCAAAATGGATGCTATGCCAATGGGATGTCACAGTGCTGCACAATCATTATCAGGGATACTGTACATAAGCAGGAAGTCCTGCACAATTTATTTTAAAAACTATTTGTTGAACAATCATTTACTGCTGTATAGAGCAGTAGCATCACTGGATATGTCTGTATTTTTAGAATGGCAAACTATTATCCTTCTCCCCATTCCTAAAATGGAATAATATTATGGACTCTTTCCCACAGTTCAGTTGGTGCTACCTACTAGTCCTTGGGCTAGCAGAAAATTAAACTGGTAGTAAATTTGTTGCTGCTCTGTATCCCACCACAGGTACACTGCCTGCATACATCACTGTTTTTATTAATTGAGGGCAAATTAAGGAATGTGGTTGCACCAGCCACCTAACCATAAAACATCACCAGCCAGTAGAAATACATTCATCAATCCGGGTGCTTTACTGGACTGAGGAGCAGGTGAGTCAATTACTGGATAGATCACAAGTTTAACCATCTTTCAAAAGTCACTCCAGATGATCAGGACTAGAAGTGGCAGCAAGAGAAGCCATAAGCCAATTCGCCCCTTCTCTTATCACCTCTCCCAAGCTGAGATCATCTGTCAATGTTGGGTCAGGTAGAAGGACAAGACAGAGTGGTAAATCTTGATTTGAAAGTAGCCTGAACAAGGGATGGGGGGGCACTAAGGACAGTGTTGTGCAGGGAAGTTCCTGCTTCACCACATAGCCCTCCAGCATTTGCCAGCTGTTACCTTCAAACATGTAGTATACCACTCTTTAGAAGAATGGTTGAACCCTAGTCTAAAACTAGCCTACCAACAGGTAACAAGGAAAATTGTTTGAGTTAATGAGAACACAATTTCCAAATTCATTGCACAATCCCCAGCCCTATATTTATTATCTGTTAAATTATTTTCACACATGAGCAGTAAGCCTATGTTAAAATGTAATGAGCATGTATGATAGTCTGGTTGTGCCACGAAATGGCAAAGATAACATGATCTCTCTTTTCATTTCACCTTACTTTATATCCTCCATCATCACCATCACTAATCAATTGCTATACAATTAATCTAGGTCAGTTTGGAGCCCAAATGCATGTGCACTAATTTGAAAGATTTGGACTCCCCTGCTAATGTCTGAATGTCTGAGTGGTAGTGCCCAGGAACCAGAGGGAAAAATGTATGTGTCATAGCCTACAGGGACTTATAGGTATTGAACTTATCCTACCACTTGGAGATCAATTGGCTTCAACGCTATCCAAATGGTTAGTGAAATTGTACCCACAGCAAAATTATCATGACCTGTTCCATCTTTACATAGAAAATCTCTATTTTAACCCCAGACAATTAAGGACAATTTTAAATAAGCTATCTTAGGTATTAGGTAGGGATGAGGTAACGCTATCATCATGAGGACATGGAATGGCAGAAACTGGGGCATTTTCATACCATAGATAGATGTAATTGCCCAAACTCTCCGTTCAGTTGCATTTCACTGTGGTTTGTCTAATGAACACATCAATGTACTTTGCTTCGTTATTGACCTCTGCAAAGTTTTTTTCCTCTAATTCTGCATCTGTCTAACAGCTTCGGGATTTTATAGTGTCTTTGACTTTTCAGTGTAGTTTATAGCCTCATATGTCCTGTAGGTCATCCATCCAAGAACAAACCAGTCTGATATCCCTTTTAATTTTTTCAGGGTCCTCTAAGGTTAGATGGTGCTGCCATCTACGAAAGCCTTGAGCTATATAAAGATTTGGTTGCAGGAGTTACAAATCTGTTTGTTCTTATTGCTGTTCTTAGGTTAATCTTGGATATCTTTTTTCAGCACACAAATGAGAACACAATAAACATTAAAAAGGTTTGTGCAGAAATATGAAGCACAATATTTTTAAAAGCTAATTATTTTAATGTGAATTAGAATAACAGATTAATAATACCACCTTGTATTTGCAGTGTCACTATCCATCTGTTTCTGAAATCATAGATAAAATTTCTGATCTGTCAATGCAGTAATAGTTGGCACATTTGTGGATCTCCAATATTAGAAAAGAAGGATACTATTTTTACATTTTTGAAGAAGAGCTTTTTGTTACAACTATTTAAAGAAATTCAGTAGAAGTCTCATTGAGAGCTAGTTTGGTATAGTGGTTAAGGCATCAGACTAGAAATTGGGAGATTATGAGTTTTAGTCCCAACTTGTGCCCAAAGCACCTGGCTGATTCATTTTCTCTCAGCCCTAGGAAGGAGGCAATGGCAAAGCACTCATTACCACGCCCATTGTTACATATAAAAAAACCTCTTCTAAACTTTCTATACGCTGAAATAGTATGGAAGTACAACTATAGCTCCATTACATATGCAGAAAATTAGTATACAGGGAGTGATATTTTCAAGGAAATTTATTGTTTTTATCTGATTTTAAAAAATGGCCAGAAAGTACCATTTGTTTTGCACAAACTAGACACAAGATGTAGCAGGGATTTTAGCAGACATTATCCACCAAGCTCTGAGAAGGAAATGATAAAACAAACGTAGTATATTAATACTATTTCTATTAATGGGAATTGCCGCAAATTGTTAAGTAACTTTAGAGTGTACTTAATGATCTTATTGTGGTGGGGGAGCAGTATATAAGATATATTTAGCAACCACAATTGAGACTAACAATTCCATTGCTAAGGACTGTGATTGCTAAGCGGAAAATCACATGACCAGAATGGACTTATGACCTCATTTTCCCATCAGCAAAACATTACATGACTATGACTTACAATTTTACTTCCACCTTCTCAATTAATTCTGCATGTTGCAAGCCAGGGGTGAAGCGCACAAATAGTGATTGTGCGACTGCAGGATGCTGCGGTGTTCATAAATGTAAGAATTGGTGAAAAGGGCTATTTTTTTACATGTCATAACTTCCAACAATCCCTAAACGAGACAGTTGGTAAGCAAGGACTACCTGTAACAAGCAATAATTTATTTCAAAATGTGATAAACCGGCCCTAGTGAAGTAGGGTTGCTTCCTTTCTCTCTCCCCCCACCCCTACCTCAGCACTGAACTTACTCTGGACAGGAATGCATTGACTGGAGCATGTGCAGAGCACAGGGACAGAGGAGGTGGCCCTCTTTAATGAAATACTATAATCAGGCACACAGTGTGAATTGGCTGGAGGAATACAAAGAACGGCATAAAGCAGGATTGAAAGCCCAAACGATCGTCACCTCGTTTTCCAAAAGGTTCTTTTCAGAGCACGTGCCCTGTGATGGCTTCACTGATATTAAGACTCTTGATTGTCCCAGCCATTTCTTTGTGGATGAGCTAATGTCCATTCTTAATACAGCAGGCAGAAAGGGCTGACCTGGAAGTACTATGCAAAGAAAATTCTTTACTTCCTGTGGCAACAGAACATTTTAAAGAAATTGAAGACTTATCTGGAGTACTCAGCAGATAAGCAATCCTTTTTAGAAGGGGCTGTGCTGATTGATCAATACTGTAACCCTTTGTCGGACATCACATTCAAGAGTATCCAAGCTCAGATTGATGACATTGCTGCTAAAGTTTGTAAATTTCTCAAATCCAGAAACCCCAGACATCCTACTGTGGATTGAAGAGGTCTTGGTAGTCCCTCAGGTGGAGCTTCAGGGGCAGGTTCTCAATGCCATGAACTGCGTCCTCTATGAGCAGCTGAAATACCGAGGAAACGAGGTGGATTATTACAATTGTTAGAATTCATACATCCATCAGGTTTTGATTCGCAGGACCGGAATCCCGATCAGCTTGTCGGTGCTGTATTTGACAATTGCCAAGCAGTTGGGCATCCAGCTTGAGGCGGTCAATTTCCCCAGTCACTTTCTGCTCAGGTGGTGTCAGGGAAAAGAAGGGAGCACAAATATATTTGACTATGCATACATTGATGCTTTTGGGAAGGGGCAGCAACTGATGGTCAAAGAATGTGAATACTTGATTGGGCACCATGTGACGGAGGTATTTTATGGTGTGGCAACAGCCAAAGAAGTTCTACAGCGAATGGTGGGCAACTTGCTAAATATTGGAAAGCAGGAAAGCACTGACCAGTCATACCAGCTCCTGAGGGACTCTTTGGATTTGTATTTGGCCATGTATCCGGACAAAGTCCAGCATCTAATGCTCCAAGCGAGACTCTATTTCCATTTTGGGATCTGGCCAGAGAAGCACATTCAGGCCTTGGACCCCTCCCAGCAAGGAGCCATGGGGTATTTAGTTCAGCACACCCTGGAGCACATCGAGTGTCGGAAAGAAGAGGCCGGTCCCGACATGAAGCTTCATTCCAACGAGAAACACAAAGACGTCCTCTTTTCCATCGGCTTGGTTATGAAACACAAAAGATACGGCTAAAACTGTGTGATCTATGATTGGGAGCCAGCGTGCATGATGGGACATGAATGAATCCGAAACATGAATGTCCACAGCCTGCCCCATTGTCCTCACTAGCCTTTCTACAATGTTTTGGTGGAAGATGGGTTGTGCCGATATGCTGCCCAAGAGAATCTGGAACTCAATCCAGATCCCTCATCCAAGATCCCTCACCCAGACATCGGCCGCTACTTCGAGGAGTTTGCCGACACCTACTACATGGCCAACCCAGAGTTGGAGATCCAATACCCCGAGGATATGGCAGTCACATGTTTAGCTGGTCAGAAAACTGAAGAGAACAAAGAATGAGACCTTTTTTTCCCCGTCCCCTTCCTCTTGGCAAGGGCAGAAAAAAACTTTATGGTGAGAATTTCATCACAAGAAAGCTGCTGGTCTAAGGGGAACTGCATTTTGCTAGCTAGTAGTGAAATGTCGTGTTATGCAACCCCTCGATTGCTTACCAAATGAAGAACTTCTGAGACTTAAAAGTTCTTATCTTGGACTGTGTTCTAATTTCTGTTTCTGATGAAAGGCTATCATCTTCTCCTGTGCTAGCAAGATGGTCAACCTTATAGTAAAAAATTTGGAACACACACATATAGATGCCAAATCTTATTACCATGAATAAAATAATTTATATCATTAAAAATATACAGTAATGTATAATGAAAAGTATAAACTATCCTTGCAGTTTCTACAGCTAATTCTAGCATTGAGGATAATTCTATTCCTGTAAAAAATGAGACAAAGAGCAGACAAAAAATGAGATAAGGCAGAGAAGAGGTTTAGATGCTATTTTCACACTCAGTCTGAAGCTAGGTTAGTGGTCTCCTGAATTTCTAAAAAATGCCACATAAATCCTTGGGATACATTAGAGAGGCTGAATATCAAATCAATCAAATTCTACACAATGCAGTCCAGCAACAGGCCATGCAAAGGGGAAAAAACAGCCATGCAATCTAAGGAGTAGCTTAAGATTGTTACTATCACTGTAACTAACTTTTTTATTCGTCTATTTCTCTGCATCCTAGAACAGAATAGGGCTTGTAGATGCAAGACGGCAAGAATAAATGTTTCCCAACAGCCCAACAAATGGTGCATGCACACACTTTTGTGCTGCTCCCTCCCTCTTTCCCATGTGGAATCGAATCTGGACAAGGCCACAGGTGACAGGCACTTTTTTCTCTTAGCTGGTGTGTGTGGTTGCCAGAGGGATAATTAGAACAAGCTTATTTGTGTACTTTTCTCACCGTAGGGACATAGAGGGTAGGTGGCGACTGCAGCATAGTTAACTCTTTAATTGGACACACTAGTCTTTTACTTCTGCCCGCTTTCATCACCATCAGAGAATTGATTTACTTCATCTAGTGCTCTCAAGAGCTTCCTTTATCAGCACCACCAATTGTGCTGTAGTCTGGCACCAACACTCCTTGTTCCTTATAGCCACCTCAAGAACACCCCCCCCCCTCTCTCTCTATGTGTGTGTGTGTGTGTGTGTGTGTGTGTGTGTGTGTAAAAAAATGTATGAAATTTCTCATGACATGGGGAGTGAGAACGGTACTGAGAAGCATCTTGGCCTCTGACAAAAATGCAGACACACACACACGTGTGTGTGTGTGTGTCTGTATTTTTGTCAGAGGCCAAGATGCTTCTCAGTACCGTTCTCACTCCCCATGTCATGAGAAATATCATACATTTTTTTTACATCTTCAGTTGCAATCAAACACATATCAATCATGAAATCTTCTCTGCGTTGCTAGGGTGATCTACCTAATGTATACAGAAGAAAAATAAATATTTCATTATTTGTCCACATCGGCGGTGGACCTGGCCAGAAGACAGAGGTTCTCCTAGTTCCTAAAGATTTGTCCTGCACTTGGATAGACCTAAGGTTAAGTCCCACTATTGCCACACATTTATTTTTGAGTAAGTTGGTGTTCTTGAACTGTAACATAAGAATCCTATCAGCCTGTGTACTAGGTTGTAAGACAGATAAGCAAGAAGAATTTCAATTTATTTATTTCAATTTATTTCTTACAGCATTCTAAATACAAGGTTCTAGGTCCGTGATGGTGAACCTATGGCACCCCTGCCACAGATGGCACGCAGAGCCCTCTATGTGGGTACGTGCACCATCGCCTCAGTCCTAGGCCTTCAGCTGGGTTTTATAAAACCTTTTTGCTTTAGGCCTCCGCCACCGTGTATAAAAAAAAATAGATTCAATCAATCAACTTCAACTTCTCGCGGGAAAAAAAAGATCTCACAAAGTTGAAATTGATTGATTGAACTTTTTAGTCTCACCCACTGCAGCCATGCCCACCCAATTGGCCACACCCATCCAATGGGCCACGCCCACCCAGCACCCGATGATACATAAGTGGGGTTTGGGTTGCAGTTTGGGCACTCGGTCTCTAAAAGGTTCGCCATCACTGTTCTAGGTGCACCCTCTGGTAAATTGTCATCACAAGACTATATCTGATAACCAAACTCTGAGAAACTGAATGTACTAAATGAATGTCATGTTCCATTTACATTTTCCTTGTTTTGAGAATACCAACACAGAGACTGTTTGGTCCTTGTTCTAAATTTTACCAATGAAGGATAATTTGTGCTCAAACATGTTGGATCTTGTAAACTTTTATTCAATTAATTTTTATCTTCATATCTGACCACAATAAAGAATGCAATCTAACATTCTCTATATCCATATGATATAGACATCTCTGAAGAAAAATTAAGGTCTAATTCTTCCCCACCCATATGTATTGAGCTAGTTGTTGCCTGGGACAAGCCATGGAGGTCATGAATATTGTCGTATCAATGACGGAAGGAGCTGTCCAGGGTAGTAGTAGTAGTAGTAGTAGTAGTAGTAGTAGTAGTAGTAGTAGTAGTAATAGTAGTAGTAATAATGTTGGAAGGGACCTTGGAGGTCATCTAGTCCAACCCCCTGCTCAGGCAGGAACCCTATACCATTTCAAACAAATGGCTGTCCAGTCTCTTCTTAAAAACTTTCAGTATTGGAGCATTCACAGCTTCTGGAGGCAGGTTGTTCCACTGGTTAATTGTTCTAACTGTCAGGAAGTTTCTCCTTAGTTCTAGGTTGCTTCTCTTCTTGATTAGTTTCCATCCGTTGCTTCTTGTCCTGCCTTCAGGCGTTTTGGAGAATAGCTTGAGTCCTTCTTCTTTGTGGCAGCCTGAGATATTGGAACACTGCTATCATGCTCCCCCCTCATTCTTCTCTTCATTAAACGAGACATACCCAATTCCAGCAACCATTCCTTATATGTTTTAGCCTCCAGTCCCCTAATCATCTTTGTTGCTCTTCTCTACTCTTTCTAGAGTCTCAACATCTTTTTTACATCATGGTGACCAAAACTGGATGAAGGATTCCAAGTGTGGCCTTATCAAGGCGTTATAAAGTGGTACTAATACTTCACGTCATCTTGATTCTATCCCTCTGTTAATGCAGCCTAGCACTGTGTTTTCTTTTTTGGCAGCTGCAGCACACTGTTGGCTCATATTTAGGTGATTGTCCACTAGGACTCCGAGGTCCCTCTCACAGTTACTACTATTGAGCAAGGTACCCCTTATACTATACCTGTGCATTTGGTTTTTCTTGCCTAAATGTAGAAACTTGCTTTTTTCACCACTGAATTTCATTTTGTTAGATAGCACCCAGTGTTCAAGTCTGTCCAGATCCTTCTGTATCTTAAGCCTGTCTTCTGGAGTGTTGGCTATTCCTGCCAGCTTTGTGTCGTCTGCAAATTTGATGAGTTCCCCATCTATCCCCTTGTCCAAATCGTTGATGAAGATGTTGAAGAACACTGGGCCTAGAACAGAACCCTGGGGCAGCCCACTACACACTTCCCTCCATATAGATGCAGTTCCATTGAGGACCACTCACTGAGTACGGCCGGTCAGCCAGCTACGGATCCATGTGGTGGTGATGCTGTCTAACCCACATTTTTCTATCTTATCAAGTAGAAGGTTGTGATCTACTTTTCAAATGCCTTACTGAAGTCCAAATAAATTATATCCACTGCATTCCTCTGGTCCACTAATTTTATCCACTAATTTTGGATGAATGTCTTTCCCAAGAATGTCTCCCTCTCCCAGGGAGTGAACCAGAACAGAATGAATGAGGTGTGTGTGCATGTGTATTCAGAAACTATTTATGTTATGTTAAGGATTGCTATAGAATATTTTTTGTTCTGCTTTGTAGTATTTCTAAGCTGTCTTGTATGATTTAGAATATATATGGTAGTATATTTTGTTTGATTTTCGTTTTGTTGCTATGGCTTTCAGTTTATTTATAAACAAGCTATTACTATATTTATGCCACTGTTCCTAAGTCTAGGATAAAACTTCTGTACTATTGCTAAAAATGTGAAGGCTAAATGAACTCTTTCTCTAGAAGCCACTTTCTAATTGAGATTTTGTTTGTTGTTTATCATTTATTGAACAGAAGCAAGCAATGTCTGCCTTTATGTAGGAGTTAAGGGCTTTCAGTGTTACTTCCATTTCAGATTCTTGGATAACCCAGTATCTCATGCTTGCAGCTTTATCACCTTGGGCTGTGATCCTGTCATCTCTCATAAACTATACAGGGAAATCTAGTTTAGTTTGGATGTTGAGAGGTCTCTGGGGAAAAATTGAGTGGTTAAAAAAAAAGTAGTATTGGTGCTTCGGGTGATTGAATTCATTTCACAGCATTCACCAGGACAATTACATATTTATCAAGAGATGTTTAATACGCTTAAGAAGAAAAACAGGCATAATGAGATACAGTAACTTCCTTACATCACTGACGTTAACTCTGACTCATTAAACTGTCTATGAAAGTTCCTGAATGCCATAGGTTCAGTTACTTTTTTTCTTTTAAAGCTATTTGTGCTGCTATTTTAAACTCGGCTCCACATGGAGTTGGCAACATTACGTTGTTGGATTGATTGAACTCTTTTGAGATGCTGACTAGTTCAATTCTTCATTCAACTACAGCTGGCAAAATGGCTGAGCAAAATTGGGAGGGCGCGGGGGAGGGGGGACATCACTAAGTTTCTTACTCTGCACAGGAAATAAAGGTCTTATCTTAGCAAGTCATCCATTTGTAATGGGAAGGCAATGGACTGCCTTTGTACCAGTGTGTCTATTCTCCTTAATCATTGTTAAATTACAGATGAGTATATAGAGCATTGCCCTCCCATACAGAGATAATTCCTCTTAGCCCAGAATATAATATTGGAGGATGGGGTCGGGGGTGGAGGAACTGCTCTTCAATGAGTGATTGGAAGCAATCCCTATTGGGGAGGAGGAAATCTTCAGATCCTTGACTTTTAAAAATATTCTGTTTAACTTTTATATGAAGTCACTGGTTTACTATATTATTAATAACACAAAAGATGAGAGTATAGGAAAAATCAAATACCTCTGAGATTCCTAATCTCTCTTTAAATATTCCATGACATTAATACAGTATTCTTAAACACATCATCATGGTCTATCAATACTGTCAAATCTATGTAACTTAATCTTCAAACAAAGGATTATTGCTTAAAAAAAGATGATTAATAAGTGCTGAAACATAATTTAGCTAATACCCACTACAATTTGTAACAGCCATGCTTAGGTGCAGGTTACAAGGACATACATTTAATTTTGCAGTTACTAAGATTGTTGACCAGAACAGGTACAAAGACAGCCAGGGAAATGACTGAAGCCTGGGAAAGGGGCCGCTCCTCAGTTAACAGGAGTGCTGATTTACCATCAGCTTATCAGATACTTAGGAACCGAGGACTTGGCAGCACAAGAAAGTAACAGCCAATAACTTAATGGCCAGCCAACAACACCCCAATCAACAAATAAAAAGGCTATACACAACCAGGGACCACATAAATACTATGCATAGCACACATTCTGGTTGTGAGAAGTTCCTTGAGGAGGGACAAGTCCAAAAGCTCAGAAGACTAAACCTCTGATCCCAGTGACCGACCCAGATTGGATCCTGTAAGTTAAGGTACTGATGGATGCATTTTGCACTAGAATCATATCATGAAGTGACGCTATGAAGCAGGTATTTTATTTGCTCTAATGTTGACACGAAGGAGGAACCGATAGCCTTTTTTTATTGTTGTAATGAAATGTAATGTATTGTTGTAATGAAATGTAATATATTTTTAAAACTCTTATTTCCTGTTCCCTGGTCCTTATAGAGCTTTTATTTTAATTACACTGAAGTTCATAACGTTTCCCTCTTTTATTGCAAAAGTTTAGAATAAAATATATGTCACAGAAAATAAAGTATCTGGAAATATGATGTCCATTTTAACTGCCTTTTATCTGGGCAGTCCTGTCCTTTGTCAGCAAGCTGCTTCTTTTTATCATTTTGAGATTTTTTTATGGTCAGTTTTAATTTAAAAGAAAAAATTAAAAATGAAGAAAAAATGAATGCTTCTTAGAAAGAATGTCAGCCGACTGTCTTTTTAAGGCAATTTCAACAGATTTCCTTTCATGTCTTCATCTGTTGGTTGTTGATAGTTTATGGATGGGCTTAATCTACAAATTCAGTTGCTTCCTGTGTTCAGTGAAGTCATAACTGTGTGTAATTGCATACAAATGAATTCAGCTTCATTGAACTGGAGGTCAAATCTCCATTTTGCTTTTAAGTTGAAATAACAAAGGAAAGTAAAATGAGATGTGAAGTTACACGATAAGCAGCTTCAAAAGATAAAGATAGTATGGACAAGGATAGAAAGTGAAACATGAAGAACGAAACATATGAAGAACCGTTGCAGGATTTGGGAATGGCCAGTTTAGAGAAAAAAAGGACTGGGGGGGGGGACATGATAGCAGTATTCCAGTATTTGAGAGTGCCACAAGGAGGAGGGGGTCAACTTATTTTCCAAAGTACCAGAGGGCAGGACAAGAAACAACGGATGGAAACTAATCAAGGAGAGAAGCAACCTGGAATTAAGGAGAAACTTCCTAACAGTGAGGACAATCAACCAGTGGAACAGCTTGTATTCAGACGTTGTGGGTGTTTCATCACTTGACATTTTTAAGAAGAGGTAGGACAGCCACTTGTCTGAAATGGTGTAGGCTAGGGTCTCCTGCTTGAACAAGAAGTAGAAGACCTCCAAGGTCCCTTCCAGTTCTATTCTGATTGATTCCTAGCTCCATTGTACAAATATTTTCAAATCCAGTTAATTTTTTTTAATGTCAAGTAATTTATAGATAGGTTTATTTAATAATTGACTTACCAACATATATTGATTGTCAACAAATTAGGGAAGAAGTCCAAAGTGAAATAATCAGACCAACAAAAATGTAAATTTTCCCCAACATACTTCAGCCAATTACTGCATCCCATAAACATGTAATCAAATGTATGGATTTCATATTCTTAATTTGCTAAATTAAAAACAATTCTTATTTTATTTAAATTGAGAGACCTTCATATAACCTTATTATAGTTGAGAGTTTTAGATAACTCTTGCCCAATTTTCCCTTCAGTTTTTAGTAAACTGCCTTTAGTAAAATAACACAATATTTCAAATGTTAATTATTATTGTTATTATTTTAATATATCCAAAGTAAACAAATAAATCATTTATTTCTGATATTAGAAGTATTTATTATTTCAATATTCAGTATCTAAATCACACAATCCCAGAGTTTCTTCTTCTTTTAAATAACCTTCAGTCTAACTCAGTGGTTCTTAACCTGTGGGTCGGGACCCCATTTGGGGTCGAATGACCATTTCACGGGGGTCGCCAAACAAGGCTGTCCGCCATTTTTCCCCCTTTTCTTTGTCCACGCCCCTGGCACCCGGTGATGTATAAGTGGTTGGGGGTCACCACAACATGGGGAACTGTATTATGGAGTCGCGGCACTAGAAAGGTTGAGAACCACTGGTCTAACTCCTTCCTTTCTAGCCTTAGAGAGATATTCTTTACCAGGAACAAAAAAAAAAAAAAAAAACAAGCAACTGCCAAAGATTATTAACACTTCATTTTGGTGGTTTCTAATCACATCTGACTAGTAATATCTCTGTTGTAAGATTAACCCTATTAGATAAAGGTTTCTCTATTTATGAGAATAAAGACTTTTTTGATTCATGGTTAGTACTTAGGATGCAAACAGAACAAAACAAAGACCTGTTTGAAGTAAATTAAAGTCAATGAAGGATTTTGATAAAAGTATCTATCTAAGTCTTGCCTTTATTTTCTCAACTGATAAATCATACTAGGGAAGCAGATTTTTATTTGTTTGTAGAAGTGTGGAATTTTTACTCCCAGACAATCACACATACAGAATCCAGAAATAACTGGAGGATATCAAATTATCAACATCTTATCTGAATCTGTGGCAGTTATTAAATATTACCATATCTAATATATTTATACTGTATATATTATGTGTGTGTATTATATATTTTATATTAAATGTGATGCTTAAGATAACAATGAAAAAATCATAACCACAGAAGCAAAACTGTGAGTAAATTATTGATTCACAAGTCTACAGCTTGAAATTAAATAATTTTATTTACTAGACTTCACCATGAAAAAAAGAACAATTCAATTTCAAAAACAAGATACAAAATTAATTATGTTACTAACAAGCATATGTTTATATGGATAGTATAGCAATTAGACCTCTTGTAAAAATCAAAATATGACTTTTCACTCACTTCAAGAAAAAACATTTCTAATGCATAGTGGGAGGAGTTCATTGCTGAAGCATGTATTGAATCATGACATGAAAACTTAGTAAGTCATGCTTTAACACTGCATATTTCTATTCTTGTGTTTCAAAAGTCAGGTTAGGAGTATATCCGATTTGGAACACATGTTAGATAAGCTGGAACAATTATTTCAATCCATGACAGGGAGAGAATACGTATGGAGACAGCAATAGGAAGGCTAAGAAAAAGAACAGCATGCATCGCATAATAATGGACCTTGAACAGTTTAAAAAATCCATAAATAATGAAACGTAAGGGGAATCCTTTTACTTCTAGGAGAATGGTTCACGGTGTGTGCTTTGGTAATGAGACTGGTGATTCACAACGGTACAGTAGATGGTCCTTACTGCAGGTATCAAAATAATGTTTTCATCTATCTGTCTGTCTATCTATCTATCTATCTATCTATCTATCTATCTATCTATACATTTTTTAGATTGCTAACAAAGAATAAAGGGAGAACTGGAATAGCTATTTCGAGCTTCTTAACTCTCTTCAGCCAGACATACCCTTCTGAGATTCGAACCTGGGCTGTGTGCATGTTAGGCCCATGCACACAGCCCAGGTTCAAATCTCAGAAGGGTATGTCTGGCTGAAAAGAGTTAAGAAGCTCGAAATAGCTATTCCAGTTCTCCCTTTATTCTTTGTTAGCAATCTAAAAAAATGTATATGTAAATGATGTCGCAGTTGGTGACTGCTGCCTGTGGATGGCTGTAGATTGAGCTGATACAGGCAAAAGAAAAAGAAAAAGAAAGAAGATTTCTTTCTCCCATATTTGGGCCGACAGGGTACATCAAAAAACGCTCAAGGTAAACATATATACATATACATACACACACACACACACACACACACACACACACACACATATACATACATACATACATACGTACGTACGTACGTACATACATATATATTCTGAGGTTTTTGCAGGTGTTTGTATGTAGGTCTTTGGTTATTCGGGTTTTCTCCCGCATCAAATTGAAAGTGTCTTGGCGACATTTCGACGAAGTCCCATTCGTCATCTTCAGGCTGGTGTTTTCGGCTTCTTGCTTCTAGGAGCAATGTGTGATCTTAGCTGTTTCTTCCTTTTAACTGCTAGTGGGGGTATGAACTGATTGAATGGAAGCTTGGCTGTGTTCTGATTGGGTAGAGGTGTGTTCTGATTGGTTAGGAGGTTGTCTGTGCTCTGATTGGATGGGAGGTTGTCTGTGCTCTGATTGGATGGGGGATTGTTCTGTTTGGGTGGGGGCTTTGTTGTGCTCAGGTTAGTCTGAGTTGCAGGGAGATTTGAGATAGTGAGCTGCATTGCTGTTGTTTGGCTTCATGTTCGTGGTCGTGCCCCATCTTCATGGTGGGTGTCAGTTTGCTTAATGTATGGATTGGAGGGGTTTAAAGTGGATAATGATGCAGCTGTAGTCTGGCTTCTGGTTTGTGGTCTTGCCTCATCATCGGTGTG
The DNA here is from genome assembly GCF_016545835.1 of Crotalus tigris. Taxonomy (NCBI): domain Eukaryota; kingdom Metazoa; phylum Chordata; class Lepidosauria; order Squamata; family Viperidae; genus Crotalus; species Crotalus tigris. The sequence goes on from NW_024096711.1 coordinate 1,651,335, forward strand.
GGTTTGGGTTTGCTTTTTGCGTGGATGTGTGGTGGTAACATCCTGTGTGGTTTTCATGAGTGTGGGTCTGGTGTCATTCTTTGTGTTAGGGACTCGTTTGTCAATAAGGGCCAAAACTGAACACTTTAATAACAGAATAATTAGAGAAGCCATTGAGATAGAAAAACACCCACACAGCATGAATAAACGAGATGATACCTCCCACCTACCAGCCATTTGGAAACCCATCCTTATTGACAAACGAGTCCCTAACACAAAGAATGACACCATGTGGCAAATGAAAATGAGTAGGAATAATGGCTGCAGCTATGCTGCAGCTATGCTCATTTGTAGAGTTGATATCTAGTGGAGAACACTTTAATGCTGGAAGAGATGGGAAGAAAGGGAAGAAGACAGCGTCCAGCAATAAGAGAGCTGGGTTCAGTTTTAGTGTTGATAGGTGTGTTACTGGAAGTCTTGAAGTGAAAGTTAGGGACAGATGATCATAGAAAAAATTATCCATGTAGTTTCTAAGAGTCAACATTGATTTGATGGCAAATAATCACTCAATCACTAAGAACTTACAGTGCAAGTAAATTACACAAATCCTTAAGTCAACTTCTGATTGCCACTTTTATGACATTTTTTGATGATATTATGGAAGGGAATTGCTGTTGACTTTTTCAAAAATATTTTTTTCAATGCTCCAAACCCCAGTCTTGCCAACAGTCCTGAAATTTCTGGTGGTTTTCCAATCTCTAAAATCAGTCAAGTTCACCCAGATGCTGCACAATCAGAAGCTAGCTTAACAGGATAGTGGTCCATCCAGGATTTTCTATCTTTAGACTCCAAGGTACCTGACTCTGTTTCTCCTGATCTAGTAATATTTAGGTCTACTGAAATCACTACATTTCATATTAATCTAATGGTGTAAACAAAATAATGTTGGCCAATTCTGCTTCTTTTGGTCTATTTTACTGAAAATTTAGCCCTGTAAGTGGACAACCAGTGACCACTGCATACTGTATTTATGGCAGAAATGTCTAGACTTTCTCCTCTTCTAACACTAGAGGTAATCAATGCTCTGCACATGTATGTTTCTAGCTTTTCTTTCAGTGCAAAAGCTAATCACGATGGTTAATGAAAGCTTGTTGGGAACTCTCCAATATTTGTTTAGGGCCCTTAGAGTCCTGTGTTACATTCGTCAGCATTTGCAGTAATATGCACAGCAAGGAAAAGGGAATAAAATCATGAGAAAAGAGGAGCCCAGAGACTAGGCTGATGATCAGATTTCTTCCACCCAACTCTGCATTGCTTAAAGTCTATACATATTAGAAACACATGTGAATTTTTAACAGCTTTTGCAAACAGATTTTTGTTCTAATCCCAGGCAGAAAAAGCTGCCGTTTCTTTTGGGATTTACATACCATTAGACACCTTGTTGCTTAGTGTTGACTTTACAAAGACACCCAAAATAAACACACTAATTAGAGCACAGTGTTTTTAGCTCCTGCTGATCATTGGTGAATTTAGAGCCAGGTGAGGGTTGTCTGTATACATATAACGTGACAATAAGTATTTGTCAGTGAAAGGTATAGCCCAGGGGTAGGCAACCTCGGCTCTTTTATGACTCATGGACTTCAATTCCCAGAATTCCTGAGTCAGCTATGCTGACTCAGGAATTCTGGGAGTTGAAGTCCATGAGTCATAAAAGAGCTGAGGTTGCCTACCTCTGGTATAGCCGTATTCCCTTACACTCTATTAGTTATTTCTTTAGACAAGTATTATTCTGCTGTTTAAAAGTGGTATATACAGAGAGGAAAGGTTTTGGTCAGATATACATAACTCTTCTAAAAATGTATTCTCTCATAGGATTTCAGGTAGTTTAATTTACAAATATATTTTTAAAAATGGAATTTTGAGGGCCAGTGGTTACTATGTAGTGGCTGACAGTGACACATGTTTTAAATTGGAATACACTAAGCTATACGTTGTGTATCTTAATTCAAAATGTACCCTTTCATAAACTGCTATTGTAAGGATAGCAGCATACCATTTTATTTGTTCATGTGCAGTATTGTCTAAATTGTACAAAAGATTATTACAATAATTCAGGAGTTATATACATGAAAGGCCTTGACTTCCTGGTTTATTGCTATCTTTTTATTTCACCTTTTCTCTGGGAGTTCAAGAAGATTGCCCAGGAATTTTTCTCAGCAGCAAATTGCTGAGGTAGATTGGCTGAGAAGTAGTGAACTCCATAAAATATTCCTGCTCTAATACCTACAATATATATGTGCACATTGTAATGAAGGCAATACATTAAAGGCATATTGTTATCAGTAAGAATAGTATAATGATATTGAAGGCAATTAGTTCTTCCAAAAGGATGCTCTTTCTATAGAAACATAGGAATTGTTATCATGTGTACTTACTACTGGCTCTGTCAATGAAGAACCTGAAGTAACTTATCCTGAGGCCCTGAAGATATAAAACCATGACCAATGAATGGACGTTACTTCTCTAAGAGGTTCATGCCATCTTCTTCCAAAGGTGTTAATGGTCAACTTCCAAGTACAATAATATTGTTTCAAAATGTGTTGGAAGAAATATCTTCAAACTTCAGTTGGGAAAGTACCGTGTTTCCCTGAAAGTAAAGCCTACCCCAAAAATAAGCTCTAGTTTGATTTTGGAGATGAGCCTAATATAAGTCCTACCCCCAAAATAAGCCCTAGTTTGGGGGTGAGGCATACACCTAAAAATCAAGCTAGGATGGGGGTGGAGCTGCCCTATGCGTCTCGCACCCACTTACTTTGCAGCCAGGTCTCTCCTCGCTGGCCCACTTCTTCTGCGGCATCTTCTGCAGCCAGGCCTGCATTTCTCAGTCACAGGCCTTTCCAGAAGGCCACTGCAGCCGAGAACCAAGCTATGGATTGAATCCATAGCTTGGTTCTGCAAGGCCTATAGAGCTGAGAACCGAGCTACAGATTGAATCCATAGCTCAGTACTCAGTTGCAGTGGCCTTCCGGAAAGGCCTGACTGCGAAATGCAGGCCGGAATGCAGCTGCAGAATGAAGCTCTTCCTTCGCCCAGAAGAAGTGGACCAGCTGGGTGGGGCTGTCAGTGCCAGAGGTGAGTATAAAACATATTCCCAGAAAGTAAAGAACTGGTGCCTCTTTTGGAGGCAAAAAAAAAAAAAAGACCCGGTCTTATTTTCGGGGAAACATGGTAACAAGGAAATAGAGACCAATAAAGGCATACTCATTGGGAGCATGTAATCAATTCTAACTTTGTGGACTTAGATCAATTTCAAACATCTATCATTAAACCTTAGATACTTTCCAATTCACTACAAAGCTGAAGAGGCAACTGAGAACCTTGTTCTACTCTTCTGGGGATAATATGCACTCACCAACAATGGATGTTGCAATCTGCAGCCTTTTCTTGGGGATGGGGGAGGTCTGAGCAAATGAGAGAACCAAGTACAGTCTAAGACATGGGTGTCAAACTCGATTGCGTCATACGACGTATTGTGACTTTTTTTTTGCCTTTTTGCAGCCGGGGTGGGCATGGCCTGTGCATGATGCATCCGGACCATGGACTGCCAGTTTGACACCCCTGGTCTAAGACATCTACCATGGCAGCAGCCTTAGGCAAACAGTAGACAACTACCAGTAGGAGCAGACTAATTGAGTATGCGAGTAAGATAAATTCTGAATCTTTGAGCAAGTGGGAGTAGGAGAGTCACGTAAAAATGGTAAAATCAGAAAGAGACAACTCTTTCTACTGCTTCACAGCAAAACTCTCCCTGCTCCTTGTGGGTACATTGCTGATTGGTTTACAATGTTACAAAAGACTTTGACTCCCAATTGATTCTGGAACAGTGCTCTTCTATAATACAGTAATATTAAACCAGTAAAAAAAAACTACCAGCTAAATGAAAACTCATCTCCTTTTCCATCCCAGTCCATGGTCAAGATTAATGGCTTTTTTTTTTACTGCCTGGTAATATTTTGTGAGAGGAGAGGAAACCACTGCATGGAAATTTATTTCCTTGATGTGCCCTGTAAATTACAAATAAGAACAGCATCATGTCTATGGCAGGATAGAGATCACCAGCAGAGACAGCAAATTCTATGCCAAGATTGTTTTTTTTTTTTTACTACAGAAAAATCCAAGGCAGAAGCAATTGCCAAAGATTCACTTCTTAATTCAAATTAATATATGAGCATCAGCTGATCATTGCCAATGTCATTTTAACCACTAGTCTCTCTTTGATAAGCAGATAGGGAAGACAAAAGTAACCACAGGTCATTTGGATGGATCTGTTTGGGAAGAGATGCTTTTGTTTTGGCTTTTGATAAGCTGGCAAATTAATCAATCACTGTCTTAGGCTTTATCAGGGCTAGCACTGCATCTTCAGAAAATCCCATAGTACGTTACCATACCAGAATACTGATGGCAGAAAGAATACAGAATAACTAGGCTGATAATCTTTGAAGAATTAAGTTAATTCTAACTTAGTGCTGAGGAAAGCAATTATTTTTCAGCCTTGATTTCCCACCTGTAAAATGGAAATACAACATCCAACTCATAGGGTTGCTTTAATGCTAAATTAGATAAATATATCAAACACTTGGCACATTAATGATAAATAAATATAAGATCTCCTAAGTTCAGGTCCTGTCCTATGTCTCTCGGAAGAAAATTATTCCCATTGCACAATAAGCATCATGATTTATCTCTCTGAGAACTGAACTTTCCACTTTTTCGTTCCAACACTGAAATCTGCCAAGACAGCAATTCCCAGAAGATCTGTGAAGAATACATACATAGCATTTCCTCCTCCACTAGGCTAATAAAAGAGCAATCTATTTCAGGCCTGTATTCTAATGAATCTTGAATTCGAGTTTTTCTTCACTTGTATCTACCTGCAGCACAAACATGCCTAACATGTCCTCATGTTGTTACCTTCATCTGATCCTCAGCCCATGCCAGAGATAGATTTAAGATGCCCTTACTCAACTTTAAAGCATTGCTTCCTCCTTATCCCAAATATATTTTGCCTTGGACGCAATCTGATGTGCTTCTCCAACCTTGTGCTAATGAGACAGTCAGGGTGATTCCCAGGACTCAATTTTAGTAAGCCCAGACCTATTGCCCACTTTAAGCTGGTGGGGATAAACTGCCTCCTCTTCATTCCCTATCCTCTAAATCAGGGGTATCAAACTGCCGGCCCATGGGCCAGATGCATCATAACAAAACCACGCCCACCCCATTGCCGGCAATGGCAAAAAAGTTACGACACGTCACGTGACATTGCGAGTTTGATACCCTTGCTCTAAATCCATTTTGCTTTAGGCAGTAAAAGAACCTGGTTCTTTCAAACTGAGTCACCACCATACTTTCTGCAGATAGTCCTCAATTTACGAACATAATTGAGCCCAAAATTTCTGTTGCTTAGCAAGACAATTGGTAAGTGAACTTTGCTCCATTTTACGACTTTTCTTGCCACAGTTGTTAATTGAATCACTGCAGTTGTCAAGCTAGTAATGTTCACTGTTGTAACTAAGTGAATCTGGCTTCCCCATTGACTCTGCTTGTTGGAAGGTCACAAAAGATAATCACATGATCCCAGGACACTGCAACCATCATAAATACATGTCAGTTGCCAGGCATCAAAATTTTGATCATGTGACCACAGGGATGCTGCAATGGCCGTAAATGTAAAAAATGGTCATAAGTCACTTTTTTCAGTGCTTTTATAACTTTGGTCACTAAACAAATGGCTGTAAGTCAAGGACTACCTGTACTTTTTAAGACCATCCCCAAGTCAGACACCTGAATCAGCCTGAACAGAGGGTGACCATTTTCTCTATTGCTTCATGGTGGTGAAACCCACACTGACAGTTATTCAGACTCTTTTTGAATATAGTTTATTATTCCTTTACTACGGCACTACAGTCATGTTCAAGAGAAGCCTAAATGCCGTCTGGCTGCTAGTACAGCCACCTGTCAAAGCCTAATTCTTTCCTCAACCCCGATCTTAGTAAACATCAAGGAGAGGGACTAGTGAATATCTTCCCACTGGCTAGTAATGTTTGGTAGAAGTGGAGAGAAACAAAGCTGGTGGAATCCATGAAGCCATGCCATTAATATGTAAATAAAGACAGCACTAACTGCTGGCACCGTGCCTGTGGTAGAAAAGACATGGCAATAGGGGCAAATGTTACATTAGTATAATTTTTCTGCCAGCTCAAAGACTGAGAAATAGCATTTTAACTCAGCTGCAATGAAAAGTTCTATGACTCTTTCTCTCTTGACTGCCTCCTTGCTGAGTCCTTTACGTTGTGAAGGACAAAGAGCTAAGAGAACAACAGCAATATTGCGGCACTAGTTCCAAGCTGTGCTTCTGTGTTGCTTAAGGACAAAAAAGTAAAGCTTATTAGAACAATTTGAATCCCTTGAACTTGATCTTGAACTTCATGACTATCAGGCCACATCATCTTATGTTCTGTGCACATCCATAAACACAAATATGTCACAGAAAACTGAAGTTTCATTGCTTGTGTGACTTTTAGTTTGCACTTACTAATACCACCAAAGGATTTTCAAAGAGGGGTTACTTGGGAATCTCTCATAAATGTGCTTATACGAGGGGTAGGCAACCCTGGCTCTGGAATTCTGGGAGTTGAAGTCCACAAGTCATAAAAAGGTCAAGGCTGCCTACCCCTGCCTTATACCATGGGTGATATCCTACCAGCAGGGGAAGAGGAAGAACATGATGATCAGAAACAGATCACTGACCAATGACACTCTTCTTATGTCCTTCAACAATCTATATTGTACTATAACTGGGCCTTGTATTTGCATGCAGGAAAGAAACAAATAAAATCTATTTCCACACTCATCCTCTATGTTTGACTGCCACTTACTGTATCAAGAAGCTAGTCTCACTGGAAATACTCTGTCAACTTCAAGTCACAGATGGTTCCTCTGATTTGCTTAATGGAATGTGTGCTATATGCATAATGACTGATAACTAAGCCCTGCGTAAATTCACAGATTGTAGTTTATTCAACAAGCTATGGCTAAGAAAAGTCATGGCCTAATGCAGGCATGTCAAACTCGCGACATCACATGATGTCGCGCAACATATCAGGGCGGTTTTGCCATTGCTGGTAATGGGGTGGGCGCAACTTCCACATGATGTGTCCAACCCACGGGCCGGCAGCTTGACGCCCCTGGCCTAATGTGATATACAGGTAGTCCTCAAGTTAACTGAGCCCAAAATTTATGTTGCCAAGTGAAAAATTTGTTAAGTAATTTTTGCCCCATTTTACAACTTCTTGTCATATTTGTTAAGTGAATCACTGCGGTTGTTAAATTAGTAACACAGTTGTTAAGTTAATCTGGTTTCTCCATTGACTTTGCTTGTCAGGAGGTGACAAAAAGGGATCACATGACTCCAAGACACTGCAACTGTCATAAATGTGAGTCAGTTGTCAAACATCCAAATGTAAATTACGTGACCATGGGGATGCTGCAATGGTCATAAATGTGAAAAATGGTCATAAGTCATTGTTTTCAGTACTGCTGTAACTTTGAACAATCATTAAATCAAGTGTTGCAAGTTGAGGACTACCCTTGTACAGAATATAAAATAACAAGAGTTGGAAGGGACCTTGGAGGTTTTTTAGTCCAACCTCCTACCCAAGCAAAGAGCTTATGCTATTCCAGACAAATGGCTCTCCAATATCTTCTTAAAAACCTGGAGTGATATGAACTCAGGTATGGTGGTTTAGTAACCAACATTTATAACAATATTACTGTATTTGCAAACCATTATGTCTTGTTCAACATAACTTAGGATGATGCCTGGGCAATGTCAGCAAGAAAAGAAAAGGCTTTTGGAACTGAATAGGAATTCAGAAGATCAATAATCTTGCTTGTAGGTTAAAGGGTTATGGTTGCATATTCAATTACATGGCCAGGATCCCATCTACAATTTCTCTTTCAGCTGCTAACAGTTTTATATAAGGATCTTACATCACTTAATGGATGGCCCATAATAGACTGTAGTCCTTGTATAGTGACCAAAATTGGAACCAGCAACATAGTTTTTAAGTGAAGCAGTCACTAAGTGAAACCACAACTGTGCTTATTATCTTATTTCAGCTTTCCTTTGCTTTACATACCTGTGAAGATCGTAAATGTGAGGATTGGTCACAAAGTTACTTTTGCATCATGATTGTACCTGCAAACAGTAGCTAAAGGAGGCAATCACTAAATGAGTGATTCATTACCTGATACCAGGTTTACCATTCATTATAACTTAAAGAGGGATATAACTAAAATACAGAGCCTTTGAGGATTACATTTTCAGTTTGGACCTGTAATTCTTAAATAGTAATGATGGTCATACCTCTCACTTTGATCTCAGTGAAGTCTCTGCTTCTCTAAAAAAATATTAAAAGTGGTCTTATTAATAATGTTGCAGAGCACCAAAAGCTATTTAAACAAGAATCTACATTCCTAACTCACACAAACATCACTGGGAACCACTTTGATCTCAACAAATATGCTTATAATTGTATTATTGGACACAAGTAGTTTTTAACCACTAAGGTTAGAAATTTATCTATTTGCATTAAAGTCAAAAAATGTTCTGTGGTGTTGCCACATTGCTGTATGGAGTAAAGAAAAATATAGTACCCTAATTTCATTCTATATTTAGACTCACATGGAATTAAGTACATCATAAACATCTTCTTTCTTCTGCTGCTTGGTGTCCTTGATGTGGACTTTATCTTGTTCCCAGCCCATGAATAAAGACAGCTTTGACAGTTTTACATACCTCAAAGCTGCCCCCAAAGTGTTAGAATAAGGGCAAAATTTCTATTTGAATTCAGGTACAGCCATGAATGGCACTTAGTTTTTCATGTGTTGAAATAGAATTTCTCTCCTTAGTTTAACATTGTTCAAGGGCAACCTTGATATTTGTTAAAAGTCTGACAAGCTTTCTCACTCATTAAAGTGGAGAGAAATTAGGTAACTGGCATTGTCTAAGAATAGAAGCAACAAGGACAGGATAGGGATTGGCAATGGGAACAGTATGTTTCACGCAAGAATAGTTTTCTATCAACTCAGAAGTGGGTGGAGTACACTGTAATTTGATAGTGGGGAAAGGCCCATAGAAGCTGAGAAGTTGAATCATACTTCAGCACTTGTGATTTTCTGGATAGGTAGATAAGGGTATGGTTTCTCAATCAGCTTCTTTTTATTTACTATAAACAGAGTTTTTGACATGCTTTGTGTTAACTAAGTGGCAAATTAATAGTGGCGCTAGTAATTTTTAATTTTGCCCTTCTTCTAATATAAGCAATTCTCTCCCCAAACCAAGAATTCATGCCAGAATTATCCACAGCATTATCCACAAAGTTCAAATGTTCAAAGTTCAACTGGTGAATCTTTTTTCCTGTCAATAAGTGGACAAAAAACATGATTCAGTTCTAAAGGTGATGTAACAGCTCATTTTTAAAACAAGAACATTGTGTGTAATTAGGCTACATCAGGAAACAAGTTCTTCCTGAGACTGAGCAACATGCACAGAAGGTAAAGTGCTCCCAAGAGGCCTCAAAGAAATTACAGAAATATTCATTCAATCATTCAAATCTGTCAAAAGTATGGATGTGGAATGAATTACAGTGTCACCAAAGGGCTCACTGAAGTTTCTGCCAGGTAGTATGTTCACATAACTGACCCAACCAAGGCATTGTGCGCCATCTATGTTGGCTAGAAATTTTTCTACTGTTTTCTTTCAATATAGGTAGAGTGATGAAAAGAATAAAAATAAAATTTTCCATTGCCTCACCCAATCCCAAAATATAATTCTGGAAGGAAGAAGGTAAAATGAATTAACTGGTACACATAACATCCAAGTGGATCACTTACAACTCAATTGTATCCTGCAATTTCATGGAATCAGTCAAAGGAGAAATGTATTTATTAAATTTGTATGCCACCCAGGTTCCAACAACTCTGGGTTGCTGACAAATAATAATAAAAAATTAAAAAAAGAAACAAAAAGAAAGAATAAAAGGCACCCATACTGTCCAAGAGGGCTTCCATTCACCCTCGCTAAAGGCCTGAGAAAAGAGCTTCACAACCCCATAACTGTGAGGCCCAAATGGATCTGGGGGAAGCCTCTTTCTTTTGCTCATATGTTTGCACAGGAATCAACTTTATAACTGGTACATGTGTATAAATAATGTGTAGCCTTTTTCCAAGATTAAATGCTAAAAATATTTAGCAGTTCAGTGATAATCCGATCATTAGTTCCTATGTGAAATAGCTTTAGCCAGGGAAACAGTCAATATGAAACAAGATTAAGATTAAATTTACTACCAGGAGCTGATCATAAGACAGGTGGGGTAAAATGCTTACTAGAGGTAGCAACATGAGTAGTTTTTACTGCTTGTAAATGGCTTGGCACCTGTCTCTGTTGACCCTTGCTGACGTAAGAACAGAGGAAAAAAAGTCTACTGTTTCTTTCACCTTTCACCACAATCTACCCACAGTTCCTCTGCTTCTGTTTTTTCATTACTGGAAACATCTTGGATATTCTCTAAAGAATAATTTTAAGTCAACCCAGAACCACAAGCCATGGATAAAACTACAAATTGATTTTTCTCATTCTGTCTCATCACAAAACTGAATGCAGCAAGGAATTCTGCTTGAATTTCTGCTGTTGCAAAGCAATATCCTACCTAGGCCTCCCTCTTTCTTGGGAAGTAGTGCTCATCCTTGACGGATGTCTAACTATGGCCAGAAGACCACTTTTCACAAATACTTGATTCTGTGATTTATATTCTGAACTTCAATCCATCTGAATAGCTAAAGCTACAGCTTACATTGTTTAGCCTTTCTTTTGTGCTGGTGACTCAGCTAACTTTTCTTAACTGCAATGTTCTTATGCAGTCCAATCATTGAGTTCTAATGTTGCACAATTCATCTATTTGTAACACAGGGTGCTGCAGCATTATATATGTTTTAGTTAAGCAGTGCTTGTTGTATTCTTGTAACAGAAAAAGAGGCAAACCAGTAAGTAGGATTACAATGATGATAACCAAACAAACATTCCTAATATTCCCAGTTCCTGCCTGAATATCCCAGGTAATACAAAAGCAAGAAAGTAAAACTTGCTTTAAAAATAACTCATAGCTCAACATTTAACAAGACATAGTTCCAATCATTATCATGGTACTTAAAGAGCGGTATCTCAAACAGACATCTCAGATATGTGAGGGAAAGGGTTTTTTTAAATATATAATATAATATAATATAATATAATATAATATAATATAATATAATATAATATAATATAATATAAACATATAATATATAATATATATATAATATATAATTATATATATGTATGTGTGTGTGTGTGTGTGTGTGTGTGTGTGTAGGTCTTTGGTTGTTCGGGTTTTCTCCCGCGTAAAATTGGAAGTGTCTTGGCGACGTTTCGACGAAGTCCCATTCGTCATCTTCAGGCTGGTGTTTTCAGCTTCGTGCTTCGAGCAGCAATGTGTGGTCTTAGCTGTTTCTTCCTTTTAACTGCCAGTGGGGGTATGAACTGATTGGGTGGGAGCTTGGCTGTGTTCTGATTGGGTGGAGGTGTGTTCTGAATGGTTAGGGGCTTGGCTGTGCTCTGATTGGCTGGGGGAGTGTTCTGTTTGGTTGTGCTCAGGTTAGTCTGAGTTGCAGAGGGGTTTAAGATTTTGGGCTGCCTTGCTATTTTTTGGCTTCGCGTTCGTGGTCGTGCCTCCTCTTCATGGAGGGTGTCAGTTTGCTTCATGTATGGATTGGAGGGGTTTAAAGTGGCTAATGATGCAGATCTTCCCTGGTCCAACACCTTAAAGCCACAGGACATGAAATTGACTTTAAAAATACCAGAACCATTGCCAAAAGTGAACATTTTAATAACAGAATAATCAGAGAAGCCATCGAGATAGAAAAACGCCCACACAGCATGAACAAGCGAGATGATACCTCCCGCCTACCAGCCATTTGGAAACCCGCCCTTATTGACAAACGACTCCCTAACACAAAAAATGATACCAGACCCACACTCACAAAAACCACACAGGATGTCACCACCACACATCCACGCAAAAAGCAAACCCAAAGCCACACTGATGATGAGGCACGACCACAAACCAGAAGCCAGACCATAGCTGCATCATTAGCCACTTTAAACCCCTCCAATCCATACATGAAGCAAACTGACACCCTCCATGAAGATGAGGCACGACCACGAACGCGAAGCCAAAAAATAGCAAGGCAGCCCAAAATCTTAAACCTCTCTGCAACTCAGACTAACCTGAGCACAACCAAACAGAACACTCCCCCAGCCAATCAGAGCACAGCCAAGCCCCTAACCATTCAGAACACACCTCTACCCAATCAGAACACAGCCAAGCTCCCACCCAATCAGTTCATACCCCCACTGGCAGTTAAAAGGAAGAAACAGCTAAGACCACACATTGCTGCTCGAAGCACAAAGCTGAAAACACCAGCCTGAAGATGACGAATGGGACTTCGTCGAAACGTCGCCAAGACACTTCCAATTTTATGCGGGAGAAAACCCGAACAACCAAAGACCTACATACAAATACCCGCGAAAACCTCAGAAAACACACACACACACACACACACACACATATATATATATATCCAATTTAGTTTTAGAAATTTATTATTAGATATATACAGTAGCTTATGCCCTAATTGTTACATATACCCGTAGTCCTTGTTTAGCAGCTGCCTTGTTTGGCGACCATTTCATTAATTTAAAAAAGTAACTTTATAACCAATTCTTGTTTTTATGACTTTCACAGGTCTATAAAGCAAAGGAAAACTGATGCAAGATCATAAGCATAGTCATGGTTTTACTTAGCAACCACTTCGCTTATTATCTTTCTCTCTATATATTTTTTCTTGTTGTTTATCTTTAAGAGGGTTGGTATTCAAGAACACCATAATTTATCAAAAATCTTCTGATTTGTTTTTGTCAGAAGATCATACTATATACTACCCAGAATGCACACACAAACACACACACACACACACCAAAGAAAAACAATGATAGGAAGGATATAGCACAAAGTACTTATGTATAATGGTATCAGTGACTAATAAATCATATTAATCAGATTTTGCAGACAACCCTTCAGCATGGTAATTATTCAAGTTTATACTTAAATATTGATGCAGACAAAAAGGAAGTTGATTATTTTTATGATCGAGTGTGATTGAAGTCAATAGAATATGCAAGCAATATGTGCTACTAGTGGTTAGAGCCTAGATTACCTAAATTGGAAAAAGTAAGGAGGAAAACACAGTTAGACTCTATAGCCTAGAAAACAGAAATGAAACAGAGAATGACTAATCAATTTTCTGCCAGTCTTATTTCTTCTATTGCAATATTTCTTTAAACAGGCAAAAGGATTCCTATGTACACAGATATTATCAGATGGAACACACCAGGGCTTTTTTTCTCATAGAATGCCCAGAATGGAATTCCGGCACCTTTTTTGGATGGAACCTTATAGGGTAGGCAAGGCGGATTGTATGACATGTGTGAGTTCCAGCACCTTTTTTTTTTTTTTTTTTTTTTTTTTTTAGAAAAAAAGCACTGGAACACACTAAAATCAAACTGATTATATTACTGGTACAAGGAAGTGGAAGAGCTCGATTATAACAACACAATTGTGTACAGCAACTAATTGTGATACCACTCACAAACTGCTCATTTATAAGTTCTAAGTCAAGATAAAGTGGAAGACCCAGCCAGCTTCTGCAACACATTTTTGCTAATATAATCATAACTTTCACGAAGAGTATCAGTGACTGCTTTGAAGCCTTGAACCATATTGAGAGAGGGCCAGAGGAACTGTTGATTATACTCAACAAAATTATTAAGAATGAATGTGTAAAACAGACATGTCAAACTCGCGACGTCACGTGATGTTGCACAATGTATCGGAGCTTTTTCCCCATTGCTGGCAATGGGGTGGGTGCGGTTTCCTGGTGATGCGTCTGGCCTCTGGGCCAGCTGTTTGACACCCCTCCTGTAAAATGACTGCCAAAGATCAACAGACAGAAGAAACCAGACTGGATAGCAAATAGATGAAAATTGGAATGGAATGTGTGGATGACTTTGGGGGATGAAGGGAAGAGATGCTGCCTAGGAAATAATTAGGCATTGGGGGAAGGAGCCTCCAGTGGCTTAACAGTCAGAGAAAGAAATTTAGGAAGGACTTGCCTCAATCATGGATCAAGCAGTTAAAAGTGGCAGCAAACTTACAAGAATGATGTCAGTCATCCCAGGCAAACCAGACAGGAAACACTACTAGATGAACTAACTCTACTTTATTGTAATCTTGCAAGTCTGAAGGTACAAACTTCCTGCTGGATTTTCACTTGTAAACCACTCAGAGTCTTCTAGATAGTGAGATGGCTGGTGTATAAATTTTATTAATAAATAAATAGTAATAAATACTCTCTCCTTGTTTATTCAGTCTGTATGCTTTAAAATTTTAAAAGTTGAGGATAAAACATTAGTGTTTCCACTGTGTTGATGACACTACTCTAGTAGTTGAAAATGTGAATGTTCTGGAAGTTCTAGTAATGAAAAACAAGGATCACGGTGGAAAAAAAGAGAAAAAAGGGGGAAAAATTAAATATAAAGAAGACTAAAATAATGACAAGTATCACCTCAGAATTCGTAATCAAGACACTATACTAGTGAGTAATGTCTGTCTTTAGGACTCCCCATCCACAGTAAAACATAGAGAGATCAAGAATGTAAATCCTTCCATTCCCCAGCATTCAATCAGAACTGAGGATGTTTAATAAAAAACAAAGAAAGTCCAGTTGCCTTTGGGGCAACCATGACCTGGATGATTGAGCATTTACATAGACGATCAGCAGCAAACTGGATGTAGTTGATTAAAACCTTAGGGAATACACCACTGAGAAACCTAAAAGACCAATTTGAAAACAAATTATTCTGGAGAAGCTAAGCCCAAACACTAAATTGATAGCACTTAACAAGAGAAATGAATGAAATAAAGCAATCCATATCTAATACAGAAGGACACAACTGGGCTTTCCTAATATACAGTAGCCTTGAATTCTGGGCTTAATTTATAGGTGTAAGAAGTGGCCAAAACCAAAATCATCCACTTAACTCCTCAGTTCTCTGTTCTGTTAACTTGACTGAGCAAGACCTCTGTCATTCTAGAACAGTGTTTCTCAACCTTGACAATTTTAAGGCATGTGGACTTCAACTCCCAGAATTCCACAGCCAGCATTTAAGTCCACATGCCTTAAAATTGTCAAGGTTGAGGAACACTGTTCTAGAACAATGTTTTGGTAAGCAAACTTAGCAGGTTCCCTAAGGAAGGTTTTGCAAAAAAAAGGAAGAATGAAATCATGTGAAGTATTAGTACCGCTTTATAAAACCTCAGTAAGACTACACCTGGAATATTGCATCCAGTTTTGGTCACATTACAGAAAAGATGTTGAGACTTTGGAAAAAGTGCAAAGAGCAACTAAGATGATTAAAGGCCTGAATACAAAAACATATGAAGAACGGTTGCAGGAATTGTGTATGGCTAGAGTAGAGAAAAGAAGAAGTAGGGGTGACATGATAGCAGAATTCCAGTATTTGAGGGGCTGCCACAAAAAAGAGGGGGCCAACTTATTTTCTAAAGCACCAGAAGGCAAGACAAGAAACAATGGATGGAAACTAATCAAGGAGAGAAGCAACTTGGAATCAAGGAGAAACTTTCTAACAGTGAGAAAAATTAAGCAGTAGAATGCCTTCAGAAGCCATGAGTGCTTCATCCCTGGAGGTTTCTAAAAAAAGACTGGATCACCTGTTTGAAATGGTATAGAGTCTCCTGCTTGAGCAGGGGGTTGAACTAGAAGACCTCCAAGGTCCCTTTCAGCTGTATTCTGATTGATTGAAAAGATATATTTTCATTTCATAGATACTGCCTTTGCACTAGTGTCTCACACTTGCATCCGAGAAAAGGTACCTGCCAAACCAAAAGAGACGAGCATGCCCAGCTAGCTGTTTCCATTAAGGTATAACTGAACCACTCAAGTCACTTTGACATTACCAAGCTTAAGCTTCATGAATATTAACTGAGAAGTTTATCATCAATTTATATGCAGCCTCCAATCCAGAGCGACAAGAAAAATGTAGTAAAATACTATGAATATCTTGGGATTAGCTTCCCCAAAGTAATTTTCACATGAATACAGACACATATATGCCATCTTGTATTTTTAGCACAAAATAGGACACTGAATTGATGTTACTGTGACATACGTTTTCTTGCTTTGCCAGCAATCTTACAATCCTCATAATTAATTTGGTGCTGAGGATTGTTTTCCTGCATAAACTGGTGAGAGTTACCATTTAAATAGTGAATGCAATTTTTGCACTTTCTCTTCTAGGTCCAAATTATGTGTCATGAAGTATCTTCTGCAAACCTGATTTTATCCCAGCATTGTAAACAGTCTAAAACTGATTTTTCCCTACCCCATCTCACTTTCATTTGGGCAGAAGATCTCATCTTTGGACCTTGGGAAGTTTCCTGTAACAAACCTTTATTTTCAATATTGTGATTCAGCAAAGTTCTGAGGCATCCAATTTTAGCACAATTATCTGAGATCCAGCTGGAATAGACTAAGAAAGATCTCTAAAATGAATTGAGTAATGGCATGATAAGACATGTCTAGCTAATAAAAGATTGACTCTTGGCAATCATATTAATATTTTATTGCCAGATGCTCAAGAGAAAAAATAGTAACCTGTGTCCAGACAACTACACTTCCTATTTTCTTTTATTATTGAAAATTTTTATTTTTTTAAAACATACAATCATTTATAAAAATACAATAAAATTTTAAAATAGAGAACCCCCCCCCCTTACCCTCCCTCCCACCCCCACCCCCCCCCCTCCCTTCACTTCCCAGAGCAGAATACAGGGTTAAGAAAAAAAAAGAAAAAGAAAATTATAATAATTAAAAAAAAGAAAAAAAAAGAGAAAGAAAAAAAAATATCATAATTAACCTTTAACTCCATAACTTATAAAACAATTCTCTATAATATTTGATATTCATTCATAAAATAAATAAAACTTTTTAATTCCATATTTTTTCTGAATATAATCTATCCACCTTCCCCATACAGTAATATATCTTTCTTGTGTATGATCCTTTAAATAAGCAGAAATTTTTGCCATTTCTGCAAAACTAGATACTTTAAATATCCATTCTTCTAAAGTAGGCAAAGAATCTTTCTTCCAATATAGACCTACTAGTAACCTTGCTGCAGTTAATAAATTCAACATCAAAGTAGTTTCTTTTTCATTTAAGTCAACAAAAATACCAAGTAAAAATAGTTGAGGAGTAAACTTTATCTTCTTTCTAAAAATCTTTTGAATGTTCCACCAAATCATAATCCAAAAAGCCTTTACTTTTTTACAATTCCACCAAATATGAAAGTATGTCGCATCATTATTGCCACATCTCCAACATTTGGGCTGTATGTTGGAATACATACAAGATAATTTTTTAGGATCTAAATGCCATCTATAAAACATTTTATAAAAATTTTCTCTCAAATTTTGAGCTTGTGTAAATTTAACATTTCTTATCCAAATTATCTCCCATAAATCCAATGAGATCGGCTCCTGTATATTCTGAGCCCATTTAATCATACAATCTTTAACCAATTCTGTTTCCGAATCTAACTCTAATAAAACATTATATATTCTTTTTATATGAGCCGGACCTTGGTTTTTAATCTGAATAACAAATTGTCTATCTTCTAGTGTTATTCCCTCTTTCTTGTCTACAGTCCATCTATCCATTATTTGTAAATATTGAAACCATGACTGTAGAATATTTTGCTGCCTTAATACATCTAGGGATTTCAAATGCCAATTCGAACCAGAACAAATTAACAATTCTTTATATGAAATTTTATCAAAATTTGTCCCCTTAGAGGTTCCCTCAATTGCATGTCTGGGAATCCCCCAGATAGGTATTTTATAATTTAATCTATAATAATACTTCTTCCAAACACGAAGTAAGGCATTCCTCAAAATATGTGATTTAAAAGTCCGATCAACTTTCTTATTAAAAATTAAATATGCATGCCAACCATATATTAAATCCCAACCTTCCAAAAAAAGAATATCCATATTTGTTAAATTAAGCCAATCACTTAACCAAGTTAGGGCGGCTGCATCATAATATAATTTCAAATTAGGTGCCTTAAGTCCCCCTCTTTCTCGAGCATCCTGTAATATCTTAAATTTAACCCTTGGTTTCTTCCCGACCCATATAAAATTATTGATACCCTTTTGCCATTCCTCCAAATTTGCCTCTTTTTTAAGAATAGGTATCATCTGAAACAAAAAAAGAAACTTTGGTAGAACATTCATTTTTACAGCTGAAATTCTCCCCAACAATGACAATTGCAATTTTTTCCAATCTATTAAATCCTTTTGGACTTTTGCCCATAGTGGTTCATAATTGTTCTTGTACAATTTTCCATTTGAAGCAGTTAGATATACTCCCAAGTATTTAACCTTTTTTACCATCTGAAAACCTGTGGCTTTAATCAAACTTTCCCTTTCTTTAACTGACATATTCTTAGATAATATCTTAGTCTTATAATTATTAACTTTAAAACCAGAAACATTCCCATACTGTGTTATAAGTTCTAATAAACCATCAATCGCCTGATTCGGCTGTTCCAAAATTAAAACCAAATCATCCGCAAATGCCCGCAATTTATACTCATTCTTCCTTATCTTTACACCCTTAACTAACTTCGATTCCCGAATCTGAATCAATAAAATTTCCAATGTTAAAACAAATAACAATGGGGATAATGGACATCCTTGTCTTGTCCCTTTTTGAATATTGAAATTCTCAGTCAATCCCCCATTTACAACAATTTGTGCAGATTGCTGCTGATATATAGCTTTAAGTGCATGTAAAAAATTATCCCCAAAATTCATTTTCTCTACCAAAGAAAATAAAAATTGCCAGTCCAATTGATCAAAAGCTTTTTCAGCGTCCAAAAAGATAAAAGCCACAGGAATCTGATTATTCTTATCCAAGTACTCAATTAAGTTAATAATTTGTCTAACATTATGTTTCATATATCTCCCTGTTATAAATCCTGCTTGATCACTATGAATCAAGTCTTTCATAACCTGCATTAATCTATTTGCCAAAATTTTTGTAAAGATCTTATAATCAACATTCAATAATGAAATTGGCCTATAATTCTTAGGCTCTGTAAGATCCTGATCTTCCTTCGGAATCAGTGATATAAAAGCTCTTTTCCAAGAAGGAGGAACTTGCATACCCAACAAAATACTATTAAAGAGTTCCTTTAGTGGCTCTATCATTTCTTCAGATAAAATCTTATAATACCTAGAAGTCAGTCCATCTGTTCCAGGAGACTTTCCAACCTTTAACTGCTTAATAGCTAAGCCAATTTCCTCCACAGTAATTAAACTATTCATACACTTCCTATTTTCTAATGTTCGTGTGATTCGTGCTCTGTACCGTGTCTTCTTTACTATTTCCTTCATTCTTTCTTTCTTATTTCTGTGTGTGTGTGTGTGTGTGTGTGTGTGTGTTTAGGTCAGACAAACTTGTTGCAAGATGACTCAAATCAAGAAATAATTTAAAAATGATGCTATCTAACCTTGCTGGAATTTCAAGTAGCTATGCAATGCATGCTTTGCCAGGAATTTTATTCCAGCAACTAAACTTCAGACACTAAATTACAAAAACTGTCTCTCCTTATCTTGGCTGTTCTTTCCTTTCCCTCTGCATGTGACTTTGGTCTTTAAAAAGCTTCAGCAGCAACAGCTATTACCTCAAAGTGACTCTCTGTTCCTAATAAGGGCTTTTAACACCTCCTAAAGAATTGTTGATTAACAACAAATGGAAATGGAAAGTGGTACATTCAAAACTGATAAATGAAAATATTTCTTTATATAATAAGTCAGCAGAATTGATTGTTTCATCATTGAAGCAAGAGATTAACAGCATTAAATAAAGGGATAAAACAATCCTTTCATCAAGCCTGTCTAGTTATAATGGCAAAATCTCTACTTCTCATCGCCAAAACACTCTCACCAAAATGCTAATATAAATCAGAGCTGAAATACATATAATAGATAACTGCATTATCTATGTGTAATTATTCTAGGGAAATTATAATTAAAACTATTTTATTTTGAACATTTATAGGTCTAAGACTGAATCAGAATCGTTAGCTTAGATCTGGAATTAATTGCTTATATAAAGTTGATTGTTCACTGACATCTGCCTGAGAAAATGTCCCAAGCAAAAGATTAAGTGAACCCAATGAAAAATATTGGCTGTGTTCACATAATATGCTAAGTTAAAACTGGCAGGCTAATTTGTGGATGGTTTGGTATACTATATAAACCCAACCATGTGTTTAGTGTATGGTTCACTGTGTTTTACCCATCTGGGTAACTGGGTTAATTCAATAAGTCAGTTAAGCAGGTGATAGGCAAAGAAGTGATATGGCAAAGTAGAATCACTTTAGGGAAATGGTTTCAGGTAAGTTCCTCATTTTTATACAAAGATTTAGAGAACCTTTGCCTGAAAGCCAGTTAAATGGCTGAGAGATGATTTCTTGTTTTTTCATCCAATAATTCTTTATGATATTTCTGTGCTTCACCATATGAGGGGAACCAAAAAAGGAAGAGGCAAAGAAAGTAGGTGCACTGCAGGAAGGAGAAATGTATTTAGAGCACCTTAAAAAAGGAAGACCTGGAGGAACATTGTCCGTGGGGTTGCGATGGGTCAGACACGACTTCACAATTAACAACAACAAAAAGAAAAATGGAAAGCAAAGAGCTTGAGGCAAAAAGGATACACAGAAATAATAAAAATTAAAAGGTCCATTTGGACATTAAGTTGGGAAGACCACTTTAAGGCATCAATTGTCTTTTGAAGACTAATTTCTTTTAGAAGCTCAGGAGGTCTCAACCATGGACCCAAAATCTCCGAAGAGTTTTGTGCTAGACACTCTGCTAGCTGAAGTTCTTGTAGTCAACCAGATGTAGCTGCCAGCTAGTTAATCAGCTTTTGCCTTAGGACCTACATGGAATGTATCTTTAGAATCCATAATATGCATGTACTTTGTAGTGGAGATAAATGACTGTCTTGTATTGGACACAATGAGCTCATGTTGACCAGCCTCTCTAATCTTCAGAATACATTAAAAAAATGTAAAATTTCAGATTTTCTTTAACTTTATCAGTTATGTTCTTTCACATAGACAGATTTTCTCCATGGCATTCTGTCCTTAACCTGGTCCAATAGAACTTATGTTACCATTGTAACTGTATCCATCTACCTTGCTACTAGTCATCTTCTTCTCTTTCCTTCCACCTTTCCCAGCATTAGATCTTGACATAAAATGTCTGAAGTATGATGATTTGAGCCTGGTCATTTTTGCCTTGAGTGACAACTCTGGATTGGTTGGTTGGATAAATCATTTGTTTCCCTGGCTGTCCATGGGCTACTCAGAAGTCTTGAACTTTGAACACCAAAGTTCAAAAGTGTCAATGTGCTATGAACTAGGACATGCATTCAATTTTGCATCTATAAAGTTTGTTGGATAAGCAGGCACAAAAACAGCCAGGGAAGTGATTGAAGTCTGGGAAATGGGCCCCTTGTCAATCAACAGGAGTGCTGATTTACCACCAGCCTATCATGTACTGTAATCATAATTTTGGGATTTGCTCGTAAACACTTTGAACGAGCGTTAAGTGAATGCTCGTAACTCGGGGATTACCTGTATTTAGAAGGTGAGGGCTGGGCAGCACAAGCAAATGACAGCCAACAACTTAATAGCCAGACATCAACACCCAAATCAACATCTAAAAAGCCACATACAACAGGCACTATATAAAGACTACACACAGAACAGCACGTACTCTGCTAGAGAGAAGTTCCCTGAAGATGGACTCCAGTACAAGTCTGAAAGCTTGGAAGAGAAAACCTCTGGTCCCAGTGACTGGCCCAGACTGGATCCTGCAGTTCTTTCTATCCTGTCTCTTCGAAGTCCAACTTTCACTTCCATAAAGTATCAAGGGGAATTCCACTCCCTGTACTATTCTGATTTTGTAATTATAAATACATTGCAGCAATTGACTATCTTTTCCGAGGTCTTCGTAACTACTCTACCAAGTGCTAATTTGCAGCAAATTTCTTGAATACTTGTTTCTTTACTGTCGATGCTTGAGTCACACAGGCAGAAGCTACCTACCACTTTAGTATTGTCCATGTTAATTCTAAGACTTCCTGTTTGGCGTGCAACGAGACAGTGGAAGAACCCGGGACTCCGGCTTCCCAGCTCGATTTCTTTCTGCCCAGTGACCCTAAGGGGTCGGAAAGGTGCCCTGGAGGGGCAATGAAGAAGGAGGGATGTTTTAGGAGTCTGGACCAGATGACAATCGGTCTGGACGGACTGAAGAAACCCACTGAAAGGACAGAGGAGAGGCTGCCGGGTTTGCCCAGGCAGCCCAAGTCGTCACCAGCTGGAAGAAAAGCAAGGAGCTGTGGCGCTCCGCCAAACAGCTGACTGTCAACAGTGTGCTGAAACTGGGTGAGCCAGTTCTTTTGTCCTTTTCCTTTGGGAATTACAAAATCACACAGGCAGAAGCTGCCTACCATTTTATTATCGTCATTGTTAATTCTAAGATTGTTGTACTCTTGTCATTAGTCTTTTTTATATCTGGTTTGAGTTCCATTTTTTCCACTGTGCTCCTTGATTTTCACTACAAGAGCTTGCAGATCTTTTGTATTTTGAGCTATAAAAGTAGCATCAGCAGCATAACACAGGTTATTAATGTTCCTTCCAGTTTTAAAAACATACCCATCTTCTTCCAATCCAGCTTGTATTAATATATACTCTTTTTAAAAAGTTATATAAATTATGTTTGAGATTATTCTGGATTTGCTGATTATTCACACTTTTATTGCCTACGGCTATTTTATTAGCAAAAACTATTTTTTTTAATTCTGTCTGAAATAAACAATAGGAGCAATAATATTAGTTGTATCTCATTGACATAAAATGGAAGAGATTGAACCCGAATACCTGGTGCAATTGCATGTGGGAAAGACCTTGGAAGACAAGGCAAAGAGATATAGCCAAGGGAATGGTCAGATACAGTAAAAAGCAGCTAAGCCTACTGCAGGAATGTGGGCAGGGCAAGAGGCTCAGAAGGGACCTTTCCTAGTTTCTTGGGTTGTAAAGGAGATAGGTGGGTGGAGGATTGTACTGTACTTTTAGACCTGCAATATTCTGTAAATGTAGCTTTATAATAAAGTAGAATTAGCTCATTTGATTATGATTTTTATCTGGTTTAACCTGAGAGCCTGACATACACACATACACACCTATATACATACATAGTTTTAACAGTTAAAGATCAAAATCATTTGGGGCCAGATATCTGAAGGACTGCTTTCATTCACACCTCCCTTGAATTCACTGGAGGCTCTCTGAGCAACACTGTTTACTACAGTAATAGCAGTGATTCCCACCCTCCAGATGTTTTGGGTTATAATTTCCAAAGTCCTTCGCTATTTGCTATGTTGAGTGTGAAAGATGGAAGACAAATTCAGGCAGCCTAACCCTAAAGTAGTAAGATCCATTGGAAAGCTGCCGAAACTAACCTTCCGTTTCACCCAGGCTGTCTGCAAACTTAAGAGACTTTCAAAGGTTTCTGTTTGAAATCATTAGATCTGCTTGCTGTGATTATATTGGTTTATCTCTACTGTATTTTAATTTCTTTTTTTTTGTAACTTTAAATACTTCTATGTGTCACTAAGAAATTCTTGGCAAAGAAATAAACAAAGAAGTGAATACATTTTAAGTAGTCATATCCTGACCTTGGTCTTCAATGAAAAAAGATGACACCCCCACTCCCCAGTATTAGCCTCTGTCTTTGTGACCGACCTGTCAATGAAGGCACATGCTCACAGTCACAAATTAAACTCCTTCTCCCCATCCCAGTTCATTAGCATGCTATGGCAAAAAAACCCACCCCATTTTGATTTAGTATGGCAATATGATTAATGTGCATTAATGTGTAATCAATCTATACTTAATAATCTGTCATCCTCAGTTCTTACATGTGCAGTTGGAAGTAGAGCAAGGTAACCATTCAGGTAGCACTGCTTGTTTAATTTGTCACTGTTTCATAAAAAATTCTGGAAGTTGATGCAAAATGAATGGATCGTTTACTTTCATTCAATGGCCCACTGAATGCAAATGTTTATATGAATACAGGAAATGAACTGGAACACCACACCCTAAAATCAGCCCTTTACTAAGTTCACAAGAAATGCAGTATCACTTCTAACTTAACAGCCAAAGAGGCTACTACACTACTACTTCACTGTCATTTTATAATGTCATGTAAAGCGTTAGTTCCAAAGCACTAAGTCAAAATTAGGGATGGAAAAAGGATTTGCTACAAACAGCTCTAAAAAATATATTTCAAATTTTAAAAATAGGTATAATTTGAATGGCATTGGACAAAGATTCTTTGCATACAAATTAATACATCATTGCTTTGAACACAAATCAGACAATCCCCATTTTGATCTAAAAAAAAGCCCAGTTATTTAAAATAATTTTCAAATCAATGTTTGCTTCATTCATTGGTTCAGCTCCTAAAAATAACACTATCCTCTTTAATTGCTTGGAATGCCTATTCGGTTGGCCAAACTTGGCCTTACTTTCTAACATTTTCCCAAGTGGTGGCCATTAGCTTAAATAATAAATCTTCCTCTAATCATTTCTGGATTTTGTTTCCCACTGGATCTACATGGTCATCTCTCTCTCTCCCTCCCTCCCTCCCTCTCCCCCTCCCTCCCTCCCACCTTCCCTCCCCCTCTCTCTTTCTCTTCAAGGTTTGTGCTTGTAAGTTATCTAAGGCCAACAGTGAATGTGGTGGAAAATTCCAGGAATAATTTTAAATCCCAGTAAAATTGCATTGTAATGAGACCATTCATAATTTCAACATGGAATTTTACTCAAGTGTACAGAATTAGAGGTCTTAAAAGGTTTGCAGGATGCAGCAGTCGAAACACTGAATAAGAATTTGGTTTTCTCTCTCAAATAAGAGCAAGACACCAGGAAACCATGATTTCACTCAGACAAAAATTAATCTAGTACTAGAGAGTGATTATATTATAGTATTCAAGACCGGCCATAAAAGCATTTGAATTTGAATTATATATTGATGGGAGTCAGAGGAAACAACATATATTTTCTCCTCCATAAGAAATATTCTCAAATGAATGCAGTTTAGAAGGGGTATCCCTGGGGAAGTGGGCCATTAGGATTTCTAAAGGAGTTTTCTTGGAACACTGCTGTGTCTTAGAATGGCTAGAAGAAAGAAACCCCTCTCTTAAAGCCACTTTCTTGATAGTCAAACAACGCCCAGTATTATAAGGCAAAGGGGTGGGTGCATTTTTGTCTAAAAGAACCTAAGAATATGCTGCCATTAAAGGCAAAACTGCAAACCAAAAAAGTAAACTGTGTCGCATAGAAGCAAGTAGAACTACAGAGGCAAGACTGCCACCATCCTGGCCTTACCCGAAATTAAAAATGTAGATTCTAGAATTTGAGCCCCTAATATCTGGAGTCTAAGATTAACTGAACCCACTAACACCAATCCATTCATCTCTTCAAGAATAGCATCAGTGGGAGAGCTCTGGTCCTTTCTTACAGGATGCCCTCAACTATCTTCACTGAGTCAGGGGTTTAGAGAAATACCTCCCATCTGATTTTTATGCTTTCTACAGACCTAGGAACAGTATTAGCCCTTTTGCCTCTGACTGCACATATGAAACTCTAAAGGTCTACTGCATCAATCATTGTGGACTGTGGGCTGGATATCACTTCCCCAATTGTCTATGTGAGGTCTGCTTCCTCAGAACCAAAGGCAAGCAACAGCTGCAGAAGGCACAAGACTCCTTATTACTATTGTCAAAGTTTAATTGTAGTCCTGAGAGCAGTTGTAGAGCTTGCTTGCTTTATAAATATTAATGCCCTTTTTTCTGCATACAATCATTCCCATGAGGAAAGGGCTTTTGGGTAGCAACACAGAGTGAGCCATGTGTAAAATCAGTGACCCATGAGGAAGAAACTAGTCCTCTGATTGTGGCTCCTCCAGCTTTGCTCAGTCAGGGGCCTCATTAAACATTTAACACAGCTTCCAGATAGTCTGCATATTTCACTGTGAGAGGAGGGAGGTGCAGAAGCAGACTATAGCACTTCAGATACAACTTGTGTCGCCATCCCTTTAGGGCAAACTTTGAGTGAAATCCTTGCCCTGCTGGACAGCTCTCTAAATGGTTTCAGTGTAACAGGAATAGCCAGAAACTGCCAGCTGCCTTGGACTAGCCCTACACCTTGGCAGCATTCAAAATCACTTTTCCGTTCTGCTTCCAAGGATTTCAATTATTTATATGCATTTATGATGACAGAGACAGGGGTAGCGGGGGAAGAGGGGGAGGTGTGAAGCTGAGAAGAACAATTAGAGATACTTCCTTAAACAAGGATAACCTAATCCAGAGGATAGGCTTATAGTTGAAATCAAACCTGAGCTGCCAAGTAATAGTAATAATAATAATAATATCAAAAATATTCCTGACCAAATGTCCAGTGTGTTTACCTCATTCATCAGCAATTACGGACATGTCTTATATTTGGTGGATTAGAAAGCAGCCTTCTGAAAAAAAGACCTTGTTTTCAGAGAGGTTAAGCCCAGCTTTTTTTTTTTTTTTAAAGAAATTAACTATTGCTTGTATACAGCTGCAATAAAACAGGCTCCCTGGAGGTTTATTTTAACATGGCTAGGAAAAAGGAAGCACTCATTCAAATATCTGATTAACTCTGTATCTCTGCCTATACTAGGAGATACTACCTTAGAAGACAAAAACATGCAATTACAACCAAACTTCCTTTCTATCTCATTGTGTTTTTTACCACCTCTTGTGTCCATTTTTCTACTTAGGTAACAAGCATCTTAGGACATCAGTCTGGTCCAACTGGCACAAATAATGGCTCCTGTTTGAAGTGTCCACAGAAAACAGCCATCTTCCTTCTGTAATTTGGTTGTCTCATATGAACTGAATGACCATGCAATCATCCAACAATTTCACAGGACTCATGCTCCAATCTGTTCCCCAATTCCTAATAATGTAAGATTATCTTTATTTTTTAAACCATGCTTTGAATCAAGGCTGCTCCATTTTCCATGTTTCATCCTTATTCTAAGCATTGATTCATGGCAAATTTTCTAGTAGGGAATTAATTTTATATTATTCATGCCCCCTGTTAGAAAGGCATTATTGCTACCCAGTCAGAGATGTGATGAATTAATGTGAAATTACATGCACTGTGGGGAACCATGCCAATAACATCAAGGGAAAGGAGATCATGAATCTTAACCAGGTTGTGTGCTACTGGAAAAATTTGACACTAAATATGATCAGTTCAGGCTTTTTAGCCAGCTAACATCAAGAACTGAGAGTGAGGGTTGTATACTAACAGTAAGTCAGACCTTTCAAGCAAAGAGACCCAAGGGATCAGAGAAGACAGTTCTGTTGAAAGGGGCACTAGAATAGTTCACAGTATGGATTATTGCATCAAGGAGGTTATAGAATAAGAAAGGGTGGCAACTTGTACGTGGACATCTCAACAACTATCACTACATGGTAACAATTTTGAGTTATTATTAATTTTATTATGTTTATATATTTTCAGCATTATTTTATTATCTGAAAAAATATGTGAATGCCTTGTAAAGCGTGGACAACATTGTACAGAAATAAGGTGGAAATATGTGATGGAAACCATTGGATGGAAGTACTGATAATCTTGGAAGAGATGCTTCATCCTGCTTTAAATAAATTTGCATTATTCTGGAAGTAAAAAATCTGCATCTTGGGAGTTGTTCCTCAACCAATTTGTGCTTATATAATTGTAAGTTACAATGATAGAAAAATATGCCTCCAATCAAGTCTATCTAATAATTAATTTTAATTAGTTAATTCACCTTCCAATGACCCTGACCTGATATAGTCTCCCCATCACAAGACCCATTACCAGCCTCCCTCTGATGACTCACTCCTGACCCACTAATTCACACCCTCCAATCACCCTTACCTGAAGTACCTCACCATCACAAGCCAGTCTCTGACGACTCACCATCTGGCCCATCACAAGACCCTCACTTGACACTCACACACTTGAAGCCCTTATATAAGTAGAACACTGACATCCCGTAAACACCGCTGAAGATGTTACCTAGCCTGGTAACAAAACATTTGGAAACCAACCCTCAAGCTCAGAGAACGAACCTTCACCCTCATCCTACACCCAAGCTACAGATATCTGCCACTATTGCAAACTAATTAATTTGTTAATGAACTGTTTTTTTCCCCTCAAAAATCAACTTAATTCTGACTATTCCTACTGCAGACTCTCCTCCATTGAACTATTGTAATGCACTTAAAACCAAGCTGCGATTGAAGTCAACCTGAAACATCAATAGTTTCAGAAGACTGTGGTTACATTTAGCATGGAATCAGTAAGGTAGCTCATATAATGACAAATTCAGTTCTGGGCTCAACTTAAGGTGCTAATTACACTTTTAAAACTTGAAATGACACAACCCCAGTTTATATTCACATCTGAACGTCTTGAGATCTGAGGCTCTCTACAATATAGTATCTCATTAACAATGGAACAAGAGCTGGTAAGAATGAATAAGAAGACACTTTCTGTTGGACTTCTCAGCCTTCTAATGGAGGTTTATTTGATGTCATTACAGTCTATTATCAGTCTCTTAAATTCATCTTATTGCAGTGTGCATTATTTAGTTGAAGTACGTGAGTGTGTTTTATTTATGACCTATTGAGAGGTTTTGTTGTTATGCATCATTATGTTATGGTTGCATTTTAACTTGTTTTGGGGTTTAGATTTTTATTTTGTAAGCCACCTTTCAAAGATGTGCTTCTGAAATAAAGTAATGTGAAACTACTGGATGAATCAGATAATTTTATAAGGAGATATGTTCCTTGATTCATTCATGCGCCTCAATATCCTGGAACAAAGGTCAGTCAATCTCTCTTAGGTCATGCATATTCATATGTAAATCATGCAAATATTGTCCCAGTACAATGCCAACATCAAATCAAAGATTTATACTATTCAGTCATGAGGTATCAAGAACTCTGCTTCCAAATAACTGCCAATGTTTTCCTTCTCTGCTTCTCCCTTAGTGCTAGCCTCAATACTTTTAATTGCCATTTTTTTCAGTCCAGATCTTTATAATGCATACTTATAATTTTTTCCTCATATGTCCCAAAGGTGCTTTTTCAAAAGGCAACTTTTTCCTTGAAGATGTTTTGCTTCTCATCTGATCTGAAGAAGCTTCCTGGATGAGAAGTGAAACATCTTCAAGGAAAAAAACAAAGAAAGTCCAGTTGCCTTTTGAAAAAAACACCTTTGGGACAACCGTGGTCTGGATGACTGAGAATCACCATAGACATTCCTTCTCATATATTAAGAACACATGGGAGATTCATTTGACCAGACTTTCTAATAACTGTTTTGTGCCTTGGGTATTAAATTTTGTCTGCAGTTTGTAGAGTTTACAAATTAGAGGTTGCCAATTACTGGTTAGACCAGGGGTCCTCAACCTTGGCAACTTTAAGACTTGCTTTGCCGGCTGAGAAATTCTGAGAGTTGAAGTCCACAAGTCTTAAAGTTGCCAAGGTTGAGAACCCCTGGGTTAGACTATGAAAAATGTGGTAACATTTCTAACATGCATTCTCCCTCCATTTCTGGGAGGCTTCCCCAAGAATGGTATAAGTTTGGCTAAAGCTTCCCAGAAAATAAGTATGACATGACTAGGAGTAAATCTTTACTGGAACTCAATCGTTACAAATGACGTAGTCTTATATAAGGCTGAATCCTGCATTTATATTTTCCCTGGCTTCAAAAACAATATTTTTCTCTATATGTGTTTCATAGTGTATAATAGCAAGTTGGTTATTATTTCTTTTCCCATGCTCACTTATAAATATTCTGCATTCCAGCGCTGGAAATTTACAGCTACTAGTGGAACCCTGACAATTGCTGAGACAAGATGCTCCAGAGCATTGGAATAGCACTCCTGAAATGGTACCCCTGATGCCAATATAAGTACTACATTCTTTAAGTTTCAACCCACTTCAATTACAAATATATCTATTAACTGGGAGCTAGATTGATCTTCCAAGGGGAGGAAAAATTGCTTCCACATGCAAGGGACCAATTCCTCTGTAATTATAGTTTTCTTTCTTTTAAAAAAATCCATTTATTGTACTGGAATGACATTTTTGGTAATTAAATTCCTTTGCATGTATAAATATGTATTATATTAACATTAGTGAATATTTCCAGGTTTTTGAAAACATACAGTTCTTGCCACAGAATCATTACTGTTAAATGCTGCAGTCTTTTAGTCATGTAAATATTTGTAACAGGGGAAAAATCTGTTAAAAAGGCAAAGAAAAAAGAATATTTAAAGAGCATGAAAATTCCCATGTCTGTTCCATCATCTCCTTGGACTTAGATAAGACCTACCTTTACCTGCTGTTATGCAATTGGCCACTTCCATCCAGACTTGATTATTTTAATACAAGGTCACCTTTCCCTCCTATATATCCTTTTTATTCTGCATTGTGAGAGGCAATCTCACCTGGGTCCATCCTCTGTATTGCAACCCAAGTAAGTTAAACACAGATTAGAATTTTCAGGAAGGCAGAGAAAGGATGAGATGAGGAGGTGCTCCATAGGCCTGTGCAAAGCAGGCATTGCCTACCTTATTGTTTCACTTTAAGTTCTAGCAGTAATACAACCTGCCTTAGTATTCAAAGGGAAGCATTAGAGGTTGGGCTGATCCACCTCAACCATCTGCTTTCTTTTGAAGCAAGGAGTTTTTATGCACAGACAAGAGACAAGGGTAGGAGAAGCAACTGCAGCAAAGCCACATGGAGGTCTCAGTCTGATAAATTAAGTACTGCACCTCTTCATTTTACAAATCTGCACCTATGTGAGGTTTGATTAAATAAACGTCAAACTGAATTAGCCCAACAAAACTCTATTTTTATTTATAGTAGTGTGTATATGTGTATTTGACATATGCTTTTAGTAAACTGTCTTTTGCTCTTTGAACTGGTGAGTTGGGGTTAATTTTATGAAAAACCACTATAACTTAAGTTGGAGATCATGAAAAAGATACGAGCAGTCTGGATTGGACCCTCTTTTAGTTGCTTTAATTCCTATAACGTTTGATGACTTAGAAAAGTAAATCTAAAATGAACTTCACCAAACTTCAGCCTCTCAGATGTTTTGAACTATAATTCCCTTTATCCCTACCAATCAACAGTTGTAACAGTTGTAATCCACAATGGCTGGTGAGCGTAAGATTATGGGATACTGCATGATGCAGAAACTTCTTCACCTTCTTTAAACTAACAACATATTTAGAATATGAGAAACATTTTATATACAGGTGGTCTTCATTTAACAACCACTCTTTCAGTGACTATTCAAACTTACGATGGTCCTGAACAAGTGGTAGTTATATTTTATGTCACTTACATTGAAAGCAGTGCCTCCACAATCATGTGATTGCCACTTTCAATGTTCTATGTTAACTTTGTACAAGCTAAGTCAATGGGGAAGCCAGAGAATGTTGCAAATGGCGACCATGGAAAATGAAGAAGCTAATGTGTTCTGGGACTTTGCAATTCAAACAGACCTTGCAATTCAGTTATATCTGCCATATAAGACACTAAACTTAACAAATGTTGATCAGAAAAACAAAAAAAAAGTCTGGATGGATGTGGCAATACTTGGAGAGAACAGAATAGAAGAGAAGATAACAAAATACAAAGACCTGCAAATAGAAATAAAATGACTGTGGCAAAAGCAAAGGCAATACCAATAGTAATAGGTGCCTTGGGTGCAATCCCGAAACAACTGAAGCAGTGCTTGAACAACATCTGCATTGACAAAATACACCATCAGTCAATTACAAAAGGCAGCTTTACTCGGAACAGCTTATATCCTGCAATGATACCTATAACATCATCAAATATCTACATCTACCTATCCAAAGTCCTTAGGAAGGACTCAACAGGTGGATAAAAATGCCAGACTCAGTCTGTACATTCGGCTGTGTGATGAATCATCATCATCATCATCATCATCATCCAATTTTGGATTGATATGAGCAGCAGCAGAACCCCCCACCTCCACATACACACTTTTTTTTCACTTTTAAGATTTATAATTTCTAAGCCAAGTACAATTGTGGCAAACTATGCTAAATGAAGGATTTTTTAAAAAGACACTTTGGTCCAAATCTTTCCAAGGTAAATAACACAATGTATATTGGGGTTCCCTATATCTTACTTTTAAGAAATCTTGTATAGAAAGAAGTAATGTGTCTTATTCTGCACATCTAAAAAGAGATGGAAATCATATCTAGTGGTATAATTTAAAGCATTCCATCTTAAAGCAGATTGGCAAAACAACTTCTTCCCAAAGTAGAGAACAAATATGAACAATCCCAAATGAAAACACAACTAACCTTGCATTTTAGCTTTTGCACCACAAACTTCTATTCTCAGAAAAACAATGAATTCTTTGGAGAAAGAAAATAACACCAAATAGCTTAGAGATTTTTCAATTCTGAATGTCCACATCTTTAGTAATGTTTTACATATTGTGGAGTACATGTTAAAATGTAACTTGCAGTCTACAGCAAATGTAGCCGAATTGTAACTTATAATGTATGAATTGGTATCATCAATTGGGGTGGCAGGGTCAGTAACAGCATGTTTCTGCCAGCAATACAATGTGAAAAAAGGCACAGTAAGCATTGCACATATTATGGGTCAGAAGCAGGTACCCACTCTTACAGATATCTGAAGAACTGCATTAGACACACAGACACAAAATCTTCAGGCTTATATATTCTTAATCCCTTATGACTTATTTAGCTGCTTTTGAAATTGACGGACATTGTAAAGCAATTTCTGGGTATGGCAGAGGAAACTGAACTTTTTAAAAGGATTAAAATCTAATGAACGAGTGAATAAAATAAACATTGTACAGACACAATCATAGGTCATTCTAGATGCGAGATTTTAATGTCCCACTCTAACTGTTCACCAGCTGATTATTTTGCTCTGCTTATGCATGCTATTTACTGACCACACAGAGTACAGTTCTTCCTAATGGTGAGCTAATGGCTATTCTATATGGATATTCTACTAAAACTGAAGTGGTTGTAAATTTGGAACCAATCAGAAACCTGTATTTTAAATGTGTATTTGTCAATGCTCAAAGTACAAAGAGAGGCAACAGAATTATATTGTTTACTTTCTCTGCCTCTCCTTTTTACAGAGTTATTGGTGGCATGAGTGGTTCAATTTTGATAGATAGCCTGGGAATAATAATACTTTCAAGTGTCATTAATACTTTCCCTGCACTCTCAAATCTTTATCTTCTCATTAAAACAAGGGAAAGTGCCCAGCATCTTTCTTCTTGCTATACAAGTTTCCCTTAATATCTGTGGACTAATTGAGAAGATGATTTTTTTGGGGGGGAAGCCCCTTCTTTATTCATATTCAAAGAGGCACTTCTCCTCTTGCTCTGCTTGTCCTTTTTAAACAGAGTTTCTCCATGGCAGCCTTAGTCCCTGTCCTTTAAACCCTGCTCCTGTTAAATTCATCACCGATATAGTAGCCAGATCCTTGGGGACTTGAAAGATGGCAGCAATTATACCATCTCCATCAATCTTTATCATCATGTCAGTCTCCGATTCTCTCTGGAAGGTTAAGAGCTAAGTCCAGGGTTTTTTGTGGGTTTTTTTGGTCCCCTCCCCCCTCTTCGGATGAAGAAACCATCTTCTGACTTCAAATCTGCACCGCGCCCCCCAAATGTTTCCACGACGGAAGATTCGTTTTAGCAAAAATACGTTCCTTCTTTCTAACCCAAACTGGGGTTAATTTTAGCTGCCTGGCCTCACCTGCCGCTCGACTGGGGAGGACACAGGCAGGGCGCACGGCAAGAGCTATTCCGGGAGGCGGCTAACACCTGACAGCATCAAAGGAATTTTACAGCGAGGGGGCTGGATCTAGACCACAGACTAGAAGGGTAAGGCGAGCATCTGTGAAAGCAACAGTTTCGTGGCTCGTACGTCCCCCCAGGAGTCTTGGCCTCCGTCCCTTGTTAAAATCCCAAGAACGTGAGCTTCTAGCGGTCATCCCTGAATAGTCCGGGCCCCACGGTTTAGGAATAACAGAAAACCGAAGAGATTGCTCAGCACCGACCGATCGCTATAAAGATCCCGATACAAATCGGCGGGATATATATAAAATAATTTTATATACGGTATATACGTATATAAAAAGGAAGGAGCCCGTTCCGAGAAGCCATGTGCGTGAAAGAACACGTCGGTAGTTATCGCTGGGAGCGGTAGAGGGCGTTCCACTCGGTGAGGCAAAGGCGGACGAGCGTACCGCGGCTGCAGTGCCGGCTCCACCCCGCAGGCGAAGTCTGACCGTGCTCGAAGAAGCGCCCAGCCAGCCGCAGCGAGGAGATGCGCTGCGCACGCAGACCTTTTTCTCTCCCGGGAACCGCGCTCCATTTCCGAAAGCCCGCAGGGAACCTCGGCCCAGCCCTTTCTCTTACTCCCCGGCCTTTTTTTTGCCTCCTTACAATACAAAGGCGGTTCAGCTACATTTTTTTTCCCTGATGGTTCCGCCTGTTCTGAACCAGCCGAGCTCGAAACCCCCTTTTCTTTTCCACTCTGCCTCTGCCGCCATCTGACGCTTACAAGAGAGCTCGGACCTGTTTCTCCTCCGGGAAAAGAAAAAGCGGGGTTGATTCGGGCACCCTCGAGGCGCTCGGTTATTCAACATCCGCCTCCCCACATTTAGCTCGGGTCAGAAAGCCTCTTTGGCCCTTAAAGGCAACGGCGGGAACCAGCCACGCTCTGCGTTCTGAGGGGCTCGCCGTCCAATACCGGCGGGGCTGATCAGCCCTCGGTTGGAGCGAGCGAGCCAGCACCGTGCGTTTGTCTTGGTTGGGAAGATCATCGGACATGTGGTGCCCTCCTAACTAAACGGATAGCAAAGCGACTTCTTTATCTTGGAGAGGGCAGGGGTGGGGCAGGAATCCCACGCTTTCTTTTGCGCAACACAATCCCTAGTGGGTTGTTATACTGTGCTCTCTTTCTCTCTCTCTCTCTCTCTCTCTCACACACACACACACAACCTGATTTCTCTCCTGGAGTCAGCCGAGCAAATACATGAATTCAAATCAACACTGGTCGATCACCACACAATTTGCAGCAGATACGTTTTTCCTAAAATAGGCAGGCAATCTGGGTGGCAGCCTGTGAATAAGTAGCAAGACGCCCAAGGGGGTCAACCGTCAAGAGTTGTTTCAGCACTTACTATTTGTGACCATCCAACAGTTATCTGGGTTGTACAAATTGCTTTTTTTAAAGCAATATTTTAATTAAAAGGAATGTTTATTCTGGACTCATTTATCTACAATAAGGAACAATCTTGCTGACAGCTGGTTTTTTTTTTTTTTTTTGATCCTGTAAAACATTATGGTAAAGGCAAAAATGATAATTTAAACCTGTTATTCCTGGACCACTTTGTCACAATTTGGTATGCCCTTGCTCAAGTCATTTCAGAAAACATTTGATGGTTGACCTAATGACAATTTATGCACCCAATGAGTACATTTCTTGGCAATCAGGCACAGAAAGGTGAAATTATTTTTGACTCAAAAATGGGGGGGAAAGGCAACTAATATTAATGCATATGACACCTTTCCCAATAACACCCTCTTGTTCATTCCCATATGACTGGGAAAACCTCAGGTGAATGTCTAACCACCCAGCCTGTTCATTTTGTAAGCATCTGATCAGATAAGGACTAAAGTCTTCTTACAAAGTATAGCTAGCAATGGGTTGAAACTAATACTGGTATTCTTTGATACTTACAATAATGTACTTAATGACAGTTTGAAGTTATGATGGCACTGAAAAAAGTGACTTATGACCCATCCTTACAACCATCACCCCATCCCCATGGTCATGTTATCAGGATTTGGACACTTGGTAGTTGATTCACATTCACAATGGTTGCAGCGTCCTGCAGTCATGTGATTGTGACTTTCCTAGCTGACTCCCAACAAGCAAAATCATGAGAGAAGCTGGATTTCCCTAACAACTGTGTAATTCACTTAACGACTGCATGATTTGCTTAAACAATTGCAGTAAAAAATGAACATAAAATCAGGTCCAGTGATGATTTGCTTAACAACCACATTGCTTAGTGACCAAAATTCCGGTCTCAACTGCGGATGGAAGTTGGAGATATCCTAAATCAGAGGTTCCCAACCTTTTGGGCACCAGGGACCGGTTCTGTGAAGAGAGATTTTCCACGAACTGGAGGGGGCATGGTTTCATGTACTACCTGCATCCTGCAGATGGGGCTTTGCTTGTTTGCACAAACCGGTTTCTGACATGCTGCGGATCAGTGCCAGTCCATGGACTGGGGGTTGGGGACCCCTGTTCTAAACTGTTCCTAGCCTTCCCCCCAGATGTATCATGCAAATGAAGGGAGCAATGGGTATATTTCTGGAGAGAGTGGGGGGAGGGGTAAAACAACTAAAACCCAAAAGTGGCCACCCACCTTAATGCTATGGCTGCAAGGAGCAACAGGAAGAATGCTTAGTATGCAGGGTGAAAGCGGGGTGGGGGCGGGGGAAACCAATTTGGGAAGAAACTGCAGGTATGAATTGGATTAGGGTAATCCTAAATAATGCAAATTGAAATACAATCTCCCTTTTGCTAGATATGATTACATCTAAGATCTTGATTATTTGCCCTTTAATGTCACTGATTGGCTTTTCTACAGAATGTTGTTTTTACTAGCTCAGTGACAGCAGTTTTGTGGCACTGTCCACTACACATCTTCAAACTTTCCAAAATATTGAAAATCTAAAGGAGCTTTAGGAGTAACTTTCAGTAGTAGACCTAACATCGTCTGTTCTTTCAATTTATTCTTCACAAAAGCAACTCTGCCAAGAATCTAAAAGAGGAGTGTAAACTCAATGAGATGGTCATGTCTAGTTCCCATTTTTTCCACGTAAAGCTTTCTGGCACTACATTCAAATTACTTTCCCACTTCTACCCTTGCTTATCTGCTTCGTGTACTGCATATATGTTAATTCTGTGGTCAGTTTTTTCACATATTGTTTTTTCCCTTTATATTTATATAGACTCTACTAACTAAATCTCCTCCTTCTTTCCTAAATCCCACACTTCCCATAACTTTTGTGGTATTCCATAATTCATTTGAATGTAGTCTGCATCCGAGTTCACCCCTATGTGTTGCTAAGGATTCAGATAAATTCTGAGACACCACATTTTTGCAGATATTGAAGTAGTGTGAATTGAACCACATTTCCAACTGCCATATGAGTGAAGCTGAAATTAATAATGCAAATCCTTGGCATCTACAAAGACCTGAAGCTAGTGTGTAACATTTTGCAAATGTAATTTACAGGGAGTCCTTGGCTTAAAACCATTCATTTAGTAATTGTTCAAAGTTACAAAGCACTGAAAAAACTCACAACTGGTCCTTGCACTTACAATCCTCCAAAGATCTCCACAATCATGCGATCAAACTTCCGGCGCTTGGTAACCAGCATGTATTTACAATTGTGGAAGAGTCACATGGTACCACCTGCAATCTTCCCAGCTATCTTCCATTAAGCAAAGTCAATGGAGGAAACCAGATTCACTTAACAACCACCTGACTCACTTAACAATTGCAGTGATTTGCTTGACCACGGCAAATAAGACCGTAACATTGCCACAATTCACTTAACAACCATCTTGCTGAACAAAATGTCTAATCTCGATTGTGGTCATAAGTTGAGGACTACCTTTATTCATTTCAGCCTTGGCTATAGAATCTGTATGCCAGATAAAACCTTTTTATCCTCAGTGAACTTAATGTTCTGTATCTGCTTGGGACAATGCAGTAACCACATACCACAAACAAGAGGGCATCCCTCTGCTGTGTCAAAGAAGATCAAATGAGGACAAATGTAATTTGGAGAAACGATCCTTTTGATCTAGAAATTCACTGCCTTTGAATAGGACTGGTGTGACCTCTCCTGACATTTTATTCTCCAATTGTTGAAATAAAAATATCAGTTATTCCCATCCAGAATAACAAGGAGAGTGTGAAAAATGATAC
This sequence comes from Crotalus tigris, assembly GCF_016545835.1. Lineage (NCBI taxonomy): Eukaryota > Metazoa > Chordata > Lepidosauria > Squamata > Viperidae > Crotalus > Crotalus tigris. The sequence goes on from NW_024096711.1 coordinate 1,689,837, forward strand.
TTTTCTTAATCATCAACTGGTCAATCTGATCAATTTCTTGCTTTGGAATAAGAATTGTAATTGAACATATTTGGAGTCACCAGAGTGGGAAAGGTTAGTCAGTCTTTAGTCTACAAATCTAGAATGCAGTTGTGTATGATATCACACAGCCTATATCCTGTTCTCCTGTTGGTGGCAGTTACATTCTATTTTCCCACATACCCGCTGAATTTGTTTCTGAATAGGTCAAGTTATCTTATTATTTTATCCCTGCTGTAACAGATCATGCCTGCAGCCCAAAACCAATAAGCAGCAAACAGGAGGCAATCCTGTATTTTCCCTTTCTTTCCAGTAACCATGCTCTGAGTGTGTCTATATAAAAGAAAGAGGGCTGTTACACTGTATGCATTTATGACAGTGTGTCAGTGTGTCTGTAACAATGGAGCAATCCATGTGTGAGAGCGAAAGAGGAGAGAAAGAGTAGGTATATGAACATCCAACTGGATATGGACGTGCATTCAACCACTACCTCTGACCCACTAGCTCATAGTCCTTAAGGCTGGAAAGGTTGGCCATCTCAATTCTTCAGGCTTCAGATATATAATTTAGCTATCATGTTAAGATTTTCAAATTCATTGTTTTCTTTTAGATCATCTACGATACATACTGTGAAGACAGTTTGAATTTAATTCCTATCTATTCCTGACAGATTCCCAAGCTCAAACAGAAATGTGTAATACATTTGGAGTACCAAATTGCAAATAATTTGTGCAGAAGGATAAGGTTTGTTTCTGTTCCTCAACCCATCCCCTTCCACCACCACCCATACACTTTTTGTGCTAATGAATTACAAACTCCATTTTTATGCACATCTCTCTAGAAGAAAGTTTCCCTGAAATCAATGAGATTTATGAGCAGAAAAGTTTACAACTGTTGTACACAAAATAAGCTCTGGAACTCAGCTATCAGCCAGAATTAGACTCATAAAAAACACTCAACCTAAGGTTGTTTATATAACGTTAGAGAATGAAATAAAATACACTAAAAATAAAAACGGTTGGCATTAATTATGGCACAATGTTCTTACAGATTGATTTTTGTGGAATACTACAATTTAAAAAACATAGATTTCCTTATGTTATAGAACTTTTAAAGAATCTGTGTGAGGATGCTTCGAATTCTGAGATGGCATACCTATATATTAGTTTTTTAAAAAACTTATAGGTTAGTTAAGGTATTAGTTAAGATGTGGGGAGGATCTGCAGGTAGACAGGTGGTAGAAATATATTTCAACAGAAACAGTTTTCAGCAAAATTTGAAAGGAAGATGAACAATCTTCACTATGCTATGAAATTCCCTTGAGCACAGCTAGCAATTGTCCATAGCCACAATGTTAACAACTGGCTATAGGGTTAATATTGGAATAATTATCTTTACTGAGAAAGATGTATACAGACTTTAGAGCAGGGGTCCCCAACCCCCAGTCATGGACCGGCACCGGGCTGTGGCATACCAGCAACTGGGCCACGCAAACAAGTGAAGCCCCATCCACTGGATGCAGGCAGCACATAAAACCACACCCCCTCTTGCCCACAAAAAAATCTTTCTCCACAGAACCGGTCCCTGGTGGGGAGCCTCTGCTTTAGAGAACAGAGTCTGACCTTTTTCATTGATAAAAGGAAGTAAAGAATTAATGTTTACATACTTACAGGCCATGTATATGAGGAACGGAATGCAAAGAGACAATTTAACTTAATCTGGTCTTCAGTATGAGTTAGTTTTTTAAAAAGGGACTGGGTTAAAGAAACTGGATTATGCTAAATGATATCTTTAACATTAAACCTTTCTCTGCACCTCTATTCCCAAAGCAAGGGACCCTGTGATGGTTTGAAAATGAATTGCCAATTTAGCTATTGAAGTACTACAATCTGTAGAAATGGGAGTATACCAGAAAAAAAAAAAACTACTTGAGACAGCACAAGCTAACTTAATATCTTTTTCTGAATTGTGTAATGCAACTGTGAAAAATAAACTAGCAGGAACATGGAAAATGTGAAAACACATCTCCATGTTCCATTCTTCAGCAGACTCTCTTTTGATTTGGCTCAGTACAGAGTTTTGACTTCTTTATTTTCCAAAACAACAGAAAAAATGAATTTAGAGGCCTACAAAAGCTGAGCTGAGACTGGGAAGAAAAGAATAGCTGTTCTGAATAGAAAATTATACACATAACACTAGCTATTAATGATGAATACTATAAAGGATGGTTCCTGGGTGTTCTTTCAGCTTCCACCTGAATAAAAGTAAAAGCAAGTCTGCAACATTCAGATTGAAGTATATACAATATAATTATTTTGTGTTAATGGTTGCCATAGGATATTGCCGAGGGTGATTTTGGATTACAGTTTTTTCAATGACAGCATAAGAATAGCCTTGCTGGAACAAACTTAAGTTCTATCAGAGCTTCATTATTTTCTAGTAGTGACCAGATCTGAGGCATCTGGCAAATGTATAGAAGCAGACAGGAAGCCAAGAGTATTCATTCCATCTAATCAAGTTGTTGCTTTTTTCAAGATATACAGCTTTGTTATATACAGGTTCCATCTATCCATACATTTGCAATTCCATCCATTCATTGTAAGTGTATATTTCCCCCCCCCCCTTGCCCGTCTTATCAATATAACAATCTACTGAGGTAAACCAGGCCAGTGATTTCATCACTAGGGATTCATAGCAGCCTGCCTCCAGAAGCAGTAAATGCTCCAACACTGGAAGTTTTTAAGAAGAGACTGGACAGCCATTTGTCCGAAATGGTGTAGGGTTTCCTGCCTGAGCAGGGGGTTGGACTAGATGACCTCCAAGGTCCCTTCCAACTTTACTACTATTACTATTACTATCCCAGTCATTCTAGTGCTAATGTAACAATAACAAGGCCAGGCTTTGTATCTTCTCATTGTGGCTGTGTAGTGATAGTCTCTAATAAACAGTGTCCTTGAGAGGATTGTAACCCAAGGAAATTCATAATTCACACCCAGCTCTGTTCAATTTGACACATTGATCACACCACTCTCGGCAGGTCCATCCACTCAAAGAGCACCCATGTCATGAAAGAAAAAAACTTTTTGGCAGTTCACAATAAGTCTCTGAGAAATCATATGTAGTCTGCAGCTGCAGATTTTGCTCATTTTGAAAAACTAGAAGAAGCATAAACTTGCAAGATACGTTTAGATTTTTCACAGGCTGATCTGTTGTCAGAAATCCCAAGTTTCAGCACTGGGAAAAGAAGCCTTGCACCTCCCAAGTCCTTTCTGTTTCACAACAGGATTTTGAAGGCCACATAAAGAAACCACTAATGTCCCTATTAATGGGCAAAACCTCCTTTAGCTGTGGATTTTTATACACACATTGATAGCAGAAGCAGTACAGTCACGGCTTTCCATACTTTTGGTGCCACTTTTATTTGGGATTTAATCTTTCTCTTTGAATATAGAGGCAGACAGTGATTTGGCTGGAGCAATACTCCCAAATTAAAACAGTTGCTGGGGGTGGGGTAGGGTTAAATGTAAGTATTGTTTGCTATTTTTAAGCTCATGGAAACTGTCTGCTCACAGCAGGGCAGCGGTGGTCGCTGCATTCCTGGAAAAGCAAGCATTCCAGCATCTCATTGACTAAAAAACCTGTCGCTGGGAGGGAAAAAAAAGGCGCTGCGGTCAGCCAGAAGCCTATCTCAGACCAGAAGGAGAAAAGGGGAGGCGAGGCAAGGCTGGCTCGGGTCAAGCACTGGCGCTGGGAAGCAGGCGGCCGCGATCTGGGTCATACTTTCGCCCAAGAATACAGTAGCAAGGGCCGCCGCCTCCTCTTCCGCGGCTCCGAAGGTCAGCGGATTTTTAAGAAAAGCGGCGGCGGCCGGAGAGTCTTCTCTCCCCGGGCTTATGGGCCAGGAGAAACTCCGTAAAGTCTAGGGAAGCCAGGGGAAGGGGGCGGGCACGACGGGGACCTGAAGCAGGGCCTGGCCGCGTAAGGCGGGGAGCCCAAAGGGAGCAGAACTAGGGAGAGGGCGGGGGGCTTGAGAAATTACGCGCGCCTTGGTGGCCTCTTTTCCTTTTTTCCCTCCTCCGTTCCAAACTCCGGCGTCGACAGCCCCACTTGCCAGACTCCAGAAGGCAAGGCAGTTATGGAGCTGGCTGGGCTCCGCCTCCATAGGCGGCCCTGCTCTTCTCCCCCTAAGTTCCCGCCGAGCCAGGCCACTCGAATCCGGCGCCCAACACACCTCCTCTCGCAACCTTCTTCGACAGGTCGCCGCCGAATTTGCTTCCCGCCACCACCCGCCCCGCCCCGCCGCCGCAGCTACGAGACGCCGCCGAGCCGACCCCTCCCCGCCGCCTCCTAGCGAAGTGCCGAACCCTCCCCTCCCCTCCTCGCGCTCCCCGCCCAATCAGCCGCGGGGATTCATCCTCTTCCTCCTCCTTCAGGTGCGTGGAGCGGCGCCACGACCTCCACCTCCGCCTCCCTCTCCTGCTCTCTCTCTCTCTCTCTCTCTCTCTCTCCCACGTCCCTCCATACAAAGGCGGCAGCGGCCCGCGGCGAGTGCTTGGCGCTGCCCAGGGGACCGGTCCCTGCCCCGATCGCCATGCAGCTAGTTAGTCAGGCGGGGCGAGGTGCGGCGCTTATTACCTTTGGCTCCGTCTGGGTCGAGGAACATTTTCTTTCTCGGCGTGCGGCGAGTCCCCGGGCTCCTCCAGACAAAGTAAATCCCTCCGCTGTGGGTGTGCGAGGTCGCGGCGAGGCGGGATGCTTCTCGCTTAGTGTCAAGCTCCGAGCCGTCTTCGCAGTGGCAAGCCCATCAGGCGCTGCACGGCAGCGAGGAAAGGGAGAAGCCACAGGCTGCAAGCGGCCCCGGAGTGACCTCCACAAACAGGTTGGCGTCCCAGGCGGCGGACTGCTGGGAAAGAGCGGGAACCGGCATGAGGAGGCTGGATGAATGGACGAGGTGCCTTGTGGCTGAGGCTCGCTGACTGATTCCCCTCCACCCAGTAACACGCCAAGCCTCTGGAGCCCTTCCCCTCCCCTCGATGTGTGTGTGAGGGTGTGTGTGTGAGAGAGAGAGAGCGAGAGCGCGCGCGCCGCAAGCCTCCTCTCGCAGGCGTCCGGTTGCTGCTCGCTGCTGGTGGGAGAGGAAATTGCAAGGCAGAGCAGCGAGGGAAAGACGTGGCCCGGAGCAGCGCGAGAGTTTGATGCTCCTTTTGATTGCTCGCTCGTCCCTCCCGTGGGGCGGCGGCTTTGCTCTTCTGCTAAACCTTTCGGGCGTGCACGTGAGCATTTAAACGCCCTTCTGCCAACAGCAATGAAAGTGGTCCAAGAGTTTCCCCTGGGCACCGCTAACTTCACACTGGAAGGGGAAGGAGGCGGGGGTTAGGCGGGGACCTCTGCCTCAAAAAGGGTCTCCTGTAAGCATACTGTTTCTTAAAAAGGCCCCAAGCAAAGAAGCGTCGAGACAGAAAATGTGGCTTGGGCAGGGATCTGTCCAGCTAGTAGTTTGCACTACTATTGGAAGCCTTTTTTTCATCCCCCGTCCACCCCACCCCCCACGCATGGTACCAAAACTCGAAAACTTACTAAAGGGGGCGGAGTGGAGCGGGGTGATACCAAATCGAGGACCGTCCAGTTCGAGAGCGGGTGCCTCGGTAGCTAACGAACTTGACAACCTTGCAGTTGCGAAGCAGCTTTTTCGTTCCCATTGCTTTTTTACAACGAGGAAGTTGTCTGTTCTGAGTCCCTCAAGCATTTGGCCTGTTCCGTTCACACCCAGAGCAGTCTACTATCCTTTTAATGCAGTGGTTCTCAACCTGTGGGTCGGGACCCCATTTGGGGGTCGAACGACCATTTCACAGGGGTTGCCAAACAACGCAGTCTGCCATTTCCCCCCCCCCCCTTTTCCTTAGCTGTGCTACTCCCTTTTATTCTATTGGCTTTTGAAAGTCAATAGAATAGACTCTCTTGAATAGAGTCTAATTCTATTGGTTTTCAAAAGCCAATAGGAATTGTCCAGGCTGTCTCTGCCCTGCTGAGCCCGCCAAAAGTCCCATTCTGCAAACGGTGCTACACCAGTTGAGTAGTCCTCGACTTACGACCGATTGAGTAGTCCTTGACTTACGACCGGTTGGCAGTTGCGGCATTAAAAAGGTTGAGAACCACTGTTTTAATGGTTTTAATTCATGTCTTTGGCATAGTGTGGGCAGAATTCATTGGAAGTAATCAGCAGGTTCCAAAGTCAGTTCCAGTGTATATGCTCCAGTTCAGGGTTTCTTTTGTTTATGCCTTTAGTAAATTAAGAGAAAGCATCAACCCCCAGACTTCATGATAAGCATAAAAATTTCTTGCCTGAGGAATCTCGCTTAAAAACTGGAGTGGATTTTGGCTCTTCTGGGGAAGAGTGAATTCTAGCTGGGGCCAGGAGAACAGGACTCTTGACTTCTTGTTAGAGCAAATAAATGCACAGCTGGTATCTTGTTCCTGCCTCTTAGGGTAGCATTAACATTTGCTGAAGATACTTGAAGAGGTTTGTCAAAACAAAAATTGTCCCAATGTGTGAAGAAGTCCAAATCATACAGAATACATTTTCATTACAAAGCTCTGAGAAGTAATACTGTATAGAGAAAAAATAAGAAAGAAATTGAGCACTAAAAACAGCCCCACTCCAGTATTTCCTTAGTAATTTAGTTCAAACCCGTTCTGAATTTTGGAAGAATTCTTTATTTAGGTGGACCTTAATTCCATGCTCATGTAGTTATAACTGCAGTTTATTTTTCCTCCAAAATAGCCTCCAAATCTTTGATTTAGATTTCATCTTTCCTTAAATATCTTGTGTTTAGTTAAAATTTCAGTTTATTTGTGAAAATCATCGGCCTCCTTTTCCTTACCTCCCAAATGAAAGTCTGGAGTAGCTACATTGTCCGCTTGACAGGGTTATTAAAAAGAGAATGGTAGTGACATAATCTACAAATCCCTTTTGCAAAACACTAAGCACATAGTTATCAGTAATGCTGATACAGACATTGAGGGGCTGTTGCTTAGTCGGCATCACTTCATGTGTGCTGACACTAAGGTTTCATATGCATGTATACTTTTTTATACAAAAGATTGAATCATATTAAAGAGTTTAATTGAAGATTTGCACTCATTTTTCTTCGCTGCCGGAGTCTTTTTTAAAAAAAAATAATAATTCATTCACACAAACTATAGTTTTATATTCTTGTTCATCATAGATATCCTTTTGTTTTTCAAACAAATATACTGCTCAAAAAAATAAAGGGAACACAAACGTATAGGATCCTATACATTTGTGTTCCTTTTATTTTTTTGAGCAGTACATTTTTCTTCTCTGTAGCTGCTTCATTATCCCATCTCAAAATCCCCCCACCTCCTTTCCCTTTCCCACGTGTTGTTTGTATGAGTTCCTTTGTCGGAAAGATCAGAGTAAGGAAGAGACACTATGGAATTGTACTGGAGGTAGGTAAGGACATAACTAAAATTAAATGTGATCAACCAGAATGATAACTGGATGTCCCTTTGGGCTACAGTCTCTGCACATTATGCTTCTGAAATCAATGTGAATTAAGCAGCTTGAATATAAGGTTGTACCTATCTAACTCAATCCTGACTAAATTTCTCCTGATAGGATTTTCTCCCAACTTTATAGAAAGATAAAGATTGCAATCCAATTCTGTACATATTAACAAACAAATAAATCCTACTTGACTCAGTGGAAGTTATGCCATAAATCATTATTAAGTGGTAATTAGTGTTTTGGATATTACCACTAAATTCTTAACCTACTGCAGAAATAATAACACAAATCTATTTCTTTGGAAACAAAGATAATACTGTTTTTCTCAGATAATATCCACAGGACCATTATTAAAAAACAGTTATTTTGGAAATAGATAGATGGAATAGCTTTCTTAAAAAGATTCACCCTGGGATGCTACAAATCGGTTGTCTTCATTATCACAGATTGGCAAAGCTATTTCTTTTAAAGTTACAGTTCCTACCTCTCTAATTAATCCAATTTGGGCAGGTTTGAAAAAAAAAATGAGATAAAAAGGAAATACTAAAGTATATTTTACATAATTATAATAATAATTACAATACATTATATAATAATATATAGTAATTATAACAATAATTGTAATTACAATATTGTAATGTCTCTGAGAAAACTGAATAGATTGAAATACACTTTTAAAAATGTCTTTAATTTCTTCTACTTTTTTTTAAAGAAGTAAACATGAACAGTAGAAGAATTTGATTTCTTCATCTTGTATTTTCAGCTTGATCTGGAATAAGCATTTGTTTGCCTTTCTACAAATGAATTATTTTTGTGCTGACTGGGAATCAAAGGAACTGCTTTTATTTCTCTCCCAAATAAGTTTGTCATATGCCAACAAAGAGGTAACAGGAGTGAAGCAGTATAACAGGTTACATTGTGCTACAGATGGCAAGTGCCCCAAATCATAGACTTGTGGCATTTAATAATGTAACACAAGTTGTTAAACACTGCACTGGAGTTTCAGCAAACTCACTATTTTTTAATAATGAACAAATATTTCCAGCAACTGCACTTAACAGTAGTTTGTCTGACAATTGATTTTGTTTGCTTCCCCTGAGGCTATAAGAATTCATTTTTGTTCAAATGGGGAAGGCAAATGAATAGCCTGTCCTGTTTTTACCCTCAGTATAACATAGATACACCACCTGGTACATGGTGCTATCTGCAGAGAAACAGGAACGTTTTATGTGGGACCCTTTCACTTAACTATGGACTAGTTGCTGTAGTCTTTGTCACTACACTGTAATTTTTCTTTACAAGCATCAAGATCCTCTAAGCCACAGACTAAAGCACATGCTTCTCATTGTATATGTAATGTTGCAGTCATCTCCCTGTGTGACAATAAAATGCTGCAGTTCGAGTGGCCGAAGCCTTTACAAGCTCCTTGCATAATCCAGATCTCAGGGTGGTTAATGTTTGATGACCTAAAGGTGGGAAAGTCTGCTAAAAATCCTACGAGCTTCTGCAGTGTAAACAGGATAGCCTTGTGAATACTGGAATAATAAAATGAGGCTACAATTCAGAAACAATGAAAGTTAAAGGGCGTGTGGTTAAGGACAGATCAACATTTTTCCCTATCAGCTGGAAACAGAAAAGGAAGGAAACTGTAGTTCTGATTGATCACACTGTTACGAGAAGTAATTAATAGAACAAAGCTGCTAAGAAAAATGAATTGCTGTACATTAGGTCTAAAAAATATTAACAAGGTCAACCCTGCCATACATTAAGGCTGGAAAGAAGAGAGTTCTTTAGTTTTACATATTCAAAAAAAATGTTTCTTGCTTTTTGTAATTAGCTGCTGTACAAATGGGGCAAGCTCTTGCGCGGATAAGACTCAACATAGATCAGATTTCTTTTGAACGATTATCCTGATATCAGAACATTACTCAGTACAGGCTGTGAAAATGTTTTGAAACAGTATAGAGATGAAAACCATAGGGGGGGCGGGGAAAGTAAGATATGGTATATAGATAGGATCCTAACCTGAGTGGGAATCACTCAAGCTGGTGGCTGTAGGACTTCTACCTGAGAAGTGTATTGCTAAGGTTTCAGATCATATATGTCCTACTCAGACTTTGTGTGTGATAAAAGTAATTAAGTGTACTGTTTTCTTTGGAAGAAGCACTCATGTAGTTGAGCTTGCAGTCATAACAAAGCACAGCTGAATGCTTACTTCACGCTCTGACTCAGAGGCACCTGTAGATATTCCAGAGCCAGCAGATGAAATATACTGAAAGGAACAATCACCCAAATATCTTTTGTGTGGTGAAATAGGAGACTAAACAACTGGGCAAGAATGAGAGTCTGATGTGAAAAAATTAAGTTGTGACAGAACTAGCTAGAAGTCCCTTATCCTTTAGATCAGTGGTTCTTAACCTTTTTGAACAAATCTCCCCCTTGAGCCAATGAGAAGTTGTCATCGCCCCTCTCCCCCAACATAACTTCTCAATCACAACATAGGAAATAATTCTTCAATTTATGCAAACACTTTTTTTGTTTTCTTTAAAATTGTCATCAGGACATATCGATGCAAATAGTTTATTTCCAGTCTTTTTCCCATATCTCAACTATGTGAAAAATTTTGGTGCCACCCAGCACTTTATTCCCAAACTTCGTGATACATGTATTTCATTATTATCTTATTTATTCAAGACACTTAAATGTAATGACCACTGAAAACAAAATTCAATTGCAAGAAAGTGAAATGCCTGAAAAGAAAAACAGTAACATTTAATGATTGAATTACAAGTGAAATTTAAGACGTAAAAAGAAATATAAAAAGGGCATAAGAACAAACCGCAATGCAGGAACTAAGAATTTCAAGACGAAAACTCTGAAACTAAATTAAGATTTGAGGAAAGTATATATAGTCACGCACACTGTAAAAAGGATTAAAAAGACACAAAGAAAATTTAATATCAAACTGGAGTGCACGCTAAAAAAGTACAATACAAAGAGACACACAAAATGTTTTACAGAGCACAACAAAAATTAGAAAACGAAGCTGAAAACTCAAACTGTGACGTCAACATTACAGCTGATGTCACAGGGGACAGCCACTCAGCATGTGATGTTTCGAAAAAAGCGCTCCCCCCTCCATCACTACCCATTCTGGCCAATGGCGCGCCACTGTGTGGGTAGAGGCTGCTGCGCAACGCGCATGAAGATAAGCGATGCGTATTCACATATGTACTGAAGCTAGCTGGAGGAACATTTGAAAACACAATTCAATCCACTAATAGTGAGCGATCTGATGTTTTTGTACGACAGATATACAGCGATTCACTGTACAAAAAAGTCTCAAAAGTGTCCCCAAAACTTCTCGCTCCATCGCCCCCATATCGCCTCCTTTTCATTCCTTCGCCCCCGCATCACCCCTTTTTGTTCCATCGCCCCCCTGAAAAATGAAATCGCCTCCTGAGGGGCAATATCGCCCAGGTTAAGAACCACTGCTTTAGATCAGTGTTTCTCAACCTTGACAATTTTAAGGCATGTGGACTTCAACTCCCAGAATTCCACAGCCAGCGACTTCAACTCCCAGAATTCCACAGCCAGCAATGCTGGCTGTGGAATTCTGGGAGTTGAAGTCCACATCCCTTAAAATTGTCAAAGTTGAGAAACACTGCTTTAAATCACTGTTTCTCAACCCTGGCAACTTTAAGATCTGTTGACATCAATTCTCAGAATCCCTCATCCAACATGCTGGGGAATTCTGGAAGTTGAAGTGCATACATCCTTAAAGTCTAGGTTTAGAAAGCCCCTTTACAAAACTACCTACTTTCAGGAGAGGCAAAGTACCAAAAGAAACTGGCCAGGCTAGAATCAAAACTACGTAACAAAGAAAAGTTTGTAGTATCAAAAAAGGACCAGACTGAAGAATAATTATACCAAGAAACTCGCCCAAGGTATTTCTGATTCTGTGAGGGAGGTAACAGCAAGCAAGGAAGCAAGATTGGAAGAGGATAGATATAACTGACTGAGCTTCTTTTTCTGACGACTATAAGTAAGAAAATAAAGCATTACCTTGTGTGCTGCACTGCGTTGTTAAATTATGATGCCAATGCAAATTTTGTGCAGTGATTCCAATATGCGAATATGGTTTTCTTCAAACAGGATGCCAAAGAAGCATGCAATCTTCTGATTCAGAGCCACCTGCAGCAACCCTTATATAGAGTCTTGTCCCACCCAACAATAGTGTGGGCTCCAGAATTGATAAGGAGGGGTAGTCAAAATCATTTCTTCAGTTTCACTGGAGGTAGATATTAGGATCCTCTCTCTCAGCAGAGACCTGACTTCTGAATGCAACTTTAAAAAGATAAGATAAGATATATTGTCATTTTTTACACAAACTAATTTATGCTAGGTCCTGGATAGAAGGAAGTGAACTACCAATAATCTTTTCTGACATCCTTACCACTTTCTGCACTGCCTTTCTGTCTGATGTTTCCAAACCAGACAGTAATGCAATATGACAGGATTCTCTTGATTGTCCCTTTATAGAAAGTGGTAAGGATGGGAAGGAAGATGTATTTTTCTCATGTGACGCAGAAAATGCAAGCACTACTCTGCCCGCTTCACCAGTGTCTCACTGTTGGGTGACCAAGTTAGCCTATTTGTTAGCTGCACACCCAGAAATTTGATGCGGCTAACCACCTCCACAGATGAATCATTAATATACTGAGGTGTGTGTGGCTGTGCCTGCCTTTTCTGAAATTGACAATGATCTCTAGTTTTTCAAATGAGGTTGTTTTTGTTACACCAGTTCACCAAACTCTCTACCTCAGTGTTTCTCAACCTTGACAATTTTAAGGCATGTGGACTTCAACTCCCAGAATTCCACAGCCAGCATTGCTGGCTGTGGAATTCTGGGAGTTGAAGTCCACATGCCTTAAAATTGTCAAGGTTGAGAAACACTGCTCTACCTCCTTGCAGTAAGCACCCTCACTGTCATTTTGAATAAGGGCCACTATGGTTGTATCATCCACATACTTCACAATATGGTGGCAAACCTAGCACAACAGTAATGGGTCAACAGGGTGAACAACAGCAGGCTTAGGACACAGCCCCGAGGAGAACCTGCACTCAAGAAAATGGTGTTAGAAGTATTAGTCCCAAGACTCGCATTGTTTCCACCTTTAAGGCACCTTACACTCTTCAATAGCTGGTCCTGAAAGCTAGAAAAGTCTCACTCTCAGATTTGATTGAAGCCACTGGAACTCTCTGAGCTTTCCATGGTGCTGATTTTATCATCCTTCCTCGCCCCATTCATGCACAGGAACTCTATATATTAGGGGCAGAATATTTAAATAGAACTGTATTGCTGGAGTATAAATAAATTTAGACTCTTGGGTCTTGCCTTTTTAAAGGGGAATCTATGTCTTCTATTAAAGTATTGTGATTTGAAATTTTCATTGAACATTTCAGACATAGCCTTAAAATGCAGTGTTTTGTCAGAAAGATGCCCATTTAAATAAACAACCAAACTGTTTGGAGAGAGATGCAACAGACTATCTTTTATTAGCATGTACAGCTACAGTTGACACTGGACTCTTGAGTACAGGAATTACTAAGGAAGGCTATGTGTTATATAACCCCAGAAAGGTTACATAGAAATGATAAAGCAATGTAAATCATATGGTGGCTTTTATGAGTGGAATGTAATATCCGATAATACTGAGATGTTCTTATTATGGTTACCCCAGCATCTCTACATTCTTCTCTACCAGCTGGACTATAATCCATACTAATTACAGGTTCTAACAACGGCATTTATTTTGTTCATATGCAGCCTGCCTTCATGCCAAATAAAAGATAATTTGATTTATGTTATCTTTCTCCTCTCTCTCCAAGATCATCAGGTGGCTTTGATTTGCCTGTTCATTTTCGTTTCTATTCCTTTCTTATATTTATGCCATGTACAAGGCTTCATACATGACAACCTCAAAAGCTTTTGTCAAATGATTCCATTTCCTACTAATATTCCAGAAGTTGCATTCATTTTAGATTTATGTTTTCTGGAAGGGACATTGCACACTATTATTAATACTGTGAGAATGGAACAAAGAAGTGGATAAACAGTATCTTTTAGTACTGTGTAATGCTTGAGAAATAATTCAGAAAAGATGCTTCTTTGGACAGGGGAGCATAAATATAGTACCTATTTACAACTCTTTAAAGCCACTTTCCTTTTCCTAGCATTGGGCAGCTGCTACACAATGTGGGAAAAGATGTAGCTGTTCTGAACAGTTGTGTCATGCTCTACTTGTGTATTATATTTACTTCCTGCCATGGTCAAAAACAATGCTTGGTGGTTTCTAACATATATAGAAAATAACTAAAACGTCCATGGTGAACATAATTTAAAATACCCAAATCAATAAAACCACACAATAATCAAACGTTACAGACCAAAACAGTTGCACCATCATGTTAAATCAATATATTCATTGATGGCTAATTCTAGTTTATAAATGTTTTGCAAAAGAGCTCAGTTTTAATATTTGTGACCTCATGGGATTTGAAGCACTTTTTTCAGAACTGAACCAGAAACATTGCACAGTCATAATATCTATATCCTCTATCCCAAAACACTGTATAATCATTTGGGTTTTTAACTAATAAAATTAAGATGTTTTTGCATAAAAGTAACAAAAAATAATAAACCTTATTTCTCTATAAATTTCCTGGATTGTGCTCAAAGCATGGAAGGTATTCTCCAGGCCTGCTTTCTGCTGATAAATCCTCTGAAATGCAGACATGAAACATAACGTAGGAGATCCTTGAAAAACTGGGAAAGGGTAGATATGCTTAGATGAAACTACTAGTTCACAGAAAAATACTCCCAATAGAACATATAGCAAGGAAAAATGTATGTATTTAAAGAAAAAATATATACAGAAGACTATTCAGCCAGAGTCCTTCTAAGTTTCATCCTTGAAATATAGTGCCCATAGAGAAATCTCTGGAATTCTTCCAATTCTCGTGGAATGCAGTTGCTACAAGCTCTGTCTAGGATCTGTTTAGTTCTCATTCTGCAGCTACAGTCTGATGTTTAAGAATTCAGTCACTTCAGAATAAGTAAATTCAGAAAGGTGGCAGGTAAGCTCACAGCAGCATTCTTGCTTAAGAATGCTGTCACAATAGCAATATAGGAAAAGCCTTGTCATAATTCAAGCAATAATTTAGGCAATTGTCAGGAAAGAAATGCCAAAAACTCTAGTTTCTTCATTTCAGGCAATCATCTCGCAATTCCTCAGCAGCTCTTGACTCTTTCAACCAGAGAGCAGAATATTACCTTTAATCAACCAACAGAGGTGAAAATCCCAGAGAGGTGCAGACTTTTCAACCTGTCCTCCTTCCACGTTTTGCTATAATGCATATATCCATATTCTCCTTAAATTAAGGGTGGTGTAGAAACATAGTGGTAGTACAGCATACAGCCTATTTATTTGATTTATAGTGTGTTCCTTAAGAGAGATGCAGGGCAGTGAATGAAAACATCAGAAAGCCCTGAAAAGAATAATATTAAAAAAAAAATACTGCAGAGTCGAAAAAGATGCAGAACTACCAGCAGAATAGAACAACAAAAGAACATCTGTCAACATGAAAGGAATATGCCAATGAATAAAAGATCTGGAAGAAAAATAAATGGATTACTGCCTGGGTCTGAAATGATCTCAAGAAATCAGATGAAATTTTGGGGAGATCGAAAGGGGCCACCTATAGGGAGGCCTTTCCCCTGCAGTCTGCCATGACCTTTATTGCAAATGAGCAGACATCTGGAAAACAGATCGGTTGGGAATAGAGTTCTGGTGCCCGGTCTCTAAGCTGTGAAGAGCTTTCAAGATCAAAACTTGCACTTCCATCTGAGCTCAGAACCAGTGGAACTAGCAAGGCATGAAGTAATACTGTGTTCAGACTGCTCAGTCCCAATTAATATCTTCACAACCAATATTCTGTCTAATATTCTCAGCCACAACTCTTCATGTTGGCATTCTGGAAGTTAAAAGCCAGCATTAGGGGAGTCAACAATTTGAGGAAGGTTGCAGAAGCACATTATTGTCTCTTGCTGAAAGAAAAAAGTTGTCTGTAATGGTATGTGTGAATGACCTTGAAAAATGAGGGGGAACAATCAGATAAAAAAGAGTGGGGGGAGCCTGCAGCTCAACAATCGGCAGAGAAAGAAACTTAGAAAGGATCTGTCATATCTTATCAAGCTGTAAAAATAAGATGGTGGGAGATTTGTGTTTTCAGACTTGCAAGATTCTTTATTAAATTCATATGTCATTGGCAGCAAAAAAAATTAATTGATAAATTTAAATTTATTTTTAATGAATAAAAATAAATATAGTTATTTATACAATTAATATAGTTCGGCAGTATAGTAGAATTAGCTCATTTTGTCATGCTTCCTGTCTGGTCTACTTGGGAGATTGACATTACTGAATATCTATCTTGGTTCCTTCTTCCTGTCCTCACCATCACTGTGTGGTTTGCTTATACAAAATAAAAATAAATAAATAGAATGGAATAGATGCAGAGGCCCAGTGTTGGCTAATTGCTACCTATTGAGAAATGTAAGTGTTAATCCATAGTAAAGTTGTCTTTTCTTAAAATAGTTACAGAGAGTTCACTGCTATGGCTTATTCCCAAGCAAATGTCTCTCAGCTGCATCATAAAATTTAAAAAAAGTAAAGTAGCTCTTAGTAATTAAGCTAAAAGACAGACCATATATGAAAAGAATCTGTCCCTGCTGAAAGATGAATGTGGGGACCATGGCACTGTCAGCCTCATCGAGTAGACCAGAGAAGGAATCAACTCCATAAGAAGGCTATGACTTACCGGGAATAGCTATAATCACAGAATATGGCAAATCTGGTTATGCTGTATTCTTCCCTTTCTTATATCCATGTGAATTAGGGAGGGTGTTCCAGCCACATATGCATATTAGCTTGGAGGAATTTTAGCCCATTCCTCCCTACAGAAGAGCTTATCAACACTTATTGGCAACATTTAGTTGCAGTTATTGCTGCCCAAAGAGGACACATCAAATACTGAAAGCAAAGATTCTCATACTTTTGCCAAACACAAATATAATTTTCCTCAATAAATAAATGAACAAGTACAATGATTATGACTCATTTATTTAATTGCCTTCTCTTTATCTTTAGGACTTATCTCAGAATAAGTCAGATCACATTTATGCAGAAATATTGAAAATTTAAAAGGGTTCACCAATTTTTAAGCACCACTGTATTTTTATATCTGCCAAAGAGCTAGAAATTCCCTATTCCCATGCTAGCGACTGAACCCAATATTCGCCAGATACTAAGTATGTTCTCACCATAGAGCCACTGTCTATCCCTCATTAGATTTAACACGCATAACCAGTGATACAAATGGCAAGCACCAAGTAGAAATACTTATTTCAATGATTTTGTGCAGTTGTCAGCTTTCAAGGTGCTAAACTGTGTTAAAACTATCAGTTGTCAAAATTAGTGTTAGCTGAATTATGCATTTCCTATCTTTGTATTTGTGATGAGATCTTTTATTTCAGAGTTTCATTCACTGAGTTATAAATAACTATTTCCAAAACAATACACATATATATATAAGTTCCACCAAGGTCTGTGGGCTTGGCACACAATAGGTGCAGTCCAGAAAAGCGATATAACAATTGCTTCCTTCCTTCCTTCCTTCCTTCCTTCCTTCCTTCCTTCCTTCCTTCCTTCCTTCCTTCCTTCCTCCTTTCCTTCCTCCCTCCCTCCCTTCTTTCTTTCCTTCCTCCGTCCCTCTCTCCCTCCCTCCCTCCTTCCTTCCTTCCTTCCTTCCTTCCTTCCTTCCTTCCTTCCTTCCTTCCTTCCTTCCTTCCTTCCTTCCTTCCTTCCTTCCTGTCCATCTCACACAAATGACTCTGGCTGGTGAATAATAAAATAAATTAAAACCAGTGACAATCATAGTACAATGTAATACATATAGCAGCCAAGTATTATTAAAATCTGTAGATATAAGCATAATCAGAAAAAGGGGCCCATCACATGCTTGGGATCCAAGCCTCGGTATATACCAGTACTTCAAGATCTTTCATTTTCCTTGGAGGGAAAATGTTCCAGAGGGCACACACTATGGCACAGATGCCATTCCTTCTGCCAGTCGACATTCCTTGGCTGATGCAATCCAGAGCATCCTGCAGTGGTTAAAATGCAGTACTGCAGGTGACTTCTGCTGACTCCTGGCTGCCAGAAGTTCGGCAGTTTGAGTCTCACTGGCTCAAGGTTGACTCAGCTTCCACCCTTCTGAGGTTGGTAAAATGAGGATCCAGATTGTTGGGGGCAATACGCTGACTCTGTAAACTGCTTAGAGAGGGCTGTAAAGCACTGTGAAGCAGTATATAAGTCTAAGTGCTATGGCTATTGCTATTGGAAAGGTTAGAAACAATTGGGAGAAGATGGTCTCTCAGTAGCCTTGTCCTAAGTCATGAAGGGCTTTAAAGGTGACAGCCAGTATTGGGGGAAATGGAATTGCACACACGCTCCCTTCTCACCCTAATGGGTAGCTTGTGTCTTCCTCAATCTCAGAGCCTCTACAAGAGGCCTGGGAGTTTGAAGGTTCTAGTAGGACCTTAGCTGTTCCTAGCATGCACTCTCCTGGACAGAGAGCTCTGAAGTTGTTCCTGGGGTTTGTTGGAGCTGCTCTCCCAGCTTAGGAGTCACAGTCCTGAGTGTGCCTACTACCGCCAGGACCACCTTGGCCTTTACTATCCATATCCTCTCCAATTCCTCCTTCAGACCCTGGTACTTCTCCAGTTTCTCATACATCTTCTTCCTAATCTTGTTGTCACTTGGCACTGCTACATTTATCACCGCCACTATCTTCCGGTCTTTGTCTATTATCACAGTGTCTGGTTGATTGGCTAATCTGCCTGTCTGTTTGGATCTGGAAATCCTACCTGATCTTAGCTCTCTTATTTTCCACAACCTTCTGTGGGATCTCCCATCGAGACTTAGAAGGGTCTAGGCTAGCCCATGTTCTGTACAGATGTTCCTGTACACAACACTAGCTACCTGGTTGTGCCATTTAATATATGCTGTTCCTCTGTCTTAAACACACACAGAAACGTATATATGTATGTCAAACCTAACACATGCACACATACATATGTATGTGTGTATATGTATTGTATATGTATATGTATACTAAAAGTAAGAGGGCTTTTCACTTTCATACCATGTTGGAGTGCATGAACTGGATATGAAATGAAGTTTAAAGAAACTGAATTTTTAAAATGTTTTCAATCAGTTATTTGTGTATGTGCATATGTGTGCATGTGTTAGGTTTGACATCTTTCTTTTGCCCATCAGAAATGGTGGTGAAGATGGAAAAAGAGAATCTGTTTTTCCAGTTAGCTCAGTTCACTCTAAGGCAATAAAAGGAGCTTTGTTTTCTAAGTACTGCCTAGTATTTAGCAACCTTGAAAACTGAAGGCTATGTTCATGTTATAAGATTCACTTTCATAATCTAAGATTTCAGATTCAGATACAACTGGAAACATAGGTTGCTGGTACATAAATGAATCACATTTGGGCTTATGAGTTACCCTAACTTTTAATTCACTTAAAATGTTAAATTCACCTGTAGTCCAGAAGAACCAATCCAAATGTTTTGCTTCTGAGAGATTTGATAGCTAGATCAATAGCTAGATCAATAAATTGATCCATGTAAATTCCAAACTCAAGAAACTCTGATTTGATTTAAGGTTGTTATGGGAATGAGGCAGGCCCCAACTATGATTTAAAATCTTAAATTGTTCATTGACTAGAGTATAAGAAAATCACAATTTTTCAAATTCATGTTTCTGTTTTAAAAATGGAGTGGTTACCTATATTCTCTCTTTAAAAAAAAAACACTTGGAAATCAAGCAGGTATAATTCTGCAGGATAGCATGATAAGAACATATTCTATGAAGTGCCACTGTTTTTTCAGGAATATTGGCTTTCACTTTGACAAAAACATTATTGCTTTCTATCTAGCTGCTGTCACCATCTGATTATGAAATGCCAGAAAACATTTTGAAGTACTGTGGTGAAACTGGGAATTTACAGGCTAAAGGACAGTTGTGCATAAAGTAACATGTTGTACCTCTGTGCACTAAAAGATTTCTGGTCATGCCTTGCTTGTGTGAACTGTGTCAAAAGTGCCCATATACCTTAGATTGCATTAGTTCTTAATGATGTGACTATATTGCCCCAATTCACATGACTTCAAAAGAGACTAGCACAACCTGAATCCCACTATCTCAGTTCGTGGTGTATGCCATGCCAACATCAAAAGAGAGATCCTGTAGATTTAAGAATGAAACAGTTCCATTTTGAAGAGTTTTCTGAACAAGCATTATAAAGCAGCATTTGTAGCTAAGAACATTTCATGTTGGAGCATGTGAGTTGCTATGATGTAATCTACTTTCCTCTCCATGGAGTCCTCCACATATGTGGAATTACAACTTCCAGATCTCTGAAAGGGAAGATCAAATCTGCTATTTCATTAATACCTTGTGCTCCTCCAAGTTTATATTAGGTACCAAGTGAATAAATACTGGATAAATATCCTGAGGGTCCTACTATATTTAACAGTATAATAAAATTCTCTCTCTCTCTCTCTCTCTCTCTCTCTCTCTCTCTCCCTCCCTCTCTCTCTAACACACACACACACAAACTAGAGGCTTTATGCAGATGGAAAACAAGATTTTTGCATGTTAAATAACTGCAAGCAGAGAAGGACAGTCTAGAAAGAGAAAGGAAGCATCTGACAACTTTTAATGACTGATAATTAACAAGGGGAGTGTGGGCCACAATCAGATGACTCAGAAAAATCCATTATCTGGCCAAGTTTCCTTCAAAGTTCTTATATAAAAAACATAACTTTTTTTTCTGGTTTGAGAATAACCAGTAGATTGCAAAGAAGGAGCAAATTAAAATGGGAAAAAAGTTTAACCGAACACTAATCAAAACATGTCTGGAGATTAATTTTCTAGAGGTTGCATGAAACTTAAGCCCCTTTTATGGATAAGGGAAGTCTGATGATTAGATCAATGCCACTTTTTTACAGTGTAGTGGTGGGGCTTATGGGAGCCTTAGACAGCTAAACTGGTTGTATTTATGTAATTCATCAGCTCTGCTTCTGTCCCAGACAAAGATATCTTTTTTCTTAGCACTTCCTCTAGACCTGAAGGATTTGTGGTTTCCTACTGGAAATAATTCCCATTTCATCTTGTCTCTCAGTTCTTGGGATTTTCCCCTTCTCTCCAGCAGCCCAGACCCTGTGGTGCTTCGGGGCTTCCATCTCCCCATCCCCAGCAGTTTCTGGACTTTTTGCAAAGTCATGAAAGTTAACAGGCTACATTTTTCTATGCCAGGTTCGTGATCTGTTCTTATTCTCAAAGAAAAAATAATGGGTCTTTTCATTTTGAAAACTCATTCTTTAAGTAGCTCAAGGAAACGTTATGGCTGCAATAATGCTTCAAGCAATTGCATCAATAGCAGTTGTTGTTTTTTGGCAATTTCAATAGATAGGAATATTTATTAAATGGATGAGCAAATCAAGCCACAGGTCATCTCTCTTTCCCCCCCAAAGGACTGTACCCTACCTATGGCATTATCCCATAGACTTGGTGCAAAAACATCACCTTTATTTTAGAATCCTAGCTCTGTGTGGTATCTTCTTCAAGCAATCCTGTATTTTATTATTCCTTTGTTTGAATTGTTCTGAAAAGAGGTATTAATGTAGAGACCATACTTAGTATCTGCTTAAGGTGATTGACTGAAGAACTATATGACAATTAAAAACAATACCTCGCAAATCAAGTGACAATGAAACAGCAGCAGGAAAGACAGAATATCAGCAACCAAAAAATTATGAGTATGGATTAATAACCGGCACTGTATTTCATGGGCCATGAACAAGAAGGCTCAACATAAATAGTACATAATACGAAGAATGGTGTTTCTCAACCTTAGCCATTTTAAGATGGGTTGGGGGGAATTCTGGGAGTTGAAATCCCCATATCTTAAAATAGCTAAGATTGAGGAAACGTTGGTACAAAGTGTCATTGTTCTGAGCTATTGCATGATGGTATTATAACATTCAGCAGTAAAAAAAAGTACTTCCACAATTTTCTCTATTGTCTAGCTAAACTTTCCCAAAGATTCTGCACAACCTCTTTGCCCACATCCCACGGGGATCACACAGGGTCCCTGCCAGTTGCTCCATGGATTTGTATGTCACAGTGCTCCATTCCAAGTTTGGAAATTTCACAGGTGATTTCTTTGCCCTTTTATGTTCTACTTTTTCTTCTACTTCGCCCACTTCCCCCTGCTGCTTCTTTTGACCTCTCTTATCAATGGTCTTCCACAAGCTAGTTTTCCTCAATTCTGGATCATAAGGAAAGAGCTTAAAATAGTTTCAATCTCTCCATTAATGTAGTAGTGTAGAAAAGGGAGATAATCTGGCAACACATGTACCTTTTCTTCAGGCTTGTCCAAAAGACCTGGGGGCAAGCGGGAAAAGGCCCAGAAGGAAAGAGCCAGCAAGTTTAAGAGGTTTACCAAGGAGGTTGCTTTAACCTCCTAGTCCCTGTGAACTGAGATGATCCCCTCGTGATATCTATTGATAGCACTGGCTCCATATGCAGCATGGTTTCATGCTAAATTTCTGACCCAGGACAAAGAATAGTCCAGTGTTAAGGGGAGAGGGTGCACTATAAACTGGGTACCTGTGCACAGATAACAATGCACATTGCACAGCAAAAAGGAATATAAGTAGTTAACAATGTAAACTAAGATCTGAATTACCATTGTTAAACAATGCGGTCATCACGTGTCTACAGCTCTTAGCACCAACAGTTCCTTCAACCTGTGGTTATTGTTGTTAATCAAGGACCTCATGCAATCACAACTTTTGACTTCCTGCCAACTTCCCCGACTTTGTTTGTCAGAAGCCAACAAGGTCACAGTCATGTGACCGTGGGATGCTGTGATGGTCAGAAATTCAGGCTAGTTGCTGAGTGATTGTTAAATGAGAACTACCTGTTGTAAGCCTGGTAGGAAACCAACTATTATAAATTACAATAGAAGTGTAGACAGAGCACAATGGGCTGACTTTCTCTACTTCTCAGACGCCCCTCTTTTATGCAGATGTTAATAAGTCTTGCCATCAAATGTATTGCAATTTGCAAATTCTGTAATGTATTCCTATAACGTTCTTCAGGGAAGATGGCTTATAAAGACTTCTTCCTCAATGAAGTAGGGGGTCAAATGACAACCTTCTAAAAGTCATCAGGTTTCCTCGATATGGTCCATTAGGAGGGTTCAGTGTTTTTCAAGCATGAATTAATGCAATGGCGGCTTAGTACTTATGGACACATTCACATTTCAGCAGTGATGTTGAGATGGAAAGTGCAGTTACCTTAAATTATTAAGTCTGCAAGAGGAAGAGAAATGTGAGGAAGGAGGAAGGAGGAGGAGGAGGAGGAGGAGGGGGAGAAGGAGGAGGAGGAGGAGGAGGAGGAGGAGAAGAAGAAGAAGAAGAAGAAGAAGAAGAAGAAGAAGAAGAAGAAGAAGAAGAAGAAGAAGAAGAAGAAGAAGAAGAAGAAGAAGAAGAAGAAGAAGAAGAAGAAGAAAGATGCTTATTCTGTGTTCACGCTGGGGTCCGACACTTTGCATGCAGACTACAGAGCACCAACGGTCATCTTCAGTGTGCTCTCTTGCAATATTTAGCTTTATTGACTGCAGGGTGCTCCAAACAATCAACTGTCCTAAGTGATATGGCAAAATAAAAACTGTCAGCTATTTCCAATTTTAGATCTAGATTCACATAAGATAAAGATTGGGATTCATAAGAAAAGGAGAGAGACTTAGATATTGGATTATTCACAGTGACTTGTGCTTGCAGTTTTAACTATTTGCTGTATTTGGAGTTAGAACTTTTCAAGTACCGTATTTTCTGGCATATAAGACGACTTTCTAGGCATGCAAATCGGCTCCGAAGTTGGGGGTCGTCTTATACACTGAGTCGTCCTATACACCGGAAAATACGGTACATAATTTATTTTAAATGGAAAGTGGATAGCACCCAAAATTAAATTCATAAAAGTATTCTATGTCATGCAAGCAAGAGAGTAGAGGAAGACAGCAGAAAGTGGAAGGGAATAGAAAAATGAACAAGCAAAAGAGCAGAAGGAGGTATCGAAATAAAGAAGAAATGGAAGCATATGACCAGAACTGAAAGATTCCCACTGCCTATGCATAATAAATAGTTATCCCTTTGTTATGATGATGATGATGAAGAAGAAGAAGAAGAAGGAGGAGAAGGAGGAGGAGGAGGAGGAGGAGGAGGAGAAGGAGGAGAAGAAGAAGAAGAAGAAGAAGAAGAAGAAGAAGAAGAAGAAGAAGAAGAAGAAGAAGAAGAAGAAGAAGAAGAAGAAGAAGAAGAAGAAGAAGAAGAAGAAGAAGAAGAAGCAGCTACCCATTCAATCATGCCTGATTCTTGGTGATTGTAGGAATCAACTGTCTCCACATTCTCCAGCTTATTTCAGTTGTTTATGCTCTGACTGATCGTGGCTTTGATGTTGTTTAGCCACTACGTTTTTTTTTATTTGGGCTTGTTTCTTTCTGCCACTGACCATGCCAACCATATCTTGCTTACTTTTGATGGATATGTCTTGATGTATATCTTGCTGAGAGCTAGGGTTTCAACCAAGACTTTTGCAGACAGGATTCAGATAATACTTCTGACTCCTGTATGTTGATTATAGGAATGTTGTTAATGTTGATTAAAAGGTGTAAGAGAGCCATATTAATAACCAATAGAAATTTCAGTCAGTACACACTTTAGATTCAGTTTACAGAATAATATAGATGCTGATAAAATACAGTATTAAATCATTAGTGAAAGTGCCAAATATTTCAATGTCTGCTTCCAAGATTTGCCTTGAGAGTCACCTGGTTTGGGAAAGAATTTGAAATGATTTTATTTGTCTTGTGTTACTCATGACAATTCCCCTCCCCCCCCAGATTTTGTACTGCTAGCAGCAGGGAAGTGCTCAAATAGCATTATCAACATTTTGCTAAAGCTTGGAAGCATCTGTTTCTTTTTCTGTCTCCTTCTATTTTCTTAGGGAATTACATTTAGGTCAATGCAATACAATCTTGCATATAGATGTGATATCACATTTGTTCTTTTAGTCATGGCTGTGAAGTCTCCTTATCCAGCAGAGGAACATAAACCTGTTTTGCAATTACGCTCCTCTTTCAGCAGAAGTGGAGCCATATCATACCTGATGACAAGGCATCTTGTTTGTCTTTCTGTGTAAACACCATGCTTGAAGTAGAACCAGTCAGGTGGCTAACTAGAATTTAGAATTATTTAACTTGTATGATAAATTAGATACATGTGTATGTATTCTAACATTGAAACAATTCTGGGTGATCTGCAATACAATGAGAAAGGCATCTGATTAATTTTCCCACTTAAAATAAACTGATGAAATAAGGAGAGCCTGGATGACTAGGAGCAGATTTTGGTGTGAATTGACACTAAGTCAAATGCAGTGATGCTGCTAAAAAAGAATCCTTAAGCTTATCCTCTGACCTTTAGTTCTGCATGTATTTTGCACTGGGCGATGTAGCTTTCAGATTTTCAATTTCTGCATGGCCAGAAAGGAAGAGCAGGCCTGGAAGCATTCTGCCCCCGGGACTTCAATTGGTTATTTCAATTTTCAAAATTTTTCTCATCAGCAAACTCTTCTCTGCCGTTGGCTAATTGAAGCAATGACAGCTAAAATGCATATGTGTGATGCTACAAGTATGGTGCAATTGACAAATCACAGTTCTTATCCAACAGTCAAGCAAACTGGAAATAACCACCAGAGCTTCCTGGCAGAGGAACTCTGACCCTTGAGGATCATTCAATTCAAGTTCTGCTGGAGAAGGGAAGAAAAGGACATTTAGCTAGGTACTACTTTAACTCTGTAAACAAGAATAGTCATCATCATCATTATTATCACCGAAATTATGAGAGAAGTAGCAAATGAATAATTACTTCTCTACACATCTCGTAAGAATGTATTTACTTATAAGCAGTAATACAGTAATATAAATTTATAAATTATAAATTATAAAATTTACAGGCCAACTATCTTACCTCAACATCACTCTGGGCGGCTTAGAATAGAATTGTGTTCTGTTGAGTTCAGCGATCTTACTCCAAGTAGATAGGCACCAGATTATAGGATTAATTGCAGAGTGCTTAAGGGCTGGACAGCAAACATTCAGAACCAACTCTACCCAAAGCATGGAAATGCTGTGGATAACATTTCTCTCTCTTCCTCTCCCTCCCCCCTCTCTCTCCCTCTCCCTCTCTCCCTCTCTCCTCTCCTCCCTTTCTCTCCCCATCTCTTTATATCTATTTATCTACCTCTCTAACTAGCTAGCTATCACATATGGCCATCCCTCTCACAAGAACTGAGTCCAGTGGTATAGTTGCTAACATGTTCAGTGTTTGGGATTTGCCAAACTCTTATTAATCACTTTAGGCAGAGATCCATTTATAGCAATTTGTCCTCCATGGTCACTTTGGCACAGGGTGTAGGAGAGACCAGGCATCTGGTCTCCACAGAACATCTACCCCAGAAACCCATAGTGCTTGTCAGTCTTATGTGGGATCCTTATAAATACAAGTGTGGTGCTGTTTTGAAAAAGTATTGAAAAAACTGGACTAATGCCAATCCCATGCTGCTCAGAAGGGCAATTTAAACTGGGAATGAGAACTACATTCTGCTGGTGGTGTACTGTTATTTCCTTCTTCTTTGGATATATTACAGGTTCTGCCAATAACTGGGTTTGTATGGCCAAACATTTTACTGCTTTAATTCTTTGGTGGGACATGATAGTGACTCTGCAAGCATATGATCAGAGGTTTTTGTAAGCACTGTGACTGGGAATCTATATTGAAATTAATGGGAAAGATTATTAAAAGTTTCTCTAAAACAGTGGTTCTCAACCTTTTTAATGCCGGGACCCCCACCGGTCGTAAGTCGAGGACTAAACTGGTCGTAAGTCGGGGACTAAACTGGTCGTAAGTCGAAGACTACCCAACCAGTCGTAAGTCAAGGACTCTCCCTGCCCGGGAGCACCGCACATGTGAGGTGCCGCCCCCTGCATTGGCAGAGGCGTAGCTGGCAAGCGGCAGAGACGGAGCAGGCCGACCATCGGCCCAGCCCAAGGGAGGTAAGGCACCTGTCGGAGAAGGGGAAAAAAATGGCGGACAGTCTTGATTGGCGACCCCTGTGAAATGGTCGATCGACCCCAAATGGGGTCGTGACCCATAGGTTGAGAACCGCTGCTCTAAAACATTATACAAGCTTTCTGTTTGTGTGGTGCTTTTAAAACCTCTGAATCATAATGCAGGGATCCTGTGGCTATTGGGAGAAATAAATGTTGGTGCGAAGAGGGGAGTA
Source organism: Crotalus tigris (assembly GCF_016545835.1). Lineage (NCBI taxonomy): Eukaryota > Metazoa > Chordata > Lepidosauria > Squamata > Viperidae > Crotalus > Crotalus tigris. The sequence goes on from NW_024096711.1 coordinate 1,716,935, forward strand.
ATTATTTCTCAGATGACTGCTGCAGCTGTTTCTGTGTTCAGGAGAGCTGAAGAAAGTGCAATAGCCCTGATCCCTGGAAATATCAATGATTGTCAATGATTAACAGACTCAATATGTAATTGCTGTATAAGCATAGCACATTTAAAGAAGATACAAGTAGGGTCTCATTTCCTCCCAGCCCAAACATTACCTAAACAAAGCTATATGGACATTAGAGGTAAATCAATGAATTCTTTTCCCATCGGTGACATTTGCATTGACCTGGCACTGATATTGTAACCCAGATTTCCCCACAATATTATCTTCCTCAAACAACATAAGCAACATTATTTTGGCTTGGCTGCAACACAGCTCAAATGGCAAACTTTTATTCTGTGATTTGAAATCCTGGAGCTTCATAGGACTCAGGAGGAGGATCAGATTCCCATTTACTTAAGGTTACCAGAATTGGACTGCAAAAATCTGAATTTCTACAAGAATGGCAGAAAAGAGTTAGATTTGCTGGTTTTTCTTGGCTGTCATTTCTTGGCTAACTGCCTTGTTGCAATCCTAATTTGGTAGCCCCAATGTACAGGGACTCTTGCTGCATCTCATTCATTCTTTGAACTCTCCAAGAGCTTTCATAGACAATCTAACAAACAAACCACATTCTTTATTAGGTCTGTGCAAAAGCTGGGCTTCAAAGGGTAAAGGTGTATTCAGCCATTCATGGCTACGTGAGTTGCACCTTGCAACACATACTTAAATTATATGTTTTTCTGTGCTGCTGCCATGAGGTTAGTCAGGAAAAAATGCAAGCAAATCTCCTTTTTCATTCTGAACCCAGATCTCTGCACAGCTCCAATCTTTATCATTCTATAATAGTCCATTTCTAGTTAGTTTACCATCCCTGTAAAACTGCCTGGTATGATTTTCACTGCTTATATAAATAATGTGTACCAAATTCTTTCTTCATCTTATTTATGAGGCCCTGGGTTCATTAACTTCCCATCCACCCATCTACTTACATAAAGCCTTTAATACACAATCATGATTTTAGCTGTTGGAAAAGTGAATTGTTATCAATGGAAATTCAATGAAAGGAAGAAGTATGTCTTAAATATCAAGCAACTTTCTTCCTATTCCAACAGCTCAAGTTGGTTGACTGGTCCTTCCTTCTTTTGTACATTCTGGTTGACAAACTAACAATTTATTTTCTCCCTTTCGTTGTTTTTTTAGAGGAAGGAAATTTTATGTAATTCCAGGACATGCCAAAGCCCAAGGGATTATCACTTCCTAACCATAGTTTAATTTACCCTGGCATTAGGAATATGAATTTAAGTATCATCAACAAATAAGTCCAAATGTAAAGCTGTCACCCTCACTTTTCTTAGAGAATATTGATGAATTTAACTCTGACAATTTTTGGCCCTGATGCCAAAGAACCTAACCTTATCCCTAATCCAAACCCAAACCCTATCCCTAATCCAAGTTTAATTTACTCTGGCAATGGGATTTTCCCATACATTTGACTTTGGTTCACAAATAGATCAGAAGAAAAAGCTACCACATTCACTTTTATTAGAGAATATCCCAAACATTAATGTTGATTCAGTTTTCAGCCTTGACACCAAGGAAACCTAATCCTAAGAGCAACCCTAACTCTGTCTCTAACTCTAGTTTAATTTTCCCTGATAGTGGGAAATTAGCATGCATTTTACTGGTCCACAGATAAGTTGGAATGAAAAGCTTTTCTTAAATAACTTCTACAAATTTAACCTACATCTAGGTTTTTGTTGATTCCAAGGAAACCTAACTGTATCCCTAACCCTATCCCTAACCTTTAATTAAAATTTTCCTGTTAATGGGATTTTCCCATGCATTTTACTGTGGTCCACAAAGAAGTCAAAATGAAAAGCTTTTATTCTTGTTTCACTTAGAGGTTCTTTAGACTCTAGAGAACCTTTATGAATCTTATGCAGATACCGTGTTTAATGTTGTGCAGAAATAGGTCAGAACAAAAAGGTGTCAGCCTCACTTTCCTTAGGAAACCTTTACAAATCTAACCCTAATATCAGTTATAGGCCCTGACATCAAGAAAACCTAATTTAACACTATACCTATCACTTGATAAATTTTCCCTTGGTATGGAATTTTTCCATGCATATCACTGTGGTCCATAAATAAATCCAAACAAAAAGCTGTCACCCTCACTTTTATTAGAGAAACTCTGTGAATCTAACATTGATGTCAGTTTTCGGCCTGAACGCCAAAGAAACCTAACCCTAACCCCCATTAATTTTCACTGGTAATTGAATTTTTCTCAGGCATTTTACTGTGGTTCACAAGAGGTCTGAATGAAAAGCTTTCAGTTTCTTTAGAGAACCTCTTTGAATCTAATGCAGACATCGGCATTTGCCCCTATCAATGGAAACCTAACTCTAATCCTAACCCTATCCATAACCCTAGGTCAATTTTCCCTGGTAATTGGATATCCCCATGCAGTTTCCTTTTGTCCACATATAGGTCCAAACAAAAAACTATCAGTATCATTTTTCTTAGGAAACCTCTACAAATCTAGCCCTAATGTCAATTTTAGGGCCTGATGCCAAGGAAATCTCACCCAAACACTAATCCTAACAGTATCTTAGTGTTGTTTGCAAATAAATGTGAACAAAAAACTGATAGCCTCACTTTTCTTTGATAACCTCTACATATGTCATTTTTTTGGTCCTGACACCAAACTTAATCCTAACCAGATCCTGAACGCTATCCACAACCCTAGCTTAACTTTCTAGGGCAGTGATGGCGAACCTTTTAGAGACCGAGTGCCCAAATTGCAACCCAAAACCCACTTATGCATTGTCAGGTGCCAGGTGGGTGTGGCTCATTGGTTGGGCGTGGCTGCGGTGGTAATGGCAGACTGAATGGGTCTAAAACGTTCAAATCAATCAATTCCAACTTTGCAAGATTTTTTTTTTCCCACAAGAAGTTGAAATTGACTGATTGATTGAACTTTTTTGTTTTTTGCACTCAGCGGTGGAGGCTTAAAGCGAAAAGGTTTTATAAAACCCAGCTGAAGGCCTAGGACTGGGGCGACAGCATGCGTGCCCATGGAGAGGGCGCTGAGTGCCGCCTCTGTCACCTGTGCCATAGGTTCGCCACCACTGTTCTAGGGCAATAGGAAAAGCTGTCAGCATTGCTTTCTTTAGAAAACATCTAAGAATCTGTCCCTAGCATTAGTTTTAACCCTTGACTCCAATGGAACCTAAACATAACTGTAATCCTAGCACTAACCCTAACCCTAGTTTCATTTTCAATGGCAATCAGACTTTTCCATTTATTTTACTATGAAACAAAAAATCAGAATGAAAAGATGCCACTGTCATTTTCCTTAGAAAATCTCTAAGAATCTATCCCTAGCATAAATATATCCCTTATGACAATTTTTGGTATTGACATCAAGGAAGGTAAACTCTCAGAAAAGACACTGAAGGCTTTTGAGTTAACATGAGGCCTTCAGGTAACTATCAGTATTACTTTCAGTACCAATATACCAAAATCAGCTCATTCTTAACCAAAACACGCTCATTCTCAGATAATTATCCAACTTATCTTTGGGGAGCATGGCAGAGTTCTTTAACTGAATTGTTGATATGCTTCTTTCTGCATTTTATCCTTCTGTCTTCCATTCTCCTATGAATGTGATTACCCCAGAAATGTAAGACTGTTTTTGAAAGCCATCAAATTCAAGTCAGGCTTTATTGTTTTTATAAAGGCATACTTATATGCAGATAAGAATTTATCAGGTGAATATTCTGTAGATTCTTTTGATCCATGACTTCTCTAAAAGTATAATATTATTACTTTAGTATCAGAGCCTCTGATGAATCTAATGCTTTGTTAATTTGAGCTGAAGAGAATGTCCCATCTCTACTTCCTCATCAGCACTGAAAAAGAATGATGCCTGTGTCTTGAGTTTCATTCTTTCTTTGTCAGAATTCTGATGCTGGAAAGTACTACTCAGAACTTTCTAGGAAGCAGCAGGAGAAATTTTCTGAAATTGGATTTCCCCTCTGAAAATGGAGTGCTCTTGGAAAAGGAATTCTGAAAAAACCCATGCTCCTTGTCTATTTTACCCAAGAAGTAAAAGTTAGCCACTAGGATTATTATGACCAGCTATGTTTGGGTCTTGAAGGATACTTGTTTATAGTGCTTAAAGATTATAACCATCACTAAATGATTCTTATTTTAATATTTTTACTCCTGGTTTTGAGTATTACTTTGTATGAATGGTCCTGTAACTTAAACGCCTAAGCATTTACAGGAGCAATTGTTGCCTACTTCTATATTCTAATAAAACATTGTTGCATTATTCAATATTTGAGAATTATAATGTAATGCTCTGTGCATGTTTTCATTACAAGGGAAGAATCAATCACTTTTGCCATTGCACTATTCCTATGGCACACTTAAACTGCCAGGGTGTTTGCATATTTATAAATGAAGTAATTCCACAAACACCCAGAAGAACAGAGGTTGAAATTGTTATTAGAATCAAGACAAGGACTTTTCTGGTCCTTGTCTGGTGATAACTGGTAACTTCTAAGAAACAAAATTTCATGCTGGGAGGCAATAATAATTAAAAATCAAAGGAAATGAAGTGGGAAATTATAGTCTCCCAGCCTCCTTTGTAGCAGCTGAGAGCATTAAAGAAAAATGGCTAACAGACACCTGAACCAGTTGTTCCAGATGATATGTTGCAGGCACATGGAGGGAGCGTGGTCATAATTCCAAGGCAAGTTTATTTTCACAGGTAATATCACAGTTGTATAATCTCATTACTTTCTTTTAAAGACACCAAGTAAAAATATTCTCTCCTGGGATATTATGAATGTAATTTTACATTCGTAATCCTTTAACCATCAAAAGTGTCTCAATTATTTTGGACACAATGTAGATTTCTCAAGTGTATATATGGAAAATATACATGAATGTCTTTACTCCAGAAATGTGGGAATCATTAAATTCAGCTGTAACATTACAATAGTTATTTAGGAAAATGTCTGGCTGATCACCGAAGCAGGTAAGATTTAGCAGGCGGACATTATGTAGATACTTCTGATCTACCTTTATTTTTAAACAGTCTTAATATCAGAGCTGTTCGGATTCCTGTGAATCTAATCATTGCTTCTATTCCCCCCTCTCAAACTTAATAGAGTATGCCTAAGATTATATCTCTGAAGGAAGTACCACTAAATTCAGTGGGATATGCTATCAAGAAAATATGCTGACTGCTACAGCCTTAGGCTGTAATCTTGTATGCACATTTTCTTGAAGGAAAGCATATGGAGCTCAGATGGACTTCTCATCATACATAGGTTTATCATCTTGCCATGATCACTTCCCTACAGAGCTCAGTGGAAACAAATATTTCAGTTCAGATGATGTGCCAGTTTCAAAATCCTACACTGACTCTTGGATGTGAAGGTTACCTCTTTTTTCAGTCGTTCCCAAACTAACAGTTTTGGATCACCTTGTTTCTTCTCTTGCTGTCCTTAGCAAGGATCACTGTGGATAATTTAATTCTCTTTGGATAGCTAAACCACTCCTACAAGGGTTTTGATTGTTTATTCGAATTCATCTTTCTTCAACGTGGTGCCTCCAGATTTACCAAGCACCCTGGCCATCCAATATCAGATTGAGAATAGTTGTTTCATCTCAAAACTAAGGTCTAATTCTAAAATCAGTATTCTGAATTTTTACCTCATGTGTTTCTAACAGCAGTTATATCCAGATTGTTTTGTTTCCCCATTATCCTTTGCACATCTAGTGAGAAATATCCCCTTTGTGTTAGTTGCTATTTTGTGGCTACTCAGCTACTTTTTAAAATAGGTCCAACATCCTGGTCTCACTTAACCTTTCCTCAGGGGATCTTCTCCTTATCACTTTTGATGATTTGCCAGACCATCACATTTAACTGTGCTACTAAAAAGAGGGAGACTAGTGCTAGACTATGGGTCTTCTTCAGAGTGAAAAAAAATCTAGCTGTACACATGACTTTCCCATAAATGCAGCCCAATAGAGTTGGCAATTTTTGCAAGTGCATCACAATTCAAGATCTTCAATTTGTCATTCAGTCCCTTCTTTGCAGCCTGGATGCCCACCTCATAAATTCATCCTACTTCATGCAGATGCTTATAGTTATTTCTTTCCACATAAATCAAATGGCCTTGAATCTGATCTAAGTGATCTCATTCCTTGTTTCTACATTTATCAGGACTGTTTGCATTTGAATCCCACCTTAGCCATTTTCTCACTTGTGTTTCATTTTACTTAGCGTTTGCTGTCATCATGACCATTGTATTTAGGATTTGCTGTCTTTGTGGCACTATATTAATCAATTTTATTACCATCACTAAATTTATATTTACCCTTGTTATTGAGCCAACTGTTCTATAAGCTGGAATATCAAGTAAAATATATGACAATCATTTTCCAGTCCATCACCAGTTGTTGCTTTGCCAAATGTACTTGGGATCTTGTCTCAGACAACAGAGACTATATATGGTCAGCCACCAAATCAATTTAAAAAATAACCCACAATATACTTGCCATCTCTGGTGATGCTATTACATTATCGCCATACTCAATACAATCTTCAGTGTCATTTTCCATGAAATTTTCTGCTCATACTACAACAATGTTGCTAATTTTTGGACTAGTCGTGGAGTTTTGATAAATGCAATGCATTACGATGTTTCTCCTTGTACATTTCTCTCTTTATATCTGTCAGCTGAAGAATATTGAGAGCTGTATTCTGCAAAACGGCTTAAAGATAGGATCATTAGGGACAGAATTCAAGGTAACATCCAGACAAGAAATTGCAAACTGAATATGGCTCAACTAAATACTGGATCTTTATAACTCTTCTCAGGATAAGGAGAGGATTTGAGACAATCCATAGGTGCTCCATACAGTTGCAGTCTATGGCAGGTTTAGAGCCCTGCAAGGTAAGGGAATCTTGCTTTAAAAGGACACTGGGTTTGCGTTCTTTTTTTTTTTTAAATCACTTTCAGAAATTGCTTGTTAGCTGCTTTTCAGCTATTCGGAACCTTTGAATCAAAACATTTTAGAGAACCAAGTGAATTGCCTTTAATTCTTAGTGAAAGAAATTCTAAGCAATTAAAAAATTATTTTGGAATAAACAGTGAAAGATTAGAACTTTGATTTTGGAAAGTTACGATAAGATTTTGGAATTAATTATAAGAATCGTTCCCATGGGAAAATACTTGTTTTGAATTCTCGTTAAGAATGATAGATTGTGACTTCGAAGGTTGGATACTAGAGGGAACCAGAAAGAACCAAACTTTACAATTAATATAGAATGAAGCAAAATATTTTAATGTTGAAGGATATGTTTAAAAAATGCACCCAAAAGTTAATTTTAAGAGTGTTTGCCTGTATCAGTACAGGTAGTCCTCAACTTATGGCCATTTGTTTACCAACCATTCAAAGTTACGATGGTGCTGGAAAAAACAAAAAGACTTACAATCAGTCCTCGTACTTACAACTATTGCAATGTCCCTGTAGTATTGTGATCAGAATTTGATCACTTGGCAACTGGCAGACATTTATGACGGTTCCAGTATTCCAGGATCATGTAATCACCATTTGTGACCTTCCCAAGGGGGTCCCAGCAAAGCAACTATCAAAAGAGAAAGCTAAATGCATTTAACTGCTACAGAAGAAAGGTTGTAAAACCAGGTGTGACTCACTTAATTATCACATTGCTTAGTGATGGCAGTTTTGGTCCCAGTGGTTGATTACCTGTAAATGGTAAGATTGGACCCTCAGATTGAAAGTGGCTTTAAAAATATCAATAGCAATAAGCACTTAGACTTATATACACAGTGCTTTACAGCCCTCTCTAAGCGGTTCACAGAGTCAGTGTATTGCCCCCACCATCTGGATCCTCATTTTACCAAAAAGGTAGAAGGCTGTGTCAACCTTTAGCCAGTGGGAATTGAACCGCCAAATTGCAGGCAGCCAACAATCAGCAGAATTAGCCTGCAGTGCTACATTCGAATCACGGCTCATGACAAACCACAAAAATAATATAGAAAAAGTTGCTTCACTGGACAAATAAAAGAAGCCAGGCGATGTCTTAATAATTAAAAAGAATATATAAATAACAAACCAAGAGAGTGACCAGGATAATTTTGCTATACTGGATTTACAAAAGAATCTTGTTAAAGTTTTAAAGAATTGTATGAGAGGGAATGAAGATAACATGAAAAGAAATAAAGTTCTAGGATATTGTTTGAGATGACTAAATAGCAAGATTGTTAAAAGTAAAAAAAAAAGAACATAAAAGTTGATATATTTCATCAAAGTTAAAATAAATGTGTTGTTATCTCGGGTAATTCTTAATGGACTTTTGTTGATCAAGAAGGCTTTAAGGATTTGTTTATAGATAAATGTTTGTTAGTTTATAGGGATAAGAAAAGAAGAGATCATTTGTTGTATTTTAAGAAAACTGATAAGTTAGTAAGATTGTTTATATTTGTGATGAAGGAAGAAGTCATTAATTTTTTTCTTTATTATTTTTTCTTTGTTTTCTATTTTTCTTTCTATTTTTTCTGCACTTTCTCTTTCTATTTTTATTCTTTTATTTTATATTAGATTTTATCTTTGTAATTGTAATTTTTAATAAAATTTCTATTAAAAAGAGGAGGACAAAATTCAAAAGTTACTATATTGCCACTCTTAAACATGGATAATAAATGTGGGCAGAAATATACAGGGATGATTTTATATACTTTCTTAACCGTTATAATATTGTAGATGGATTAGCTAGGTTGGTTAGAAATATGCCAATCTATTTAAATTTTAGTCAGATTTGCTTTCTTGACTCACTACTAAAGAACTTTCCATTTTTCTATTTCTCTCAAGACAACATTCTTTTCTTCTAAACTAATTTCTGCTTTAGTTAAATCAAGCTCATGAAGGTTACATTTATGCATATTCACCTCCTCATACTAACATTGATACAAGAGCACAGACATTTTTTCCCCTGACATTCAAGTGCCATATCAAAAGTTCTTCCTGGGACTGTAACCTAATTCTCCATAATGGGACTTTTCTTGTCCCAATCCAGCGTGTTTGATATCACTGGCTTACTAATACCAATTGTGAATTTAGATCTTTGTTTTCGGAAGTTTATTTTATCGCCTCTGTATATGTTCTGAGTCTTCTAGTAATCTCTTCCATTGTTCCATTATTTCTTAAATGTTGCAATTTTCTATTCCATTTTTCCTGCGAACCATTTTCAGCTGTTTGATAACGTATCTTGGAATTCAGTGGTTCTTCACACAGTCTGCTTGGAGTCTAGAATCTACAATTTTTTGGTTTCCTGGAATAATTTTCCATTGGCTGAAAAGTATAGAATAAAAGTTCTCAGAATAGTTATATATGGATAGGTATAAAATCCCTCAGTTGGTAAATTAATCACCTACTTGAGTGCTATAGCTTTAGTGCTAGTAAAGGCATATAAATAACACAACCACAAAAAATAAAACAAAAATAAGAATATATATGAAGTATAGCTTTGATTACAAGCATGGTTTTCTCATGGGAAAATCATATGGAACAGTGAAAATGAAAGTCTTGTCTTAGTGTTAGGATTTACAGATTCGAACTGACCCTCATATACAGCTGTATGGTAAATTGGCAAGTATCACTTTGTAGGGAAATATGGGTCATCATTTGCTTAGTGACAGTTCAAAGTTATAACAGCACTGAAAAAAAGTGATTTATGACCAGTTCTGACACTTATGACCATTGCAGCATCCCCATAGTCACATGATCAAAACTTGAGGCACTTGGCAAATAGCATGTATTTACAAAGGTTGCAGGGTCCCACGGTCCTGAGATTGTCATTTGCAACCTTCCTAGGGAGCTTCTGACAAATAAGGTCAATGGGGGACGCCAGATTTGCTTAACAACAACATGATTCATGGAAATTTTGGGCTTAATTGTGGTCATAAGTCAAGGACTACTTGTGTATCTTGTTTTATAATTCCTTTTTATGATGTGTCTGTTACTTGTATGGTAAATTAGTTCTCCGTTTTCCTGACTGGGCTTCTTTTGCTCATTTAAAAGTGCTGGCTGCCTGGATGAGAAGAAACATGATTTTCTATGAACCAAAGACTGACAAATGAGTGAAACCTCACAGATTCCCCTGAGACTTTTCTAGTGCTTTAATGTTTCAGTTTCACTTGACTAAATGGGGGAACCAACTAACAGAGCATCTCTGAGCCTGTTATATCTAGAAAATGGAGCTTCCTTGAGAAAAACACCAAAAACTTCTCTTTTTCTGTTCTAATCATGTTTGCCCTCACAGAAGTTTATTGTTTTCATATTTGTGAAGGGGGAAAAGAATGCACTGAAATAAAACTTGATACGTTTTCTATTGACAGCAACAAAAATGGAGTACTTCTTAATCCCGGTAGAACACCAGGCTTTAGGCCAGTGGTTCTCAACCTGTGGGTCGGGACCCCATTTGGGGTCGAACGACCATTTCAGGGGGGTCGCCAAGCAAGGCTGTCCGCCATTTTTCCCCCCTTTTCTTTGGCCAAGCCCCTGGCACCTGGTGATGTATAAGTGGTTGGGGTCACCACAACATGGGGAACTGTATTATGGGGTCGTGGCATTAGAAAGGTTGAGAACCACTGCTTTAGGCCATTACAAGGTAACAAGATGTGGTGAAAAAACTCAGAATTTATGAATAATCAGGATCCAAGAATTATTGTATTAAAGCTAGCAAGTTATAGGGAGTCACTGGTCTCTTGCTTTTAAAACTAAAGAATGCTAGAGACTGATTCACAGAATTCTTATATAAGATTTCAGAGATTGAAGATGAATATACATAGACACACACACAAACGCACATGCACATATGACCACTGACAATGAACTGTCTTACAACCAATAAGTTATAGGGAGTTCAGAGGAACTTGGGCATCCCTGTGTCCAGAAAATGCACACTTTATAATGCAAGTTACCTAGCCTTTGAGAAGTGTAAATGCCAATAAGGTTGATAGTTATTCTAACAGTTTAATCCTACATACCACTTTCAATAGGAAGAGTTATCAGCATCTTTGAGAATGTTGCAGTGTATGGAAACATGCAGTTTTTGAATTAAAGGACATTATAGGACAAAAGTTACTACTCTGAGCATATATATTATGAGGGAGAAATCATGGCACCTATTTGAGAAAGATGGCTTAGCAATTAAGAATATTATCACTACAGTAGATACTTTAATTTTTACATGAACTGACAAGCAAAGGTGGAGATATGGAATGCTCCTGGCAGAAGCAAGTAGGAGGAAAGTAGAAAACCCCTCCACAAAGATAAAATACAGAGGCTTTGAATTAAAATCTCTTCCAAGGCTACCTGATCCTGTTTCTAAGTAACGAAAATGCAATGCCTCCCTTGTAGAAAGTGTATTATTATACGTAATATTATTTCCTTCTCAACCTCTTTTAATATTATTCCTTTCTGCTTCTTTGTTTTAGCTAAGATAGAACATAAATAGAAGAATGTGAAAGCCTTATTTACCGATCTACTCTTTCGATTTGGCTACTTCCTATTCTCTGTAGTAAAGCAAACACACACACACACACACACACACACACACACACACACAAATACAAAGTTTCCTCTAGTTCATTACCTTAAAAAAAAAGCAACCTAACTTGGTGGGAAGCTCCTGTTCAAGGGTGTTATCTAAATTAATGAGCAACCAGTTCTAATAATAGCTTATCATGACAAGATGAGAGAATGGGTTCATCTGTAGCATTCCCCATTACCTGCTTAGAATAGAATAGAGCTGGAAGGGACCGTGGAGGTCTTCTAGGCCAGCCCCCTTCTCAAGCAGGAGAACCTATACCATTTCAGAAAAGTGGCTGTCCTGTCTCTTCTTTAAAATCTCCAGTGATGGAGTGCCCATGATTTCTGAAAGCAAGATGTTCCACTGGTTAATTGTCCTCACTGTGAGGAAGTTTCTTTTTAAATCCAGGTTGCTTCTCTCTTTGGTCAGTTTCCAACCATTGTTTCTCATCCTTCCCTCTGGTGCTTTGGTGAGCAACCTGGTCCCCTCTGCCTTGGGGCAGCCCCTCAAATACTGCAATACTGCTATCATGTCACCCCTGTTTCTTCTTTTCTTTAGACTAGCCAAACCCAAGTCCTTTGTATGTTCTGACACCCTGATATGGTCTCCTACCACCATTGACAGTAGCAATTTTAGCTGATGGGTCAAGCTTGCACCAATTGCCTGGTGCTCCTCAGCATGAAAACATGGGAGAATATCCTGCAGGCTCAGGGCAAAGACATCCATACAGTTGGTGCAAGCTCTTCCAGCTGGAAGAAGAAGGAAATGTTGCTGCTTAACTAGCTCCTGCCAGATGGAGCATTCCCAAGAGTGATAATGTGGGCAGTCTTGATGGGCTGATCCTGGGCTCCTCTTCAGTTCACAAAGGAAAGAAGGGACAATCATTAGGCCATGGGGTGAAGAACAACTCTGTCACTCCATCCTCACCTGCATCAGCACACTTCTTCTGCTTTGACTATTTTGCAACTATCTACGAGCTCCTTCTCAAAAGAGCCTTGTCATACCCACTTTAAATCCTTTTCAGGCCCTCGGTGCAAAGTTCTAGAGCAATTTGTTTATATATTCATCACTTTATTTATTGTTACTTGTTTACTCAATTTTTATTGTTATTCATTTGCTCAATTTTTATAGCCACCCATTCAGCACATGACTCAGGGTGATGTACATAATCAGTACAACCACTGCGTCCATATAAAAATAATGTAGCAAATAATTAATGCAAAACAAAAGGACATAAAAAGAATACATAAAATCATCCAGTGGGATAATGTCACTCCCCAATTCAGTGCCTGGAGAAAGAAGTTCAATGCCTTGCAAAATGCAGACAAGGTCAAGTCCAGCAGAGAGGATGGTATTCCAAAAGGGAAAGATGGCAACAGAGAAAACACAGTTCCTGGTTCCCCTCCAGTGACCTTGCTTAAGTGACAGGAGCCCCAAGGATGCAAAACGAGGAAAGGTGCAGCTTTTTCAATTTCAGAAAAAAATGTAAATGCTGGTTGCTACAAACCATATCGAACTGTTAGATAAGCAATTTGATATGTTTCATATCAACCAGGGAACTTGTTGTGCCCCTCCCCTTTTGTATGCAGCATGAAATAATGGACTGTTGCATAGTTAGGTGTTATCAGCTGGAGAGACACCATGTGGCTTCAATAGATGAAGTGTGCAAGTGTAAATGGAACACAGTGACCTAGCCCATGACTCTGGTTTTTCAATCCACCCACTGGTCCTGCCTTACCCGTAGCTATAGGATGATCCAAGCTTATGTGTTAAGACTGGTTGACATTGGGGGGGAGGGAGGGAGGGAGGGAAGGAAGGAAGGAAGGAAGGAAGGAAGGAAGGAAGGAAGGAAGGAAATTATCTCTCTCCACTGATGAATATATGTTCTTTTCTGGAAAGGACCCTACAGCAGCTAAGAAAAATGAAAAAGAATATATTGGAGCACTTAAGGAGGATTTATTTATTATTGTGAAAAAATAGTGGATTTCTTAATAAACCCTGGCATTGCAATTACTAGAGAATCCACACTTAGAAATAGTTTATTATAATAGTATGATATGATACCTTTTTAGAGTATGCTATAAAATATTCTTGAAGACTCAGACATTTTCTCATTGACTTCCATCTCTGGAGTATGTTAACGATACTATTTTAAATAAAAGTTTGGAAGCATATTGGCTCTTGGATCTGCTGAGCCCTTCAACATTGATTTGGCAAATTTGAATAATATTCCTGATCTCTGTTGTCATTTGGGCCTTTTTTTAAAATTTATTTTCATTGCCATGTATTTTGAAAGCCAGGAAAATCTATAAAGTAGTCTGGCTGTCAGCAGTTTTTAGTTTGTTTGGTTCATGCTGTCATGCTAAAACGATGCTGTGCTTCAATGGTTAAATGGCCTAGACATTGATATTTGAACATTGATCTTTTTAACATTTATATTTTACTGGGTTCTATTAAGCTAGCTGAAATGTTAATACATTTTGCTAGTCCATGCATGTTATGCCATATGCGAAATAAATAAACTATTTTAAATATCTGATTTGTATCCCATTGCCTTCTTGGTTTATGGAGTTGATAGAGACACGCCACAATAAATAATATGCTCTAAATTGCAACAGCTTAAATGATAGGGTGGATGTTTCTTCCTCATGATAAAGTTTTGTGTGTGTGTGTGTGTGTGTGTGTGTGTGTACAAAATTGATGCCAGCTTTCATTAAAGAGGTTAGTAATATCCTGCTTTTGTAAACTGTTTCTGCAAATAGCAAAGCATGCGAACTCACCTGAGGATGGAGTAATGGTATTGACACAGGAAAATGCCATCTTCAATCCATTCGAGCTCTGACCATATTTTCATACCTTTGGTTGAGATCTGTGCTTATATTACTAGTCTGTGCATGGGGACAAAGGGGAACAATCCAGCCCTGTTATCTTTTGTGATGGCCATTTTTGCTGGCTGAGTTCAGGGCAGGACATGATTTGGCTGATATGAGAAGCAATAGTTGCAAATGTTTTATTTATTTAATTTTAGAAAAATACAAAATATAAGCAAAACACCAATATACAGTAAAAAAAAAAAACCTAAAGAAACTGTTCTTAAAAATAAAAATAAACACCCAGAAATCTGATATCTATCCTTTCAAGTAAATCCTTTGGGGAATCCAATGTACTCGAAATACAATATTTGATAAGTCAATATTATTCCCAAATCCGTTGATACCATTTAAACATTTTAAGGATATGAAACCCGGAATGGGCAAATATTGGAGATTGCAGTTCTTTAGTCTGTGTTTAGAATAGTCCACAATTCTGCTTTAAAAATGTTATGGAGCTTTTGATAATGATATGTTATGGATTTTATTTCTGTCGTGTATTCCATCAATATGAAAGTGCCTCAAGTACTTCTGAAGCAACGGAAATGTCTCACCCATATTGATCCCTCAAAATATGCTTGAGTTAGAAAATACTGGCAAAAGGAATGGTAGCAGAGAATATCCATGGGGATACATTTTATGATATATTTAAAAATTGAAATAAGACTCTTGATATTCCATTCTTCTTTTAGTTCTAGGTCAGATTTTGATATTCCTAGGTTATATTCTAGGAATAGACCAATAGCCTTATATTCTAGGAATAGACCAATAAAACCAATAGCCTTCATGGTTTAGATGTTCATATAATAATATTGTGAATCCCTCCAGGTCAGTATGAATATATAATAATAATAATAATAATGATAATAATAATAATAACAAAACCTTCTAACTAAAGAAATAAAAGAATTGAAACAAAGAATAACTGAGCATCTAGAACAGCACAAAAACAACAGAATAAGACTGCCTGCATTGAAGCTTGTTTCAAAGAAACAGCTAGCACAAACATTAAAAGATGCAAATACTGCAATATCAAGTATAAGCACCAATTCACTGCAAGAAACAAACCAACTAATGTACAGCACAGCTGCAGTTATAACTGAATACCTGGGATGCAAAATCAACAAAGAAGAAAAACAAACAAACAGTGCACCACAAAAATGGAAGGTTAGACTAGAAAATAAGATCAGCAAGTTAAGATCACATGCAAGCAAGCTAGAACAGATGAAAGAAAAGAAGCTGAAGAACAAGAAGACCAAAGAATACCTAATCAAGAAATACCACTTAGAAACAAGGAAGATCAAGGAAGCACTGGAAATAATAAAGCAACAAATAACAGCTATAGCCAGGAAAATCAGTAGATATGAAGCTCGAATTGCAAACTATAGGCAGAACCTCCAATTTCAATCCAATCAGAAACGTTTCTACCAATCCATCAATGGAGAAACTGCAAGGAATCAGTCAGTACCTGACAAGGAAGAAACAGTGCAGTTCTGGAAGCAGATATGGGATAACCCAAAGAAATACAACAAGGATGCGGCTTGGTTAAAAGAGGTGGATGCAAATAAAACAGAAGTTGAAATGAAAGAACTAGTAATAACAACAAAAATGGTAGAAAAAAGAGCAAAGAAAATCAAAAATTGGTCAGCACCAGGTGAAGATGAACTGCATGGGTTTTGGTTGAAACATCTAACTGTTATACACCCACTCATTGCCAAGCAGTTCAACAATATACTACAAGGAGGAGAAATTGAAAAGTGGCTAACAACTGGGAAAACCTACCTAATAATGAAAAATCCAGCAAAAGGGGCAACACCAGGTAACTACAGGCCAATTACCTGCTTACCAACAACTTTCAAATTACTAACTGGTGTGGTAGCTGATGCAGTACAACAGCATCTAGTTGAAAACAATCTCTTTCCACCTGAGCAGAAAGGAAACCGCCCCAATAGCAGAGGAACAAAAGATCAACTCCTAATAGACAAAATGATCTTGGAAAACTGCAAGAGAAGGAAGACCAACCTGAATGTGGCATGGATTGACTACAAAAAGGCATTTGACTCTCTGCCACATGATTGGATAATAAAGTGCCTAGAAATAACAGGAGTCAGTAGAAACATCAGAAAATTTGTGCAAAGATCGATGGCACAATGGAAGACACAGTTGCAGATCAATGGTGAGAAGCTGGGAGAGGTTAATATCAAGAGAGGAATATTTCAAGGAGATTCATTATCACCATTACTATTTGTTATTGCACTGTTTCCTCTGTCAACAATACTGAATAACTCAGGACATGGCTATCAAACATCAAAAACATCTGCCAGACTATCCCACCTCCTTTACATGGATGATCTGAAGCTGTATGGAAAAACATCATCTGAAATAGAATCGCTGCTCAACACTGTCCGTATATTTAGCCAAGATATTGTAATGGAGTTTGGCTTGGACAAATGTGCCACACTTACTATCAAACAAGGAAAAATAGTGAAAACTGAAGGAATCAAGATGCCCCACAAAAATAACATTAAGAGTCTGGATGAGGAAGAGTACTACAACTACTTGGGTATCCTTCAAGCTGACAACATCAAGCACACTGAAGTCAAGAAAAAGATTAGAGGTGAATACATCAAGAGAGTGAAGAAGATCTTAAAATCCAAACTCAATGGATGAAATACCATAAAGGCAATCAACACCTGGGCAATCCCAGTCATTAGGTACACAGCTGGAATAGTGGACTGGACTCAAGCAGAACTAAAAGCAATGGATAGGCAGACCAGAAAAATAATGACAATGAATCATGCCCTTCATCCACGAAGTGACATTGATAGACTTTATCTACCAAGGCAAATAGGTGGGCGTGGAATGTTACAAGTACATCAGATGGTTGAAGAAGAAAAAATGGCTTTGGAAAAATATCTGAAGAACAATGATGAAGATGCACTGAAATTAGTATATCAGGAAGGTTTACTAACTACTGGAGAGACCAAACGGGCCTACAAGAAAGATCAAATGAAGAACAGAATAGAGGCATGGGAAGACAAAGCACTACATGGCCAATACATGAAAAAAATAGCTGGGAAAGCAGATAATAATAAAACCTGGCAATGGCTAAGAGCATGAAAACTGAAGAAAGAGACCGAGGGACTAATTCTGGCTGCACAAGACCAAGCCTTAAGGACAAATGCATACAAAGTCAAAATTGAGAAGACAGCAACAGACAGTAAGTGCCGCCTATTCAAAGAAGCTGAAGAAACAGTGGACCACCTGGTAAGCTGTTGCAAGAAGATTGCACAGACTGACTACAAGCAGCGGCATGACAAAGTAGCAACAATGGTGCATTGGAAGATCTGCAAAAATATCATTTGCCTGTAAGCAAAAACTGGTGGGATCATAAAATAGAGAAAGTCATAGAAAAATGATAAAATTAAACTGCTCTGGGACTTCAGAATTCAAACAGACAAGCACCTGCAACATAACACCCCAGACTTAACAATTGTCGATAAGAAAGACAAAAAAGTCTGGATAGTGGACGTGGCAGTGCCTGGAGACAGCAGAATAGAAGAGAAGGAACTGGAGAAGATAACAAAATACAAAGACCTACAAATAGAAATAGAAAGACTGTGGCAAAAGCAATCAAGGGTAGTACCAATAGTCATAGGCGCCTTGGGTGCAATCCCAAAACAACTGGAGCACCACTTGAACACCATTGGCATTGACAAATTCGCTATTAGTCAATTGCAAAAGGCAGCCTTACTAGGAACTGCTTCCATCCTGCGACGATATCTGTAATACCATCAAACATCCACATCTGCCTATCCAGGTCCTGGGTAAGGACTCGATAGGTAGACAAAATGCCAAATCCAGTCTGAACATCTGGCTGACTGTGCGATGATTGATAATAATAATAATAATAATAATAATAATAATAATAATAATAATAATAGTAATGATGATGATGATGATGATGTTGGAAGGGACCTTGGAGGTCATCTAGTCCAACCCCCTGCTCAGGCAGGAAACCCTATACCATTTCGGACAAATGGCTGTCCATTCTCTTCTTAAAAACTTCCAGTGTTGGAGCATTTACTGCTTCTGGAGGCAGGCTGTTCCACTGATTAATTGTTCTCGCTGTCAGGAAGTTTCTCCTTAGTTCTAGGTTGCTTCTCTCCTTGATTAGTTTCCACCCGTTGCTTCTTGTCCTGCCTTCAGGTGCTTTGGAGAATAGCTTAATTCCCTCTTCTTTATGGCAGCCCCTGAGATATTGGAATACTGCTATTATGTCCCCCCTTGTCCTTATCGGCCATAATTCCTAAATAGGAAAGGTTATGTTGACTGGGGGTTATGGGATATGAGGTTTAAAATGTCTGGAGGGCAGCAAGTTGGGAAATGCTGATATAGACCCATAATATTAGTGGGAAGGAAAACAAAAGGTATGATAACATAATTTTCTAGTCTCATTCTCAGTGAATAATTTCCTGCATGAATATACAGAGTTCCTTGGCATCTGATATGAATTTAGAGTTAAGGCAAAAGATAATGACCTACAAGTTGTTCACCAGGGCCAGTTGGCAAGTTTAATGAGGGCTCACACTGGAAAGCAAAGTCATTGGCTTCAGCTTGGGAGACCGACTGGGAATGAGCGCAAAAAATAAGCTCTAATTATCTTGTGTGCGGTCTGCTCATTAATACAGTAATGCAGCTCTAGGGTGAGGTGGCAGAATATCAGTCAATATTGTAATATTTAAGCAGCATTTCTTTCTGTGCAAAAGACTTCAGATGCTCCGTAAGAGAGCTAACATTCATTCATCCATCCATCCATCCATCCATCCATCCATACCGTCATATATTTCAGAAAAGCACAGGCTTAAACTGCTGACTGGAACAATCCCACCCACCCACCGGGGAAACATCCCATGCAGTGCTTGTTTCTACAGCCAATTAGTCTAAAGAATAAAGAGTAACATCTTTCATTAATCTTGGAAATGCTTTTCCTTCTGTAACTAAGAGCTAAACAATCTGATTTTTGAAATACACAATGAGCAACTGCCCTGCTGATTCATTTGATGGAGGTCTAAGCATGAAGAGGAGTTTAAGTATGAGGAGGGAAGCACTAGATGAGATTAATATCAGCTAACTGCCTCCCTCCAGCAACTTGCTTTGAGCCTAATATATTTATCTCAAAATAGTTTTGTTCTTCTTTTTCTTGTATGAAGGTGATAATGACAAAATAAGTGTCAGTAGCCAGCCGTTGTTTGCCTGTAAAATGTACTTCAAAAGGAGAATATGTTCCAAAGCATTGGTTTGATAGATCTCCACTTCTTCATATAAGTCAGGATACTTTTCTTGAATTCGTTATGCTGCTGTCATATCCCCATCTTCTACGGTTCCTGGAAGGTCATATGGGGACCCAAAGATAGAACTTATGGTCCACTGGAAACAAATTTCACTGCCTTTGTGGGCAGTTATTTCATGTGAGTGTATATTAGATTGCAACTTTATTTGTGTCTTCTACAACTCGCATTTAGTGTATGCAACCATGATTTAATGTATACAGTTTATGAGTATAATTGATAATAACTGAGGAGCTGTCCCTCTTTCCCCTTGCATCTGTAATTAATTTCTTCAATCAGAGTAATAAATTCAGGACTTATTGGGTCCATCATTTCTTTTCTACATCACTGAAGTTTTGCACAAAATGGATGTGAGTGTTAATATTAGTGAGTATTCAATAGCTTTAAAATATCATCTTTGGAATCAGGTATGAGGAAAAGATGGAAGCAATATAAAGACCAAGATCTCTAAAACCACCTAATAAAATAGACATTTTATTTCTTCCACCTGTTCATTTGGACAAAAGCTCACATTAGAGTCAGCTTTTTACACGTTAAGATACACAATCTATGTGTGTGCTTTATATGAATGCTCTTCTGTGTTCTCCTTTTTCTTCCTAACTGTGGTTTGATTTTTCAGTTTTCAGAATCTGCTTGCCTTTTAACAGCTTATGGTTTTTCTCCATAGATAACACTGTCTCTGACCAAGTACTTACTAAACACATGTAAAAGGAGAGTAGCCATATTAGCTAGTTCTGCCTGTAATTTCCACATTATCACTGTGTGTTATAAGATGTTTATGAGATAGGCCAGAATATGTCTATGCAAGCAAGAAGAGAAAGTGAAAGACAAAAACAGAAAATGGGAGGTGATGTGTGTCATCTTCCAGCACTGGATTTCTCTTGAATCCTTCTTTGAAATTGTTGAAATTTCTGAAGCTACGTCATGTGCCATAAATCATCCACTTTCCTTTTCTTGATGGTGTTCACAATTTTCCTGCTTCTGCCTTAGTAGACTTGAAGTATATCTTGGAATTAGATAGATATATCACTATCAGAAAAGAAAAACCAATAGAGATGAAAAGATGTTCAGGCTTTCCCTCTTGGCACTTCAACACTTAAGACTTTTCTCTGCTTGGATGATGTTCACAAACAGCTCACCACTACTAACTGTAGTTTGCTCATGAATGTTCTGGTTCCAGTGGAGCTTTCATGAGCATAGCCTACACTTTGGATCAAGGATGTTCTCATAAAGTAACATTTACGTATCTGAGAAACTGGGTTTCACCTTTAATAGTTCCAACAGTAAATTTTATGGATAAGTTTCTTTTTCAGCAGTAAACTTGAGAGGAAAATCTCTACTTGATGATTGAAAAGGACAATTGGAAGACAGAGAGAATCTCTCCCATTGTTGTTGTTGTTGTTAATTGCGAAGTCGTGTCCGACCCATCGCGACCCCATGGACAATGTTCCTCCAGGTCTTCCTGTCCTCTACCATCTTCTGGAGTCCATTTAAGTTCACACCTACTGCTTCAGTGACTCCATCCAGCCATCTCATTCTCTGTCGTCCCCTTCTTCTATTGCCCTCAATCTTTCCCAGCATTAGGCCCTTTTCCAGTGAGTCCTTCCTTCTCAGTAGGTGGCCAAAGTATTTGAGTTTCAACTTCAGGATCTGGCCTTCTAAAGAGCAGTCAGGGTTGATCTCTTCTAGGACTGACCGGTTTGAACGCCTTGCAGTCCAAGGGACTCGCAGGAGTCTTCTCCAGCACCATAGTTCAAAGGCCTCCATTCTTTGGCGCTCAGCCTTTCTTATTGTCCAGCTTTCACAGCCATACATTGCAACTGGGAAAACCATGGCCTGGACTATACGCACTATCCTTTTAGTACTGTCCATGGGGTTTTCATGGCAAAGATACTGGAGTGGTTTGCCATTTCCTTCTCCAGTGGATCACATTTTGTCAGAACTCTCTGCTATGACCTGTCCATCTTGGGTGGCCCTGCACGGCATAGCTTATAGCTTCATTGAGTTACACAAGCCCCTTCGCCATGACAAGGCAGTAATCCATAAAGGGGATCTCTCCCATATCTGCATAGAAAAATAGATACCGTCTAGACATGAAGCTTGGCGTAACAGAGGGAAAGGAGCTCTTGGAGGTACCAGGTATGAAGCAGAGAAGGACCAGAACTACAATAGGAATGAACAGAAAGGTTCACGGAATAGTTTTTATTGCTTCATATCAAACCTACTTTTAGTCTCCCCTGCAATTTTGTTTAAATTATTTTTCTTTTCCTCTTCTGGAAAATTTACCACAGTCCTTTTACGGTGGAGCAAACATATAAGACCTACATCTTTATTTATTTAACAATAGCAGCCATACCTTTGTGACTATGACTAGAGTTTCTCTTCAAATTTATTTATTTATTTGTTTGTTTCTTTGTTTGTTTATTTATGAATAACCCCTTTCATGTAGAATTGTTTTTAATGGAGGCAGCCTTGGTTTTATCTTTGGTTTTCAGTAATATATCAGCTTCCCCTGATGGGTTAATACCTAGCTGATGTAATGTTTTGTTAGCTTAGTAATCAAATCTGGGTTCAGTTTTCAACTCTTTTTTTCCAATATGCCTGAATCTTTCTGTGTTCATTTTAAGGACTACATTCTCCTTCTGCCTACTCTGTAAATATATTAATGTGTCCATCTGAAAGCTTCATTTACAATGTATATGTTTATGCATTTGGCATATATGTGGGTGAGTGTAAGCTTCCGTTCATGTGATATACTTGTGGGTAGCATATGAAAGAACCCATAAACTTTCTACACTGTAATCAAATGGCTCATGAATAGCTGAAGATAAGCAGGCAGCTATCCTGATTATCAAAAATTCATAGATACATAGTTGAATAGAACAACTGTGAGGAATCTGTGGATTCCTAGATGTTGCCAAACATCCAGTCTCAGCCAAGATAGTCAGCGGTGATGAATATCACTCTGCTTTGAAATGTATTATACAATGGAATTTCCATTCAATTGAATGGTCCATAGTTTTTCTTAGAAGGGAAGAACTTATACAGATAAAGCATCAGTGTGCCGTGCTACTTGTTATAAACCAGTTTGATTTTCTTGGGAGTAATTTCATAGGAATCTGATAGCTATGCATTGTTCTCCCAAGTGTAATTTTTTTTTTCATATGAATCTCACTGGCTCATCTGTCCTAAACTGAAAAAAAGGAGCAAAAACCACAACCACAGCTAAAGCAAGTTTAGAGACTTTCAAAATAGAGGTTTTTCAAAGCTTTGGCTAAAGACTTCCAGAATTCCCTCTTAAAGTTTCCAGTAGATTGTAATGTTTAACGTGAAAGATGGATAAATTTACTAAATGCAAGTTGAGCTGTTATATTAACTATACTTCATTCAATTACAATTGCACTTAAGTCAAATTCAATGGACCTATCCACATTTTTTTCAGGGCTTCAACTACATGTTGGAATAGCATGCTCTGGCACATTACTCAAGGGCAGGCTGGCCCTCAGAGCAAACACTCACATCTATGGCTTAAGACATCAGTTTTGCTCAGTTTTGTTTTTACATATTAGCAAAAGAGAGGGAAAGGAAAGGAAAGGAAAGGAAAAGGAAAAGGAAAGGACCCTCCTGTAATCTTTGATCTTAGTTTGCACAATTATATTCTAAATTGGTAAATATGTCTTGAAGCAGAGTCTGTTCTTTGAATACTATACTCTGCCTGGGATTTTCAGCCAAGGAGCAAATATCTTGTTGACATACTTGTTGACAGCAAGATGACACCTTTGTTCTTTTCCAGGGTCAGTGCTCAGAGAAGGCTGATTAAATCTACCGAAGGACGTGGTGGTGGTGGTGGTGGGGTTCAAGGATAGCCTTCTTGATTCAGCACCCAAACTGTGTAATAGCTTGTTCCTGCAGGTCAAGTTGGCTTCCAACCTGATGACATTTAGGAAGGCAAGTTAAGCTGTTTTCTTCCCTAAAGCTTTCAGCAAGAAGAATCACTGAAGATTGTTATCAGGCCTGGGGCTCCCAAGGACCTGGAGACATACTTAGATGCTTCCATTGCTGAGGTGACTATCTTTATCCTCTCATTGCTTATTTTTATAGCATTTTAATGTACTTTTTATATTTGTTGGTTGTTCTGAGTTACATCCCAGAATCATTTTTTGTGAGATGGGTGGCTGTGCAAATTTGATAATCAACCAAGCAACCAAGCAACCAACCAACCAACCAACAAACAAACAAACCTTATTTAGTGAAGGGTTGTGGGTTTTTCATGGGTTTTATCTATTTGCTATTTATATGACTGTAAACTGCCTGGTGTTGAAGGAGTACCAGGCCTACAAATGCTTATGATAGATAGATAGATGGACAGATGACAGCAAAGATAGATTATTATATCACTTGGTTATCATCTACTACTCCTCCAGATTTTTGTCATGCAAATATGGAAAGCCTACCCTTTCTCTTTGCTCTTCTTTCCTTCTCTAGATGCATCCTGGTTGTAGTGTGCATGCAAATATACCTTTTGCCTGCATAAATACCTTTTTTAAAAAACCCAAATTTTAAAATACTGCAGATAATTAGCATGTCTTGCTCAGTCCTACTATTACAATATTGGTATTTCTGAGTTTTGTATCAATAATAAATCATTAATAGCAGATTTTATTAAGTCAGCTAAAGCAGATGAGCGGTTATAGGAATTGTCCCTAGCAATGCTAATGTGAAGAAAGCAAGCAATATGTCTACTCATAATTTCAGCAGGAGGCACGAAGCACAAGTTTCTGTTTTGCTGAATATGAAAAGCCAAATATTGGTATCTTGCAGAATTTCATGACAAGAAGTCATTTGTTTTGAATAGACAGTAGTTTGTGGGTAGCTACACAACTTCTCGCATATTATTTTATGCAGATATGCAAAATATTCATTTCAGTTTGACGAGTAAAATAGGCAGAAAACAGGCACACTTTCAAAATAGTGAACCTGAAGTATTCCAAAATCTGAGAATTCTTATTTTTAAGAAGGGTGGGCTCAGATGCACCAAAGTTGCAGCTAAACTGACAAAACCTACTGTGTTTAGGAATAGTAAAGCAGAAGAAGGAGAGGACATTAGCCCTTGAAGGTAGGCCAGATCAAGACACAGAATACCCAAAACATACTGGAATTCTACTTTATTGATACAAGCTATAGTAACAGGTTCTTGGAGGCCTGATAACATTTTCCCTTCCCTCCCTCTTACGTCAAAGACAGTCAAGGCAGGATCACTTTACATTTCTTTCTATTGTCGTCTTCCCTTCCAGAGCTTCATTTATATTTTGCTTACAGCGTCTACGTACCTTCTCCAGGATCATCTTGGTGGTTCCGTATAGAGACATAAAAGCATCGAATGCTAATGCAAATATCAAAGTTGCATTTGAAAACATGTATGACAATGAGGTGGTATGAAATATTCACTGGAAAAAAAGTGTAATGGGACTGAATCTACTTTGCCAAAATGGAAAGAACAAATGGGGAGCATTTTAATTTTTTTTTTTGGCTTTGAAAGGGGCATGAGGACATGAGACCATGACAATAGCCCAACTGGATCAAGCTTTGGCTCACTTAGCCTTCTGTCTTACAAACAGGAAATCAAGGCAACTCTCTGTTCCTATTATTGCTCTTGTGCATCTATAGGTAGAGGCAGACAGGACTCTATCCTTGGAGGAAGTACTCAGTCAGCCAAGCTTACAGTAATTGATAGTCCTGTCCTCTAGCCCAGGAACTCTTGGAGGGTATGTGGTCTAATAGCCAACGTAACATCTTATGGCTGCATGTTCTATAGATTGATTATATGGTGCATGAAGAAACATTTTCTCATCTCTGTTTTAAATCTTTTATTAATTAGTTTCATTGGGAACAACGGGATTAACATCCACCAAGGACCATTAAATTTCTCTGTGTTCTGTGTTAGGGCATCAGATGAGATGTTGTTATGCTTGGAGTTGGAACAATGGCCACTGAAGCAAAGGATGACATGAAAGATGCAATAAAGTCAACTTTGCTATGTTGCACTTCTTTAATGGACACAGCTTTAGGTGTTTACTTGGTAACAAGAACAAAGCAGCAGCTTTCATTGTCTAATCATTCAAAGAAGAATGATCCTCTGTTCATATGCAATGAAACTTGTTAGCTCAATTCATTCTGCCTCCTAGTACATCATTTTCTATGCTTTTTCTTTTCTTCAAATCATAATTATCTAATTGCTATCTTCTTCCGACTGTCTTCCCACTGTTTCTTAACCCTTTTAAAGACCTTTTTTTAAATTAAGAGTTTGCTTTAGGAAATGTAAACTTATTGATTCAGCAGGATAAGAGTATTATAAATTTGGAAGAATTACTTTCAAGATGACTGTTCTTGAATCTACCAACCATGCACTCTTCTTTTGTCACATTGAAAGAGAGTTTATACATCAGTTTGAAAGAGTTTTTGCTTCTAATCTTAAAAAGGTTATTTCCTTAATCATGACTGTATGGTTTTTGGGGATAGAAGGAGCATGATGAAACAGGCTTCTGCAAATACACTGCTACATCAGCAGAAAGTAAGATGCAGGCTGAAACAATCCAAGAAACCATAGAATGGCAGTCCAGTACATAAAATTTCAACTCGTTGCTGCCATCTAGTGGTGATCTAGAGTTCTCTGCCTATGCTTCTTCACCTCCCACTTGGATTACTGCAATGTAGTCTACACTGCAGGGCTTTTCAACAGGTGGTACATGTACCACCTGTGGTACATTAGCACATGGCAGGTGGTATGTGGCCCTGTCCAGCCAAGTGTAGTGGGGAGGGAATGAGCCAGTGCAACGCAGACTTACTGTGAGAGAGTCCTACATTGCTGCAGAGTGGCTAGGGTGAGGCAAAGGCCCCAGGCTCACTTCCAACTAATCTGGAAGAGAAAGGAGGAGGGGGGCAGAGACAGAAGAGGCTATAAAAGGAGGCAGTTTGGGTGGGAGAGGGAGAGAGAAAAAAGGACGCAGCCTTGGGAGGAGATGGAGTCAGCTGTAGGTGCACTGAAGGGAAAGAAGGAGGAGGGTGGGGGGGGGGAGAGGCGATCAAGCAGGCCTGCCATGAGCTGATCTACAAGTTCCATGGCAGCCATCTCTGCTGGCAGCAACAAATAGGCAAGAAATACAGTGGGGGAGAGGTTGCCCTCCATGATGAATGAAGAAAGGCAGCATTGGCTGGAAGTGAGGACGGAGGGAGGGAGATGGCAATAACAAGGAGGGAGGGAGGAGCAGGAGGGAGGGAGTGTTGGAAGGAAAGGGCTTGCTTTCCAGCTGGGAGGCTATACCTTTAGGAGAAAAGAAAAAATAGACCAGATGAAGCAAACCTCCTGCTGCTGCTGCTCTGACTGCTCCAGAGACGTTTAATGGCAGAAGCGAAGTACCATTTCAGCTGAACAACAAACCAGGAGAGTGGAAAGATTCTTATATGCTTTGGGGACTTTGAAGTTCTGGGATTTGTGCAATGTGGGCTTTGTGTTCTTAAGGAGTGTTTGGCAATTTCTATTTGGCTGATGTCTCATGTTAGCTTCTATTGCTCTGCTATTGTTAGCTGTAAGTTTTGCTGCAAGAGATTTTGAAGTATTTTTCTCCTGTATGGATTTTGCCTGTAGCATTCCTTTACTTATGAATGGAAGCATTTGGGGAGACTGCCTTAGCCTGCAGCCAGTACTTACTACATTTTTTTTCTTCCTTAAGTGCTGGGCTGCCAGCTCCTTAACTTTCCTTTCTAGCCAATAGCTAATTCTTAAAGGGGAATGCGCTTTTTAAAGCTAGTTCCCTCAGCAGTTTGTCTTTTCTGTCTCTGGAGGCTTTTCCTTGTTTGATAAATATATGGAAGAGAGAAAATACGGGGGGGGGGAGGATTCTTCCTTCAGAAGGAGATGGGAATGAAAAAGAGGGAGGCAGGGAAGGAGGGAGGGAAGGAAGGAAGTCCCGCCTTAGCACTTGGCCACCAGCAGCCCTGCCATTGACTTTGCTTGTCAAAAGGTTGCAGAAGGGGATCACATGACCCTGGAACACTGTGACCATTATAAATATGAATCAGTTGCCAAGCATCCAAATATAAATCACATGACCCTGGGCATGCTGTAATGGTCATAAGTGTGAAAAATGGTCATAAATCATTTCAGTGCAATTGCAATTTTGAACAGGTTTTTTTTTTTTTTTGGTCATCAAGTTTTTGATACCTTGCTAGGTGGTACTTGAATATTGCCATATCCTAAAAGTGGTACAATCGGTGAAAAGATTGAAAAGCCCTGGTCTACATGGGCTGCCCTTGAAGACCACCTGGAAAGTTCAGCTGGTTCAGAATGCAGCAGCACACACAGTAATGGGGGCCCCTTGGTTTGCCTCATATAGCATCTCTGTTGCACAAACTGCACTGGCCTTCCGTTTCTTTCGGGGTGTTATTCAAGGTTCTGGTTATCTTTAAAGCCCTATATGACATAAGACCAGGTTAACCCTACCCAATATGACATAAAACCAGGATACCCACCCATCCAACTCTGTCAGATAGGGTTGGCACATTCCTAGTCCCTCCGCCTAAACATTGCCTTCTGATGGGAACTAGGAAGTATGCCTTGCCCATGGCAGCCCTGTGGAAGACTCTGCACCCTGAAGTTTGGCAGGCCTCCAACTTTTTAGCCTTTGGCAAAGTTTTGAAGACCTGACTTTTCCCCCAGTGGCTGGAATAAAATGAAGTGATGGCACATCAGAAGTTTAACTTGGTACCAGGGGTATATTTTTTTGGTTTGGTTTGGTTTGGTTTTTAATGTATTTAGCTTTTATACTGTAGTTTTAATATGGCTTTTATGCTGTTTTAACTTTTGATAGGGCACCATCCAGAGTTGGTTATAAAATAGGCAGCTATATAAATGTTTTAAATAAATAAATAATAAACCTGTCTGTACCTCATGACCTCATTCTGTTAAATTTTTCCTTATGAATAACTGGAATCCAAAAATATCATACTGATGGCTGATTCTTCAATAAAAACTAAATGCACAGGTATAGTATAGGGGGTACCTTGCTCAATAGTAGCAATTGTGAGAGGGATCTTGGAGTCCTAGTGGACAATCACTTAAATATGAACCAGCAGTGTGCTGCAGCTGCCAAAAAAGCCAACACAATGCTAGGCTGCATTAACAGAGGGATAGAATCAAGATCACAATATCTTGGTAAGGCCACACTTGAAATACTGCATCCAGTTTTGGTCACCATGATGTAAAAAAGATGTTGAGATTCTAGAAAGAGTACAGAGAAGAGCAACAAAGATGATTAGGGACTGGAGGCTAAAACATATAAGGAACGGTTGCTGGAATTGGGTATGTCTAGTTTAATGAAGAGAAGGATGAGGGAGGACATGATAGCAGTGCTCCAATATCTCAGGGGCTGCCACAAAGAAGAGGGAGTCAAGCTATTCTCCAAAGCGCCTGAAGGCAGGACAAAAAGCAACACTGGAAGTTTTTAAGAAGAGATTAGACAACCATTTGTCTGAAATGGTATAGGGTTTCCTGCCTGAGCAGGGGGTTGGACTAGAAGACCTCCAAGGTCCCTTCCATCATCATCATCATCATCATCATCACCACCATTATTATTATTATTATTATTATTATTATTATTATTATTATTTATTCACTTTGTTGTCAGATTTGTTTTTGACCTAAGAGCTAGTTCTGAAACATCACCTCTTTGTTTTTCCTTTCTAATTCCTGTTTATAGCACATGGATTACTGTGGATATGTAGGAGGGGGAAGACTTCTGAATGGTACTAGCCTCATCAAACCTTCACAGGCCATGTGTGTTTTGCTTCTCTGATTCCCTTCAGGAGGGAAAGAGCCAATTTTGGCAGAACAAATGCAGGATTAGTGCTTGCAGTGCTTTTTTTCAAAAAAAAAAAAAAAGGTGCTGGAACTCACACATGTCATACAATCCACCTTGCCTACCCTATTAGGGTCCATCCAAAAAAGGTGCCGGAATTCCATTCTGGGTGTTCTATGAGAAAAAAAGCCCTGAGTGCTTGTATTGAAAAATTAAAAGAAAAATGTCCACAGGTGGGAGAGATAGCAATAGCACTTAGACTTATATACTGCTTCATAGTGCTTTACAGCCCTCTCTAAGCAGTTTTCAGAGTCAGCATATTGCCCCCAACAATCTGGGTCCTCATTTTACCAACTTCAGAAGGATGGAAGGCTGAGTCAACCTGGATGCGTTATTAAGAATAATGATAGGATGGATAACAAACATAAAAGTTAGGGCTAAGCACTAAGTAAGATTAGAGAGATATGAACAGATGGAGATTTTAAAAAAGTAAAGACTGATATAGGAGCGGAAAGTTGTGCCTTTGTGTGTGCCCTACACACACACACACTTCTGGTTTCATATTGCTTACCAAGTACTGGAGCTCAATAATTCATGGAAGGTCAAAGATTTCCTGCCCCAGAATGAAAGATTGCAAATGGCCAAATCAGGTTTGAAAGGACGGTCTAGACAGGCACTGAGCTCAATTTTTAGTTCGCACCTTCTCAAGATTTTTAAGTTGCTAAAAGCCTAGGCATTAAATCTTGAATCTTCCAATATTTCCCTTCTCAGTGGTTTCTGCACCACTTTACAACTCCCACTGCTTCATGAAGATTCTGAAACTGGTCTCTTGGCAATGGCTTTTATAGTGCATCTGCTACAATTTCTTTCCAGTGGGGTGAGGAGGGTGAGGGAGAGGAGGAAATGTTATTTCAGTTTAACAAGGTTATTTTCCTGCATAGCTCACATTTAGTGATATTTGGCATCAGAATGCTTTGCATACAATGTAATGTTCTGTAATTTGGAAGGAGAATGCAAGTTTGGTTTATTAGTCTCAAAGTCCAATCATAGTGATGTTGCTAGGTTAGCTCTTCACAAATTTAAGCTGCTTTCTAATTAATCTGATAATTTTGGGGGATTGAGTGCCCTTAACAATTCTAATAACATTTTAAAAATTAGAGCAGTGGATCCGTCTTCAGCCCAATTTTCATCTTTATAGCTTATCATTCACGCAGTTCCCTTTAAATATCTTCTTATCCTCTTGACAACAGTCCAATCTTGTGTTGTTGGTGTAGTCATCTTCCTGCTCAGTATGTCTATTGTTGATACAAAATCTGGCTTTGACACCATTTACATAACCAGGAACTTACCAATTGCTACCATGCATTGACTGTTATCTTATGTTTATTTCCTTGTCTTTAAAGAAACTTTTCTAATGGGCAGCGTTATGTGGTGCTACATTTCTCCTTATTAGAATCAGACAATCCTATAAACCATATTGTTCAAGATTTTCTGTTTCGGTTACAAAAGAATCTTCCATTATTTCTCTCTTTCAATCAGAATAATAATGGAAAATCTTTGTTAGTCATTGTATTTCTTCATATAATCTGTAATTGAATTTTGGACACTGTTGCATTTATATATCTTTTTTTATGGCTACATACAAAAAAAACCCCTTGTCTTTATTGCCAGAAATTAAACATGCATTCTTCTTGAGGTTGCAGAGCTCAGAAGTGTCCTAACTAAAATGTGCTTGACTACTGGTGCAAATGTCTCATTAAAATCACCTAGAACTAAGAAGAAATTTCCTCTACAGAACAATTAATCAGTGAAACAACTTGTCTCCAGAAGTTGTGAATGCTCTAACACTGGAAGTTTTTAAGAAGAAATTGGACAACCCTTTGTCTGAAATGGCATAATGTTTCCTGCCTGAGCAGGGGATTGGATTAGATGACCTTCCAACTATTCTATTCTATTCTATTCTGTTCTGTTCTGTTCTGTTCTGTTCTGTTCCCACAATTTTCAGAGTATTCTTTGGCAACTGACCTAGACATGTAGTGCTCTGGACATAGTATACTTGGGACTTCAGTAAGGCATTTGACAAAGTAGACCACAACCCATTTCTTGGTAAGATAGAAAAATGTGGGATAGACAGCATCCCACATGGATTCATAACTGCCTGACAAACTGCATTCAATGTGTAGTCTTCAATAGAACTACATCAGCATGTAGGGAAGTATGCAGTGGGGTACCCCAAGGTTCTGCCTTAGGTCCAGTACTCCTCAATGTCTTCATAAACAATTTAGATGAGGGATATAAGGGAACTTATCAAATTTGCAGACAGCACCAAGCTGATGGGAATAACCAACATCCCAGAAGATGGGCTCAAGATCCAGAAGGATCTCAGCAGACTAGAATACTGGGCCATATCTAACAAAATGAAATTCAGTGCTGAGAAAAGTAAGGTTTACACTTGGGCAAGAAAAACCAAATGCACAAGTACAGAATAGGTATCACGTGGCTCAATAGCAGTCTGCTATTCTTATCCAGAAGTCCCCAACATCTTTAAAATTTCCAAGAGAAAGTTCATGTGTGCTGAAAAATTGACTCCATGCTTAAGTCTTTTTTTTCCTGCCACGTAACTGGAGTATCAAAGGAACTTCTGAAATTATACTGTTCCACTGAAATCATTGGCAATCATTCTTGTATTCTTCGTTTTTTTTGCAGATTGCTTATCCTCTATTTGTACAAGTACATTATCATCTATAGTTAGAGATATATGTGGCCATGGCTTTTCTATTTGTGGAACTCTTCTTATTTCTTTTCAATCTCTGTTGTTCTTTGTTCTTCCAGAACATGAGGTAGCCCAAGGATTTTCTGTAGTTTTTATTGTACACCAGTTTGATTGAGTCAGCTCTCCTTGCTGAATACATGTTGCCATTCTGTCTTACTTAAACTGCCTGCTTTGCAAACTCACAAGCATTCATTCTCTTAGAGAAAAAAAAATTCTTTCTATTTCTTTTTAATCTTAATTCTCCCTCCGTCCTGGATACATAATTTAACATTCACAGATAGCTTTATAAAGTGATTTAAAAAAGGACAGAGAAAAAACAAAATTGGAATTATGCTTAAAAAAAATCCAGTAGATTCAGAAGTTGCACCAAAGAAAATACTATATTGATAATCTTTATTTATAAAAAAAGCCATTATGATAGGAAAGCCTAAGTTACCAGTTTATCTATAGAGATAGTCCTCATTTAGCAACTGCCTAATTTAGTGACCTTTTGCAGTTATGATG
The DNA here is from genome assembly GCF_016545835.1 of Crotalus tigris. Lineage (NCBI taxonomy): Eukaryota > Metazoa > Chordata > Lepidosauria > Squamata > Viperidae > Crotalus > Crotalus tigris. The sequence goes on from NW_024096711.1 coordinate 1,749,943, forward strand.
GTGATGAAAAAATAACTTTGTGACCAATCCTTGCATTTCTGATCTTCACGGGTCTTTAAAGAAAAGGAAAGCTGAAATAAGATCATAAGCACAGTCACAACTGGAACTGGCAACTCCAAGTTTGCTTAATGACTGAGTTGCCAGTTCTAGCTGTAATCATTACATGAGGATTACCTGTACCTTAGCATTGGCAGGGTGTTTTGTCCATTGCCAGATACATGGCAAAGAGAAACCAAGGCTTGATCAACATAAGGAAACTACAATAAGAAAAGGAAGCGTTCCTATGCGATTTAAGGAAGCAAAACCAGAATCGTCAGCCATCATTACATTTCATTTATTGACCCTAATGGTCAATAGGGGTATAAAGTTCAGAAAGCCAATCCCTGTGTTTACTCTTCCTATAATAGAGAGGAGACCAAAGCAAGGGCAGGGATTGCCACACAAGAGGTGGCAAAGGAATCACTTTGGGGGGGGGGAGAGGGAGACAGCACAGAAGGGGAAGAATCGTACCTTGCCACCCCAACAGAAAATGTAGAGGTAAGGGCAGGTATTCCTGGTGGGATCCATACTTGGAAAATATGGGGAGAGTGGCAGGAAGAAATGTTCCCTTCTTTTTTTTCCTTGCAGGGAAGGAGAAACAACGAGCATACAACTGCAGAAATGGCTGACTCCATCTTTGGGCAAAGGCACCAACTTTGGTAACCTCATTTTCATAGCATTGCAAAAGGACCACGGTAGGTACAGTGTTTTTTCACAGGGGCAGGTTGGTGGGAAAAAGTCCACAAATAGATTTCAGGCCATCTCTCTCCCTTTCTCTCTCTCCCTACTACAGGCAAAAATGGCAATTCTTAATCCTGCGTACTCTGAGATTTGTAAAAGGCAGCAATTCCTCTTTGAATCAGACAATTTTTTCCCCCAAACAGTTAAAGGTGAGATTGGAACAGCTCTTAGGGAACAAGAAGTTGCTATTAAGCATAGCTTCCTCCTTAGAAATCTCCAGGTACTTTTTTTTGTTTTGCATAAAATAAAGGAAAGGGTGCACTTTAGCTGCATAAAAGAGCTCAATTGATTTTTTTTTTTTAGGCAGCTAAAAAGCAAGAATTCACAAAAGACTTGCAAAAAATGCTTACTTGGTTTGGAATGTCCTCCCCCAAATGTAGTTAGCAATAATTATTGGTGTTTTTCATCTATACTCATATTTTAATTGTTTATTTATTTCAGCAGTTACATGTTACAGTGGCTAAGTTTACAAATACCATTTTATTTTATAAACTGCCTTCTCTTTTTTGAGAGGTAATCTATAGATCGCTTTAATAAAATAATAAGTGATAATGTGGAGCTCAGATATGTAAAGCCAGTAGGAAGCCCACTGTGAATTAAACATACCGCGTATGGCATCCTTTGATACTGATGGAATTTGATTTCGAAAGATAGTAAGTAACTCAGAAACTGAGAGATTCATTAATCCAAAAATGAAGCCAGAACTCAGTTTCTTATTCTCATAACTTATTTCCTTTTAAAATAATTATTAAAAACACGAAAAATGCATTTTTATCACAATATTTTTTATCACAATACAGTATAGAAATTTGTTTGCAATAGAGAAAAGCACATGCAAATTCATTTCTAAATTGTAGCCTCTTTTCATAAAGGGAAACATTTGCCATCTTAATTAAACACGTTCTAGGAGCTTTGACTTTTTGACGATTTTAGCTATCTGTTTCTTCCCTGAAGAAAGGAAAGGTTCATTACGCTTTTACCATCAGCATCTTTGTTGCATTTAATAGGTTTCTGTGTTGATGTCTGTGTTAATGTTTCATTGGATTGTCCTTGAAAATGCTGGTTCCATAAAATCTTTGTGTGATTCTAAACTTTGGACTGTCTTCCTACTTTGAATTCAGGCCAGTTTGCAGGAGAGAAATGGTTGAAGACTTCCTCTTCCCTAGCAAACTCTCCTTCCTATAATAAGCATATTGTTCCAGGGAGAAATTCAAATACAATAATTGAATCATTTGTTTTACTAAGACTTATGTAATACTTGAACCTAAGTATCATGAGCAACCAAAATGCCTAAGAATTGGCAAACTTTTATGTTATCTAGAACTCTTCTTCAGGCAAGATATGGGATAAATGCAAGAAAATTATCTTCAATCAAGATACATACTTTTATAAGTTGATTTTCAAATTAAACCAGATGTTTCCACAAAGGGATTTGTAGAAGATTGGAAATAGCACCACTGAGTTGAAAGATTTCCTGACTGGAAATCATCTACCCATTATATAACCCTGGAAATTTCATATCAGAATCCCAAATTTCTGTAATTTAAGCAGTAAAAGGTTCTTAGCCCAGAGTGCCCTTTGCCAAAATAGGATCATCCTGGAAAAATAGATTAACATCTTTTAACTTATGCATAAATAAAACTTAAGTCTCTTACAAATACAAGGTGAGATGATCCTTAAAAAGTTAAAAAAAATCTCTTGTAAACAGCTCAAACAGGTATTCTCTCATTGGCTAGCATAATTTGAGTCACCAAGCATGCTCATTAGCCTCATATCTACTAGTTCATATCATCTCATAGTATTCTTAGCACAATCTTGTTAATGACCAAATTAATATTCAGAAGATGTGTTTTGGACATTATAATGAGTTTTCAGGTTATTACAGTTCAACTTTTTGTACAATTTTTGTCTCCAGCCTGTTTGGGCAGGGTTTTATCAGAATTTCACATTCTTGCTTGTTTACTTCAAAGAAACTAGAAACATTAATCAAAGGTGTTCCTTGTTACTGAAAACAGTTATTCAGGGCTCTTGCTCCCATCATAATAGGGGAAAAGACTGTTTCATTTTTGCTTGTCCTAAATATACCTTTTTCTTAATAATGAATTAGGCAAAACTATCTAGGTGTTGATTAAAGGGGCATGGTGGCTTTGTGATGAAGATGCTTGCCTCCCACTCGGAAGGCTGAGAGTTCAATCTTAGGTAGTGGCAGATGTTTCTCTCCTAGGGCACAAAGAAAACATATCTGCTGCATAGGTTGTTAGGAAAGGCATCTGGCTAGTAAATTCTCAGTTCCATCCAGTCATCCTCACTCTACCCCCAAATAGGGATTGGAGGGTCATAAAAAGAGAGTTTTATTTAGATGCTGATTAGCTTATGTTTGCTTAAATCGTATGTTCATGCGCTGATGTGAATAGTAAAAGTTGAGTAAATCAACCCTGATCCAGTTTAATTTGATTCAACAATCTGAATCAATTCAGAGAAACAATTTTAATTGGATCAGAACTCAGCCTAAGACAAGAAAACTAGAATAGCTGTCTTCAATAGAACAAAACTGAATAACCCTTGCAAAAAGGTAGGCATAAAATATGTTATCATGGAGGTTTGTGATTGCTCCTTCTTTTGGCCATAGAGAAAAACGAGGATATGGGCATTGAGAGAGTTAATTGTATTTCTGACAAGTGAGTTCTATACCAGTTAGTAGGATGTTTGCTTAAATAGGCCTAATGTCTTTCAAAGACCTTTCAACTAACAACAAACAGAAATCAGTTTCTCAAAATACAATGAAGCAGTAAGCCTTCTAAAGCTATTTTAAAATGTGCCTTTTCATGTACACACACCCACACCCATATACACCAACGCTTTTCCCCTGAATTTGCTCCCTCTTTAAGAGAGGCTGTTCCAAACAAAAGAACAAACTCTCTTCTTACTCAAACAATATTACAAGAGACCCAGCAGGGCTTATGGTCTATATTTTTCCATTGCTTCATTCTAAGGACAACTCCAACAGTTACAATTAATATGCCAATATAGAGGAGAGCTGGGAACTGTAATTGCAACTCTTGCAATCCCATATTAATCTCTCTGTTTGCCTAAAAAGCTCTGTCCTATAAAAGAAATGAGTTAAAGTCTTTTAATTTTCTGCTAATGGGCAAATTGTCCCTTCCTTAACCCCAACATCAGCTGTCATTCACCTCAAAAAATGAATCACAGCAAGTATAACTATCTTTGTGATTATAACTCACAATCCTTAATACAGTTTCTCTGAGCATTATCCCAAAAAACAGATCCGATCTAGACACTGGATACTTGGACAGTACCATTTTATTTAATAATAGGATAGAGGTCATTTAAAAAAAAAAAAATTAAATAAGCATCTGTGGTTGGATCACTTTTGCCTCTAAGGCTTTGCTTTTTCCAAATGAACCTTCCTTTTTTCCAAATAATTATTGCTTTGTTTTGAACTTAAATCAACAATTGGCCAAGTAGAAGGAAAAGATTTTAAAAATGCAATATGCCAAGTAAAGTTCACCAAATAGTAAGGTAAATGATCTTGTTGATGACATAAGCAAAGAATAGTCCAAACACTGTAGGTTTATTTGAGGGCTGAAATTGTCCGTTCATGTTTGCACAGAATGTAGCAGATTGAGGAACTGGTCTCAGCTGGGACTACAAGGAGCTGTTGTTATCCTAAGAATTACTGTCTGATTAACTGTCTGATTAGAACAGCTTGTACTGCTTTTTGCAGAGAATCCACATAGGACTTTACTGTGTAACACACAGATCTTTCTTCATTTAAATTAGCCAGAAGAAGAAACCCAGAACAGGTGACATATTTTTAGTCCATGCTATTTAAGAAGATAAATGAGGTGTGATTGTACTCTGGTCTGGTCTTAGCTCCTGTGCATATATGTGTTCTCAAAATATGAATCTGTATTTTAAAAAAGTATCAGTGTCAATTGTCTATATAACATCTGATCCTTGTCCCACTCCCATTTTTTTTGCAGGATCTCATAGAGTGATGTTAATTGCACACAAATTGAGGTTCTAAAAGCATAAGCTCTGTGTACTTAATCCATATGTGTGGAAGTCAGAATGAGAGCTTAATTACTCTAGGCTGGTGAATGTAGAATAAGTGTTGATTCACTGTTGACTATTGACTAAAGATCTTTCAGCCAAATATTAGTCAGAAATTCTTAGGCAGGACAACAAGACAAAAGTACATTCCTACTGAGTCCTTCAGCATCTGGTATTAAGATGCCAACACCTCCATGAGTTGAAGTAATATAATATAACCCTCATGACTAATAGCCTTTGAACTCATGCAGACATTCTGATGACAAGTGCAAGTCAAGTCTTTGAAAGTTAGGATCAGGACGATTCCTCCAAGGAGCAAACTAGCAGTAAAAACCTGGGCATTCTGGTCCAGTCATCAGTTGCCTGTCTCTTTCTTACACAGTCTGATCCCCAAGTTTTAATTACATGTATTGTGTCAGGAACCAATTTCAACAGATAACCTTTATGCAGCAGTCCTCTTCTTAATGTATCTCCTTCATAGACATGCTTACAATAGTTTCTTTGCTTCAGACGCACACTTTGGTTCAGCAAATGCTACAATAGAAGAAACACTCTGATATATAAATATAAAATTCACTTTTTAATATGGCTGTAAAAAAAAAGCCAAAAATGGCAGGAATTATGGGTTTGCCATTTAGTGTTCCTTTGGATCTGAAAGGCCATAAGGGGGATGTATAGTTCAAGGGCAGCTGTGGCTGAAATCATCTTAAATTCCATAGCCGTCTGTCTGTCTGTCTGTCTGTCATCTATCTATCATACTCATTTACTCAGAATACTCTGTATTCTCAGTCATGTATGCATAAAACATCCACAATAAAAGATACATAAAATGAAATAATTACAGTTAAATTAAAATAGAGGATATCTCATTATACAGAATATCAGTTGCATTTTTCAACTAATTAAAAGCTCCCCAAAAGGGCTCTGTTTTAATTTGCATCTATAAAACAAGGTCCAGGGAAGTCTAATTTTCTTAAGAAAGCCATTCTCTAACCTGAAGGCTGTCACAGAAAGTACTGTTCCTGGGCTTGTTCCCCATAAGTACATTTAATGAGAGATTACAAGAACTGTTTCCCTTAGGAGCTTCATTTAAGGATGGATTGATTCTAGCCGAAGAAAGCAGCCCCAAATCTAATTATAATCATAAGGTACCTAGGAAAGATCATACAAATTTGCCCAATCCTCCTATGAAGTGATAGGTAACAGCCAATCTCATTTGGACCAGAAAGTGGTCTGACCATGATAATAGGCTACATGTTATGCCCTCCATATTGTTGTTGTTGTTAATTGTGAAGTCGTGTCCGACCCATCGCGACCCCATGGACAATGTTCCTCCAGGTCTTCCTGTCCTCTACCATCTTCTGGACTCCATTTAAGTTCATACCTACTGCTTCAGTGACTCCATCCAGCCATTTCATTCTCTGTCGTCCCCTTCTTCTATTGCCCTCAATCTTTCCCAGCATTAGGCCCTTCTCCAGTGAGTCCTTCCTTCTCATTAGGTGGCCAAAGTATTTGAGTTTTAACTTCAGGATCTGGCCTTCTAAAGAGCAGTCGGGGTTGATCTCTTCTAGGACTGACCGGTTTGAACGCCTTGCAGTCCAAGGGACTCGCAGGAGTCTTCTCCAGCACCATAGTTCAAAGGCCTCAATTCTTTGGCGCTCAGCCTTTCTTATGGTCCAACTTTCACAGCCATACATTGCAACTGGGAAAACCATGGCCTGGACTATACGCACTTTTGTTGGCAGGGTGATGTCTCTGCTTTTTAGTATGCTGTCTAGATTTGCCATAGCTTTCCTCCCCAGGAGCAAGCGTCTTTTAATTTCTTGGCTGCAGTCCCCATCTGAGGTGATCTTGGAGCCCAGAAAAATAAAATCTGTCACTACCTCCATTTCTTCCCCATCTATTTGCCAGGAATTGAGAGGGCCGGATGCCATGATTTTGGTTTTCTTAATGTTGAGTTTCAAGCCAACTTTTGCACTCTCCTTCTTCACCCGCATCAAGAGGCTCTTTAGTTCCTCTTCACTTTCTGCCATTAGAGTGGTATCATCTGCATATCTTAGGTTGTTGATATTTCTCCCGGCAATCTTAATTCCAACTTTTGATTCATCTAGCCCTGCCTTTCTCATGATGTGCTCTGCGTATAAGTTAAATAGGCAGGGCGACAGTATACAGCCTTGCCGGACTCCTTTTCCAATTTTGAACCAATCAGTGGTTCCGTGTTCGGTTCTCACTGTTGCTTCTTGACCCGCATATAGTTTCTCAAGAGACAAATGAGATGGTCTGGTACTCCCATCTCTTTAAGAACTTGCCACAATTTGTTGTGATCCACACAATCAAAGGCTTTTGCATAGTCAATGAAGCAGAAGTAGATGTTTTTCTGGAACTCCCTAGCTTTCTCCATGATCCAGCGTATGTTGGCAATTTGATCTCTAGTTCCTCTGCCTCTTCGAAATCCTGCCTGTACTTCTGGTAGTTCTCGATCCACATACTGCTGGAGTCTAGCTTGTAGGATTTTAAGCATAACTTTACTAGCATGTGAAATGAGTGCAATGGTGCGATAGTTTGAACATTCTTTATGCCCTCCTCCTATATAGATCACTAAATAACTGTTCAGAGGCAAACATGAGTTCTAATTTAAGACCATCTGTGTGGCATTACCTGTAACAAAGCCATGGTCAGCATGATGGCCATGAACTCTCAAGCCCTCTCAGATCGAACCCCCAACAAATGGAAATTAAAATTACTGAATACCAATAAGCAAAAATACTCCATCACCTATCTAAATATTAGATCTAGGAGCTTGGGATGGGATTATGCTGGACGTAGGTTACAAAGTATACCCAACTTGTCCCTTCTTAATGTACAGGCACTCTTACCTGGTCACCTCAGAAATGGAAGAACTGGTCACAGAAGGTCCCCAAAGATTAGCAACACCACTTCTTTCCATCTCTGGAATTAAGGTTAGTAAAGGTTAGAATGGTAATTTGAATGGGCAGATAGTCCTGAAAACATTGTCATCTTTACCCAACCAGGATTTGATAATGGTGTTCCTGCTTATCCTCAATCAGATTGTATATGAGCAAAGCCTTATTACAGACAGATTTTGCATTTACCATCAGCAACTTGAGGCCAAGATCACTACCAACCTGGCCACTATGACTAGGACTGGGATCATCAGACTAGAAGTAGAGATTGCCATCCAAATGCCTCAAAATGGCGAGCCTGACATTTTCCACCCAGTCTCTGACCTGTCACAACCAGGATCATGTTGTGCTCACTTTCATTGTGATATACAGTATCCCTATCAACTTGATTAACTACAGCCATCTCACTCACATATTCACAATCATTCCTATGTAGGCCAACAATCTGGAAAGTTATCATGCTGCATCTTCGTGAATAAAATACTTCCTCTCACTATTTCATAAAGCAAACTTCCAAATAAAATCCAAAGGATCTCCATCAACCATTAAAGCCTTAAATTAGGTTACACCCACACACCCCTGCACTCTCATTTCAGCTAACACTTTCCCATTTCATATCTAGAGAACTTCTTAATTCAAACCAGTTTTGTTCAATCCTTGAAGAACAATGTTCCACTTTGGGAATAATGTGCAGATTGAAAATATAAGGATGCCAACTTTTTCTTGAGAGTTGTTTTATTAGAGTGAGACCCCACTGGCATCAGAACTCAGGTGCTCCACAATCCCTCTTCACTGTTACTTAGCTCTTCTGCAAGACAGTCCACCCAATTCTGCTCTGCATCCTGAGTAGCTTCTTTCCCATGCTGTCCTCAGCTGTTTAAGCCCACTTCAGACATTCCTATCCAAACTGTAGTGTGTTGGCAATCAGACTGAACTGGCATTCATTCCAGACTATGGTTACTACAGGGCCTTATTCCCATCAGGTCCTCTAGTAGCCATATTTTTTGCACTTCTCATCCATGGAGGGAGGGCAGATCTTGCTGGCTGGCTCCTGAATGGACCAGTGTACCAGTGCCTGCCTTCTCCTTTTAGAAATTTTCTCTTCTCATTAATCCCTGGTCTTTTTCTTTATTTTCCTAGAAGTTTGCACACATGGCTGTCTTATCTCCTTACCATATTGTCTCCTTTGACACTAATGAAGACCTTTTCTTTGTCTTTTCCCCCTTAATGTACTATTCTGACTCTGATGCTACAATAAAACAATAGGGAACAAGTTGTTCTTTTGTTCGCACTTTCCTCTATAGGCCCCTGGCTTCATGGAAACAAATTAGCAAGACTCTAAATCTAATAAAAGTGTTGTTGCTGTGGTTGTTGTCCCTATTTAAAAAAAATAAAGAAAAAAGAAAAGAAGCTTTACAGTACTGTGGGGCAGGGAGTGGAAATAGCCTTCTGGAATTATCCAGCCTGGACAGAAATTAAAAGATGCCTATTGGGAGATGCAGGAGCTGAAGGGAGCATAAGCTTCTAAAATTGAGGATTGGCTTAACAGTCCTTCATTTGGGTTAATTGTGGGATTATTTAAAAACAAAACCCAGCAAGTGTCAATCAGCAGAGAACAGAGTAGCCCAGCAACTCAGAAGGAAATTGCTGTCCAAGAGATTGTCCAGCTGTTACATGGGAAGGGATATGCCAGGCACTGCACTCACTTAGAGCTGTGGATAATGTTAGAACAGAACAAAGATGCAGGAGACCATCTACTCTGAAGGGCTTCCGACGGTTTTGGTTAGAAAACATCTATTTTGTCAAAGATGGAAAACACAGGAGGGATGCATTTGCAATAGGCTAGGAATTGGAAGAAGAGGATGTTATCTATTCCTGCACCCAGGAAGCCATGAATGAATGGCATGCACAAGCTCGGCAGAAAGTGTGGATCCCAGATGGTCTGGCACAAATGTTACCAATGCTGCTGCTATTTCCAGCCCCCCTCTCTCAGCTCCATCTCTGCTGGAAAGATGGAAAAACTTTATTCTTCAAATAGTTTGTCAATAAATCATTGGTCAAAGTACCTACTGCCACCCCTTTCAGCTACTGAGCCAGTAAGGCCTATTCTATTGACAACACACTCCTCAGACACTTCCTAATTGTTCTGTTATACAGTATGTTTATATGTAAAAATATACATTTTGTAAAATTGATTCACTTTTTTAAATGAATAGCAGTAAGAACACAGGGAAGAACCATCTGTGAACGAAGCTCTCAACTGCAGGGATGAAGAAGTTCTTACTTCTTATATGTAGCATTACATATTTATATGTTTGTTTGGTTTATATCCTGTCTTTCTCCAGAAGCTCAAGCCTTCTCTCCTCCTATTTCTTCCTCCCAATAACCTCTCTCAGAGGTAACTTGGACTGGGAAGAAACGAATGGCCCCGAGTCATCTAATAATCTTCTGTAATTGAGGGTAAACTTGTAACCCAGGTCTCATTGACCCTAATCCAACATCTTAACCACTACACACCTCACCTGCGAAATTCACTTAAGCTGCAACCTTCATTGGACTAAATGTGGTTTACTTGTGAGTAGGCATGTATATAGGACAATGCTGTTACTGCTCATAAGATATGACTACATTTACATCCTGTCATCTGTGGCATGGGATAAACATATTAGCTTAGCCTTGTGGGTGATTGTGCTAGCTAACCTTTATGTAAAGAGGAAAATCTGTATATGAATAACACTGCTATCATTTTGATGGCTTCATTGGTGAGGGTATAGCAGCTACTGTGTGCACTCACATACCGGGGCAATATTTGTGGATATGGATTGGCCAAAATATGATAGTTATTCTATACTTGCATTAGTGAGTGGGCTAAATCCTGAGACGGGCTGCATCACAAAATAATCTATAGGTATAGAATAACTAAGAGCAGGGCAGAAAATTCTTCAGGGAGCCAAATGCAGCCATTGTAGAAATAAATGGAAGAAGATCATTAGACACCAAATGAAGAGTGAATTTGGTGTTCTGCATGGAACTCTGAAGGAGAGTCACCGGTTGCAGAGATTGTGGTAACCGCAGATCATGACTGGAGTGGAAAATACTGTCACAGGCTAATAGAGGAATCAGTTTTGGATGTTCTGTAGTGTGACTTCAGCATTCCACTTCCAACGTACATGTTTAAATGTGTAACAATTATTATGTAATGCCCTCTTTGAGTAAGCAATTTACCTGAAGTGCAGAAATAAAGGCATAAGAATTTAAAAAATAAGGGTGGGTTGGGGTGGGATAGAGTGCGATTCTGTGCAGATCATCCTTGCTTCTACCACACCCATTGGCTGCTTCACAAATTGTCTTTTGTTTTTTAAGTTTCTTACTTTTCTCTTCTTGAGGAACTCATCAGCTTCACTCAACCATTCCCTTCTCAGTCTTCCCCTTCCCCTCAACCCATTGACTTTTAATCCATATGTTTGTTTGGTGAGTTAATCTCTTTCCTATATTATCAAATTACCTCAACATCCTTTTACTGCATTACATCAGCATTCATTCAGCATGCATTCATTCTTTACCCTCTTCTTTCTTGTTTTATCAAACATACTTTTCACCTACCCCATTTCCACTACATTCAAATTACTTTTGTTTCTCCTGATATAACCAACTCTAACCTTCCACAGCTAAGAGGGGCAAATCTCGAACACTATTATACTCAGGTGGGTTTCCTTCTTTCATCATTCATTTCTTGCAAAAGATCACATGCTCCCTTCTACTTTTCTACCAGGATTAGCACATCTTAATATTTCTCTATCCATTATCCATGTAGACATTCTATCATGGTAGACAGACATATTTATTTATTTGAACTACTTTTTGCTATTTATTTATAACTTGAAATTGTTCATTCCATTTTCCTTGTCAAACAATTTTTTTTATATTTAATACATTAATTTTCAAATCCATAATTCCTTGTATCATACTATCTTACTTGTGCTGCAAATCAGTCATGTTCTTAGCTAAGAACATTACTCATCTGTACACAAAAGTACATACATATTTATATACACCAACCATCTCTAATGTCACCACAAGCATTCTCTATACATTTATCTATAAATAGATTGTGATATACTGTACCTATTATATTTAACAACCAAGGACACATCCCACTGTTTGGCTTAATCACTGTGCAATGTTGGATCGCTTGCTGAGCTCTTCATTAATTTTCATGCATGCTTTGCTTTCATCATATACTGTTCTTATCACATTCAGTAACTAAGCTACAACTTTATTTCTGAGCAATATATTCCATAATTCAAGTCCATTTATTCTAGCATACCCTTCAATCAACAAATATGCCTTTCTTTTTCACATTCATGTACATTTTTTAATGATTTGCAGAAGAGCAAGAATCTGGTCTATGCACACACATACATTAGCATAAAGCTTCTCTATTCCTCCCAGATTTTATTCATTTTAACCTCTTATAACCTTTCAGTCAGAGTTCTACCAAATAGAAACACAATTTAAGATAGGCAAGAAAATGGTAAGTGAGCACCTGTCCAGCCTAGATGAGTTCAAATCGCCAGGACCAGATGGATTACACCCCAAGGTTCTCAAGGAACTGTCAAATGTGATATTGGAACCACTGAACTATATTTTTCAAAGATCCTGGAACACAGGGGAACTACCAGAGGACTGGAAAAGAGCTGATATAGTTCCCATCCTCAAAACTTTATTATTATTTATTATTATTATTATTATTATTATTATTATTATTATTATTATTATTATTATTACTTTTCCATGCATGTTGCTCAAATTTACCCCCCCTGCACTTGGTACATTCACACTGCTACTTTTCCTTATATTTAAGAAGTAATACTGGCATTCTGCCAATTATCAGGCATAGATGCAGTCCTTTCACAAACATGAAATAAGTCATATAAGCAATGCACATTCACATTTTAACTTTTCTCTAGTTATACCCTCTACACTTTCCTCTATACCATTTATCAATAGTGTCATAGCATTTATAATTTTCTTTTCATCAGTTGTTTTTTCTTGGACATTAACATTAATAGCATTTCTTCTAATTCCACTCTTTGACACAGTGCTATCCTTTCTAAACATATCTCTAACATATTCCTTCTGACATTCCCTCCCTTCAGTTGTGCCCCAAATAAATTTGTCACTTATATTTTTAACTTCCTTCATTACGTGGGATGTTCCTTGTTTAAACCTGTTCTCCCACTTCCAAAATATTTTGCTTTTTATAAATTTCCATCAAAATTGTTCTGCATTTTCTCTTCATATTTTAATCTTAACTATCCCTCAATCTATTTGACTACATTATTTGTAACTGTTGTAACTTTTCCTCTCTATGCGCATTATATAGTATCTGTCAGGTGCAAGTAACCAGGAGTAGGAATTGAGTTCTAAAAGCACTTCAAGTTTATTGCAAGCTACTTATACACAAGAATCTGATCTACTAATGGTCAGGGCAAATTGGTGCTAGATAAGAGTCAACAGAATTCACTGGGGGGAGGGGCTGGAGCATAGCAACTCTAAACTGATTGTGCATTTGACCCTGCCTTCAGGCTCCACCTCGTCATCTCTTACAGTATCTTTCTGTCATCATTTTTCCCAGAAACTGTTTGTCTATATGCACTTTTTATATGCACTTAATACTCCACATTCAAATCTCTCCCAACCATCATTGTCTCTCCCCTTGACACAACTGACTTGGCTACTTCTATGTAGGTTGAATTATAAGCCCCATCATCCACAGTCAGGCAGCTTTTTTCTCCAACAACAGAACCAGACTAATAAAAATCCCATTTTCTGACAGAAGCATGTCTCCACACAATCTTTCATATGACCAAATGCATAAATGTTGGCAAAATCCTGATGATTACTTTCAAGGTGTTGAAATGGCCACAGCATTGAGGAGCTGACTATGTAAATGCTACAAAATTCAAAAGCAAAGTTTAAAAATAATGGATTCACATATGGGGTATTACTTGTAAAACATGACCTTTAGAAGGCACAGTGATGAATTGGTTGTTCTTGTTGTATCTTAAAGTCAAGCAAAGGAAATAAAAATGACACATTTAGTAATGTACTCATAAGGAATACAGATACACAAACACAAACACAAGTCGTTTAATAGGACTGTTATCTCTAACATGCTTCAAAAACCATGCATATTGTGAAGCTTTAGAAACAATGCAAACATTAATTCTCCAGGACAAGGATTACACAGTTTCCTGGAAGTGAATCTTCTTAGTTAAGAGATGGAAATGAATCGAGTTTGGTGTAGTGGTTAAAACATCAAACTAGAAACTAGAAAACTGAGTTCTAATCCCGCCTTGCTGCTGCCTTCTGCCAAAAGAAAAGGAGGAGATTTTCTTCACATGCTCCTTACTTTGTGTGTTGCTGTGGCAGACTGACAGGGTCACTTCTTGGAAATCCATTAGAACCCAGTATTTGTTGATACTTGCCTAGCTGCAACTTAGACTTGTTTTCTCTTCATTATAAAAATCCCATGGAAAAATGACTTATTATAAAAATGTCTTGGGAATGGGCCATTGCAAAGAAGCCACCAAACAAATACAAAGATCAGTTGCAAGGTTTCCGCTTGCTTTCAGCAGATAGGACTTCTGGTTGTGTCACCCTGTCCCAGCATCTCATAGGAATTACAACTGACCAGGCTACAATGTGATGGCAAGAGGCCTACAAAGAATGAACTTGTAACTTCCAAGTCGCTTCGAAGCCAGCGTACTGCAGACTAAGCCTTTGCCTTCAAGGGAATATTGTGGTTCTCTCACACACTGAAGGCTCTCTGTTAGTAGCAGTATAATTGATATTACGGTAGTAGGTTTAACTGAATAGAAGGAGTAGGACAATGGCTAAGCACACCTTTGCAAATAGAGGGTACCAGTTTCAATCCTTAGTCTCTCCTGGTGATGATAAAAAAAAAAAACCCCTTACTTAAGGACTTGGAACATCTCTGCCAGGCAATATTAACTATCCTAAATAAAAGATATAGCAGTTTTCTGTATTTCCTTGCATTTGTTTCTTAGTAGATCATGCTGACAGAGCCTTCCTATGGAAACTAAGACCGTGATATAGCTTAATTGAGAGGCAGCCCCAAATTCTGAGCAACTCTGGGCTCTGAGGTGCACACATCATGCTAAACCATAATATGGTTTGACTAATTTTGATTTAATGCAGTGTATATAAACCCATTATGATGCACAAACAAGGGTTTCTGGCTCAAGCTTATTTGTGAACTATGACTAAAGAATCACGATTTAGACTCTAAGACTTACAGCAATGGAGAAGTCAGTCAGCTGCTAACCACACAAATAACCAGACCAGTTTCAGAGTCCAGCCTCATCTGTCACTTAGCTTTGGGTCTTCAGATACCAGAAACAGCAGAAGTCTTTTCTCACTGGTAGCTCAACATTCTGAGTTTCCAAATTTTTGGAATTATCACAGGATTTCTTTATTCCATCAGGTATGGAGATAGTAACCAGCCTTGCTCTCTGAATGGGATAAGGTACTGTGTACCTTTCCTAGATTGCCTCTTGCTTGTTTGGGGAGGGTTATTTGCAGATCCCTTGCGTGCCTTAAGTTCTTGGAAAGTGACAGGCAAGAAAATTGACCAATAGTCAAAACAAATGGCATGCCTGTTCAATTAATAGTAGGCTTTTCACCTACTTTTCATTGTGAAGACTACCAGTAGCTTTAAAAGGCATCATTGGTCTTCCTGTATTATAATCAGTCCTGAATATCTTTCTTCTATGTCTAAACCTAGGAAATGTAGGAAAAGTAAATTCTTAAAAGGATAGAAGCATGTTAGGAAAATAGAAACATAGAAGGAATGTGTGGTAATTGGCACATAGAAAAGGCAAACTTGAAGTGTCTGGTTTTCAGTAAATCTTACCAAAATGTCTACGACAACTAACTGATGTTTCTTTTATTGATAACAATTCATTCTTGAAGCTATTAACAGTAGAAGGATGGGGAAGTCACTTGAGATTTGTTCATATATATGCTTGCATCATTTATTACTTATGCATTTGTATGCCTTTATTTATCAACTTCTGCTCCTTTCTGAAAAGTATAAATATGAGTGCATCCTTTTGTCTGTAGGAACTCCTCCCACTGGGACTAGGACAACTCGGTGTAGCCTACTCATTATGGCCAACTTGTCACCGCTAACTTGCCATGGCGAACAAGCAGCTAACTTGCCGTGGGGCAAATTGCTGCAGGACAATTTGCCACAGAACAAGAGTTACACTAATATCAAAGAAATGGTGGAATAGAATCATTAAAGAACGGATGCAAAAAAGTAGGGATAAAATAAAATGACAAAAATTAAAATAATTCTGAAATTGAACTGTTGAATTGTCCCGTGGTGAGTTGGCCACAGCGAATTGTCCCATCACAATTTGGCCAGGGTGAGTTGGCCGTGCCAAGTTGTCTGTGGCAAGTTGTCCATGGCAAGTTGACTGCGGTGAGTTGGCCACATCAATTTATCCCATTCTGCCTTCCACTATTCTCTGGAGGAAATCCTCCAATGTGCACTGTTGACAATAAATACTGCAGTGAGCCTTGTTTATTTGCTTTGGGTCCCGTGTTTTGATTTCACAGAAGCCAGGTCTTTTTAAAAAGCAGTCACTGGATGGAATAATGGCAACACTGAGTTTGATGTAAATCTGACAGACACTCTGGAATATATCCAATAGCCTTATTTTAGGCAGAGTGCTTTACAAATAAAAAATATTTATCTTTAGTAAGTCATGGGTCTGTGGAGAAAGGCACAAAATACAAGAAGAGAAGTGCACCAAGAACTATAAGAGAAATTAGTCAAACCAATTGACAGGAGCAAAAGTAGCTGTCCCCAGGACCAACATAATCCATAATGCAAATGTTCAAGACAAGCGAGCCAATGAACATGACAATGGTTTTATTATGTTTGAAAGGCAAAAAAGATAGTGTCAAAGTCTACTAATGCTCTGCTTAAAGTAAACATTGATTCACCCGTGAAAAGAATGCAGTGGAGACAATTTATGTGGATTGAATGAAAGCTCAGGTTTAGCTTTTTCAAATCCTGATCCCTTCATCCCCACCTGATGTGTTATTCCTGAATTCCCAGCATCCTGGCCCAAGTGAAGCATGAGAAACATTAATAACTTGGGCAATTTCCAATGCAATGTCCCGTTTTCCCCCCCCCCCATTCCAAGCAAATGGTAGAACTGGATCCTTCTAGCCCATGAGTATAGAGTGCCACCAGGTGCTTGCCAATATCCTCCTCCTGCTTCTGCAATCAAAGCCAGGCAGCCAAAACCAGAAGCTCTGTAAGCTCTGATGTAACTAGTGAACTGTGCTGAATTTAGGGAGCCATCAGGTATACAGGCTTACCCTAAGATTTATTTAAATCTTTCCCTTCCAAATATAGCAAACACAGGAAAGAGAGAACAGAGCTGTGGCCATTACCCATGCTGGGATGCTAATATGTTACACCACAGTTGTACAGCGAGAGTCCTATACGACTATGTACATTCAGTGCTTCCAAATTGGCGTTGTTTTATCTTCAAAAGAATGATAGATGCTGACAGGTAGCATATTTTATCACCCACAGACCTTGATCTTTGAATGGTGTGCCAAGAGCCATGTTCCACCAGCTGGACCAAGGAAGGCAAATTTGATTTACTACACATTTATTAAATGTTCTATAAACGTAGAGTATGTTAAGTGCAGTTGATATGATGACTCCTCCTGTATTGAATATTTTTCCCTTCTGTTTCTTAAAAATTGCAGTCGCCTCTAGCAACTGAATGAAATTGTTTTCCCATGGAGGAGCAATATGATCTTCAGAGTCTGCTCTTCCAACCTGGTATGCAGCACATATGCTTCCCAGCAGAAGGAGACCAAAGACTGTTAGAGCAGCCTGCAGATTCTCTCCTGAGAGGAGATAGGATTGCTTATTTTTGCTCTGGCCCTGAGCCAAAGCAATGT
Organism: Crotalus tigris; assembly: GCF_016545835.1. Lineage (NCBI taxonomy): Eukaryota > Metazoa > Chordata > Lepidosauria > Squamata > Viperidae > Crotalus > Crotalus tigris. The sequence continues at coordinate 1,767,738 of NW_024096711.1, forward strand.
GTTGGGTTTGTTCCCAAAAGGTTTGGGAGGGACACAAAGAAAAGGGCATAACGTCTTTAGGGATGGCTGAGTGCCTACTGAGCAGGGAGAGCTGGTCACGGGGAGATTAGTGCTTATTAAATGGTAATGACTCTGCAGTTGAGCAATAATGGGAAACAGACACTTCTGGGAATTTTAATAATCCATTCTTACTCAAAAGCTGCTGATTGCCAGGCCAAATGGATCTGCAAGTCTATCTCGGGTCGCACACGTGCAAACAGGTTGTCGGGAGTCCTCTGGCTAACAAAACCCTTCAACACCGAGCCAGAGGCTCAGTTTGCACCAAAGGCTTTCTGAGCTTTGATCGGTCTTTTTTTTTTTTTTTGAAACATAAGCTTATGTAAAAATGATATTCAGCCACATGAAACCCTTCTGTCAGAGCAAGGAGACCCCAAAACAGCAGTGCTGTAAATTAAGAATTGCCTTATTATAACTGGATTTGCCTGAAAGGAACACGATGACCCTATATTCGAAATAATCTACCCTACCTTGTCAGTTGTAGGTTTGTTTATTTTTTTATGAGATTTTTATACTGCCTTGATTACTTTATAAATACTTCACAGCAGCAAACATACATAATGCTCCTTCCTCTTCCTCTTTTTCCCCACAACAAAAACCCTGTGAGGTAGGTTAGGCTGAGAGACAGTGACTGGCTCAGAGTCACCCAGCTGTCTTTCATGGCTAGGGTGGGACTAGAACTCACAGTCTCCTGGTTTCTAAGCCAGCACCTTAACCACTACGTCCAACTGGCTCTTGTAACACAATGAAAAACAAGAGCAAATTCAGGAGGGAAAGAAATGAACTGATTTATAACTACCAATTAAAATCAATTGCCTGTAAAATGAGACCCCACTGATAATGTTGATCCCCATCTGCATACACCAACCATTTTTCCTCTTGCACAGAAAACATTCTCAAACCGAGAGACATAGCAGAACCAGTTACATAGGTTCCCCTCACTTCTTCTAGCAGAATCTGTAGAAAAAAAGAAAGGGTGGTGGGGAGGAGGAACCCAAACCAAATGGAGTCGGGCTGAGAGGAAGGAGCAGTTGCACAGAGAAGGAAACTGAATGAAGATGAGGCGGGGGGGGGGGAGAAAAACAAAGAGAGAGTGAAGCCCTGGGAAGTGTGTTATTGCAGTGTGTTTTTAATGGTTATTACCCACCACAAGAACTTCTGGATAGTGGGGAGGCTATAAATATTTTACATTAAAAAATGAAATAAGCCATCTCCCAGGCAATCAGTCTCTCCCAAAGGACTACTTATCTTCAAAACCTCCATGCTTTTCCCACTGCGGTGTCTGCAGTCACCTGCACCTCTGGCTGCCCATTTGTTTCCTGGTCTTCAGAGAATGCAAGATGACAGCCCCCACCCCACCCCACAGTAACCAGGATTGTTGTTTAGGATTATAATTAGATACTTTTTCTCAAGGGGTTTCAACTTCCAAGCTCACTTCACCTTCTTAGATTATTGTGTAAGTTGGATAGGAAGGAAGTGTCTCTTTGTAAAACGTCTGAGGGCAAAAATAGATCTTTCCCATATGTACCTAAAATCTCTGCATGAACCTTAATCATCTGCTTAACTATCTGGAACAGCAATTTTGTCTTAGTTCTTTTCCTTAGCAGCAACTTATAGAGTCTTCTAGAGATGTCTAAGCCTTGTTGTGCCAAACTAACAGTCATGAAGACAGGCTCTATATCACTTAATGATATAGAGCCTGGGTGATGCCAGGATAATGCTTTAGATCTTTGAAAGGGCAATGTTCTTCAAGTATCTTGGAGATAATCAAAGTGACTATTGTGTGGTAGAGGCTTTACAAACATCTGTGAGGCAAAGCCTTCATTTGTTGACCACAAGATTAAAAATGTAATTATTGGCATATTTGAAATCTACCTATATTTGAAGCCTACAAGAGACAGGAAATGATTTTCAGAGGAGTAACTACAAGTGCAAATCAACTTTTAGAGATACTCTTAGAGATGATAGAAAAGATGAGACAACAAATGGAAATAAATAAACAGAAGAATGAGTTTCATCTGCAAGTAAGAGATCTGATGAAACATATCTTCTCACATACCCATCAGAGATGTAGAAGAAGTGCATATACTGTATACAATGTTATATACTCTTTGTACATGCGGTGGGTTGCACACTCTATTAAACCATCATCTAGATTCTTGTTTTGATTTGGTTGATTAAATAAACCACAGGTAAACAAATTCTCTAGTTGGTTGAACCAAGTCACCATGTCTCAGAGAGAGAGAGAGAGAGAGATCATACATTACCAACCACAAAATCTCTTATGTTCTGAATGGTAAAAGTTAGAACTGCATCTAGCAAAACTTTATATATGGATGTTCCACTCTCTCACACACATACAGCATGCATGTAAAGATTCTTTATTAAGGCTTCCAAAGCCTAACTTGGTATTCCCCAGCAATTTCCTGTGCCAGCTCAACATCAATGAGTTCCACAGGCTACTCAAATGAAATCAACACTAATCCTCAAGGAAAAGGCAAGTCCCATCCTCTAGACTAAAGCAAGTTCCAAGACAAAGGCAAATCCACAGGCAAAGGCAAGGCAGGGCAAAGGAGACAGCTGAAGAGACATGATCCAAAGTTCAAGGCAATAACACATAGCAAGAAAACAAACACGTTATTCCCAGCATTGCCTCCATCTATCTGCTGTACTAAATAGCCAACTTATGGTGCAGCCCATCAAGAGGGGCATGGCTGCCTCCTCATAAGTAATCTGACTGACCTTTGTTGCTCCTGCCTTTTCTCTGCCCTACATGTTCTTGGATCAGGTGCAGAAAGCAGTTCCTCTTCCTCATTGCTGACTGGCCGCAGCCACCTGCTTTCCCCATCTGAAGCCTCAGGGCTGTCCTGTGCTTCAGTCCAATCATTCTCAGATGGCTGCTTGGAGCCATTAACCAACTCCCCTCCTGACGTGCCTGGAACTGGTTCATCTTCCTCGGAGCTGACATCTGAAGAGGTATCTGGGGAAGGTCCAGGGGAGTCATCTCAGTGGATTAGAAGCCTGAAGCAGTTAATGGAACAAAACCAAATTTATACCTCTTGTATATTTTTTCTGTAATCCATATTTCTTATTCCATCAAAATCAGATTCAAAAACTACCATGCTAGTCAGCTTTGGCAATAGGACTTAAAAGTATTGAGGACTGTTAGTACTTTTTTCTAACTGAAAAATCATTCCGTCAACCAAGCAATACTAAAGCAAAGCAAACTTGTTTTCCCTGCCATTTTGTAAAACATGCAGTGTAATTATCCAGCTATGATTTAATTTGCCATTCTCCAGAGAGATGCTCCACAGACAATGAGCTTTCCTTGGACATGGGAGCTGTAAGAGGGAACTTTCATGAAGAGATTCTAGAAAGACTCTGCCATTGGGGAAAAATAATTCAGAATTTTTGTCATGCAATGGGTCATTCATAACTGATGGTTTAAAATAAGGATCATTTGAAGACCTCATCCACTGGGATCCTCCACATTATGCAGTTGCCTCAACATATGGGATGATTTCTCCTGAAAAGCCCACACAGCTTCAATTGTTGTGTCATTTAGGAAAACCTTTAAAATGTTTCAGCAGGCCCTGGGCAAGGTGATTTTGACCCCGCACTGATACTGGGATTTTATTTCTTCATGCTTGGTGTTTCCTTCCTGGAGATGCATATGCATACACTACAATCAGCTTTTTGTTACTCTTTTGTATTTGTTTCTATTGGTTTAATATTTGCACATCATTTAAAGTTGCTGGGATAATTGAAGGGGTTTATGACTTGAATGCTTAAATATTGTTCACCCTATATTGTGCATAGGTGAACACTCATGACTTCAGTGAAGAGTTCTGATCTTCTCCATAGGTAGATTATCAACAGTCTTGTTCTTTCTCAGAACAATGGGTCTGCCAAGACTTCTTCTGTTGAATCCTAAAGAGCCTATATGCTAGAGGAAGCCTCAAAAGTGGGATGTCATAGTAGGGGACAGGATAGCCCAGAATATAGATTTGGATATTGATATAGATAAAAGACAATTTGGTCTAAAGGTTAGGTATTGGGCTAAGAGTAGGGAAACATAAGTTCTTGTCCTTCCTTTGGCATGAAGCAAATGGGTGGTTTGGGCCCACTCATTCTCTCTTGGTCCTCCCCATCCCGCATAGTTGTGGGAGCCTTATGTATATCTTGAGTTGTACAATTTAAATGTAGGATATAAATCTAACAGCAGCTAAACTACTTTACTTTATTGGTAGTGCAAAAATATAGAGAACCATTGGATAGTAGCAAAGTATTTGATGTTTCTGTGTCTCTCAGCTGTCATGTAATAGTCATCTAGATTTTTGCAGTCCAAATGTGATAGGACTACCTATTACTGACTGCCTGTCAGAAAGGAAACCTTCTCTCTCTGTGACTCAAACAGCAGCTGCTTCCCATGTCATGAGTCTTCCCCCACTGACTGCTATCCTTCTCTTTCAGCTATAAAAGTCAACCTCTGAAGCAAATCCTCCCACCTACCCCTCCTCAAAACCCCCCAAGAGACAGATTTAGAATCCTGTTATTAACAGTGATGAGTAAGACTGGGACACACCCCAGATGCTGATGATGGATTGGTGATTTTACTCTACCAATCACATCCCTGATCCCTGCTTTCTCAACCGAGAGAGGAAAATTCCTCTCTTAGACTTCTGAAGCTGAGAACATGAGCTCTGCCAGAAGAAAGAGAGGGTAGTCAGAGCACAAGTGTGTCTGATGGAAGATGTCTGTAAGGAAAGTTACTTTGGTTAAACTGCTAGCTCAGCTAGAGTTTAGACTTTATACTGGATGTAGTATGGTTTAAAAGAAGTTTAATGGATGTCTAATATGTTTTAGTGGTTCCCGTACAATTGGGAGATCCAGGTCTGTTTTCAGCTATACCATTATACTCCCATTATAAATCCTCTTATAAATTTGTCTTGGGGATAAAAGCGGAGGAGGAAGCATTATGTACCACAGTCAGCTTCCGAAGGAAAGACAGGATACAAATATAAGAAATAAAATAATTCCACACAATAAATGGGGAAGAGTAGGTTTTGTTTCAAGAAACACTTCTCCCAATTATAGTATTTTCTATCAATGGTTAAAAAAAAAACCCACACAGAATCTCAATGCATTCTTAGATTGATAAAATGTTTATAAAAGGGTCAAACTCCTATCCAGCATGTGTGACATAGCTCACATACATCACAGTGTGTGAAATCTGAGTGGTTGTCCTTTTGGGGCTGGTAGATACCTAAGAAGGGAGGGTCTGCCTATTCCACATCAACTTATGCTGCACAACATCTTGTGGGTGTGGGTGTGCTTAGTCCCTAAAATCCTATCCCATATCTGCCTTTTGCAACATTCTTGCTTATAGTCTCATTATGGTCTGGATGATGATGGTAGAGTATTTGGGAGTAGGTGAAAAAGGTGCAGCTTAGCAAATATTGGAAAAATATTCCCATCACATCTCTTGTGGAGGAAGAAAATCTGATTGCCTACACTTCCCAAACCTCTGTTTTTCATGTGGAATTTGTTCCCTCCCTGCCATGACCCTGACTTCAAACTGCAGCAGGTAAGGGATAGGGAAAGGCTGGGTTGACTCTCCACTGGGGATCACTTATAGACCCAATGGATTTTAAGGGGACAGGGATAAAGGTTTCCTCCCCACACTGCCATCCCCATACCTGCCTCATAATCAGCCAGGTGGTGCCAAAAATGCCAGTGACAATATCTTCTAGGAAAAGAATGTTTAATTGAAGACAAAGGGGCAAGATAAAAAGAGAATATTAGCATAGCACGCTAGTGAGGGGAGAATGAAAGAGCACTGCCTCCAATCTCTTTGCCTTTAGATCATCTCCTGGTACCCCGAATGATATTGTTTCAATGGCTGCCTGTGGCCTTTGTGACAGCCTCCTGCACGTCTGTCCTTTTAGGAAGCTGCATTGAAACTCATCAAAATCAACGAGAGGTTTTTCCACTGATTCCCATGGACCCTGTCTTAGATTTCATTTCATCCTTTCCTTTAAGGTTTCTTCCTCCTTTTCAGCATTAGCGTTGTTGTTAAATCACATTGCAGGAAAAACTGATTCCTGAAAAGAAGCAACAGGCAAAGAAAGACGAATGGATCAGGTGTCTCTGACCGATAAGCTTTCCAAAAGCTCTTAATCGGCTTCCAAACACAAATCAGGGTTTTCATAATAAGAGGATGGGATACAGTGGTCTTCTAGCTTTTAGGCAGAGTCTAGGTTATCATATACAAGTACCCACAATCTGTTTTTATCAGGGGAGGCAATTCACACAGAATATGAAATCTTTCGGTACAGGATTTTTCATTTCCCAATACTTGAAATGAGAAAACACAATTCACCTTTTTGGAGCACTGGAAGTGTTTTTGAGTTGGAAGATTCAATGTTACATTTCCATTTCCACTGAGATTGTAAGTGGTGGCAGTAAAGCAAAAAAGGAAAGAAAGGTTGAGCTTGTTAAACTGAACAGCAGGATGCAGGCAATAGAGATATTAGGTAAATAGAAGACCAGGTTTTCGGAAAGCGTTATGCTAGCTCTTGCTAGAGCTGCTGGCCCCAGATTATAATTTAATAATTTAATAATAAAATTCCTTCCTTCAGCTACTTGACCTGTAGGTTTGAGAGTTACCTGTGGTTAGGATGCAGAGAGCTTAGAAGCATATATAGGACCCCAATGTTGGATGCGGTAAAGCAGGAGAGGGAGAGACAGAAAGAAGAAATTTGTAACTGGCAGGGCAGGGAGCTAGTCCTCTGATGGCGGGAAGACAACTCATTAGTCAGAGACTTTATGAGATGAATTCCAGAGCATCATGTCACAGCTCAGCTAATATGGAGTGCATAGAGACAATCAGGTTTCACCAGCAAGTTGATCACACAAAGGGACTCAATTCTGGACAGGCAGGAATGGATGGAAGGGGAGAAAAATAAACTGAAGACATCATGACCCATCAAGGCAAGTGCAACTAGACAGTTTCATGAGACTTTCGCCAAACCTAACTAGAACATGGTTACTTGTAAGAATTCAATGTATGCATGAGCTCCATAAAAGTATTGTCTCTCAATACCTTAGTGTTGTTTAAAGTCCCCATTTACCTGTATATTATACTTTTCATATGTTTGTATGCTGTTTTTTTAATAATAAGGAAAAATTACAGAAATTCACAGTTAGAGGTGGGATATTCTTTTTTCTATTGGATGCCCAGAAGGGAGGGAAATTCCCTTATTACTCCTCCTGTTGGTGGAATATTTGGCAGTGGATCTCAAAGGTGCTTTTTTTTCCCAAAAGGCAACTGGTCAGTTTTTTTCCTTGAGGCAGAACAGTCCAGTTGCCTTTGGTTAAAAAAAAAAAAAAAAACCTCTGAGACTATGACCTGGATGACTGAGAATGTCCATAGACATTTGGCACTAGGTTTTGATGAGTCTTAATTCCATTAGAAGGTAAAGTGATTCTGCATAAGAAATGTCTGAGAAAGAAGCTTTCAAGCTCAGGACTGACTCCTTGTTTGAGCCAGAGCTATATAAATGATAGAAAAACCATTGTTCAAGAATATGACAGAATAATAGAAGTACAATTAGAATCCACTCCGTTCCCTTTTATTCTCAGCTTTATCTTGTTGCATTCTTGCTGGCCAAATGCAAAAATTGGTGTTCATCATGGCTGGGTTCCTATCTGTTCATGAAAGTTCTTCTTTCAACATGAGATATTTTGGAAACATCTCCCAGTTTCTAATTTATAGTTAGCATTATCCAGCGCGTAAATAGGAGAGAAGTGGGAGATAATTCTCCATCCAGGTATTCTTCTCATTTGTACTTTGCTACCAGCTTTCTGTGGGAGGGAGTCTTTGTCAGCTTCACACAGCTAGTGAAAAAGAGCTCCTAACCTCCTCTTTCCCCTCCTGTTTCTCTGCAGAGCTCCTGCTTTTTCATAGCTCTTTCTGCTCCTCGGCTTCTTCCATTCTGTGTCTTTGTGTTTATTATGTTGTCTTCTGAACTTCCCATTCCTAGAGCACCCAGGTTAAGCAAGGATCCTTTGGGGTTACAGACAAATCCCTGAAATCTAGAAAGAAGAGCTTATCTCACATGCCATGCCAAAGGCATTGTAGCAGATATATACTTGGATAGCAAAAACACAGGGAACTGCATGCCAAATGAGTTCAGTTCAAGTTCAGTTCTGGCTCTCAAAATCAGATTAAATGTAAAAAAAAAAAATGTGGATCCAAAACAAGTTCCCAATCTATTTTGCTTACAAATTCATTACTATGAAGAATCGCAAACAAAACCCCTGATTCTCTGGGACCTTGTTTGCTCTGTCTCTTCTATCTTTGAGCCAAACACCACATGTCATGAATAAACCCTGAAGGGATTGACAATCCCTGCTTTGAATGAAATGCCTTGAAATATTTCCCAGTTTAGGTAAATTGAAGCAAAATGAACAGAGAAGAAGGCATGTCATAGAATGGGTACATTGTGCTGCTTAGTTTAGGCAATCTTCCCATAAGCAACAGCCCATAAAAGAACAGTTTCCATCACTGCATCTCATTAAAGCTATTACTACCTACCCATCATCCCCTGGAGGGACAGTTTCACATCTAGCAGTGCTATGATTTTGACAGACGTATTTTGATGTATTAAAAATGAGTAGTTTTATACATTTCCGAATCAAGATGGAAATCCTTCTTAGCATTTCTCTGATTAATAAATTGATACCAAAATCAGGCTCCTTCTGATCCCATCTTCTTTGCCTCTTTCTTTTATCTCTTTTAGTCTTCCTAACAGCCAAATGTAATACTGATCACATTGCTGCATCAAAGAAGCTGGTTATGTGAAAACTGGAGAGTTGGAAGGGAGCAGAAGGGTCATCTAGTGGTTCATTGCTTCTCAACCTCAGTAACTTTATGGTGTATAGACTTCATCTCCCAGCATGCTAGTTGGGGATTCTGGGAGTTGATCTAGACCAATGCTCTGTAATGTGTGGGAAATGAATTAATTCATTCTCAAGAAGTGGCTATCTCAGAAAGTACTTATCCAGCCTCTTCCTTAAAACTACCATGAATATTCCAGTTTTATACAGGTCTTACTTTCAGCTAATACTTCCTTATATTTAAAAAATATTCTAGATTCCTGCAACTTGTTCTTATTACCTCTAGTCCTAGATTTTGTTGGACATAGAAGAGGGTTCTTGACTATCTTCCCTGTATGTACAGCTACATGTCTCCTCCTCACTCTTCTTTTCTCCAAGCTTGGGAAGAGGTTCATAGATGTTAACGGTTTGGACTCCATTTCAAAGGTGATAAACCATTTTGTTCATTTCAGGCTTAACTCTCAGTCAGGTGCATCTGCAGCAAGGGGTTTGAAAATCTGTGTGGGTGCAGCACTGAAATCCACTGAGCATTTTTTTTTATCTGTGAGGCTTCATTGATAGGCATGATTTCCTAGTCAGAGAAATAAGAAGTTTAGTGTATGTCTTTGTGGCAGCCAAGGGCTCAGTGACCTGCTCTTGTGAGCAAGAACAAACCTCCTCAGTCGCATGCATTCACATGGTATAAACAGAGGAAATATAAAATCAGAAGCTAAATGTTAACATAAATTACAGCCTGTGGCAGTTCTGATAGCTTAAATGTATGCAAAGTGACCCTTTGCAGGAACTGAAAGAGGTGATAACATCATGCCTCAGTGTTGCTGAGTAAAATGACACTTGTACCGTGAGAGGAAACAAAGAATTTACATCCAGGAACAAACCAATGAAGACTAGTGGGAGGCAGTTTTGTGTGTGTGTTCTTATGTATGATGCTCAAAAAAGGAGAAATCTGATGAAAAAACTATTCATCATTGTATTGGGACAATGAGAGATCTATAAAGCCAGAAAAATAGCTAGCCTTGGTGGAAAGGAAGGAAAGTGCTTTTATTGGGCAGTGGAAAATATTGAATGCAATCAAACAAGAGGCCAAAGTGGTAAAAATATCAAGTTTTATGAGAGAAAATAAGACTGCTAATTAGTCAATATTTACATTTCCCTCACTTCAGATTACTTTTTAGGTCAACCTTAGTGCCTAAGAATGAACAGTTGTAAATTTACAAAGTTAAATGAATTAACACATCTAAAAACATCATGACAGTTTCTATTCTCTAGGAGACGTGAGAAAATGCCTTTCAACAGAAGGTAATGAAAATAGGTACAGTTATTTTAAATTCCAATGAAAAGGTGGTTTGAGGTATGGTAACAAAGAAAGGCTATCAGCAAACCATAATGGTGGAATATCTAGCTAAAGAAACCACATAATAATTATTGATTATTCATTTCCAAGATGTATTTCATTTTTCAGATAACAAATGGCTATTTTTATTAATACTTGGCACTTTGCTTCATAAGTGCTACCATTCAGAATGCGAATATTCAATTTGTATGGCAAAAGGTGTGAGGTTTTGTTCTCAGAGGCAATATGGTATTGTTTTGCCATTAATGCTCACATAGAAAACAACAACAACTAATACTAATACTATACTACTACTACTACTACTACTACTACTACTACTACTACTACTCATCATAATCATCATCATCATCATCATCATCAGGGCTTTTTTGCCATAGAATGCCCAGAACGGAGTTCCAGCACCTTTTTGGGATGGAACCTTGTAGGGTAGGCAAGGTGGATTGTATGACATGTGTGAGTTCCAGCACCTTTTTTTTTTTTTTTTTTTACAAAAAAAGCACTGATGATAATAATAATGTTGGAAGGGACTTCGGAGATCTTCTAGTCCAACGCCCTGCTCAGGCAAGAAACTCTATACCATTTCAGACAAATGGTTGTCCAATCTCTTCTTAAAAACTTCCAGTGTTGGACCATTCACAACTTCTGGAGACGAGTAGTTCCACTGATTAATTGTTCCAACTGTCAGGAAATGTCTCCTTAGTTCTAGGTCGCTTCTCTCCTTGATTAGTTTCCATCCGTTGCTTCTTGTCCTGCCTTCAGGTGCTTTGGAGAATAGCTTGACCTCCTCTACTTTGTGACAACCCCTGGAAATATATATGGTTACAGTAATTTGTCAGGTGGCTGAATAATTTGCAGTAGATACAAGAGTCATTGAAGAAGGATCTGCAGGGGAGATATATATAAAGAGGAAATAATGTTGAGAATTTATGTGATATTTGGAACTTCACTATAGTGAAGTTTGTTGCAACAGATGACAAAACAAAGCTAACATAGGCTGATCACATGTTAATCAGTTATCAATAACTGATTTAGTTATTGATGGGAAATTAGATAGAATAATCTGAGAAGTAACAAAAATCCTGGGAAAATGTATTGGCAGTCCCTTTATTTTTGCCAAGATGAATATTCCCCTGTATTCACCAGGAGTCAAGGCTGACTTGGAAAAACCTTGTCTTATATTTCACCTTGACTGTTGCACCAACAGTCCTCATTAAACGTAGTCTAGAACTAGGCATAAAGGAAAGCAATGGTACCAATCTAGTTGAATCTTCTTCAATTCCTGCCTGCTTAATTCTGAAGTATTATTCCAGTGCCAAGGCTTGGAATAACTATGCACCTGCTGAGAATCATTCCCATCTGCATAGCCATCGCCAACTTTGCCTGTCTCTGTGATTCTTCCTATTTGGTATTATTACTTGTTCACTTGCCCTGCTGAGCAGTTTCCATATTCCTTGCCCTTTCATTCTGCGAACTAGGCATAAAAGAAAAGGCACTACTGGAATTGTTCTTCAGAAGGCATCTTAACAAGAATGATAACATCTCAGTTCTATAACAGTTTTTTGTCAATACTAAGTGATATCCTCCACTTATCTCCACAAAAAGACAGTATGATTGTGTTTAGGGTGTATCTCCAATCAAACCCCACAAAAGTTGCTTGAAGGTTTTCAATTGTCTTCTCTTTTGAAAAAAGCAGGACGCCATTTTTTTATTCTGCTTTTTCATATACAACTCAAGATGGAAAATGTATCAATATTCCTCCTTCGTTCTATCTTCTCCACAATTACAAACTTGTGAGTTGGGTTGGACTGAGAGAAAGTGATTGATCCAAAGTCACCCAGCTGGTTTTCATACCTAAGGCAGAATTAGAACTCACAGTCTCCTGGTTTGTAGACCAGCACCTTAACAATCTTTTACAGGACATAGAGCCCCAAATAATAATCTCTTCATCAAGCCAATATTGTTACACTATCATAAGCTGTTTATTGCTTCCCATTTCCTCATTCTGAGGGCTCTACTCATCAGGTTAACTTATTACAATTATTGCTCACAGAATTTCATTTGATATGGTTATTCTCTTTTTTTCTGATGAAATAATTTCAAGGTATTTTATATACTGGACTTTCAATATAGAATAGAGAATATATTTTTCTCAGTTCGTTTACTGGGGCAGAAAGCAGGCTATCTTACTTCAATCTTCTCTCATAAGAAACAGATGATTTTACCTGCCTTCTCCCTAAATGTCCTTCCATCTTCAGCTGTATTCCTTTTTCTGAAGATCAACTCACACTGAGGTGTTGAAATTAATGCTGTTCTCCGAGTAGGATAATCAGTAGCAAAAACCTAATGAGAAATTCTGCTTTTTTTCTTCACTGCAAAATGTGTGAATTTATCTTTAAATATAAAAGTTTCTGCTTCCATTTAACCACTTCCTTACCCTCCTTTTTCAGACTATGCATAATGTCCAACTTGCCCTCTTTATATAATAATTTATATTTTCATTTTCTGTAATAAATTTATTTTTTTAACATGCATGGTAGATATTTACCATACTTTTGGGTTTCCCCTCATCATTCTGCTGAAGATCTAATTACCAAAGTACTGTCTTATGTCTAAGGATATTTATCCCTGTAGTGTGGCTGTATCACTGTTATCTCATCTTTTCCGTTACCTTCTCCTATTATTATCTGATGATTATATTACCTTATTGTTTGTATGTACACTTGTTGTTTGTATGTACACTAAGAGCTTATGCACTGGAGACAAATTCCTGTGTGTCCAATCACACATGTCCAATATAGTATTCTATTCTATTCTATTCTATTCTATTCTATTCTATTCTATTCTATTCTATTCTATTCTATTCTACTTTGCGGTTTCTAAAGTGATTCTAGTTATCCCAATTCTTGTCCAGCTACCTCATAGGGAAAACAGATTTTATTAGATATATCACAAGTGGTTCTGGTCTATTATATACAATTTGATGTTTTCACATGGAAAGAATCTCATCTTCAAGATACATACTAATAAAGGCTATCACCCTATCCACATTACTTGGGAGTAAATCTCATTGAGCTCAGTTAGAATTTCAGGTCAATTTTGCTAACTGTTGCTCTCATGCCCCATGAGCCTCCCATAAAGTTGGTTTGGCTAGTCTTTGAATGAGATGTTAAATGACATAAATATAAAATGATATATATGATATAAGATATAACATGATATAAATAATTTGATGGATATGATGTCAGATGAATAATGTCAGATACAAACCAAACTTCACATGACTCTTCTTAAAATCCTGAGTTTTTTTCCAACCACAGTCACATTAAATTCAACATCTTTTCTTTTTATGCTATCCCTTTCTGTTTGCATCAATAATTCCTTCACTAGGATCACTGTTAATATTTTTAGGACTAACTAAGTCTGAAGAATGCACTAAATAGCCTTTCCATGTCCACATCTCCTTTCCATTCTTACTAAGTATCTCCCTCCCTTCTTCTCTTTAATGTTTTGTTGATATTGATGCAACTTTAAAACCAGTTCTAATAGTTTTTAGACATGAATCCAGGCCTTTATATCCTTTTGCAGCTGACTTTATTTCAATATGTTTTGACCTCTTCAATGCAAACTTTAATGATCACTTGATTTTTTTTCCTATTTTGTATCAGCTGCTTTTAAAAATATTGTGAAAATACATATTCAGTTAAAATGGAAATATTTTCTTTGAAGAGTTTCCATATTTTGAACCATTTAGAAGGAATGTTATTTCTCTTTATTTTGAAAATATGCAGCATAATCTACTTGTGGTTTTTACAGTCTTGATATTACAAGTTGCTGCACAGTATAATAGTATTTTAGTAGCAATTTCAGCAGAACCAATGCTATTGTTCTTATTCAAAATTATGTATATATTGATTACAAGATTTGTAAACTATCTTTCTGTGCATAACAGGACATTTAAATGCAGTGAATAATCAGTATACAAAGCATAAAAGCCACTTACCATCAACTAAGTGATTAAACCATTGCTAAATACAAATACCCTTATCTTCACAAATTATATCAACAACTCCAACTCACTCTGATTGCAAATATTATTTTAAGGCAGCCTTGCCCAACCTGTCTCTAGAAAAGATGAGTTACTACTTGATGATGGAACCTATACTCCGAACATATCTGGAAGGTGCCAATTTGGGGAAGATTGCTTTAATGGATGTCTTGATCAAGTATTATTTACTATAATAGTATCATAGTATTATAATAGTATTTATTATAATAGCATTAATGTTATTATAATGAATATACTACAATATAACTGAATGCTCACATGCAGGCATCCTGATCATTTTCTCCCACACGGGCTACTTACTCCTTTATAAGTCTACTCTAGAACTTGGTGTTTGCTAAAGAAGCCAAACAGTGGGAAGTACAGGACAGATAAAAGGCAGTAATTTTTCACATTGATTAATTATGGAATTTGCTTGAGTGGTTGGTTGGTGATTGCAAGAAGGGATTAAGGAAAATTTGTGGAGGATTGATAGCTGATAATTATAATGGCTATATTAGGCTTGAAAGACCAGGTCCACATGTGATTTATTGCCAAACAGCCTACACACAGGAATGTTCTCAACTAACAGTTAATATATGCTTGGAGTTAGATAAAGGTCCATGGAATTCAAGGGGGTTGAACTTAGCTAAAGGATCCTAGGTTGTGCCATTCCTTCTCTTACAGGCTATGTATTACCTCCAGTATAAGCAGCAGTATGACTTGAACATCAGTTACTGAGGAACATGAGTATGAGTTGTATGTGTGTGGGGGGGGGGCTATATCTAGGCTCTCTTTGTGGACTATTTATCAGGAGCTAGGTAGTTACTTTAACTACCCACTAGCCAGGTTTTTGAGCTGATCCATCAGTATGTGCCATATATGATACATTGAGTCAGTGAGCTATAGCTATATTTATACTTTAAAACTCAGAGTGGAAAAGCAAAAAGTGGGGCCAGGAACCATATGTAGCCCTTAGTTCCCCATGTCTTGATGGATTCCAAAGTTCCTTGTCATACAGAAAAATATTGATGATTTTGATTTGGTTACATCTATGACAGATCTCTGCATATACCTTTATACTTAATGCAGAATTCTACATTTACATTCTGTGTGTAAACTGATACTGTTATGCAAGGAAAAGTAAAATCTTCCAACTTGTATAAGCTTGAAATAGGGATTAATCTGAAAGACAGAAAAAAACATTCCTCCAATATATTTTCTAGTAAGCATCTTTCTTGTCTTTATCTTTTTCTTTTTACAACCTAGTATAATTTACTCTTTCCCTCCCCCTTTTTCTTACTGTTTTTGATGCATACTGTCATTTTTGTATTCAGCTTTTCTTCCATCTCATTCTACCACTCAAGTTTATGGTCTTTTTGAGCTCCCTTTCCAGCTCATTAAGCCTTCTTTCTTTGTAAAAGCTGACTGTCTGTGACATATGATTGGCTAAGCCCATAACTCAACAGATGTCCATGTTGCTCAAATGTATCACGAATATCTCTTGTTTTGTGGCAACAACTGTTTGATGAGTTGTTCTAGAATGCTTTCACTTATGTTCCCTTCCAGCCTCTAATAATTACAGTAGAGGCCCAGGATCTTGCTATCTGTATTTTCTTAATATCTTTATTCCAGTAATTCCAAAATAAAATCATAGGTAGAACAAACCTGAACATGTCAGGAACAAATGATGCTTTTGTTTAGTAAGAAAGAAAAATACTTAGAGTAGGAATGGTTGACCAAAAAGGTTCTTTCAGCAATTCAGATGAACAGATTATCACAATGTGTCTTCTGTGTGTCAATCTACATTCAAAGAATGCATGGAAAGAAAATGAGACAATAAAAATGAGCCCTGTTCACCAAACTAGTCCTCCAGTTTTATTTACATATTTTGTTAAAATATTCCCAATTTACACAGAAGCACAGAATGTGATATAAAAGAACATCTGAATAATACTCAAAGGATACAGTTCAATTCCCATCAACATCATTGGTATGGATAATAAGCAAGATGAAACGCGCTTTTGTATTCAGCCTGTTCAGATTCTTGCATAAATTATAATATTTTAACACGACACTGAATTTAAATCAAAATTATCTTTGGTCAAACACCAAAGTCAAGAAAAATCTCTGCTTCAAAAAGTATAATTCCACCTGTAAGATACAAAAGAGAGCCCTCTGTAGACTTTAATACTTGGAAGGTACATACAAGTAGAGGCATTCAGTACTAAGGTCCAAGCCATTTAATACTTTAAACATTTCTTCTTGATCTTAGTACAAAGTCCATAGGCAACCAATGCATATATTTCAAAATGCAACTTACATTTGATTTCTCCCAGTTATACCTGGCACCAAAAATCTGCCACAGTTTGTTCTACTTGCCTCTTTCATAATAAAAAAAAAGACAGCCCTAAGTGTAGCTTATTACAATAATGGACAGGCTGTAATTCAGTAATAAAATGCCTTTTCTGCATGTAGAGGGTTCAATTTATCCAATTAAGTCTAAAAAAAAAAACACCTGCTCCAATGTTCAGACAGCTGCCAACAGTTATTATCAACAATACTGGTTTTACGATTCAACAAGCTGGTTCATTGTAACACCAGTTTCCTGCTCCAACTCTAGGGAGAAAGTTACCATAATCTAAAGCAGTGGTTCTCAACCTGTGGGTCGGGACCCCATTTGGGGTCGAATGACCATTTCACGGGGGTCGCCAAACAACACAGTCCGCCATTTTTTCCCCTTTTCCTTAGCTCTTGAATAGAGTCTAATTCTATTGGCCTTCAAAAGCCAATAGGAATTGTCCAGGCTGTCTCTGCTCTGCTGAGCCCGCCAAAAGTCCCATTCTGCAAACGGTGCTGCATCAGTTGAGTAGTCCTCGACTTACGACCGGTTGAGTAGTCCTAGACTTACGACCGGTTGGGGGTTGTGGCATTAAAAAGGTTGAGAACCACTGATGTAAAGTCTTCTGGCTGGGCCTATCCATGGATCTGTAGAAACTGACAGACCAATTGAAAATGTTGAAACCATCAGAAGTCTCCAAACCTATTACAGCCAACAACTGAGAAAGATGAATCAAGGAGTATTCCAAAATTATGTATACATTCCTTCCTTGGCAACACAATGACCCCATATAGACCTATCATTAACAACAGAGAAATCCTAGTTGGTGGATTCACTTAAAAAGGGAAAACAGATTTCTACCTCACTTTTTTTCTCTGAGAAAAAAAATAGGATGGCTTCAGCGTCCTTTTCGATCCTGAAATGAATAGCGAGAGAAAGAATCTGAACTCAGAATCAACATGTCAAGGAGAAACCTTACTCTGAAGCAAAGCCTCAACTCTCACACAGTCACTCTACAAAGTTTTTAGGACTCCTTCTGTGGCTGAGCATTGACATGCTTGGTGTTCATGATGGGGTCAAATATGGGAAGAACCAGAGTTGAGTTTTCTAAAGTTTTACATAGGTTTAGAAAATCTTTACCACCAATAGAAACTCTTTTGTAAACTGTCTTTCTCCCATAATTTATCTTGCAGAGCCTGCACAAATGGAGCCTGCCAAGCGGGCTTGTGTGACCCACTAGTGCTTTTAAAAAAAAACTCAGCAAATCCATTGCCACCAAACATTGTCACCTCCAGAAAGGATATGCCATTGCTATCACCATCCCAATAAACAGGCTGTCAAGCATCTCCAATTCTTCCAGGCCACAGCAGCACTGCCAGCTCATTGCTATCCCTGCACCACTACTCACCAAACAGCCGGTTGCCATGGCAGGAATTCCTTTATTTTTAATTTATCAGTGTGCCCCTTTCCTCTGAATGAGGAACAATTCCAATACTGGAGGTTTTTAAGAAGAGATTGGGCAATCATTTGTCTGAAATATTACAGGGTTATATTGAGCAGGGGGTTGAACTGGAAAACCTCCAAGTTCCCTTTCAACTTGTTATTCTGTTATGCTGTTATTCTGAATGAATTGTGTAGGTCTGTATTTGACTCATTTTTATCAATTAGATTCTGAGTTTAATCATGATAAACCATAATACAAAGGAGGACCACATTTCATTCCTACCCAATTGCATTGATCTGGGACCATAGTTACTTCTGACTTGATTGCAAGTATGTTTCTGGAGTAATAAAAAAAAATCAGAACTCTGGTGGCACTTTTTCAGACTGTTACGTTTTATTAAAAGACATACACTTTTGTGAGCTACAGCTCATTTCATGATTGTATTTGATGAAGTGAGCTATGGCTCATGAAAGCTTATGTGAAGATTATGAAAAGGTCCATCAGACTCCTTTGGATTTGGGGCAATCATAGTTTAACACAGCTCTTCTTCTGCATTATCTTCTAATAGACAAAATAATTTGGGCACTTAAAAAATAGAATGGATGCATATTCCAACAGACATTCAACTATCTAGCTTCCTGAAAACTGGCCTACTAGGTTAAAAAAAAGTAATGATAATGAACACATCTCAAACTGGGGATATTGAAATGGTGCATATCTAACCATGTGCATTTTGGATTCAAGGCTCCATATTCCAGTTTATCACAGAACACTGAGAGCAGACTTGATTCAATATCTGCATAAAATCTGATAGGTGAATCATGACTTCAGAAAGTTTCTCCTTTTGCTCCTTTAAATCTGTTAGCCCTGCCCAGGAAAGATGCAGGGTGGGTTCCTACAACATCACTGAACCAAGTATCACTTCCTGAAGGGAGACATGCTTTATCCTTGTGGGCCAGCAATGCAGAAACCCAATATCCCAATCAATCAGGCAGTGGCAAAAGAGGCTGGGAAGCTTAGAAAAAAAGAAAAAGAAAGAAAAAGATAAAAGATAAAAAGAATTAGCTTCCAATTGTCTTTACCAGAGTTATAAATGCATTTATAACCTCTCTCTCTAAGATAACATCGTGGCCCTCTTCTTTCCAAATTCTACCTTTATAAATCATCAAACCTATAAATCATAGGTTCATTTTTTTCATGTTATCAGCAAATATCCATAAAGATTTCCAGTCTCCGACAAATGTATGATTGTCTTTTCCCTAATCAAACAAATGCTACCATCTTCACTAATCATTCTTCCACTGTGGCTATTTCAGAGTCTTTCCATTTTTGTGCATATGATAATCTCACTACAAGAAATAATCATCCATAAATCTTTCCTAATTGTCTGTCCATTAGTCCCAATAAAAAAAGTTTGGTTTTCTGTTGAACATTAATCTTTAAAATTCATTGCTTCACTGTGTAGTTGAACCCAAAATTTTCTAGTTTTTTATAAGTTTTTTTTCTAAGGTAAAGAAAAAAGACAAGATCACAATTAGAGTTGAGGGGAAATTAATGTACCCCCACCTCTTTATATCTGTATTATAACCACCCAGATGTAGAGGGCTTTAGGACTTTGTTTTTGTACCTACAGCTGGAAGAGCATGTCACTCACTTACCTCCAGTGCTTTGGATAATATTACTGATTCAGGAAAGTTCATTTTGACATGGAGAATTCCAGTTTATTTTGAGCTAAAACTAATAGCCTTCACTTCCAACACTGAATTATGATATTCCCTAATAATTTATCCACTTCCCTCTCAATGCCCCATCCCCTTGAACCACCTCTTGTCTTATAAAATAGAGCCATTTGGGAGTTTTTCACCCTCAAAGCTTTTGTAACTATACAGACATACTCATACACATATTCAAAATATGGAATCTTTATCTGAACAGCCAAAGACTGTCATGTTACAAAATGAAAAAGAACAGCAATAACAAAATTAAAACTCCTAGCTGGAATTATTTACTCTGGTAATTACTAGCTAATATAAATAATTTTTCCTTCCATTTCTTTCTTAAACACTCCTAATACTAGAACATTTCAGTGGCTATTTTGTATGGTATAATCACCTCCTGTGCTCGTGTAACAACTCCATTAGATGAAATTGGTTGCCCTTTTAAAGGAGTTCCGACACATCCTTCCAATTTCTTTCCTACACAGATTGTCTCCACCACACAGAAGGTCCAGATGGCTGCAGGCTGCTCATGAATGATGTGACCATGACTCCTTTTAACAACTTTCTGCTTTGAGCTTTATCATGCAGGGAGGAGAATGGAGTCGCTCAGGAAGAGGGCTGTGATATTTTGGGTCCTGGTTCTATGTGGAAAGGCTCTTTCAGTACATGGAGTTCTGAACCAAAGGAAATGGAATAGTCACCATGGATTTAGTTTCTTGAAGTATTTACTTATCTATCTGCATTCTGCCATCAATCCCCTTTGAATCATACCTTGCTCTCTGATCAGTGGTGGGATTCAAATATGTGAACAACCTGTTCTCTGCGTGAATATTGCTTCCAGAAGTCCATTCTGGGCCTGGGCAACAAAAAATTAGCTATCGGTTCTTCTGAAGTGATGTGAACAGGCTGAATTGCACCACTGAGTCTGATGTTTTCAGGGGACTTTAAGACAGGCTGCTCTGCTTTGTGTTGTGCCTCTTACATATTGTGGATTGCAGACTCTCTTTGTTCATTCACCCTCAATATCCTATTTGGATATGTGGCAAAGAAAGAAGACAAACAGAATAAATTAAAAACCTGAGATAAAAATAAAAGATAGGAGCACACAATTGGAGTCACAACCTAAAGCACTTCCTGATTCTGTCAGTATTGTGCAGCTTAATTAGGATTGTTTCTGTTCTTGCTTCAGGGCAAGGCTTTGCTACTCAAGAAGGATTATTATGGAGATATTTGGATCTATGGTGCTTTATATTAATTAGACTGATATGGTAACTTAGTCCACTTCATCATCTCTCTGCCTCCTGTATTTCGATATCTCTTCTGGTTAAAATTACTTGAAAAGGGGATTGTTTTCAGAGCTGAGTAACCCCATGCTAGTGACTGCAGATATTTTGATTGCTGCTTCTATCATTCTTTTCTATTCTCATTGCTAGTTGGGGCTGATGCAAGTTGAGTCCAAAATATCTCAAGAGAACCAGAATATCTATTCATATTGTTATCCTGATTGCTTAGAAGACAAGAAATCTTCATTTCAGACAACTTGCCGTCTGCTAAACCTGCTTCTTTCTCATGTCCCACTTGTACCACAAGCCCTCAGCCCTCTCCCATTTGCAAAATACAGAATAGGTCTCATGCCAAAAATATGATTGACTATTGAAATTGTCTGGTTTAAAAAACAGTTCTCTCTTCCTTATTGAGTTCATTATTAAGCCAAGCAAAAACTCGAGAGGATACATGCTAGAGGAAGAAAAAAATAATAAATTGATGCTAGTAGAAGTTGAGAAAGAGAGACTCTTTCCTACTCTTGCCAATGTTCTGTTCTGGAATTATATTGTGGTTTTGCTACCATACCAAAGTAAGACCACGTCCACTAAAAATTAATGAACTATATAAGGATGTGCCAGCTGCAGAAGAAGGACAGGATAGGTCTAAAGACTCCAGATGAGCCTAAGGGGGGAAATAAGCAGAATTCTCTAGTAAGCACAATCAGTTTTATTTCTTAAAGTTACTTAGAAGCAAGAAACGGTCTGTAGATAGTTAAATGAAAATTCTGTATATCTTTCCAGACAAGGAATTAAAAGTAAGTTCTTGGACCTTACAGGCATCCTTTTCCTTAAAATAATCTTAATTGGCAGTCTTCCGGTAAAATTCTTGTCCAATGTCTAATTTCATGAAATCAGTGCAGTCTTGTTTCTAACATATTTATTCATTTTTCCCATATTTCTTACTGGTTTAAAATGCTTCCTTTGAAATACATGGAGTTCCTGGAGTTCCCATTCATCTTATGGGAAACTCATCAGTGCTTCTGTAGCTCACAGAGATGGCCTGATTTTATACCACATCCTCTCTGATTTCTTGCTCCCCTTTCATTTTAGCACCTTCTGAAACCACAAGTATCTTTCTTTCCCTCACAGAAAATGGGGTCCTCTTCCATCTCTCAGTCCCTTTGAATTATTTTTTGCAGCTTTTCTAAGAAATATATCTAGACAGATGAGATGAGGTAATAATTTTCTTTTTATGAAATGAAGACGAAGGATTATTTTTGTCAATTCACATCTCTATATATTGGGCAGAACCTACAGATCAAAGGACAGATCTTAGGTACTGTGCAAGCCTGGAGGAAAAATGAGTAAGCTGATCAGTCAATGTTCCCTGCAGGTTTTAGTCTTGCAAAAACATAGACATTCCCTTGATTATAGCATTATGAGTTTCAGTACAGGCCTTTGAAAGATAAAACTCAGAAATATGTTGCATTTGGTGGAGGAAACAGAGATTGGGAATAGGGAACTGCAAGCACATTTATGTTGAAAATTATAAACATAGGAGAAGAACAAGGGATTTCTATAAAACAAAATGTTTATTTCAAGATGTTACCAATTGCTAAAAATTCAATCCCTTAATATCCTATTTAGATTCTTTTTGCTTCCAGAAAATCACTATTATATTTTTGCATATACATTTCTGCTATAAATTTGATAAGGGACCTATTTTTATGTTGAACACCTCATAGACAGCACAACCACGGACACAAAATATATAGCACAATGTTCCCCAACTTCAGGAGGAATGGACTACCTGCCTGAATTCCCCGGCCAAAATAGCAATTGTTATGAATTCTAGGAGGGGAAGCCTATGTACCTGAAAATTGCCAAGATTAGGAAATGCTACTTTAAGTTCTTACTGTGAAATAGAAAGAGTTTCTGCCCATTCATTAAAATGAAAGATAATGACATTTTAAACTGAAGTCAAAGACATCTATTGACCTCAAGATAAAGTCTAGACTGAATAAAAGGGCACCCTTGATCAAAGCAGAATTTTGCACAATTTATCTCTAACAGATTTTCCATACAAAGGAGGCACCATAGAGAGAAATCAGTTATCGTAGTGGAGTGCTGTGCAAAATGTATGGCTGGGAAATGCTAATCAGAAAATAATTTTCATGGGTAAAGCATCTCCCCAATCTATGGAAGATGAGAGAATTGGAGAAGAAGCTCTGATTCACATATTTTCAATCTCATCCTGCCAGACCTATCTTGAGTAAGTACTGTAGAAAACACAACAAGGTGAAATCCAGGAAAGACTTTTTGCCCATATCCAGAAGGTGACAGATCCTCCCACCCTTTCCTTCATGACAGAGCCAAATTGACAGTAATAAATGCCATCCACTCCCCATCTTCAACCTTCCAGTAAGAAGGCCTTTTGGATCCATGACTCAGACACCAGCTGTTTCACATTCCAGAAGTCCCTCCCTCCTCCCAATTTCTACTCTCTTAGCTATAAAAGTCACCCACTGACGCAAATCCACCCACCCCACAAACCTCAGTAACAGATTTAGCATCTTGTTATTGATGGTGCAGGAAAGAATTGGATACCCCAGGTGAGAAAAGGAGGATTGCTTTTTGCTCTCTCCTCTGGAGCATTGGCAGAAGAGCATGCTTCTAATGGAAGAATGGTTTGATCATCCTGAGGATACCACAATATCACTATGGATAGAATAGAGCCTGTACCTGAACCACAAATGTCTCTGTAAACATTGGGTGGCTTTGGGGAAAATGGTATCGTCATCTCCAAGATTTGTGGTCATGTAATTCCACAGATGCTATCTTCAGATCCAGAATTGAGTGAGGGAGAGTAAGGAGGATCAGTTTATGTGTTGAAATAAAATGGTAAGAAGTGAGTGATTTGACTATTAATATTTAAGATGACCATTCCGGTTTGTTAACATTCAAGGTATCTTCAACATAGTTTTAAAAATTGAATACTAAAAAAAAGCAGTTGTAGAAAAATAGAGCGACCCAACCTAACAAAGTATCAGAAAAGACAAATAATCTACTGGAGATTCCCTCAATTAATAAGGGTACAAAATGGGGAAGAGGAAGAGAATAATGCAGCTCAGGCTTTTTAAAAAAAGGTGTGTGTTGTGTTGTACTCTCACTGAACTCCCACACAGCTGTTTCTACAAGTAGATCATTCAGACAATACTCTCATTCACCTTATGAAACAGACAAAATGAAGATGCTCCCAAATGTCTGACTTCAATAACGGCATGTCTCAGTTCACACTCTTCAGATACCATGGTGTGCTTGGTCCTCTCAGAGCTTGGTTGTTTGCTTGTAAACATTTCATTAGCAAACTAGATAACATCAACAATATGAGAGTGCTCCCTGTTTATATACAATAGCTTGACCTGCCAGTTTTGCTGGGAGTGTGATTTTCTCCTTGGTAGTTTTTGATTAGGGAATTGTTTTCTGATTGTTTGCCTGATGTTAACCCCTGCTTATCTAAGTGTTGGCTGCTGGACAGGATGTATTCTTAACTTTTTTTTCCTTTCTTAGCTTTTTGTCTCCTTTAAATGATGTATAAATATAGTTCATTTCTGTGTGTCTATTGGTGGCAGATTTATCTGAACGCCAAGCTTCCAAGTGTTTCTAGGAAACTAGTATCTTCCTAGCACAATATCTTTAGATACTCTACTTTA
This sequence comes from Crotalus tigris, assembly GCF_016545835.1. Classification (NCBI taxonomy): domain Eukaryota; kingdom Metazoa; phylum Chordata; class Lepidosauria; order Squamata; family Viperidae; genus Crotalus; species Crotalus tigris. The sequence goes on from NW_024096711.1 coordinate 1,792,573, forward strand.
ACACTCAGTAACTAATTAAGAGCAAAATCTCCATGAAACAAAGAGCAGTGGAACTTTTCAGAATCCAGCATAGTAGATAAAAGGTTAGTGCAGATCAGAACAGATTAGTATCTACACAGATACTACAGAAGGTTACACAATACTACACAATTACCACAAAGCATAGGAACCCTGTGTGCACCAGTCCCCATGGACAGTCTATCTCCCATCTTTTCATGGATATGAACAAAGTAAAGGGCCTTTCCATCATCTGAGATTCTCTGCTCCTTCCTTCCCAGTTTCAGTCATTACGACAAAGAATGTTCTTCTTCCACTTCAGACAGTCAGCGGAATTTCCCCCAAGTTAAAACTCTCAGTTCCTAGACATGTCTTTTAACATGAGAAAAAGCTTTAAAGCTCAGACTAGGAGATTTTAGATTCAAACACAGCAGGCAAATGCAGCGAACTGTTGAAATTGTCAGTTACAACCATCATTGACAACAGAATAGCTGTTACCAATGGACTATCTGCACATTTGACTGTTGCCAGTCTCCCTTTGTTATATACTTCGTTCGCGTGCGAATGATGAAGACACATGGCGATGCTGAACAAACACTTTATTCTCCTTCTACAACAACCAAGCAAGCAAAAGGCACACAGGCCTTTTTATATGGCCAGAAGCCTGGACAGTGTCAACCAATAGGAACAGAGTGTTTTCGCGCCCTGCACATGCACACACAAGGCCGGCACTGCTCTGTCTGATCCCGGGCAGCTTTTGGAATGCCCAGGACCAATGCAACATCGCGAGCCTGCTTTTGCAGGCTCAGGACATAACAACCTTTGTCCAAGGCAGTGGTAGTCAACCTGGTCCCTACCGCCCACTAGTGGGCGTTCCAGCTTTTTTGGTGGGCGGTAGGGATTCAATTGAGCCGTTTAAATTTTTGGATCCATTGAGCCCTCTGATCGGCTCACAGAGCTTTCCAGCAGGCGCGGGGTGTTAGCCTCAGCTGTGCGACCCCCCACGGAGCTCTCGGAGGCCAGAGAGCTTCGCTGAAGCGCGCCATCATCGCGAGGCTCCCGTCAACTTTCTCAACGATCCAGATCACAGCAGAGGCTGCGCAACGAGATAAAACTGCAAGTACCTCATTTTCGGCTTCGGGGGGGGGTGGAAATTAAAGGCACAACGAACAACAAGCTTCCTCTTAGAGCCCCTCATGGCTGGGAAGGCCCAGCCGAAATAAAAGCGGCCGCTAATTTTGGTGCGGCCGCCATTTTGAGAGCCGCACAGAGCCCTCAGTCATAGAGGTTTCAGGCATCTTTGACAAAAACCAGGCTCTCTCTTCATCCTGCTGTGACAGGCACGGATCGGGGGCAAACCACTGGGCATTCCCTCAATACCAAGGTAGAGGCCATAAAGGCTTTCTCTTCATTCCTGCTTGCCCAGGACTTAAATTGGACATGGAAAAACGATTTGAAGATATTTTGAAATTGAAGGTGTATGACTGGATGAAAAATCCTTTTACCGCAAATATTGAAGAGGCTGATATAACTTGCCAAGAAGAACTGTTAGAAATTAGATATGATGAAGAAAGTAAACATAAATTTGAAAGTGGTGGATATGAAAACCTATGGCAAAGTAAAAAAATGCCTGCCTTATATCCAAATATGTGGAAAATGATATTCAGTTTATTGATACCTTTCCCTACCTCATATCTTGTGGAATCAGGCTTTAGTGCTGTTAATCATATTATGACCAAAGAAAGAAACCGCCTGAATATTTCCGAAAGAGGAGACCTTCGTTTGTTCCTTACAAAAATTGAGCCAGATATCCAGTATTTAGTTTCGCAGCATCAGCATCAGGGATCTTATTAATAATTTAATTAATTAAATGTAATTTCATCAGACTTCCTGTTTCTACAGTGGGGCAAAAAAGTATTTAGTCAGCTACCAATTGTGCAAGTTCTCCCACTTAAAAAGATGAGAGAGGCCTGTAATTGTCATCATAGGTAGACCTCAACTATGAGAGACAAAACGAGAAAACAAATCCAGACAATCACATTGTCTGATTTGGAAAGAATTTATTTGCAAATTATGGTGGAAAATAAGTATGTGGTCACCTGCAAACAAGCAAGATTTCTGGCTCTCACAGACCTGTAACTTCTTCTTTAAGAGGCTCCTCTGTCCTCCACTCATTACCTGTATTAATGGCACCTGTTTGAACTTGTTATCAGTATAAAAGACACCTGTCCACAACCTCAAACAGTCACACTCCAAACTCCACTATGGTGAAGACCAAAGAGCTGTCGAAGGACACCAGAAACAAAATTGTAGACCTGCACCAGGCTGGGAAGACTGAATCTGCAATAGGCAAGCAGCTTGGTGTGAAGAAATCAACTGTGGGAGCAATAATTAGAAAATGGAAGACATACAAGACCACTGATAATCTCCCTCGATCTGAGGCTCCATGCAAGATCTCACCCCGTGGGGTCAACATGATCACAAGAACGGTGAGCAAAAATCCCAGAACCACACAGGGGGACCTAGTGAATGACCTGCAGACAGCTGGGACCAATGTAACAAAGGCAACCATCAGTAACACACTACGCTGCCAGGGACTCAGATCCTGCAGTGCCAGAAGTGTCCCCCTGCTTAAGCCAGTACATGTCCGGGCCCGTCTGAAGTTTGCTAGACAGCATTTGGATGATCCAGAAGAGGACTGGGAGAATGTCATATGGTCAGATGAAACCAAAGTAGAACTGTTTGGTAGAAACACAACTCGTCGTGTTTGGTAAGTAATTATTATTATATGCTTTAACTTGCTATAACTCTGCTTTATAAATTTTATAAAGTAAAGTTATTTCCCTACTTTATAAATCACCATTACTGTGGAACTGGTGGGCGGTTAGAAAATTTTACTACTAACAGAGATACAAAAGTGGGCGGTAGGTATAAAAAGGTTGACTACCCCTGGTCCAAGGGGAGGATGGTGGCACCAAGGACTGACTACCACAGTAGCTCCTCTTCATTCATTCTTTCCGCTGAAGCAACAAGAAAGTAATAATCGGTAGGATCATCCCTTTCTAGGCAGCAGTGACATCGGTTTGGCACCATAATGAGGACTGAACATGGACAAAAGTGAGTGAGGGAGGAAAGCCAGAAAGAGAAAGGGAAGCAGAGGACTCGAGGGTGGAGGATTTGTAGGTCTGCTAAAATAACAAGGAGTGTTACAAGGACAATTATTAAAGTGATGTGAGATGGAAAAATCATTTGCTTCCTGAATCAGTCCTTAAAAAGAGGGTTGCTTACATATGCTATTTATTCTATAGAATTAAGTGCAGATTACAATTGCTTTTTTTTTTTTTTTGAAAAAAAAAAATAGTTGGCCTAGCCAGGGGAAAAGAGAGAGGGATTTCTTGAAACCCAAATTTTCCCTCCCCCCAACCCTTTTATTTTTTCCTGCTTTGGGGAGTATAATTTAATAGCCAATATTATGATTTATGTATTGGGTATTCCAATATTTCCAAATATTTCACTCTTTCCCCCAATTTTCCCATTGCTTCTGGTGCTTCAACCTGTTTTTTGCACTCATGCTCTTTAAGTCTGTTTAGTTTGTCTTTTTGAAATTATGCAACAGAAAATGTGGGTTCAAAAGAGCACAAACTGAAGTTCAGAAACAGTTAAACTCTGTTTTCATAGTAATAATAACCACTGGTCTAACTGCTGTTTATATATTTCAAACATTACTTTTACTAAAGAAACATCTGATTTCTACTCTCAGTAATATTTAAAAGTTTGTCTTGATCTGGTAACTAAAAAGGAGGGCATCAAATCGATGACTTATGTGTGAATGGCACCATACAAAGACTACAGTTAGGTACTTGCATCATGATATTTGATCCAACCCAATGCATTACATTTGTGATTAAGGTACTGGGCTAGAAAAGGAAGCCATGATTTCTAGTTCCACCTTAGACACAGAAGTCAGCTGGCAAATTTAGAACAATCATTCTTTCTCAGATTTATCCCCCTCACAGGGTTGTTACTGCAGGAAAATAGGAGGTGGCTGTATTATACAAGTTGCCTGTTAGACAAAATAAAGGCCGGATATAAATGTAAAAAAGAAGTACATGAACATTTGCAAAATGACCTCATCACGTTTGTCACATGTTATTATTTGCCCTCCCCAACTTTGGAAATGCCCTTTTTGTGACCTCTAACTTAATTCATTTCCTTACCTACGGTAGTCTCTTTTTGTATTATAAACACCCTACTCTCATAACTGCGTTCCTTGTTCTTTCTTTTCAAAGTTTCCAGATAAGATGGCAATGGACAATGATGTTTTAAGAGAGGAGAGGCTGTTTGAAATGGGAATCGCTGCTCACAAAGTGGGAAAACTAATCTGGCTTCACATCTGGTACACCAATCTTTCCAGCATACTTTTGGTTTCAAAATCTTACTGTTAATGCTGCTAACATTTTTTCCCAAATAAAATATTCTTTAAGGAAGGTTTTGCCTGGGAGTTTTTTTGATGGTTTCATCTGTTGGAACCATGACACTTGCTGCAGAGGTTTGATCCGAGGCTACTTTAGAACAAAAGATTTAAATGGAAACACATTAGGGAATGATAACTCCCTCATTTTTTTTGTTTTAGATTTTGTTAAAATGTATTGCTTGCCTCAAAACTGAACCTGACACTACAAGTCCAAACTTGCTACTGACTTGTACTGTTTTACTGTGAGGCAGAAACCTAGGTCTGCGTAACAAGTCGTCTAACAATGGCCTTAGCTTTCAGGGCTACCAGGCTGCTCGTTGATCCGGAAACACCCGTTGTACAATGTAGCCAAGGATCAGCCCTAAAGTGAGACGTGACATTTGGATTTATTCTTTGCAAATCCACATGACGCTCCTGCAGAGCCACCTGGGTGGTGAAATACAACAAAGAAGCTCAGCACAGCTCCATATGCTCTTCTTGCCACTGTCAGCTTTTTCACAACATTGACTTTCATGATGCTGACCTATGTAGACTCTTGACAAATGCCCATGATGACTGGAAGGAACATCTGCAGTATCACATCTCAAAGAGCTTGTTTGTACATTCAGGTCACAGCTTCTGAACTGCCTGGTCAGAGAGTGGAGGAGGCTTTAATCATTTCCATCTGGTTGACCATTGCTTCAGGGTGAATTAAAAGCTACACCCTGCCTTAGTACTCAGCGTGTTATCTTCTTTTATTTTTCTAATGGACCGATTTATCTCATTTGCTTTATAAATAAATAGAGCACCATAGGTAAAAATTCTCATGAGCTGGGATCAACTCCTGATGATTTCATGGACATGACTGTGCAGTTTTCATGGCAATGTTATAGAAGGAGTTTGCCACTGCCTTCTTTAGAATGTTACTTTGATTGCCAGTCTAGCAAATAGCCTAGATATTTCCTGGTAGCTTGACCCTGTTTAGCTTCCATTCTGAAACCTACAAAAAAAATTACAGTAAGAATAAGAATCATAAGATGCTGAGCTAACATGCAACAAATCAAGAAGGCAATATTTAACCAGACCAAGTGTAGACAATTCTAACATCCCGTGCATAACTTGGGACAGCTATGCTTCATGCATATAATTTCTGAACAGCAAGGATTTCTGAACAGGGCCAGGATTCAGCTTCGTACTCATATTATTATACATATGTGGCCAAACTTCAGATGACAAAATGTTTCTGTAGTGCTAGTACTTGCACAGAATTCAATGTCCTTGAAAGAATGCCATCTGCAGTTTAGGATGATATAATGTTTAGCAAGATAAATATGTCTGTGTATCCTGAGCGTGTTAAACTTCATAGCACTATTGTCATAGATTTCTGTTTCCATCAGAATTGTAGGGGATGTTGTCCACTCCCCCCACATACACAAACACACAGGATCATTTGCACAGAAGAAAGTCTAATATCCTACTTTATTTTCAGGCCCATTTTCTCATACCCACTAAAACTTCATTCACCCTTTCTCTTTACCTAGAAGGGGCAAAGCAAGTAGCCCATAATTACTTCCGTCTTCTTGCTCTCTAAAACTGCCTTTTTGTCAGAATTATAAATTTGGAAGAGATTGCAAGGAAATCAGTCTTGACCAACTCTGAAATCTTCAGCATGATAAAGAGCAGTTGGAACTTGGAAGCCAATGAGACTCTCTCCTGAAGCAGAACTAGGGTGCAAGAGAGAAGAAAAAAAAACAAACAGCTGCTCAGAGTCATCATAACAAGTGGGAGATTTTCATACAAACTTCCCAATGCAGGTGGGATAGGTATAGCCAAATCAGCAAGCATATTTCAAGGGCCATCTGCCAAGGATGGCTTCCAAGTTGGCTTTGGCTGAGTTGCAAATATGCCATCTGAATGTGTATTCCATCAAATTACCCACATGAGCCTTTTTGCAAGCTACAAGCTTTGGCTGTACTATATTTATATAAATATATACTATTTATATATACTGTAAACTAGTATAATAGTATAGTATTATACCTACATATAAAACTATTAATGTTCTTTTCTTTATTATATGAGAACTTTATAATAATAAATACTTTATTAAAACATATAGCAGTTATAAGACATAGAACAAATTGATGGGGGGGAGGAAGCATTAGTCTTTAATTGTGGGAACTTGCACTCCATTATGGCAGATAATGTTCTGACTGGTTGGGAGTCAGGCAGCATGGACATTTGATTAATAAATACATGAATAAAACAGTGGGATTTCCTAGTGGCAAAATCAAACAAAGAGAAAAAGAATATGCAACATGGAGACTGGAAGCTGAGGAAGGCATTAGGAGTGCCTTGCTGCAATATTATAAGCAACAGGCAAGAGGCATCCGGTATTTCTGTTGTGGGAAAAAAATTGTTTACCAAATCTGGCTTTTTGCTGAATTCCCCTAGTTTAATCAAGATGCCAGAACCTGATTAGCAATTCATAATTTAAAGAAGCACCTGCTTAACTTCCAACGCCTTCTAATGAATGTCTTCTGCTGACTGCATTAACTCCCCTAGGCAAGATGACTGGGGCTAGACAGTTACCAAGGTTGAAAACTCTGGAATTCCAGCAGCCCCATGCACATCTTTTTTCACTAGTGGGTTCAGGGCCTCTGAGAACCCAGGTCTCTGGATTTAGTAATTAGTAATAGTAGTAAAGTTGGAAGGGACCTTGGAGGTCATCTAGTCCAACCCCCTGCTCGGGCAGGAAACCCTACACCATTTCGGACAAATGGCTGTCCAGTCTCTTCTTAAAAACTTCCAGTGTTGGAGCATTTACTGCTTCTGGAGGCAAGCTGTTCCACTGATTAATTGTTCTCACTGTCAGGAAGTTTCTCCTTAGTTCTAGGTTGCTTCTCTCCTTGATTAGTTTCCACCCGTTGCTTCTTGTCCTGCCTTCAGGTGCTTTGGAAAATAGCTTAATTCCCTCTTCTTTATGGCAGCCCCTGAGATATTGGAATACTGCTATCATGTCCCCCCTTGTCCTTCTCTTCGTTAAACTAGACATACCCAATTCTAGCAACCGTTCCTTATATGTTTTAGCCTCCAGTCCCCTAATCATCTTTGTTGCTCTTCTCTGTACTCTTTCTAGAGTCTCAACATCTTTTTTACATCGTGGTGACCAAAACTGGATGCAGTATTCCAAGTGTGGCCTTACCAAGGCATTGAAGAGTGGTATTAATACTTCACGTGATCTTGATTCTATCCCTCTGTTAATGCAGCCTAGCACTGTGTTGGCCTTTTTGGCAGCTGCAGCACACTGCTGGCTCATATTTAAGTGATTGTCTACTAGGACTCCGAGGTCCCTCTCACAGTTACTACTATTGAGCATGGTGCCACCTATGCTGTACTTGTGCATTTGGTTTTTCTTGCCTAAATGTAGAACCTTGCTTTTTTCACCATTGAATTTCATTTTGTTAGTTAGTGCCCAGTGTTCAAGTCTGTCCAGATCCTTCTGTATCTGAAGCCTGTCTTCTGGAGTGTTGGCTATTCCTGCCAGCTTGGTGTCGTCTGCAAATTTGATGAGTTCCCCATCTATCCCTTCATCCAAATCGTTGATGAAGATGTTGAAGAGTACTGGGCCCAGAACAGAGCCCTGGGGCACCCCACTACACACTTCCCTCCATATAGATGCAGTTCCATTGAGGACCACTCGCTGAGTACGGCCGGTCAGCCAGCTACGGATCCATCTGGTGGTGGTTCTGTCTACCCCACATTTTTCTATCTTGTCAAGTAGTAGGTTGTGATCTACTTTATCAAATGCCTTACTGAAGTCCAAGTAAATTATGTCCACAGCATTCCTCTGATCCACTAATTTTGTCACTTGGTCAAAGAATGCAATAAGATTTGTCTGGCATGATCTATTTTTGACAAACCCATGTTGGCTTTTAGTAATGACTTTGTTTGCCTCTAGGTGTTCGTTGATTCGTTGTTTGATTATCTTTTCCAGGATCTTCCCAGGTATTGAGGTCAGGCTGATAGGTCTGTAATTTCCTGGATCCATTTTTTTTCCTTTTTTGAGGATGGGAACTACATCAGCTCTTTTCCAGTCCTCTGGTAGTTCCCCTGTGTTCCAGGATCTTTGAAAAATATAGTTCAGTGGCTCCGATATCACATCTGCCAGTTCCTTGAGAACTCTGGGGTGTAATCCGTCTGGTCCTGGCGATTTGAACTCATCTAGGCTGGACAGGTGCTCACTAACGATTTTCTTGCCTATCTTAACTTGTGTTTCTCAAGACTCAGGAAGTCTGGATTGTGCGTCCCAGGAAGCCTCCTTCTTCCCAGGCTGTAGCAGACCTGCAAACGCAAAAGCTGTTTCAGTAGCTGAACCTCTGTTTAATAAATTAGCCTAAAGACAGCTCTAATTCCTCAGAAGAGTTTGAAAGTGAATAATTAGAGCAGAGAAGTGTGTGCATACAAGCTGAGCAACTCTGTTGCGTTCTCCCACTCCTTGGAAACCTTTTTCTTTTGGGAAACCAGCGCTAAGCAATTTAGTAGGGAAGCTTGAGGGGGGTGCTGTGTAACTGAAGAAACCATCGACCAATGAGGGTGGCTATGGGACAGGGGTATTTTCTCCTGGGAGGAGTGGAACAAAATGGAGTTATTGTCACAGATTTGCAGCAAGGAGAAAAAGGAGGAAAAGAACCATGAGACATTGGAAAGGGGTACAGAAAGCTCTAAATTTTTGCTGCTCTTTAATGGTCATCGGGATTTTTGTATCCTGGATCCTATAGCTCTAACATTTGTGGAAAACAATCTTTTTTAAAAAATAGCCCAGCAACCTCTATACAATCAAGACCCTGTTAGAGCATGATTTCCGAGGAACAGCAATGCAGCTGTCGTGAATTATGCTCCTACTCTGCTGGAGAAAAATTTGGAAGCAATACATTATTGAAGAATGTTACTCTGGCAATAAAATGGCTTTACACAAAAGTCTGCCCTTTTATTGGACTTAAGCTGCACTAGGAAGTATGAGATAGGTCACTAGTAGACAATCTCTGTATCCATAGAACCCAAAGGCTAGAGAACCCAAAAGGAGTTAGACAGCCTTGGGTTGCCCACTCTGTATGAAGCAATGATGTGTGATGATCATTTTCTTCCTTTCATTTAAGGTTGTTTGTCCTCCTGAACAAACTGTGTCCTGCTTAGAATTTCAGAAGTTTCCAACAGAGGTTTGCTGCCTGGATTTAATAGGAACTAAGCAGCTCATTATCTGACTTCTGGGTTCAAAAACTGTGCAACAGTACATGGCGCTAATTAAACTCCTTTTGATACTGCTGTTAGTAAGTGTAGGCTGAGTGGATCAAAGTAGCCTCAAACAGAATGGAAAGAACATTATTTGGAAAACATTTCATTCAAGATGATGAAGAATAAATGCTCGCTCTTCAATTTAGCTCCTTTGCTGGTAGGATAAGGAGTTAAGGACCCAGAAAGCTGAAGTTACATTTTGGGTCTTGTTGTTCTCTCAGCCTAAATTCCAAATTGCCAATGAATCCTGTGAATCACATTGCTCTTCCCACTTTGCCTTTCCTAGCCTGGCAAAATATTTGTCATCAGCCCCCACTGTTTGGCACTGACAGCCTTGTGAGGAACTGCATGCGGGGTTGCAGAAGGCTAAGGGCGGGACTTCACCCTCCACAATCTCCTCTCTGACAGGACAGATTACATGCTTCCTGCTCACTTTAGGTAGAAAAGAAAATAGTGACAAAGGTAATTAGCTCTATTCCTTCTGCCTGCCAAGCTGTTCTTCAGCATTGGAAAGCCCTGAATATTTCTTGCATGTCACAGAAGCAGCAATCATCTGTGGGCCTTAAAATCTAGTTTTTACAAGGACACTTTCCAGGCATGTATTGAGATTCCTCCAGTTAAAAAACTCTAGTCTGTCGGAAAGCCATGGTTTCCTTGATTTACAAAGATGTGTTTCTCCCATTGTTTCACTTCAGTCTATAACCAGCTTTTCTTAGTTTTTGTTTCAGTCATCTTTTTCCCACCTGGAGTCCTCTGGTGTATTAGACTCATCACTCCCTGGCAGGCATTCTCTCATCTCACAAATTCTCAAAGCCCAGCAGAAAAATTGAAGAACAGTTACAAAATCTCTATAAATCTTTTACAACATCCCTACGGGGTGAAAATGATATTGTAAAAAGGGCCAAATAATAATGTAATAGAAGGAAGATGTCATATTCATTCTCCAGCTTTCAAAGTAGCCTGTAAGGAGAATGAGATTACATTATTCCCCTCATCTCAGATGTTTTCCAAACATGTTGGCCTACAATTCCCAGAAATCTGAAACAAAGTGGATTATGGGAGGTGATATTGTGGAAGGCTATAGTGGTCTCTTCCTAGCATTCCCTCAGATGACTCTGGAGAGAATTTGGGTTGAAGCATTATAGCCGCCTTTCCCATCTCCATCTCCATCTTAGACTTAGAAGTTTGTGCTTAATTCAGAACCTTCATCCTCTGACTTGCATAAAAAACAGAAGCCATAAAACTGAGATAAATATAATAATGTCTCAATTTATTCCCATAGCTACTTTAAATATGAGGAATATTTCCATAATCAGTGCTTATGTACTCATTTTGTATACGCTGCATTTGTAAATCTATTTCGCATTCATTAAAAATTGAAATCATCTATCATCTACTTTCTAACCTGCAAGTGCAACATTCATGGCAGAGAATGAATTCTGAATACTAAGAGCCCTCTCTGTGGGCATGCGCGCCGTCGCCCCAGCCCCACCTCCCACCACAGCCCCCTTCTCACCAGCAGCCCCCTGGAAGAGAGGCGCCCCCGGTCGCGGTCTGCATGGAGTAGTATAGCCAAGGATGTAACCAGGCAGCACGGACAAGACTTTGCCCTCACGCCCCATAGCGTGCAGATGCTGCTGCGGGGTATGGGCAGAGGGCGTGGCTGCCATGGCACTGCAGGGCTGCTTGGGCAATCTGCGGCGGGCCATGGAGGCGGTGCCTGGCCCTGCAGATGGGCAGGGAAGGGGATGGAGCAGGCAGGGCGGGAGGGGGAGTGGGGGCGGGTGGTGGTTTTTGGGCACTCGGTCTCTAAAAGATTAGCCGTCACTGGTCTAGCCATTGTGGAAACATTTTTGAATTTACTTAAAATAGTTTGTGGACTCAGATACAACTGTAGAGGACTGTATAGACTTACAGTAGGACTGAAAAAAATTACATATCAAAATTTATGAGAAATCACAGCTAACTAGGTTTATCCAACAAATTAAACAAAGCAAAACTAATCACATTTTAACTCAACATGTATGTATATCGAGAGGTAGTTTTGGGGTTTTTTTTATTTTGGGGTTGGTTGTGTCTTTTTTAAAATGATTGATATTTTCTCTTTTTCTGCACTTCCTTCAGCCTAATAGCTCTGTCTTATTATATGATGCAACTGAGATTCTTCAACAGTCAAACAACAGTGCATACCAGCCGCAGTTCATCGGCTGGATCTCTGTTTCTGTTAACCTATCTGTCCTGTTCTTTGGGATCTATAAGATAGACCCAGAATCCATGTTAATTGGATCTACTCTGTCACTTAGAACATGAAAAGCTGGGCTTCTCCTAAGTTGAGTTTTAAGTCACCAGATTCCCTCAGTAAATCTCACAGGAAGTTGAGAAGCCAAGTGAATTTGCAATAGTTTTCAGCATATGGCTTCCGTTGATTACAGAAAAATGCAAAAGAAAGGGGAGGGGAGAGTAAAAGGAAACAAAAAACCAAAGCTTCACTTTATCCTGATAAACAAGGCATTGTCCCTATCTCCAAATGTGTAGGAGGTGACCAGGCTGAGGCATCATCAGTTTGGAATCACTCTGCTCCCAGAAGAGACCTAAATCCAACCCCTTAAATTCTGTCAACTCTTTTCTAGCACCAATTTGCCTTGATTATTAGTAGATTGGATTCTTGTCTATATAATTTTAACTATTGTTACAATAGTAAAATAAGGATTCTTAGGAAAGAAAGTGGAATAATAGCGTCACCATACAGTCAGTCGTTATGAAATGATTGAAATTACTGGGGAAAGTGCAAAAAGAAAAATATAAAAATCAAAGTAGAGATAAAATAAAGGAGGATAAAAGATGTTATTTATTTATTTGTTTGTTTATTTGTTTATTTATTTTAGAGATTGCCCAGCTCGCTCACAGATACATGTATAAAATTATAAAGCAAATTATATAGATAAAAATACAAAGAAACAATTCTATCATAAGAATAGTATTTCCAGTCATTGTACAGTTTCCTACTAATGACACAGCATCTCTTAGAATTATCCAACCATTATTGTGGCACAATGGGGACAGGATATTTCTCACTTCAGCAATGGCTTGGATGATGCTATGAAGACATTTTAAGTCATTAATGGGGAAATGGCCATTGATAGGCTTCACAGTGGCTATTAGATATCCATCGCTGATAAGTAATTATTTTATCTAGATGACATGTTTCAAAACAGGATCATCCTGAAGACCCAATTGTGGGGAGAGTGACTATTAAGGAAGACTGTAGCCTCTAAGCATGTAAGTAGCAGAAGCAAGGCTGCCACAGAGAAGAGGGAGTCAAGCTATTTTCCAAGGCGCCTGAAGGCAGGACAAGAAGCAATGGATGGAAATTAATCAAGGAGAGAAGCAACCTAGAACTAAGAAGAAACTTCCTGACAGTTAGAAGAATTAAGCAGTGAAACAACCTGCCTCCAGAAGTGGTGAATGCTCCAACACTGGAAGTTTTTAAGAAGAGACTGGACAGCTATTTGTCTGAAATGGTATAGGGTTTCCTGCCTAAGCAGGGTGTTGCACTAGATGACCTCCAAGGTCCCTTCCAACTTTATTATTATTATTATTATTATTATTATTATTATTATTATTATTATTATTATTATTTAGTTCTGATCTCCGCCTGTGCCCCACAGCATCAACTGCATGTGACGGGGAGCGAGGGCGGAGTCCTGTCCCTGCTGCCTGGCTGCCATGTCCTTGGCTGCGCTCCTCCATGTGGGTCGCACTTGGGGGCGACTCTCCTCCTGGGTAGCTGCTGGTGAGGAGGAGGCTGCAGGGCGAGGTGGGGATGGGGCGACGGCACGCGTGCCCACAAAGAGGGCTCTGAGTGCTGCTCTGGCACGCGTGCCATAGGTTCATCACCACTGGATTAGTAGGAAAGAACCAAGACACCTGTTATGACTTCTGACCCTTTTAACCACCAGGTTACTGATTTCCTTTTGTAATTCACCTTGTGGACAAATATAGCTCCTTCAATTCTGCATTTGTGTTAATGATTTACAGTGTGTGTGGATTTCTGTGTGTGAACAGCTGAGTATATTTTGTTTTCTCTGGCCTAAACAATCAATAAACTGTTTTGGAAATTCTCTTAACAGAATACAGTGAACTCATCTCTCCCTAAGGTACACATTGTGTTTCCAAATGGGCTTCTTTCCCTTAAGCTGTCAAGTTTTCAATGTATTCATTGTTTCTAACAGGGCTGGAAGAATTTTGATTTCAAATATTCCATGTTTACACAGAGCAGGGCAAAGATATCTCTGTTCAAAATCTGAAATGGTAGGAAGCTTATATATTTGGAATTACTCAGATGTCAAATGTTTTAACATCTTTACTATTTTGGTCATGCCTCAAAGGAAATAAGAGAAATAAAAAAAAAATAGCAAGAGAGAAAAAGAATAATCTTGAGTTGGAAAATTATTTAGAAGACCTGGAAGCTCTCTGTGAGTGAAGAAGGCAATATGGATCAAAAATTTAAACATTTTAAAATTATCAGTTGGCTCCTTTGTATGTATCAGCTGTTGTTGCATGCTTTTTTCAAATGGATTAGTAATACCCATTTATCTTTTTCTTCCTTTCCCCATTTATTTAATTATTTATTCATGCATGCATGCAGTGGCAGGATTAGCAATCATTGGTACCATTTAGAGTGAAACAGTAGCCACCAGCTCATGTATGCTTACTCATTTAAAACCATATAGGCTGAAAATAGTTGATTATCTCATTTTCCAGACTTGTCTTCCTGATAGGAAAACATATGTGAATATTGCTCTAAGAAAAATACCCCACAATTTTTCATATAATAGCCTTCTAAAAAGGGCTTCCTTACAGCAATGAGCATTAAGTTTGGAAGTACTAACCAAAGTGTAGCTGGCCTAGCAAGAGTCAAGGTACTTGAATATGAAATCATCCCAGAAATATGTTGCACAAATATTTTGTTTAATTGGTAGGCTAAGTCAGGGGTCCCCAACCCATGGGCCTTGGCCCACTACTAGTCTGTGGCCTATTCGCAACTGGGCTGCGTGAGTGGCCAGCTGGGACACATGGGCAATCAGAGCCCCACTCAAGTGAGCATCGCAGGTGCTCAGCGCTTCACTTGCGCGAGCGTCCCAGGCACTCGGGGCCTCATTCGCACAAGTGTCATGGGTACTTTTGGCCTCACTCGCATGAGCAACAGATGATCGTGCACACCTGCCCCTCTCACATAACCATCCCCTCTTTTCCCCCTCCCTCCACTCCAGACCACCGACCCAGAAAGATTGGGAAACTCTGGGCTAAGTCAGTTCTTTATAAGTGAAATGGATATTAGTTCATTTTTAAGCTATCTGGCTATGATATATTCTTGTAATAAGAAATTAAATTAATAGAAAGAATTGAGTCATCTATTTAAGATAAGTAATTTGTCTAAGAATCATTCTTATTGCCAACGTTTTGCATTTCATCATCTTGCAGATTTTAGTGGTTTGCACAAGTGTTTAAATTTAATTGATTAAACAATTAATTAACTGACAGAAAGGCAGGTAATTAGTAAAAAATATTTCAGTGACTAAAACAGCTGATATATAAGTTCAGCCAATATTCTTTGTCTTGTCAATTTTCTCTCCAGGTTTTGCAGTTTTGTATTTTAAAAAGTATACAAATATGCATGGCCCATCATGACTTCTATTCAGCTATGTCACGACCCTGGTTGACCCTAAAAAGCTAAGCAGGCCTGGATTTGATTAATCCAGCTATACAACGCTCTGAAAGAGCTTAAGCTTGATGAAGCTTCAATTCAAATAGCCCCATAAAAGAAGAGGTCCGAATCAAAAGAAAAACTGCTTGAAGCGACTAGCTGAATCAAGTGGCTTCAAAACAGTTCTTAGCCTTCATAGCTTTGCAGATTCAAAGACTTTTCTGCTTTTAGGGGTGTTACAATATTACAAATTCAATTCATGTATGGAGAAGCATGAAATGGGGGATATTAATATGATTAGCCAAACTTTAATCCTCATTTAACTCCCTGCTTATCACAGCTCTTCTGGGATGTCAGGGGTTATGTTATTCTGCGCTTCATTCCCTGTTTCAGTATTCAATTTACACATCTGGGTTGGCCCTGTCAACTCAACTGGAAGTTCAGACTGGGCTGGTTTCAAGTTGTTTGATAATAATCACTTGTTCTCACATACAGGATTGAAAAGACTAAATGTTGGGTGCTCCAAAAGTAAAGATGAGGTAGCTAGACTACAGATTCCTCTTTCTCTGTGCCAGCCTCCTTCTTTGCTGCTTGCCTGGATCTTACTGTGCCTATCTGCTTCTGCTTTCTCTGCTAAATAATGACATAGAATATTGGCACCAGGCCCCAACCTATATGAAACTGAGGCCTACCACTGAGGAGAGAGTTTTTCCAAGGGGGCAGTTAAGCATGCCAACAAGTTGTGGCTGCCTCCCGGGAATCTCAGTGATCAGAAAGAGCAGAGCTAATGTTACTCGTTACCGAGGAGAGCAAATCTGAGGTAATTCTTTTGAGTTCTGCTAGGCATAGGCCAGGTTTTGCCAACATGTCCTGCCCGCCTCCCAATAGTGATACTAGCCTTTTCCAGAAGAAGTCCAATTAGCAACTAGCTATGGCAGCCCTTCTAGGAACCCCAGAAAATCCAGTGACCAGATGCAGAAAGTTCATAAGGGGAAGTCAGGGGAAAGATTTTTGAAAATGAATGTTTTGAAATTGGAGTGGGGTATTTTCTGCATTGATTCAGACAGCTTCTTTGTAAGCATTTGCTGGATAAATTAGAAGTTTTTGTGTTGTCTTTTACTCATCACTGCCTTCTTTTCTCTAAAAGAGATTGTGGGGGAGTATTTTTTAAATGTATTGTGGTTAAACCCTTGAAAATATTCATGTGAGATGTGACAAGATTTATTATCTACTATTCTAGTATATTCATCCCACAATGCTAAACATTGCAGCACTTCAGAGACTTTCAAATTTCCCTCTTACAAATTCTGTACAAATCTTTATGTTTTTAAATAAAATATTGACTCTTGAAGTGACATGTGTTGAATTGCATGACTCTTGAACACAAATTCAAATTAAATTATGTCATTTTGAATTTCAGATTTCCAGTTCGAATCAAATCAGGACTGATTCACACATCCCTACTCATAAGAGACAACCAGAAAACTCTAAAACCGAAGGTTTCATGGGGAAGTTGTAGAAACATCCTGGACAAAAATAAGCTACTACCATATTGTGCTAAGAATAATACATGAATTGGTTGATGAACCCAATAGGAGTCAAGGTTTACTTTTTGTCATGATTTGTCATGATTTCCAGAAATCTTAAATTCAAATGGAGATTTGGTTACTATCTGCAGTCTGTTGCCTTGATATATGCCCATAGTCATATTGGGACTTCAGGTAGGGAACAAAAAAACCCAAGGAAAACCTATTGAGAATCTAGAATTTTAAGTTACCCTGGAAATAAGAATTTGGATTGGCACTACCTTTGAGGAATGTCTTTCATCTCGCAGGCATCTAGAACAGCTTGACCAAAATCAAGTGCAAAACCCCATTTGCGGGATGTAGGCAGCACGTGAAACCACTCTGGTCCACGGAAAAAACTCTCTCCATGGAACTGGTCCCTGGTGCCCAAAAGGTTGGAGGTCTCTGATATAAACTGAGTAAAAGAGAAAGAATGATTTTTAAAGAATGATGATATCTGGTTGTTTTCCTTCCCATACAGATTCTCACTGCGTAAGATGCCAAATAAGAGACATACATAGTTCAGACTGGTAAAATATTCATCAGGATAATAAGTCAGGCTTGGATCCAGTTCCCAGAAGTTCTTATACAGCCAAGAAAGGTCAAGAAAGAGTTGTCAATGCTTCAAAATAATAAACAGAGACAAATGATAAGTAGCAGCTCTTAAATTCAGCACAATTTTGGACAAGTTTCCATGTTAGAGAACAGGAACTATAGGCCAGAGCAACTACTAAAGAATTAATAGGTGAATGCAAATCCTCCCCTTGCTTGACATAACAAAACCCTTCCTTTTTAAAAATCCCTATTTTTTCAAATTTTCAGGTCAGCATGAATTCTGGCAATGTAGGAAATTCCCACGCAAACACACCCTTTGGTTCCAGTGGGGAATAACATATAATTTCTTCCTGGTTTTGGAAGAATTAGTGATTATGAATGAAGTTCTGAAACAATGAGTCAATGAAATTTAGTTCCTTTAATTCGTGTGATTTACCAAACTTACCAACATGAAGGCAAAGGGAAGTAAAGAAGTAGTAGAAGAAACAGAAGTCGAAGGAAGCTGTTGCTTGCTAAATTACTGCCTAAGCTTCAGAAGCAGTCTCAAAGCTCCCCCTGCTGGATATATTGAAATTCTCAAGGTTATGAATAAGAGCTGCGTTCATGTATTCCACAATAAAAAGAGAACGTGGTATTGGCCCTTGAATTCATTAGCATGTGAATATATCAAGTAATAGAGTAAGTAAGATAAGCAGTATATGACATTGGCAAGCATGCCATAGTGCAGAGGCACCTTGCCTAAAAGAAAGCAGCCTCCTGTACTAGAGGTTTCCATGGCTCTTTACTTACTGTAGCAACTGATAAGGGGAGAGAAGATAGCATTGTCTGGAAAGTTGGTGCTGATGGAGTGTCAAGCCTGATCTAAACTAACAAGGAGGCTATGCTATCTGGGAATTATGGGAACTAAAAGTCAAGTTGGCCAATGCAAATTGGGGAAGGGTATGCTTGAAGTTTATCTGCTAGGTCACTCTAGATATTTAACAGCAATTTTATTCCATATTAATACAAAATAAGGCGAAGAGATTACACAGTATAAAAGTATATGTTTGAGAACAAGAGATCCTTCCACTGGGATCCATGGAGAACACCATTTCTGAGTCATTTTAGGATTATATTTGACTGAATTCTGCCATTATTTGCTGGCATTAGGAATTCTGACCTGATGAAAATTGCAATAGTAAAAGATAATTGTCAATTGGAGGTTGACTATTCCCAAGTACTGAGTCACCAGATGAGCAGAGTGGTTTGTTGACTGCTATCCAAATTGCAACTGTAAAAATGGACTATATGTTCACACCATAATTCCCATAAACAGCTCAGAGCTGCTGAGTAGCCTGGGGACCAGACTGCATTTTCATAGACATGTGACTCCATTCTGGCCAGACCCTGAAGATGGAGATCCACAGAAAACACTTTTCCTTTTTTTAAAAGAAAAAAACAGTTGTATGGATCTCTACACTTACCAATAATAATGATTATTTGAGTCTAGAAGTCTTGAGCAGAGCCTAGCAAAATCATATAAGCTCTCTGGAATGCTCTTCTTTAACTGAATTTCCTCCATGTGTGCAGGGTTTCAGTTGTTTGCTCATTCCACAACTGAAAGAAAAGCACAAATTCTTGAATTAAAAAAAAAGACTAATGCAAAAACTCTCCACCATTGGAATTGACAAATAGCCATGTCAAATTGTTATCCATTACTCCATCTCATTACCTAATCTTGCTGGATGCAAGACTGATAAAATCATCTGCAATAATTTAAAACAGTTATGCCTATTTTACACATTGGCTTCAGATGATTTGGAAATGACTGGTTTGAGGAAGAGTCGTGATATTTGGGATATTTCATTTTTTTAGCATGATAATTATCCCTGGCTTCTATGAGAAAATAACTTCTTGATATGCCAAAGACAAATCTGGATCTTCTTGTAAAGGACATTTCTCTTGAGCAATAGCTTGATGCTAACTTATCTCCATATTCAGTCTGGATTTTTAATAGATCTGATTAGAGAATCAGAGTGAATTTGCTTATCCCTTAGTATTGTTCTTCCCACTCTTTACATTTTGAGGAAATAAGCATATTTTAGTAAGAAGCAACTATCTTGAATATGAGTTGTAAAAACAAGGGATTTACTTTAAATCTAGTCTCCTTGTTAGCTCACAGTGTATGAGATAATTCCTTGTGATTTGACATGCACAGAATGTGATAGAATGAGGACAAATTCCTTCAGAATCCAACTTGACTAATTATGGCAACTCCATCTTAAGTCTACATGAAGGGTGGCACCATGTCTGAATTGCCTGAAGTGTTCCTTCCATTCCATTCAGTTCTGCATTTTCAGAGGGAAAGGGCAAATGCCCAGGACTTTTCAAAAACAGAAATTCAGTGTTGGGCCTGGCCCAGAGGTCAAGAAATTTTTGAAAATCTGAAGTGACCGTTCTTTCCTGACAGGAGTTAGATGGAAGGTGAGGCATATTTATAAAACATGTCAAAGGTGCTCTAGCAAAATGGCTGCTTTGTCTAAAATGACTTTTTGAGAAAGAAAACTGGTGTGGTTGCTCTACCTTCTCTGGTCCAGGTGTTCTCTATGGTTCTAAGTTCTCTTTGTCCCTTACTAGGTGAGCACTTTTCCAAATAAAACAGTAGGACACAACTACTCATCATTTTTGTTTCCAAGAATGGCTCTGGGCTTGGCTCATTATTGTACAAAATTCCAATTATTTGGATTTTTTTTTTTTGAGGGGCTGGGAAAATTTAGGTATTTCAAAGAAATAAGTGAAACAGGAAGCCTTGCATCATTCCTGGAAAACACCTATGGGTACTTTTCCATCCACTGGCATTTAGAGGGAACAAACAAAGCTTGTCTCTGATGATGTCCAAAGTAGTTATAAGTTCTTCCTAAGATAATCTTCCTTTTTACTAAGCTGACAATTATACACTGGCTTCCCTTAACTTTTTTAAAGCCAAAATAACAAGCCAAATGTTGTACAGCTCCTAGGTTTATATGGATAAAGATTGCAGATTGTTGGAAGGTGCCCAGTCAAAAAAACATTAGGGCTTGTGTTTTAAGCCCTTTGATGTATTCCCAGTATGTCTTTGCTTTTGGCAGCCAGGAAGGCCTCATTTGAGGTGTTTATCATCTTAATTTTTGGCTTCAGCCAATCTTTTTGACTGGATGTTTGGTCTGTCCAGCACATCTAGATAGCTATCTTTCATCCCAGAGGAACATAAACAGAAATTATATTTAATATTGTGAGATCTGTAAGCAAACTTTGATTGTGCTGAATTCTGAACAAATAAAGTTAGGCAGCAAGTAGAAACTAAGGAGGATCAGAACTGATTAGCAGTTAGATGGGAATCCAGCTGAAGATCTTATGACTACCAGAAAAATGGGGAAATCAAACATTTCCTGAGAAAAGATAATGTCAAAGTGATCACAAAAACACTGGTTATATCCATGAAGTCACTAGGAATCAAACTCAGTTCAAGGATACCTCTTCTAATGATGCAGCACTGATGATGTTACCTAGTATGGTAATGAATACCATCAAGCTCAGAGAGTACCAAGGACCCCACCTCTACCTTTTATCAAATATAATCATAAAACAGAAGTCACTGTATTCTCTATGTCATTTAAGGGAAGTGGCTAAAATGATCTTTTATACCTGCCAACTACCCCATGATGCCTCTGCCCTGTATCAAAGAGATTCTTACATAACCAGGGAAAATATGCTTTAATCTCAGTATTTTAGGGAAGGAAATGCAGTAATATGCCCAGATAAAGATAGATTTATCTAGGTAAAATTAGGGAAAGAGAGAAGTACACATGTACCTCTTTACTGGCCCTTCCATGGTCTACAATTTTATCAGTTAATAACCCTTCTAATAATCTTTGGGTAATTCAACTACTAGCATATCAATCCTCAGTAATAATGAAATTTATTAAATTTGCCTCTTCACCCTCCTAACACGTGATCAAATGTTCAAATATGAAATATTTCAGTAAAAATATTAGTGTTTCCTGTCAATTATAGATATTAATGAGTGCTGTTCTTCCTAACGTGTGTTGCTTGATCTTACAAAGCTGATCAATAACAATACAGCAAAGCTATCTAGCTATTTTTTTTTAATTTAGTGCCACTGCTTGTTACAATGGGGGAGGGGAAGTATTCCAGGTATTTTCAGACAGATGGTAAAATATCATAATTAATTTTCAACATTATCCACTTTGACTTGGTGGGATTGGCTGCTCTGCCTGAGGCATCCAAATATGCTGCCCAGCCCTGAATCCATCTGTAATATTTGAGGCAAGCCTCAACATCCTTATAAAAACATTTGTTTGTTTGTATTCCACCTTTAATATTTTTATAAATAACTCAAGGCGGTGAATACATATCCAACATACTTTCTTCCTCCTATTTTCCCCAAGACAACTCTGTGAGATGGGTTGTGTGAGAGATAGTTACTGGCCCAAAGTCACCCAATACTGACAGGCATAGTCGCCTTATGTCTGTCAGTACCTAGTATCTTGCGTGAATTATATCCTACCATACTAATTGCATTACTTTGATTGAAAAGTGGGTTATAAGAGAAAGAGAGAGACAGAAACAGAGGCAGCTTTTTAATCAAAGTTAAAATTAATTTAGCAACAGAGCCGTTCATTGTGAGGCTCAGAGAGAGGGAGATTTTGCCCACCAGTGGCCAAATTTAAGAATGTCTTCTGAAGCGCATCTCCTGCTCTAAGTGCTATTGCTGAAAGGGAAGGGACTATCAATAAGCAAACCCTTAGAGTTGGAATACATCAGGGATGTCAAACTCAATTTCACTGAGGGCCACATCAGCATTACGGTTGCCCTCAGGGGGCCGGGTGGGTGTGGCCAGGGTGGGTGTAGCCTACTGGGTGGGCGTGATGGAGTGGGTGTGGCCTACTGGGTGGGTGTGGCCAGCTGTACATTGTTCGCGTCAAAGGTGCCTTGTGGTGGCCTGGGAAGGAGTGAGATAGATCTGAGGGTCTCTGGCAGAAGGGGATGGGACCAGGGCAAGTGCCAAGGCATGGTCCACTGGAGGAGCCTCACTGTTCCTCTCAGGACATGCAGGAGGGGGGCTTATGGAGCTAAGACTGAATGCATTTCAGCATAGATGACCACCACAAAATTGTACATTGGCTCCCAGCTGGCCTGGGCAGGGCCAAGGCAGTGGGGGCCGTTCCCTCACTGTTTCCAGGATCGCTTCACAGGCCACATGAAACCACTTCACGGGCCGCATCCGGCCCTTGGGCCTCATGTTTGACATGTCTGGAATAAATGCATGAGAAGAGAAGAACTTTTCCTGATCTTGGGACGTGTAGCGTATTCCTACTGCTCTCATTTGTCAGCCCTTGAAAGTTGGCCAGATGAGGAAACAGATTCCACAGGAAGACTTCACAATAAACTTAATCAAGACTTCCTAAATTAACAGAATCTAGCAAGGCTCCTTTGTGTTTCTCCTTCCTTCTTTCTAACAGAAGAGTCAATCTGAGTCTCTTCATAATTCAGGGGTGTCCAACCTTGACAACTATAACTACGGATTTCAACTCCCAGAATTCCCTGACAGCTAGAACAATTAACTAGTGGAACGACTTGTCTCCAAAAGTTATGGCTGCTCCAACACTGGAAGTTTTTAAGAAGAGATTGGACAACCATTTTTCTGAAATGGTATAGGGCAGGGGTAGGCAACCTTGGCTCTTTTATGACTCATGGACTTCAACTCCCAGAATTCCTGAGCCAGCGTGTCCATGAGTCATAAAAGAACCAAGGTTGCCTATCCCTGGTATAGGGTTTCCTACTTGAGCAGGGGGTTGGACTAGAAGACCTCCAAGGTCCCTTTCAACTCTATTATTCTGTTATTTCCATGGCTGGCTAGTGAATTCTGGGAGTCGATGTCGACAAGTCTTAAAGTTGCCAAGGTTGGACACTCCTGTTCTAATACTATCACCTTTTCCAGAGTTTAAGGAATGCTTATGCCCAGGGCTTTTTTTCTCATAGAACGCCCAGAACGGAGTTCCGGCACCTTTTTTGGATGGAACCTTGTAGGGTAGGCAAGGCGGGTTGTATGATATGTGTGAGTTCCGGCACCTTTTTTTTTTTTTTTTAGAAAAAAAAGCACTGCTTATGCCCTTTTAGTTACTGTTACAGTCATGAGATGCTCTTACTACAGCCTACCTCAGTGAAACATAATTCTAGTTTCTCTGTGGTGTTGATTTCCTGATCTAGTCCACCTCATAGGCCTGACATTTATTTCAGAATTAATAAGCACTGACTTTGAAATCTGGATTTCTAGTATAGCTGAACTGGCTTGACACCAGGTCAGACCTAAAGCAAAATTTGAGTCTCAGTCTTCAAAGATGGAAGATCAATTACCACTGCAGGCAGTATTTGAAAACTATAATCAAAGTTAAGGCTGCTCAAAGGGCATTCTTACTTGGTGTAATCAAAAATGTTTCCAGCACAAATGTTGCAACTCAATTATATAATTACTCATTAAAAGAATTTGATTAATTATTGAATCATGTTACATTCCTATATGGGAAACCAGTGTTTTTATCCCTACCTTACTATTGAAAAATAGTGAAGTCTCCAAAGTTATCCAGTTAATTTAAAAGCTATGAGCTGAGATGTTTAGCTTCCAGCATATTTTTTTAACTGGTTTATTGCATAAGATACTTTGTACAGCAACCAGCTAACATATTTTGTGATGTTTAAAGAGGCAACCGTTTTGGTAGTGATACAGGGTAATTTGTCTAGAAAAAGTGGCAGCAAAGACAAGAGAACAATTTCCTGGCATTTTTTTTTATTTTTCATTGTCATCTTTATATTGCCCAGAACCCACTTCTGTTTTTAGAATATGCTACCCATCAACTTGTAGAGATAATAGTTGAGATAGACACAGACGCACTGGTTCTCATAATTCCAATTGCCTTGCCTGGTGTAATCTGAGAAAGATTGTACAGACTCATGAGCTGCAATGCTGCTGTTGCTGGCATCTTTATAAACAGCTTCTGTCTTTGTTCCAAAATAACCCCTCTGTGAATTGCGTCACAAGGCTAAAGTTTTTGGCTGCTTCTGTGAGACATTTAAGTCAATGCTTGAAGTATGATTCTCAGTCAGGCGGCTAGGAGAACAGACTGAAGCTACAAATAGAAAAATTCTACTGGTAACAGCAATTTTGTCCAGCTTAGAAAGAGCATATTTTTTAACAAAAAAAAAATCTCCAAAAACTGGTTGTTGATCAGCTAATAGCACCAGAGCTGAGCTCAGATGTATTTCAGAATACCATAAAAATAAAGCTGCATTCCAGTGCATAGATTTGCAAATGGCTGTCTTGCTTGATTATGACTACTCTGTTGATAAAACCTCCCCTATGGAATAGTTAACTAATCTCAAAGTACTAAACATCCGAGGGTTTTTACTCTGGCATAATGTCATACTTAGCTGTCTTGAATGCTGATACAAGAAGACCTCCTTACCCAGAGAGACAATTCCCCTGTGACTCTGGACACATTGAAACAGTAAAGCATGTGCTTCACCAGGGCCTATATGACAGAGACATCCCTTTGGCCATCCTCACTTCACCATTAGTGCATAAATAGGCAAGCCACATAGGGCAATTCTATATCCCCTTCCACTGTCAGTTACCAACCCTGCTATAACATATAGTGTTGCCAGGTTCTGTGCTGTAGCACTTAGTGTCTATCGGATGATGAGCTGTGCCATAAATTAGGTAAAATGAGCATCTTGTTCGTCATTTTAGACTGCTCTGTAATAGATATAGTCTGTCACAATGTTAAATGTTATGTCCTGAGCCTGCAAAAGGGCAGGCTCGGGACGTTGCAATGGTCCCTGGCAGCTGCAAGTTGCCCGGGACCAGACTAGTTGGTGCCAGCGCTCGCACGCATGCGCGAGGCGCTTCGCGTGCCTAAATGTTGCCTTTTTGGCCCGGGGAAAAACGTCCTTAAGAGAGGCTGAGAAGTCCGTGCTGCCTTGAGTTGTAATGGGGCTGCTGAAGAGAAATAAAGAAGGTTACTGAACATCAAGAATGTCTCGCGTCGTCATTGCCATTAGCCGAGGACTCAACACTGGCGACGAGGATGGGATAGCCTTGCAATTACGCAAACAATTTTAAGCTTACCCTGGAGTCCAGCACAGCGAGGAAACGGCGTTAAATTCAGCAACTGCCTGCCAATACAGCTTCGTTGGAGGTAAGTTGGCTGATAGACCCTTCCTGCTTTACTAAAATGGCAAAGATTGGAAAACTTTCAGAGTTTGATATTACACATCCCGAAAGATAGGAATCTTACGTGGCCCGAGCAGAAAATTATTTCAGAGTTAATCAAGTAAGAGAAGAGGGCTTAAAGGTCGCCACCCTACTCTGCGTTTGTGGTCAAGATGCATTTGAAATTGCTGAAAACTTAGTAGCCCCTGCACCTCTTGAATCTGTTACCTACACAGATCTTAAGAAATTACTGAAAGAGCATTTTCAACCCAAGTTGTCTGTTATTGCTTGGAGACATAATTTTGAACAGCGGGATCAATGGGCTGGTGAATCAGGTAAAGAGTACATTGCTGCATTAAGAAGGGCAGCTAAGCATTGCGAATTTAAAGACTTAGAGGAAAGACTGAGAGACAGATTTGTATGTAGACTGGGAAACAGAGATGTACAACAAAGGCTTTTTGCCAAAGAGGACATATCATTCCAAGATGCCTTGAGAGAGGTTACTGCAGAAGAGGCAGCAAATGGGGCAATCAAGAATATGAGGCCCATCAAAAGCTTTCCAGAAGCTGTTTCCGTGCATCACGAGGGAGTTCAAGGAAGCTCAGAAGAGGAGCCTGATGAAGAAATAGATCATCTCTACCCAACCAAAGAAGGAAAGCAGAGGGAAGGCAAAGAAAAATCTTCACCTGTACCCAAGTGCTTTGGGTGTGGAGGTCGCCACAAGAGGACCGACTACAAGTTCCATTCTGCAATCTGTAGAGCATGTGGGAAGCAAGGCCACATAGCAGCTGTGTGTCTGGGCCGACAGAAGGTACAACCCCAAGAAGAATTGCGCCTGAAAGGTACCAGGGTCCCCAGCCAAAACAGGGTGGGTTTCTATGCTTCACGAAGAAGCATTTTTAAGACAGGCACACACAGACCACTTAAAAAGAAGCTGTCACTTAGGGTGAAATTGCAAGGAGTTCCATTGGTCATGGAACTAGACACTGGGTCTGCACTTTCAATCATCTCCATTCACACATTCAGAAAGATTTGTTCTGGTAGTGGTTTCCAGGCCAAGCTTAGGCCTTCTAACATAGTACTAACAGACTTTCAAAACTCCAAAGTGTGTGTTAAGGGGGAGGCCACCCTTAACGTGCAGTATAAGGATTTTGAAGGTCCATTAGATGTATTGGTAGTGGGGGGTGATTGTACGAGTCTCATAGGACTCGATTGGTTTGAGGCCCTGGGAATACAAGTTACAGGGCTCAACAGCTTGCAAACGTTAGACTTACAGGAAGTCTGCAAGGAATTTGCAGATGTATTCAGCCCTCAGTTGGGCACATACAAGGGTCCCCCAGTGTCTTTGAAATTAGACCCCACTGTCACTCCTATCAGAGTAAAGGCAAGAAGGGTACCTTTTGCCTTAAAAGGGAAAATTGATGCTGAATTGGACAAATTGATTCAGCAAGGAGTCTTAGAACCTGTTGACTCCAGTCCATGGGAAACTCCCATAGTAACGCCTCTTAAGGCTAATGGGGATATTCGCATTTGTGCAGATTACAAATGCACGCTCAATAAGGCATTACAACAACATGCCTATCCTGTGCCTATTGTCAGCCACATTCTGGCTTCCCTCAAAGGGGGGCGTATTTTTGCAAAGCTTGATTTATCTCAGGCTTATCAACAGTTTCCTGTGGACGAATCTGCTGCTGTGGCACAAACCATTGTAACTCATAGGGGGGCATTCAAGGTCAAGAGACTGCAATTTGGAGTAAACGTAGCTCCTGGAATTTTCCAAAGAGTAATGGAAAATACCTTGAGGGGTATTCCAGGGGTTTGCCCCTATTTTGATGATGTCTTAATTGCTGGAGAGTCTATCCAAAATCTGGCTGAAAGATTGAGGGCTGTCCTGCTGAGGTTTTGGAAAACAGGACTCAAACTCAAAAAGGACAAATGTAAAATTAGGGTGTCTTCTACAGATTTTCTGGGGTTCAGAATTGATGCCAATGGGATTCATCCTGCTGAGTCCAAATTAAAAGCTATCACACAAGCTCCCAGACCTAAGTCCAAAGCTGAACTGCAAGCTTTTCTGGGACTTTTGAATTTTTATAATTCATTCATTCCTAATAAGGCTAATGTAGCTGAAACACTTCATGGGCTTCTGAACAAACAAGCTGTGTGGGAATGGTCACAAGCACACAAAGCAAGCTTCAATAAGGTTAAGGCCTTGCTAACATCTAACAATGTGCTTGCACATTTTAATGAAACACTCCCTGTGTGCATTGCTTGTGATGCTTCCCCTTATGGCGTAGGAGCTGTACTCAGCCATCTCACACCTGATGGAACTCAGGTTCCTGTTGCATATTACTCCAGAACTTTATCCTCTGCTGAGAGGAATTATGCCCAGATAGACAGGGAGGCCTTAGCTGTTGTTGCTGGAATCAAAAAATTCCATGATTTTTTATATGGCAGACATTTCACGGTCTACACTGACCATAAGCCTTTGTTGGGATTGTTTACAACTAACAAACAGACCCCTCACATTATCTCTCCCAGGATGCTCAGATGGTCAATCTTCCTGTCAGCTTATGATTTTTCTTTAATTCACAAACCGGGCAAAGAAATGGGCCATGCTGATGGCCTCAGTAGATTACCCTTACAGGTAGTTGAGGCTGACCCTGCCCCGGCAATCAATATTCTTTCAATTCAAGCACTGCCTGAGTCACCCCTTAACGCCAGGGATGTGGCTGCTGAATCAGCCACGGATCTTACACTCTCTCGAGTCTTATCCTGGGTTTTGTCTGGATGGCCAGAGAGTTGTCCAGGTACTGAGTTTCAGAGTTTCTGGTTAAAAAGGAACGAGTTGTCCACCTTCCAGGGCTGTCTGCTGTGGGGTAGCAGAGTTGTCATTCCTACCTCAATGAGGTCTAGAGTCTTAGGGTCCCTTCACGAGGGTCATCCTGGCATTGTTCGAATGAAGGCGCTTGCGCGCAGCCACTTGTGGTGGCCTGGGTTAGATAAGGAAATTGAGGCTAAGGTGCATGCTTGTCACCTTTGTCAACACTCACGCCCAGAAATGCCTCAGGCTCCCGTACATAGGTGGGAGGAAACACAGTCCCCATGGTCTAGGGTGCACATTGACTATGCTGGGCCCTTTCAGGGTCAATTCTTCTTGGTCCTGGTTGATAGCTATTCAAAATGGCTTGAGGTTGTACCTGTCTCGTCCACCACCACTGCAAAGACTATCCAAGTACTGCGGGGAATTTTTGCTGCACATGGGCTTCTGGATGTTTTGGTGTCTGACAATGGCCCGCAATTCACTTCTTCCGAATTCCAAGCTTTCTTACAGGCCAACATGATTCATCATGCCACCTCTGCGCCTTTCCACCCTTCCACCAACGGGATGGCTGAACGGATGGTCCGCATCACCAAGGATGCTTTAAAGAGACTTACCTATGGGGACTGGCATCACAGGTTGGCTGACTTCCTCCTTTCCTACCGCACTACACCTTCCACTTCTACTGGGAGGAGCCCAGCTGAACTTCGTTGGGGGCGCAAACTGATTACTAAACTTGACCGGTTGCATCCGGACAGACTGCCGCCTAGGGGTACACAGCCCAGGGCACCGCGGCAATTGCAAGTGGGTGCCCCTGTATGGACCCGTAACCATTTATGGGTTCCTGCCACTGTTTGCAAATGTCAGACCCAGCACACTACCACCCTGGCCGCTGCCAACCTGGCCGGCTGCAGCCTCCAGCCTGCGCCGACGGCGAACGCGTCCTAGCGGTTCCGGCGGAACGGCACCCACACCGCCGGCGTGATCCGCGTGCAGCCAGCTGAATGTGCATGTGACGACATCACGTGAAAGCCAAAACGGAATGGGGGTTGCGGGCAGGAGCTATGCATTGACGCTGGGTCTGACAGGATCTAATATCAGTTAGGGCGTGGGAACCGGACTTGTTTCACGGGGCTTGCTGCTGTGGGACTGACTGACTGAGGACTTGTTTCATGGGGCTTGCTACGGTGGAGGTTAACACAGGGTGGGGTGGATGGGTGGCTTATAGGCGGGGTTTCCTTATAAGGCTTGATGAGGGTGTGTGCTATGGGTGTAGCCCGGGACGGCATATAGTGCGCGGGCTTGGAGCCTCCCCCAGGGTAAACTTTGTTTCCTGCAACGTGCAATAAACTTTGTTGGATCCTGGAGCGTGCCTGGTGTATTGTTTGCCTGATTCACTCAAGGACGTTCCTTACAGTAAGTTTACCCTCACTCATCCTTTTGCTTGCTGCTCGACGCCGGTTACCTGCAGTGTTATGGCGGAGGGAACACAAGGGGCAGACCCGGTGGAGACCGCAGAGGCGGCGGAACCCGACGAACAGCTGGAGAGCCCGGATGTCGGCAGCGCAGCAGTCGAGCAGCCAATAGTGCGGCCAAAGGAGAGGGTTCGCATTCCGGAGATGCTGGAACCAAGTTTAAAGCCGCAACGCCCGGGGGGGGGGCGAGGCCGACTGGTGGCTAGGTTCGGCGTGGGGAGGACCAGAGGACAATAGGGGGCGGCGGTTAGCGCCGAGTTTCACCGGATGGAGGGAACGTCGGGTGACTGGGGATCTAGAGGAGGAATGGAGCTGCTCCACGGCTCCAGGACAGTATACCTTAGATGTGCTAAGAGAGCAGTTTGGAGAACGTCTCCACCCCGCAACACTCCGTAGTCCTGTTAGGGACAGTCCGTCCTATGCCTCCCGTTTCCGTCTGTCCAGTCCAGGATTGGATTTAAAATCAAGCGACCAGTTTGCGTTCCAGGACCCTGGCCCGGGGCGGGTTGAAGCGGAACGACCCCGTTATAGCCTGGGACCACGCCCGGTGGCAGGACAATCTTTAGGTACTGACAGACAAAGGGCAGGGTCCATGGGGGAGGGGTTTCGCCCTACACCTCACCCGGGGATTGCCCCCTTCGGAGGTCAGGCGCCAGCCCCATGGCCACAGAACATGGTATGGAACCCCCCCCCCGATCGCCCTCACATTCGATGGTGACTCAGATCGGCTAGCAGTGTTCCTGAGCCACGTGCTAAACCACTTGGACCGCTATACCACCTTATATTCCTCCAATTGGGCGATGGTGGTGGCGGTCACAGCATGCTTGCAGGGTGAAGCCGCTGCTTGGGCCGCAGATCTATACAGCGACCAGGCCGGAGAGTTGACCGACGTAGGGCTGTTCCTCGAGGCGCTGAGAGCAAGGTTCGACGACCCAACCCGGTTACAAAGAGCTGAGGCCCAAATAGTGGGGTTAAAGCAGAGGGGTAGACCGGTGAAGACCTATATCCGCGAATTCCAAAAGGCAGCTGGGAGGCTGAGGTCGTGGCCGGATCGGTTACTGATTCACCACTTCCAGGCTGGCTTGGATGCGGACATACGTCGCGCCTGTGCGGTGAGAGGAGTTGTGGGACGCCTGGCTGACTGGTTTAAAGCAGCCCAGGAGTTGGAATTTGGACTGAGGGACCGTCCTGACGTACGTGCCGACAGGCCGCCCGCACGTCGTGCTCCGGACCGATCCGGGGAGGGCAGTACACAAGCCATACCGGGTACCACCCGGCCGAAGCCCGTATTCAGGTGCTTCCGCTGTAACCGGCCGGGTCACCGGGCCGCGGAGTGTGGGATAACAGATCTAACCGAACTGACCGGGACGCCAACGGCAATCGGAAGACCGGGCGTTACGCCGAAGAGAACTGCGGAGAAGTCCCGGGTTGCATCCCAGACGGCTCAGACATCGTTCCACCAAACCCCTGGTGATACGACCCCAGTGCTCCACGAATATGAGGAGGAAGGCCAGGTGGAGGATCCTATGGTAAGTGAACCGATAGTCCCGTTTAACATTCCGATAACATTGACTAGCCCGGTCACTGGGGAGACAAAATCATTCCAGGCTTTGGTTGACACTGGCTGCACCAGATGTCTCATTAGCAAGGAGGTGGTGTCCCAGATGCATATCAGGGTGACCCGATTGAAGTCCCCCATTCGCTTCGAGCAGGTGGATGGATCCGTATTAGGAGGGGCCCCGACTACGCTTGTGACTGAACCCGTTAGGATGGAAGTAGCCGCGCATTGGGAGATGTTGAGATTCATAGTAGTTCCATCCATGTCAGAGGCTATTATCCTGGGGTTGGCGTGGTTGGATAAGTGGACACCAACCATATGGTGGGCAGATGGCTCCCGCCATCTACGCCTCACAGCAGGCCCTCAACCACCGGTCCCGGAGCGGTATAATAGCAACATGAAAGGGGAAGGGGCAGATCACATAACGGAGGGGAACCAGAGCGAGTACCCAGCAGTGTACGAGGATCTTGCTATGGTCTTTAGTGAGCGGGAGTGCGACAGCCTGCCTCCCCATAGGCGTACAGATTGCGCGATTGAACTTATCCCTGGGGCGAAACTACCAAAGGCCCGAATGTACCCAATGACGTTTACGGAGTTACAGGAGATGAGGCAGTACGTGGATAAGAACTTAGCCAGAGGATTTATAGTACCAGCACGGTCCCGGATGGCCGCCCCTGTACTGTTCCAGGGAAAGAAGGATGGGGGTTTAAGGTTATGTGTCGACTTCCGCGGTCTCAATGCGGTGTGTATAGAACAGGTGTATCCCCTGCCCCTTATAAAAGATCTTCTGACCCACTTGGCTACTGGAACCATCTTCACAAAGCTGGACCTCCGTGAAGCTTACTACAGGGTTCGCATCAGGGAGGGCGATGAGTGGAAAACAACCTTTAACTGTCCGCTAGGCAGTTATCAGTTCAAAGTAATGCCATTCGGGTTACAAGGGGCCCCGGCTGTGTTTATGCAGCTGATCAATGAGGTGCTGCACGACCACTTATACAAGGGTGTCCTCGTGTATCTGGATGACATCTTAATCTACTCACGATCACTAGAAGAACATGTGGAATTGGTGCGCATAGTCCTACGAAAATTGTTAGACGCTCAGTTGTACTGTAAAATATCGAAATGTGAATTCCACAAGGAGCGTATTGACTATCTTGGCTTCAGAGTGTCGGCGGCAGGGATAGAAATGGATCCCAATAAAGTAAAATGCGTATTGGAATGGCAAGCGCCAAAAACCCGTCGTCAGCTACAGCGGTTTCTAGGATTTGCAAACTTTTACCGGCAGTTCATCCCCTCCTTCGCCGACGTGGCCCTGCCGCTGACTCAGCTGTTGCGCACCAAGCGAGTAGCCGGAAAACCTCGCCCAGGACAACCTCTTGTCTGGACTATGGCCTGCCAACAGGCTTTCGAGTCCCTTAAGGGACTATTCGCACGAGAACCCATTCTGATACACCCTGATCCAGGCCGACCATTCGTCGTACAGGCCGACGCCAGCGATGTCGCCATTGGGGCGATATTGTTGCAACGTAATAAAGACGGACTTCTACAACCGTGCGCCTACACGTCCAAAAAGTTCACGGACACGGAACGCCGCTGGGCAGTGTGGGAGAAGGAGGCGTTTGCCGTGAAATGGGCCCTGTCGACATGGCGTCATTTGCTGGAGGGCGCACAGCATCCCTTCGAGGTGTGGACAGACCATCGAAATCTAGCGGTCCTCCAAACCCCAAGAAGATTAGCACCCAAACATGTGCGATGGGCGCAATACTTCCAACGGTTCAACTTCCACCTGAAAGTCGTTCCGGGAGGAAAGAATTTCCTGGCCGACGCGCTATCCCGGCTGCCACAGTACAATAGTAACAGAGAGCAGGTGATTCACGCTATCATACCTCCGTGTGATCCGGGTCCCGGCCTGCCTGAGAAGGGTGCACAGTTAGGAGCTTTCGAGGATGGGCTGAGATCGGCTTTGTTAACAGACCCCTGGATTTTAGCTAACCCTGGGGTCTTGAGTCGTCGTGATGGGTTGGCCTGGTATGGGGATAAGCTATACGTTCCGTTGGCACTAAGAAACCGAGTGTACCACAGATGTCATGACTCGAAAACGGCCGGCCATTTTGGATTCGTAAAGACACTCCATCTAGTGAGACGTCAATTCTGGTGGCCAGGGATGAGGAAGGATGTTGAGGAATATGTCAAACAGTGTCACCTTTGCGCTCAAGCGAAAACGGTACCGAAAAAACCCATGGGCTTACTACAACAGGTATCGGACCCGGACCGGCCATGGCAGGATCTCGGGATGGACTTCATTGTGGACTTGCCAAACGTGAGGGGTTACACGGTGATCTGGACAGTGGTGGATCTTTTTTCTAAACAGGCCCACTTCATCCCCTGCAAGGGTCTGCCATCTGCAAAACGCCTGACGAAATTGTTTGTACAACATATTTACAGACTACATGGGGCACCCCGTCGAGTTATTTCAGATCGTGGTGTGCAGTTTACAGCCCGCTTCTGGCGAGGTTTCCTAGCCAGTATTGGAACCACACAAGGATTGAGCTCGGCATACCACCCCTGTACCAACGGGGCGGCGGAACGGGCAAATGCAGCCATTGAACGGTACCTGCGCTGTTATGTATCGTATCAACAGCTGGATTGGGTGGACTATGTTCCATTTGCTGAACTGGCATATAATAATGCAGTGCATAACAGTACCGGTCTAACCCCATTTCAGGTTGTTTATGGGTATGATGTGGTCCCCTTACCCGATTGTGTGTCACCAGACCCCCCTCTACACCGATCAGAGGGGTGGTTTGCTCGAGCAGGCCAGGTGTGGCGTAATGTAAGGCAGGCATTAGACCAGGCGACACAGGTGGCTAAGTACCACGCCGACAAGAGACGTCGACAACCGGTCCAATTCCGTGTGGGG
Source organism: Crotalus tigris (assembly GCF_016545835.1). NCBI lineage: Eukaryota > Metazoa > Chordata > Lepidosauria > Squamata > Viperidae > Crotalus > Crotalus tigris. The sequence continues at coordinate 1,827,164 of NW_024096711.1, forward strand.
GATAAAGTATACTTATCAACCAAATATGTTAAGTTGCAGGTCCCCTGCAAGAAACTGGCACCAAAATATATCGGGCCCTTTCGCATAGCACAAATCATCAATCCGGTAACAGTGAGGCTCGAATTACCAAAGCTTCTAGGAAAAATGCATCCGACATTTCACGTAAGTTTATTGAAGCCGGTGGGGAGGACATCCCATGGACAACCCCCAGGCCCTGTCACCCCAGGACGGTACGAAATAGAGGACATAGTTGACTCGCGACTACGGGGTAATAGACTATACTACCTGGTCGTGTGGAAGGGGTATCCTTTGTCTGAAGCCTCCTGGGTATTGAGTGGGGATGTATCCGCCCCCGAGCTAGTTAAAAGGTATCACAAAAGGGTACAACACGGAGCGCGGCGGGGGCAAGGGGACGGTTGATTGGTGTATCTGGCCAAAAGGTACACGCGGTGACTCATCTATTACCTTTGTTTCAGGGGGAGTTGTGGTGAGGGGAAGCCGAATGTCAGACCCAGCACACTACCACCCTGGCCGCTGCCAACCTGGCCGGCTGCAGCCTCCAGCCTGCGCCGACGGCGAACGCGTCCTAGCGGTTCCGGCGGAACGGCACCCACACCGCCGGCGTGATCCGCGTGCAGCCAGCTGAATGTGCATGTGACGACATCACGTGAAAGCCAAAACGGAATGGGGGTTGCGGGCAGGAGCTATGCATTGACGCTGGGTCTGACAGGATCTAATATCAGTTAGGGCGTGGGAACCGGACTTGTTTCACGGGGCTTGCTGCTGTGGGACTGACTGACTGAGGATTTGTTTCATGGGGCTTGCTACGGTGGAGGTTAACACAGGGTGGGGTGGATGGGTGGATTATAGGCGGGGTTTCCTTATAAGGCTTGATGAGGGTGTGTGCTATGGGTGTAGCCCGGGACGGCATATAGTGCGCGGGCTTGGAGCCTCCCCCAGGGTAAACTTTGTTTCCTGCAACGTGCAATAAACTTTGTTGGATCCTGGAGCGTGCCTGGTGTATTGTTTGCCTGATTCACTCAAGGACGTTCCTTACAGCAAGGTTACAGGCCCTTTGTCTTATGAGGTCTCGTTGGAAGACGGCCGCATCCTGCGACGGCATATTGACCAGCTGTGTACAAGGCTGGACTCACCTGCAGAGACTCCTGGTTCTTTTCCAGGGGGGGAGGGGGACCCTTACGGGCAAAGGGAAGGGTGTTGGCAGCATTCAGACTCTCACAGTGAGGCCACAGACGGCCTTTCGCATGATTCTGCGAGTGTTCCAAACAGGAATTCAAGGGAACCAGTTAGCGCACAAGCTACAGCACAGACTCCAGCCAGGGAGTCACCCCGGGGGCATAATCATTACACACGTACACCTTTCAGCACTCCAGTCAGGGAGAATAACCGGGAGCATCCTAATAACTCAAACATTGCAAGAGAGCTGGCACACAATCAATACAATTGGCCCAACATAGCCACAGTCCCCAGAGAAGGACACTGCCACAGGGAAGTGGGAGAAGAGCCAATTTTAGACATTGGACCCTCTGGTTCAACGGAGGGGGGAACTGAGTTTTGGGACAATACTGAAATAACAGACAGTCCTGCTATGGAACTGGGGAGTGGAGGAAGCCAGCCTCCCGTTAGGTCCAGTGTGGGCTTGAGAGGCCATTCAGAGCTACCCAACAATGGCAGCTTAATAGAAGGGTCAGATCGCCTGCAACTAGGCAGGTCAACCAGGTTAGAGAGAGAGCAAAGTCCTGGCCTGACGAGCCCGGCGGGCAAGCAAGCAGGCCAGGCATCAGGGCACAGTCCACGGGGGCCACCAGGGTCTGAGAAGGGGGGTGAACCTATAACCTCCACAGGACAAGGTGTACTTGTAAATAATCCAGGCCTATGTACGTCACAGAGAGATAAGAGGTCTCCCAAATATCTTGAAGATTTTATAACCTTACTGGCCAGGCAGAAGACTTAAGTGTATTCTGTGGAAGCCGGAAATGGGAACACTGGAGTTAATCCCCAGCACTATAGCGTGGTACCATTTAACAAGAGTGTATACCACGCTCGTGTTGAGGTCGCGTTAAAATTGTCATGTAGTCTTAGACGGGGGGGAAGGGGTGTTATGTCCTGAGCCTGCAAAAGGGCAGGCTCGGGACGTTGCAACGGTCCTGGGCAGCTGCAAGTTGCCGGGGACCAGACCGGTTGGCGCCAGCGCTCGCGCGCATGCGCGAGGTGCTTCGCACGCCTAAATGTTGCCTTTTTGGCCCGGGGAAAAATGTCCTTAAGAGAGGCTGAGAAGTCCGTGCTGCCTTGAGTTGTAATGGGGCTGCTGAAGAGAAATAAAGAAGGTTACTGAACATCAAGAATGTCTCGCGTCGTCATTGCCATTAGCCGAGGACTCAACATTAAGTTTTATGCTCATTTACATCCATTTAATACTCCTACCCCTCTTTTTAGATTTTTTTATTAGACTTTCTGTTTTATGTTTTTTAGCTTTTTAAAAATTATTATAGATTTTGATGTACCTTTTATTTTTATTTTTTTTAAATTGACTGTATTTCACCCTCCTAATGCTGGCCTATAACTATAATAAGGATTTGATTTGATCTGTTGATGAAGACTCTTTAGTGATACACAGCTGGTGTTCAACAACAGTTGAGGTCCTCAGCAGTGTAAATTGCTCAGCAACTTGCCCCACTGGGTGTAGATCTCCAGAACTATTGGACTGCACCTGCCATAATTATAAGGGCTATGTTGGTTGGGAGTGATGGGATCTTTAGACTGAGGGAGGGGAGAGGATCTCCAGTAAAGAGTCTAATAGCTCTTTGGCAGAGCTTGATGAAGGCCCAGTCCTTCAGATTTCCAAATAACCTTAGGAAAGACTCCTGTCTGGAGTTTCAGAGGGTAGTAATATTATATATAGACCTGGTCATTTAAACTCATCACTCATGGGCCACATACAGTCTTCCAAATCCTTTTCTGTGAGTCCACAACAATATTTTTGTAGGTACTAACAGGACTTTTTTTTTCTCTCATAGAAGGCCCAGAATGGAGTTCTGGCACCTTTTGGGGATGGAATCTTGTAGGGTAGGCAAGGCGGGTTGTATGACATGCGTGAGTTCTGGCACATTTTTTTTTTTTTTTTAGAGAAAAAGCACTGGGTACTAATAATATAGGAGTGAGCTGAGAATGTATATGGCATGGTACTGCCTCCAGAGCATAAAGTTAATTGTACTCTTGAAAGACAGAGAATAACCTTTTTCCATTTTCAGAGTAGATCTCAGCAAAACCAAAAGACCAAAAACCCCATAGTCACCACTTATTTGCTCCTAAAAAAAAGACCTGTGTATTGGGACAAGGGAATAATTTCAGACAGAATGGAAATGAAATACTTCTCTCCCAGTTTAAAGAAGGGACCTTTGCTTCATTTCACCGTTTGTTCTCTCTTAAATACCCATTTTGCAAAGAGCAGCCTAAATTTCAGTTTCTAGTCTAGACAAATGTCTGTACATTCTGGAGCTTTAGATAATGTTCAGGAGCTAAGAATAATGCAGGCTTTTTTAAAAAAAATCAAAAGCATACATTTATTCAGAGGAACAAAATAAGAATAAAGACAATAAGAAAAATAAAATCAGTGTTGCTAAGTCATTATATTGCTTTTTTAAAGAAATGGCTAGGTGAATCTGTTAGACTAGAGCAAAGCAAAGACTTAGTGGGCCTTAACTCTTAGACCAGGGGTCTTCAAACCTGGCCCTTTTATGACTTGTGGACTTCAGCTCCCAGAATTCCTCAGCCAGCGTGCCTGGCTGAGGAATTCTGGGGGTTGAAGTCCACAAGTCATAAAAGGGCCAAGTTTGAAGACCCCTGACTTAGACAATAATAAAGCAATTAATCTCTATGAACCTGCTAGATTATGAGCACTTCCCTGATTATTTTTCAAGTTGTAAGCCTGAGATTGAATTTATCAGATGCTTATTACAAAAGTATACCTAGACATGTTAATAAATAAGATGATGTATTTTGAAAAAATATATTTTGAAATTTTATTTACACTAACAAAACTGAAGGCTTTTTCAAAAGCCTTAAGGAGAATAACATGAGGCAGATGGCCAATGGTCTATTTAGCAGTATAATAGAGTGGATAAAGCATTAGACTAGGACTGGGAAAACTGAAATTCAAATTCACCCTCAACTATGGAAATTCATCTGGTGATTTGGAGCCAATCACATTTCTTCAACTCAATCTACCTCATAGTGGTATTATTAAGGTTGTGATAAAGGAGTTCTCTATGTAAGCCTCCTTTTGCTCTTAGAGAAAAGGTGGGATATACATCTAGCAAAAAATCAAATAGAATAAATAGCACCATGGAAGACTGATGATTGCTATTAGGTCTATGTTTACACTTAGCAACTACAAGATACGCTACTTGAAAATGGCAGAGGCGAGAGGCAGGGAGACAATTAAATCATAAGAGCACTAAAGCAGAAGCAAATTTGTAATCTGATCATTTTTGGGGCAGGAAAGAATTCTTAGCCTACATCAGGGATTTTCAAACTTGGCCCTTTTATGACTTGTGGACTTCAACTCCCAGAATTCCTCAGCTAGGCATGCATGGGAGTTGAAGTCCACAAGTCATAAAAGGGCCAAGTTTGAAGACTCATGGCCTACACCAACGGAAGGCAAATGCTTATTCTTGAGTTATTAAAGGCTAATGTAATCAATGCTTTAGTATGTCAATAGTATAGTAACTGTATTTCAAATGAACATTGGAAATGTAAATCATTTATTTTTATCATTTATGGTGGACATGTGAAAAGGCAAAGAAGTATTGGAGTAAGATTCATATACTGATGCAGAAAATTCTTGAAGTGAACATAAAGATTAAACCAGAAACTTTCCTTCTGGGTCTAATGGAAAGAGAACTGGAAAAAAATTTGGAACTCTGATTTTATATATGTTGATGGCAGCAAGATTGCTCTATGCACAAAAGTGGAAGGATGCTCGTTCTCACCATGAATGAATGGTTACAAAAGCTGATGGAATTAGCAGAGATGGCCAAATTGACTGTGCTGATAAAAGAAAAGAATATAAGTACTTTTGTTTCTACTTGGAAACCACTTCTGGATTTGGTGCTTGAGGTGGAATAAAATGATATTATGATTTTGGGTTTTACCGATTAGACTGATTTGCCGATACAGAAATGCTAGTGCATACTATTATAGAAATGTAAAAAGTTGAAATTTGATATTAATGTCTGATTTTACTGCAACAGAGAGAGTCGGACGTTAATGCTTTTTGTTTCTTCCCCTCCTTTTCTTCACACCTTTTTTGTTTCCCCTTTTTCTACTGTTGTCCCCTACTATTTGTTTTTGTATTTTCACATTTTATGTTATAAATGAATAAAACTAGTAAGAAAAATTAAATAGTAACTGCATTTTGCTGTTTGGCCATTTCAACACATGACCTAGATGGAAAATAAAACCTTATTTTTAACTACAAATACATTATTATTTTGGAAATCAGAATCAAGTCTTTTCTTACAGAAAGCAATTTAGAACAAGTAGTTTCATATATAGGATTAGCTAATTACATAATAAATGATTGTTTCTGAAAACCACAAGTTGCTGTTATTGTTGTATAAATCAATTGAGGAGGAGACATCACTCACATATATATTTTAGAGTTCTAGACTATTTGCACCAAAGTTGTTTTAAGGAAGAATTTAAACAAATTTCCCTGAGCAGCAGATTTGTTGCAGAACAACTTTCAACAATGGTATTGGCAAAATACGGTAGCTGTTGTTGCCATACATTTCAGGGTAATAGTGCCCTCTTCCTGCCAGATTGACTCATACAATGAACTGCAAACTAAAATGAATAAGAAGCATCAAGCTGCTTCTTATATTACTTTCATATATATATGTATATATATGTTTGTGTGTGTATGAATGTATGTATATATATATATATATATATATATATATATATATATATATATATATATATATATTATGTTTTCTGAGGTTTTCCGGGGTGTCACCAAGACACTTCCAATTTACGCGGGAGAAAACCCCGAACAACCAAAGACCTTACATTATATATATATGTGTGTGTGTGTGTTGGTGGGTGTGTGTGTGTGTGCGTGTGTGTGGTTTTCTGAGGTTTTCGCGGGTATTTTGTATGTAGGTCTTTGGTTGTTCGGGTTTTCTCCCGCGTAAAATTGGAAGTGTCTTGGCGACGTTTCGACGAAGTCCCATTTCGTCATCTTCAGGCTGGTGTTTTCAGCTTCGTGCTTTGAGCAGCTCCCACCCAATCAGTTCATACCCCCACTGGCAGTTAAAAGGAAGAAACAGCTAAGACCACACATTGCTGCTCGAAGCACGAAGCTGAAAGCACCAGCCTGAAGATGACGAATGGGACTTCGTCGAAACGTCGCCAAGACACTTCCAATTTTACGTGGGAGAAAACCCGAACAACCAAAGACCTACATACAAACACCCGCGAAAACCTCAGAAAAAAATATTGAACCTTATACGGGGAGGAAAATCCACCATCTGACCAGGACCTATGAAAAAAATTGAAAGTCCAAAGAGATTACATTTTATGCGACCTCACATTCCTACGCAACTGCCGAGATCCTCAAAATCTAATCCCCACATGTTTCCAACTGAAATTCCACTCCAACTCTGCAGCCACCAAACGGATCCTGAAAAGAACAGAATTGGCCCTAATCAGAAATGAACTTCACACAAAAAGATTCCTCCTAGACCGAATTAACAAAGATCTCCTCACACTCCACCTCAAATCAGCAACAAGATCCACCCCGCACTTTGGGACAAATCCAAACAACTCGCCGTCTGGAGAGCCGAAACACAGACCACCCTCAAGACAGATACACACACCAACAAACTCCGAAGACTACAAGAACGCCAGAAACAAACCCCTCCTCCCTCACAGCCACACATGAAACAAACAGTGCATAACATCTCAGATAGGATCTTCACCAAGCCGAAACCAATGTCCTTTCAAAGGATTCAACTTTGCAGTCACTCCCAAACACATCCCCACTGAAACCATTATATGTGGAGTTGAAACCAGCCTGACCAAATCAACCCCGACGATGCTAACAGAATCAGACTCGAAATCACCAACATCCTCTGTACCAGCAAGCCACCCAAAAGCAACTTACCCAAAGAGGAACAGACAGCACTACGTAACCTGAAGAAGACCCCAGCATAATAATCCTACCAGCAGACAAGGGCAACGCCACGGTGGTTATGAACACATCTGACTACCAAACCAAATTAACCAACCTACTCCAAGACTCCACATACAAACCCCTAAATACAGATCCCACCACCTACCTGGAAAAAACCACCAGATCCAAAATAAAAGCCTCCCCCATTAGCGAAGAGATCCAGCAAAGAATCATTCCCAGAGAGAAATCATCCAGATGCCCCAAACTCTATGGTCTCCCAAGATACACAAAGAAGGAACCCCACTCAGACCTATAGTCAGCTCCATAGGCTCACCTCTACAAAACCTAGCCAAATTTCTGCCAAACAACTACAGCCCTATGCAGAATCCATCACCTCACACGTAAAAAAACTCATTCCACTTTATTAGAGATCATAAAGAAACAAAACTTACAGCCCAGCGACCTACTCGTGAGCTTCGATGTCATATCCCTCTTCACCCAAGTGCCTATCAAAGAAGCCTTGACAGCTATCCAAAACAAATATAACCCCCCCAAACACATCTTAGATCTGACCAACCACTGCCTATCCAACACATACTTCATCTATAATGGACAAAAATACAAACAAACAGAAGGAGCACCCATGGGATCACCCCTCTCACCTGTCATTGCCAACCTCTACATGGAACACTTTGAAACCCAAGCTCTAGAAAAATCGGATCACAAACCCAAACTCTGGCTCAGATACGTAGACGACACCTTCATAATCTGGCCACATGGGAAAGAAAAACTGGAAACTTCCTCACACACTCAACAGCCTACACCCCAAAATACAGTTCACCATGGAAACAGAAGCTAACAACCAACTTCCCTTCCTGGATGTCTTAGTCTACAAGAAATCCAATGGCTCCCTAGGACACACCATCTACCAGAAGAAAACACACACAAACCACTATCTGCACGCTCTCTCACACCACCACCCAGCACAGATCAACTCCGTAGCCAAGACACTCATCTCCAGAACAAAACGCTTAGCTGACGAACAACACCTAAAAACTGAACTACACACTCTCACCAATGTACTAACATCCAATGGATTCCAAAGAAATAAGATTACAAACCTAATCCAAAAAGAAACCCCCACTAAAATCCAAGACGAAGAACAAGAAAACGGCAAAGCCCTCCTCCCATACATAAAAGGCACCACAGACAGAATCAGTAAGATCCTCCATAAACACAACATCAAAACAGCATTCTGCACAAACAGAAAAATATCCACCATCCTTAGAAACCCCAAAGATAAAATTGAATTAGAAAATCAAGGAGTATACGAAATCCCATGCACCACTTGTCCCACCACATACATCGGACAAACCAACAGAAGAATAAGTGCACGCATTGAAGAACATAAGAACTCAGTCAAAAAAGAGGAACCAACATCTTCCCTGGTCCAACACCTTAAAGCCACAGGACATGAAATTGACTTTAAAAATACCAGAACCATTGCCAAAAGTGAACATTTTAATAACAGAATAATCAGAGAAGCCATCGAGATAGAAAAACGCCCACACAGCATGAACAAGCGAGATGATACCTCCCGCCTACCAGCCATTTGGAAACCCGCCCTTATTGACAAACGACTCCCTAACACAAAAAATGATACCAGACCCACACTCACAAAAACCACACAGGATGTCACCACCACACATCCACGCAAAAAGCAAACCCAAAGCCACACCGATGATGAGGCACGACCACAAACCAGAAGCCAGACCAGAGCTGCATCATTAGCCACTTTAAAGCCCTCCAATCCATACATGAAGCAAACTGACACCCTCCATGAAAATGAGGCACGACCACAAACGCGAAGCCAAAAAATAGCAAGTCAGCCCAAAATCTTAAACCCCTCTGCAACTCAGACTAACCTGAGCACAACCAAACATAACACTCCCCCAGCCATCAGAGCACAGCCAAGCCCCTAACCATTCAGGGCACTCCAACCCCCCAAGCCTATCGTAGCACCAGCCACGCCCCTAATCCATCATAACACCCTCCACACAATCAGAAACACAGCTAAGCTCCCACCACCATCAGTTCAACCCCCACTGGCAGTTAAAGGAGAAACGCTAAGACACACAGTCTGCTTCGAAGCAGAAGCTGAAACACCACCGAGATGACGAATGGACTTCGTCGAAAAACTTCGCCAAGACACTTCCAATTTTGACTCGGTAGAAAACCCACAACCAAAGACTACATCAATACCCGGCGAAATATATATATATATATATATATAAATATATTATCTATATATATATATATATTATATATCTTATATATGTTTTCTGATGGTTTTTTCGCGGGTGTTTGTATGTATGTCTTTGGTTTTCGGGTTTCTCCGCGTAAAATTGGAAGTGTCTTGTCGACGTTTCGCTGAAGTGCCCGATTCGTCCTCTTCAGGCTGGTGTTTTCAGCTTCGTGCTTCGAGGAGCAATGTGTGGTCTTAGCTGTTTCTTCCTTTTAACTGCCAGTGGGGGTATGAACTGATTGGGTGGGAGCTTGGCTGTGTTCTGATTGGGTGGAGGTGTGTTCTGATTGGTTAGGGGCGTGGCTGTGCTCTGATTGGCTGGGGGGGTGGCTGTGCTCTGATTGTCTGGGGGGTTGGCTGTGCTCTGATTGGCTGGGGGAGTGTTCTGTTTGGTTGTGCTCAGGTTAGTCTGAGTTGCAGAGGGGTTTAAGATTTTGGGCTGCCTTGCTATTTTTTGGCTTTGCGTTTGTGGTCGTGCCTCATTTTCATGGAGGGTGTCAGTTTGCTTCATGTATGGATTGGAGGGCTTTAAAGTGGCTAATAATGCAGCTCTGGTCTGGCTTCTGGTTTGTGGTCGTGCCTCATCATCGGTGTGGCTTTGGGTTGGCTTTTTGCGTGGATGTGTGGTGGTGACATCCTGTGTGGTTTTTGTGAGTGTGGGTCTGGTATCATTTTTTGTATTAGGGAGTCGTTTGTCAATAAGGGCGGGTTTCCAAATGGCTGGTAGGCGGGAGGTATCATCTCGCTTGTTCATGCTGTGTGGGCGTTTTTCTATCTCGATGGCTTCTCTGATTATTCTGTTATTAAAATGTTCACTTTTGACAATGGTTCTGGTATTTTTAAAGTCAATTTCATGTCCTGTGGCTTTAAGGTGTTGGACCAGGGACGATGTTGGTTCCTCTTTTTTGACTGAGTTCTTATGTTCTTCAATGCGTGCACTTATTCTTCTGTTGGTTTGTCCAATGTATGTGGTGGGACAAGTGGTGCATGGGATTTCGTATACTCCTTGATTTTCTAATTCAATTTTCTCTTTGGGGTTTCTAAGGATGGTGGATATTTTTTTGTTTGTGCAGAATGCTGTTTTGATGTTGTGTTTATGGAGGATCTTACTGATTCTGTCTGTGGTGCCTTTTATATTGGGAGGAGGGCTTTGCCGTTTTCTTGTTCTTCGTCTTGGATTTTAGTGGGGGTTTCTTTTTGGATTAGGTTTGTAATCTTATTTCTTTGGAATCCATTGGATTTTAGTACATTGGTGAGAGTGTGTAGTTCGGTTTTTAGGTGTTGTTCGTCAGCTAAGCGTTTTGTTCTGGAGATGAGTGTCTTGGCTACAGAGTTGATCTGTGCTGGGTGGTGTTGTGAGAGAGCGTGCAGATAGCGGTTTGTGTGTGTTTTCTTCTGGTAGATGGTGTGTCCTAGGGAGCCATTGGATTTCTTGTAGACTAAGACATCCAGGAAGGGAAGTTGGTTGTTAGCTTCTGTTTCCACGGTGAACTGTATTTTGAGGTGTAGGCTGTTGAGGTCTGTGAGGAAGTTGTCCAGTTTTTCTTTCCCATGTGGCCAGATTATGAAGGTGTCGTCTACGTATCTGAGCCAGAGTTTGGGTTTGTGATCCGATTTTTCTAGAGCTTGAGCAAACCTCTACATGGAACACTTTGAAACCCAAGCTCCTGAAACATTAATAAAAAACTTATTTTCTGATATAATCAAATAATTCTATACAGTTTTGGCCTTGTTTGTCCAGAGCACAATGTTCCAGAAATCCTGGTGCCATGAACAAACTTTTAGTCTTGTTCAGATGTTTTTTCTGGACACCAAAGATTTCTTCCTGGCAGACCTCCAGTGTAGATCTCGTATTTTTTTTTTCAGTTTCTTTCTAATGTGGCAAGATACTTGTAGGTCACATAGGTAATTTCTGGGATTCTTAGTAATTTCTTTCAATATCTGTCTTCATTCTGAACTTGCTGGGATGTCTGGCCTGGACAAATTGGCAGTTATTTGATATCTTCTCCACTTGTTGGTGGTCCCAAGCTCGTAGGCATCTATAATCTTTTTTCTGAAGACGTTAGAGAACATTTTCAATTTAGGCACCACACACTTCAAAAAGCAAATCAAATTAAATGTTTAAATAAGACAGGTTCCTCCTAGATCCTCTCAATGTTCTGATCATTTGCACTAGCTGTACTGCATCTGATACTAATTGTAGGTATTTGAGATATTGATAGATGTAGTGCTGTACTTACTTTTTCACATGCAAAATGTGCATTTATGTTTATTTAAGTTACACAATGTGCGACAAAATGTAAACAGTGCATGATATATTACATTCTCTTTATCTGTTAGCATTATTGAAATGGAGATCAAATATCTGTATGTTGAAATATGTTTGAAAGAGTAAAATAAAATCAACCGGGTGTATTTACCTTTTTACATGACTATATTTTAAAGCTTAGCTTTTATTATGATCGCAAAATGTAGCATCTGTTTATCTGAGGCATTTTTGTGCCATCCTGATGTGGTTTACAACACATATAAAATACTTCAAGAATAAAATAAAATAGTAAAAGAAAATAAAAACAAGGTTAAAAAGAGGACAAAAGCAGTCTAATAAAATTCAAAAATCAAGGGAATTGATGCTTAGGGAAAAATAAATGTAGACATGTTGTTTTTAAAAAAGCCTAGTACATTAGTCTTAGTACTGCTGTAAAGAATATTGGAAGCTACTTCCTTATATCTGTTTTGTTTTATATATTTTTTTTATTTTTCCCTTTATTTTATTTCTAGCTTTTTAAAGCTTTATTTCTTCTTTTTGTTTTTATGTTGTTGTTTTTTTAAAATTAAATAAGTGTGTTTTTGTGTGTGTGTGTGTGTGTGTGTGTGTGTGTTTGTGTGTTTAGACTTAAGCCCTGGTATACTAGAGGGGACTGGTCATTGTGCCCTGTGTCACAGCTAAGCCGGATTTTGCAGATTATGACACACATACCATCCCTCTGAAGTCAGAGATGCATGGAGGCTAGATATGAACATACAGAACTATTTCTAACTACCGGTATTGAAATACATATCAATACATCAATATCAAATACATATCTTGTCAGCTTGCAACAGACAAACATTAGCTTGCAACTAACAAAAGCAGTGACAAAGCGAGAAAAATGCAGATAGCCATAAACCAATTCTTAAAAATTCTTATGATTAATAGCAGAAAACATTGTCCTAAACCACCTTATTAGTTTGAACAGTAAAGAGAGGCTGTCTTTTTTATGTTATGAAAGCTGCAACTTAAGCAAGTCAGAGCATTACATGTTTTATTTTATTTATTATGTATCTTCTTTGGATGTCGTTTGAAACATCATTTGAAGACCTGGCTCTGCCAGCAAGTCTGGGGGGGGGGGTGTATCAGTCTGGAGGTGCTTAGTAGATTAAGAGAAAATATTTATATTTTTTCAAAATGTTGAGCTAAAACAATCGATCTGGTGATTTCCTGTTTACTGATGGCCAAATCTATTTTTGCTCTAAGTCTTGCAAGGTTTTTTTTTTTGTTTGTTTAAAGAAAAGCTATAATACTGTATTTTTTTCCATCTATATGTTTTTAAAATTTTCAAAATGTATTCTAGAATACATACTTAACATATAAAATATTTTGTCTAGGTATATTTTAATGTATTAAAAATTCCAAGAATTTACTATATTTGTGGAAAAAAAAAGTGGCCTGCAGATTAATTTAACAAACATGGATTATTTAATTAAAATCTGATTGTGTCACTTCTAGCAGCAAAAGCATGGTATTTTTATACATAAATGTGCAAATAATTCCTTAAGTTTCTGTATATCAAAGACTGTTGATTGGCATCTTATATTCTCACCATGTATTATTCTTATAATTTATTGTTATATCTGGCCATACATTATAATTATTTTTATTGTGTTGGGTTTTTTTCCCTCTAGATGTTTGAGAACTATGAAGATAAATCAATTTTCTAAGTGGCCAAAGTTATTAGTATTGTTTAAGGGTTAGATTGGACTTCCTCTAAGATTGTAATGCAGTCCCTATGTGAGAAATGATTGCCTGTAGTTTCAAAACTGGCATACATTTTGTATGGGAAGGATAGAATATATATGTTATTATTAATCCAATTAATAATTCACATCCACTGCTGCTGAGCTCCATTCAGTTGCAAACAGAATATTAACCCTTAGAATAATCTCCTAGGGAACAAAGATTTAGTGACACTGAAAAGTGTAGAATTGTCCAAATATTAGGAACTTTACAGACGCCAGGACATTTTCTTTATCCTTTGATTCATATTTCACTGCCGTTGCAACAAGGTCCTGAGCAGTGAACCGAATTATGTCAGCTGGAGAAAACAAAATATTTAAATACAGCAGTTTCCTCAGTGACTGTGAAACGATTACATTAGCTCAGTAATTGGGGAATTGAGATGCTTTTACTGATGCAGTTTGTGTTTGCATGTTTGTTTTTGCAGTAATTTGTATGTAACAAAATATATGTAAAATATATGCAAAATCACACATCATGTTTCTCCAGATAGATGGATAATTATAATTGGAAGGGAGAAGAAATATGTTTAGCTCTATATGACCAGTGGGAGATTTCTGCTTAATCAAGCAAAATGACAATTAATTTTGTTCTGATATGATATAAATTTAAGACAGAAGATTGTGTGTGTTGACATTTTTCAGTACAAGGAAATTTTCTATGAATGTTGATTCATTCTCTGTTTCTCTCTAAAAATATTATGTTCAGTGCTTATTGATGTATAAAAGAAGAAGGAAAAGGGAGATTGCACAGGACAATATCAAAAAGTGATCCTAAGGTACTTCTAGGGGCAAATAGGAATTTTTTGGTTCCTGGGAACTTTTTGGTTTATAGGTTAGTCTGTTACTAACAAGTGCTAAATTCACACTCTGGATTATGCATTTGTAATGAATTCTCAAATACGAATGAAGACATTCTTGTCTACGGTATTCTATTATGTTTTCAGTGACTAAACATTTTCTTCTTCTTTTATGTCATTGCACAATTCATAACATTTTTAAAGCTTTACTGTAAGCCAATTCATGTCTATAAGTTAAGTTGTATCCTCGGCTTTTTTTTTATTAATGCCACGTTTTAATAAAAATCTAAATATGTATACCTTTAACCAGTGCTTTTTTTCTAAAAAAAAAAAAAAAAAAAGGTGCCAGAACTCACACATGTCATACAACCCGCCTTGCCTACCCTACAAGGTTCCATCCAAAAAAGGTGCCGGAACTCCGTTCTGGGCATTCTATGAGAAAAAAAGCCCTGCCTTTAACGTCCTAGATAATGGAACTTTTTACCTCAGAAGACCCAAGTAGGCCTTCATTTTGGCTGGCTTCACTGTTTGATTAAGTTATCCTTTTTTTCATCACACTTAGTCTGATTTAAGTCCCCCCCCCTTTTTTTTTTAATGATACAATTTAATTCCTTTCCTTGAATGCTGCATGGAGCAGGGGGAAGATAGGATAAGTTTGAATAAATAGAACATGTAAAAGCAATAGCACTTAAACTTATATACTGCTTCATAGAGCTTTACATCCCTCTCTAAGCAGTTTGCAGAGTCAGCATATTGCCCCAACAATCTAGGTCCTCATTTTATCGATCTCAGAAGGATGGAAGACGGAGTCAACCTTGAGTTGGTCAGGATTGAACTGCTGGCAGTGAGCAGTGAGTTAGCCTCTAATACTGCATTCTAACCACAGTACTTCTGCAGCTCAAGGTTGACTTAATTAATTTCCAGGATAAAATATGTAATGTTCCAGGACAACATATTTGGAAATACATACAAACAACATTTTTTGCCATAAAAATACAGTCCTAATCATAGTAGTGTTTTATATTGATAACATAAGTCACACAGTTCACATGAGCTTTGTGCTCATGCATTTTCTGTAGAGGCTCTTTAACGTGCTGCAATAGTATTGGTATTCAAAAGGCTTATTCATACACTTTGGTATTTTATCAAGAAATGTGTGATGGCTTTATCAAGGCTTGAGTTTTGCAAGCACGGTTGAGGCAATGAATTTGTTTGACAAGTTTATTCGTGTAACAAGTTAGATAAGCATTTGTGATTCACAATTGGAGTCACTGTGGGGTTGTTAATTTGAAATTCTCATAGTATTCCTGATCAGATATTCATTAAAATGTTTGCGTCATCTGCAGCCAGGTCTGTATAAATCAGTTTACTGTAAATTTACGCTTCTTACAAGTTTATTACTTTATCAGGTATTCACTTAGGATTTCCACTGTTCTGTCATAAAATATTTCCCAGGCATAATATATATTCTCCTATTGAGTTAATACATGGTATTAATCAGGCAGTGCATCAGCTGCTGTGGGCAGAAAGGGAAACTAAGAAACATTGTTTACAGCTGAAGCAGCTGGGGATCAGTTAATAGGGCACAGGACAAAAGAGGAAACATGTTAACATGAATGTAGGGTGGAGGTGGATCATTTGCAAGATGGATTTGACAGCCAGGAAGCACCTTTTTGTGTTGTTTTTGTTTTCTACTTCATCCTGTCCATCTTGGCTGGGTCCTCTAGCTAGAGAAAAAAGTTACAAATAAAAACTGTGAGCAGGGCCATCCATATCCATGAAAGTTAAAAGTTCTATTTTTCCTCTGTCTTAGCACATGATGAGAAAAGTAGGAGTTTCAATAATTCTTTGTTTACTCATCATTGTAAGCCAATACTGCTTTAGTATGGTTTGTTTAACAATGTATTAGTTTGTAGACAGGCTAATCCCAGTTTATTAAGACAACTATGATTTGTTTTGCCTCTGTCTATTACAGTATCCAGATGGATCTTAGGTTTCCCAGGAGTAAAAGGCTATTGTGCTCCTGTTTATGTGGGAGCGGGCTTTTGTTTAAACAATATTAAACAATTGTTTATTGAAGAGCATGGGGTTTTTACTTGCATGTTTGCAAGGCACTGATGGAAGCTGTGTGTTCATGCAGGCTGTGAGATTTGTTTGTTTGCTTGCGTATTTCAGGGTCTTTCTTTTTAAAGAAAGTATATGAAATTTGTAATCCAGCTTCAAACGGTGGCATTAGTTGTCCAGAAATAAATCATAAATTGATGCTTGACATGGGTTCAGATGTTTAAACAAACTGTAATTGGGTTAAACAAAGCCTGGATTTATGTTATGTACAACTCGGCCTTCTGTGCAGTACAGAGTCACTGTATTGATAGAGGTTTGGAAGCCGGTATTTGAATTATTTTTAAAATGTCCAATTCCAGTTTTGGGAACGCTGAATTCGTTAATAATCTCGGTGAAAATAATCTATTGTTTTGTGATCATTTTAGCATAGTTGTATCGGTGTGTATATGTGTGCAGCCCAGATTGCCCAAATCTAAAGAATCAAATTTCATGTTCATGAATGTTTGCCCTTTAAAGACATTTTACTTTCCCCCCTTTCCATGCTTCTTTCTTTTTCTGTGCTTTTCTAATCCTAGAACAGTGGTTCTCAGCCTTTCTAATGCCGTGACCCCATAATATAGTTCCCCATGTTGTGGTGACCCCCAAATGGGTGTGGCCACCAATAAGAAGGAGTAGGACAGCTAGGGAAAAGGGAAAAAAATGGCAGACAGCGTGGTTTGACGACCCCTGTGAAATGGTCATTCAACCCCAAATGGGGTCCCAACCCACAGGTTGAGAACCACTGTCCTAGAAGTTTAGTGATGCTTTAAGGAGTGTGAACATTTAAGAATGTTTTTCAATAAATCAGAGTTTCAGAAAGCTCATCTGAGTAGAGGCAATATTTCCTGTCCTTTTTTTGAATAGATTTTATGACTTAAAAGAGTATCTTTCCTGTGATTGGACTGCAACAGGTTGCGATATTGCAATGGCATTATATTAAAAATGTGATTTAGGAATGGCAAAATGATACCAGGGGGAAAATAGAAGAAAAATATAACACACAATATTTCCTTTCCCTTGTATGATGGGTGTTTATCAGTACAATATACTTCGTCATGCATGCACACGCTATGAAGTTCCTATTGATGGTGATTTTATTCTGGATATCCACAGGCTCCATTGGCAGTGTTTAAAATGGAATGGTAACAGTGAAACTGAAAAGCATAATACTGATCACTTCATGAGTGGACTACTGCAAGGGGCTGCCCTTGAAGGCCATCTGGATGCTATAACTGGCACAAAATGCAGTGACACAAGCAGTAAAGTCACTGCTGCTACCGTGAGCTTCATTGGTTGCCAGTAGTCTTCCGGATGCAATTCAAGTTGCTTTAATATGCAACACAAGGTGTCACCACCTACAAAGCTCTTCATGACATGGGGTCTGATTATATAAACACGCCTTTTCTGTCATAATCCCCAGCCTCAGGAACAGCATCTACTTTCGTTTGGCAAGATTTCTGTTCATAGGCGAACAATAAAGAAACTACTGTGAAGTAGCTCATTTTATTCTTGGTTCCTTGAGCATGATAGAGTATGATTTCTTGATTGAGCCCTTGTTGTATATATGTATGTATGTGTTTGTTTATTCATTCCATTCATTCGTTCGTTCATTCATTCATTATATCTGTTTGAGTCCAGGCTGCTGGTTTAGTGGGTTTTAATTTTTTCCCCCATGGATTTTGTAAACTGCCTAGAGTCTTCTGAAGTGGGTGGTCAAAATTATCGTGAATAATTAAATTAAATTATTAATTAAATTAAATTAAATTATTAATTAAATTAAATTAATCTTCCGTGCCAAAATTGTGTTCATTTTTGGTTTGAGATATTTTCCATTTTGCGCATACTTTTAACTCAAGTTTCTCTTTAAATTTCTTACTTAGTTTTGCTAACTAAAAATCTACTAACCTTAGGAGCAGTGCTGATGTCTATAGTCTTTGTATCTATGGATATTAAACACATATAAACTGAAAACTGGTTTTTGAACATCAGCATGTGAAGAGCTAATCTGAAATGTGGTAAAGCTAGGTGAAAATACTCTAAATGTGCTTAAAATGACTTTATTTAAAGTTAAATGTAAAAGATTCTGTTTTCAAGATGCAATATTATTTTAACATAATGTAACTTTATAGTTGCTTAACCTATGTTGCAATCAATTTATAATGATTATAATGAAAAGTAGTAAATAAACACAATGACTTAATATTCAGAGCAATCACTGAAGAATTTACCTATTTTTATTATATTCTCGCTTACCTCTTACTTCAGAGCATTGGTTTTCATTTTTTTTAAATCTCTGTTTATTTTTTAGCCTTTCAGTAAATACCCTCCTGTAATCAATGATATATCCTTTTGGCTGCCGTCCGAAAAATATTGTGAAAATGACTTCTATGATTTAATCCGATCTATTGGAGGAGACATGGTGGAAGAAGTCAAGCTCATAGATGTATTCACACATCCAAAGTAAGTCTAATGTTTTCTATATCATGGTGAAGTATTTATAATCAGTGTTTACAAATATTTAATAATATTCTAAATAGAGGTAAACATTTCATAATCATTATATATTGCCATTGACTTGTAAAGTGACTCTAAAGCAGTGGTTCTCAACCTGTGGGTCGGGACCCCATTTGGGGTCAAACGACCATTTCACGGGGGTCGCCAAACCACGCTGTCCGCCATTTTTTTCCCTTTTCCTTAGCTGTCCTACTCCCTCTTATTGGTGGCCACACCCACTTGGCCACACCCCTGAGGTCACCACAACACGGGGAACTGTATTATGGGGTCACGGCATTAGAAAGGTTGAGAACCACTGCTCTAAAGTTCTAAAAAGTTAAAAACAACAAAAATACATTGAGCGGGGGGGGGGGGGAAGCCACAACCGTTTCCATAGATGAGTCAGGCAGAGAGAGATGTTTCATGCCTCAAATGCCCTCCAGATCTCTGAATCTCAGCTCTGAGAATTTCCCAGTAGCTGAAAATGTTACATTTTGAAAGCTATACATCTAGGAGAATATCCAGATTAGGAAAGGCTGGACTAGAAGAATAAGGTGATTAGCTGTGGGGCGCAGTGGTTAGAATTCAATATTGCAGGCTAGCTCTGCTAACTGTTAGGGGTTTGATCCTGACTGGCTCAAGCTTGACTCAGCCTTCCATCGTTCCGAGGTCAGTGAAATGAGGATCCAGATTGTTGGGGGCAATATGCTGACTCTGTAAACCTGCTTAGAGAGTGCTGTAAAGCACTATGAAGCGGTATTTAAGTGGTATTACTATTAAGCAAGATTAATACAAGTTTAGTAGAAAGTGTATTTGACCTGGTAAATTTATGATGATGGCAGGATGGCCGAGGAAGATATGGTAGAAGAACTCAGCTCAATTGCTTGTGGGTAAGCTCAGGTGCAGACATTGTTAAGCAAAGATATTAAAATCAGAGACCAATGAGCAATCTGACGTTTTCATGAACAGATATGCAGGATTTGGTAAAACAGCTCCTGTTCAAAATTACATCTCTGAAAGGAAATATATGAGTATGAATATTTGGGTTAAAGGTCCACTACTAATGTTAACTCTATTAAATATAGGCACCTTTAAATGGTTTCTCATAGCCACCTTTGGCATGTGGCAAGCTGTTTTATGTACACTTCAAGGAGCTGAGATGATTCTTCTCTAGCTTTCCAGAGACATTACAAATAAAAATTGTAGTGCCCACAGAGATTTCAGAAAGGGGTGAAGAAAATTGTGTATCTGTTGTTTATGGTGAGTTAATGTGTGTATTAAAGATTCAACTCACATAAGTGTCGTTGAAAATGATTTGAAATGACTACCTCAAGGGAATATAATTGAATCGACCAAACTTTTAAATATATCTCCTGGATTCATTTTATCTGTCTTATGTTAATAAAGGTGTTTTTTTAAAGATAAGAAACAATAACTTGCCCAATAATGTTTCATTCATATCTTATCAGAGAGTTTAATCTTAGAAACCACTAATGTGTAATGAAATCTTTGGGGTCTTTTATGTTGGTGAAAAGCTACTTTGGAAGGAGGCAAATAATACAGACAGGAATAGGGAAAGAGGACTGTTTAAAGTTCATTTGATTTTTAGTTTGCAGTATTTAGTGCAGCATTCCTCAACCTTTCCATCTTTGTAGACCGGTAGGTGAGGGAGAGAGCATGGTTACGTGTGGGTGGTGAGTGAGCACGTGTGCTTGTGCAGCTAACCCATTGCTTGCACAAGTGGAGCTGCACACACTCATCCACTACTTCCATGGCCTGGTTCCGAATGAGCCAAGGCCTGGTAGGGGCCATGGCCTCGGGGTTGGGGACCCCTGATCTAGTGTATGGGAAGCAAGGCTGTGAGCTGAGAGGCGTGTCAAATAGTCATTTCTACCATAGTCATAATCACAATTATGCCAAAATAATGAAAGATGCATTGTGACCTTTGTACTTGGGATGTGACATTGCATAAAAGGTATCAGGAGTAGAGTTAGAGTTGTGACATTGCTATGTACATTTATCACTTACTGTCTCATGTTATTCTCCTTCACACATCCATGTTTTCCATGTATGAAGAAAGGTACAAGAGAATATATATAGGAAGAAATTGACAAAAGTCTAATCCAGAAATGAAGTGATCTGACAGTAGTATAATATATAAGAAATATTTTTTTAATCAGAACAACTAAAATAGTCTTTAAAAATGCCATATTAGTAAACAACTAAATAAATATTATTTTTGCTGTATTACATAATCTTTGACAAAATCTCTCAAAGTTGACTCAGCCTTCCATCCTTCCGGGGTAGGTAAAATGAGGACCCAGATTGTTGGGGGCAATGTAAATATATAGATACATTGCTTACTGGTGTACACCGCTTAGAGAGTGCTTGCACTTAAAGCGGTATATAAGTCTCATAAATAAATAAATATCTCAGTGGCTTGCTTGATTACTTCCTACAAGCAGAGTTGCATATTTGTAACTGGCTAAAGCAAATTATCTACCTACCTACCTATTTATCAAATTTAAATAAGCTGACTCTGGGCTTATTTTTCTGAGGAAAAAAATTAAAAATAAAAAAATGGTCATATAATAAAAACCCATAACCCCCCCCACCTCCTGTGGCAACATAACCCAGTCAAATTAACCACTTGATTGGCTCCATCTCCATCGGCTGACAAAACCAAGATTTTGGGGGCCTTTCAGAAAAGCAGCAGTATGGGGAATAACCATTCCTCAAGGGGAATAATGTTTCATAAAGAAGGGGCCACCACCAAGAAGGCCCTTTTTCAAGGTCCCAAATATTAATATTGGGGAAAGAAAAGGCATTGACTGTCATTGTTTAGTTAGATAGATGATAATTCGTAAAACATTTTGATGCATCTAGTTTCAGAATACAAAGATATCCACTTTGAATTCACATATTTCTCGGTGAGATGGAATACTGGCAAATATTATTTGTTAAATAATATCTCACTTTCAAAATATTGGTTTATGTTAGTTTTCATTTCTCCTTCCACATTTCTAACAAGCTGTTCTTTTCAAATATCCTAATAAATTATGCTTCAGTTTTGCAGTGAAAAAAGAAAACTGTGTTCCAGGTAAGCTAGTTTGGTATAGTGGCTAAGGTATCAGACTAGAAGCCAGAAGACCTTGAGTACTATTCTCACCTTAGGCACCATGCCAGCTAAATTATTTGGGCCAGTAATGTTTTCTCAGATACTGGAAGGAAGCAATGGCAAACCACTTCTGAAAAAAACTTGCCAAGAAAACTATAGGAACTTGTCCAGGCAGTCTCTGAAAATTGGACACGATTGAATGGAAGAGAAAAATGAAAAGAAAGAAAGCAACACAATTTTCTGTTAGAATCACATAAATGAAAACATAATCAGTTCAGATTTTTAGCATTGATTTTTCACCAATTGTATGTTCATTCTGAATACATTTTACTTGCAAAGCAAACAAATCTCCAAAGAAGAAGACAGTGAAAAGAGAATCCAACAGGCACTAAACTAATCAGTGTGGAATTTGAATCATTTGAATATGACAAGGAGCTTTTTGAATCCTTTAATTTACTAATATTTCTTTATATACCTAATAATTTATATGAAGATTTGGGCACCTGCTGGAAAGGAGGTTGACTCTTGGTCTTTTATTCCCTCTCAGTTTAGAATAGCTTGAAAATTAAATGATGTAATCTCCAATTCAAGTTGAAAAATTACTCTTTTCTTCATACTAGAATTTGATTTGGTTGAGATGAACATTTCCAATCTGGCAAATTTTTGTTTCCATTTTTAAATTAAAACTCTGTAAAAAAAATCCTCTAAATAAATCAAGGGGCAGATGGATATTGAAACTATATTCTAGTGTATCTTTTTTTAACTCTTCAGAAGCCTATCACATTTAAAACAGTGTGACATGAATACTGACAATTTTAGACTGGCTATTTCTCTTCTAGTGTATCGTCTATTTTAACTTCCACAAAGGAAATTGGCATACATGCTAGCCCAGAAAATGATAGTGAAGGAGGATAAGCTAAATCATTTGTTTCCACAAAAAAGCAGTGTAAACTGTATTGGGCTTTTAATCAGAGGAGATGTGATAAAATTTGTGATGAGAAAAAATGTTTGAAGAAGCAAATAGATACGTGATAGCGCTGTTTTACTCCAGTTTCCACAGTAATTAGCTGTTTATAGTAACATTTGTTAAATATCATAATTCCCATGTTGATCCTTGCATCCAAGAATTTATGTCCTGCAATTACCTTTAGGGGAAGAAAGAAACAATGATAAGAATGTTATCATAGACATTCATCCTACATCCTTTTATGGACCTTTTTGAATGATGTGTGTACAGGTAGTCCTTGACTTACAATAATTCATTTAGTGACTGTTCAAAGTTACAACAGCACTTAAAAAGTGACTTATGATCCTTTTTCACACTTATGACTGTTGCAGTGTCCCAGGGTCATGTCATCAGCTTTTGCGACTTTCTGACAAAGTCAATGGGGAAGCCAGATTCACTTAACAACCAGGTTACTAACTTAAACAACTACAATAATTCACTTAACAACTGTGGCAAGAAAAGTCATAAAATGGGGCAAAACTCACTTAACAAATGTCTCACTTAGCAACATAAATTTTGGGCTCCGTTGTGGTCATAAGTTGAGGACTACCTATATTTTTCCAATGGCTTTTGGTAAAATTGGAGGACAAGTCTTTACACATTTGTATGCAGTCAGCCATAATAAACTGACTGCCACGAGGAGACACTTTATATTTCATTAGTTTTCCTGCTCTTCTTTCCTACTATTTAACTAGGCAGCTTCCCAACTGTTGTTTCTCAAGTCAAGTGGAAGTAAGTAGCAGGAGGCTAGCTCAAGGGATAGGACCATAAAGGAGAATTGATGATCAAACGAAGAGTTAAAGAGGCTATTTTCTTTGATTCTTCATTTATATTTTTTATTTTATTTGTCTTAAAACATTTATTTCACCCTTTCCAAAGAAGTCCAAGTGCTTTTAAGGCCTAAAATATACTAATAGTGGGGGAAAAAAACATTGAGCAAAATAGGCATTCACCAATTTTAAAGGGGATAAGATCACCAGTTTTAAAGGGAATAAGATCTCTAAGTGTGGCAGAGGAGAGATAAGAGATTCTAGATCTATATAAACTCAGAAACTGATAAATCCCATAAAAGAGTATTTGTATTTTAATGGTGATAGTGGTGGTGAGGATGATAATGCAAATCATCCGGTGTCCCCACAATAAGACAAAAGCAAGCTTAAAATCTTTGTTGAGATAATGTGTGCTTTTGCTGTTAAAAATAATCAAAGAAACAAATTAGGGGTGGGGATTAAAAGAACTTTGAAGAATCAGTTATTTCTGATTTAGAGATAAATCCAAGCAAAGGCTTATCCTAAGTCATATTGTAAAAATAACATAATTATATTGCATTTTCATCTAAGTGTACCTTATGTGATTCAATATATATATACCTGTACATAGCCATAATTACTTGTTTATGAGCAATAAATGCTCCAAAGATTTGAAAATGTTAATCTATTTTGCCCAATTTGAAAATGCCTTTCTAACCACGTTTAGTTGACTAACAGTTACAGCTATTGAGGTTATCAGATAGGTTAATGCTGTTTTCAATATGTGCATACATATAAATATAATATTTAATTAATAAATTATACCTGGCCCAGAAAAAAACCCTGATAACCTAACACGAAAAGAATTCTATTAAAGAAAATATTATTCCAGTATCTTAATGCTTGATAGTTTAAACATTAACTTGGACATGTACCTAATCAACTAGAATATTGGATTTAAGTGAAAGTTGCATATGATCATTTATTTTAATAAAAAATAATTCACTATTAATCCATAAATTAACTGAATATATGATCATTCATGATGGTTTATCTTACATTATAAGCACATGCATATTAAATATATGAATGTTAGAACCAATTACTTTTTAAGAGTGGAAGATGGAAATTATGAGTATGACTGTTTCATTAAGATAGGTGGTTTTAATACATCTGATTTCTGAATGGGCACAATAGTGAACCTTAAAAATCACTTTTGATATTTTTTTTGAATGTTGCTCATTCATATAGGAACCTAGAAAGTTATTGTATAAGTAATCTTAAATAAGTGAATGCTAGGAATTGAAG